>NC_080554.1:0-600000 GCF_028640845.1 Ahaetulla prasina
AAACCCTAAGCCTAAGCCTAAACCTAAACTTAACCCTAACCCTAACCCTAACCCTAACCCTAACCCTAACCCTAACCCTAACCCTAACCCTAACCCTAACCGAATCCTAACCCAACCCTAACCCTAACCCCAAGCATAACTCAAAGCACAACCCTAACCCTAACTCTAACCCTAACCCCAACCCTAACCCCAACCCTAACCCTAACCCTAACCCTAACCCTAACCCTAACCCTAACTCTAACCCTAACCCTAACCCTAAACCTAACCCTAACCCCAACCCTAACCCCAACCCTAACCCTAACCCTAACCCTAACCCTAACCCTAACCCTAACCCTAACCCTAACCCTAACCCTAACCCTAACCCTAACCCTAACCCTAACCCTAACCCTAACCCTAACCCTAACCCTAACCCTAACCCTAACCCTAACCCTAACCCTAACCCTAACCCTAAACCTAACCCTAACCCTAACCCTAACCCTAACCCTAACCCTAACCCTAACCCTAACCCTAAACCTAAACCTAAACCTAAACCTAAACCTAAACCAAACCCCTAACCCAAACCCTAAACCAAACCCTAACCCTAAACCAAACCCTAAACCAAACCCTAAACCCTAAACCCTAATAAGGCCTATTAATATTAATAAAGGTTTTAATAATAATAAATAATAAGCTTAACGTGAAGAAACTTTTTCTCTTGCTGGCTGCCATACCTGCGTGGGCCACACGATGGCACTGTTTACTGGCCCTTAGCTTTAGCTTTTCTTTTTATGCCTGCTATACCGACCTGGACCACAGGAGGGCTCTGTTTCTTCTCCCTTAGCGTTGAAGCTTAAAACACCCCCGTGACGAGAAAATAGCTGCACAAGGAAGTTGGCCGGAAAACTAAGAAGGATGGACGGGAAGTCGACCGTGAGGGAAACGTCGTTCTTCAAAATGGTGGGACGTTGGGCTGGGGGACGCCGCGTTGGACGGACAGGAAGTGTGCCGTGACGAAAAGGTCGCTGAGAAAGGAAGTTGGGGATCAAAGAAAGTCAGCCATGATGAGAAGGTCATTTTTCAAAGGAACTGGGAGAAGGCCGCTGAAAATTGACAGGAAGTCGGTCGTACTAGGAAGGCCGCTGCAAAAGGAACTTGAGGTGGCAATGCCAGGAGAAGGGCACAAAGGAAGTCGGCCATACTGGGAAGGTCGCTCGAAGAAGCACTGGCACGGTAATCGGAAGCCATGCGGAGAAGGGCGACGGAAGCGGATCGGCCCCTAAAGGGGAGCGTAGAGTTGTGGTGGTTTTCTTGCCGCTCTGCACTGCGGGGCTTAACTGCACTGCCTAACCCAAACGCTAAACCCTAAACCCTAAACCTAACCCTAACCCTAATAAGGCCTATTAATATTAATAAAGGTTTTAATAATAATAAATAATAAGCTTAACGTGAAGAAACTTTTTCTCTTGCTGGCTGCTATACCTGCGTGGGCCACACGATGGCACTGTTTACTGGCCCTTAGCTTTAGCTTTTCTTTTTATGCCTGCTATACCGACCTGGACCACAGGAGGGCTCTGTTTCCTTTCCCTTAGCGTTGAAGCTTAAAACACCCCCGCGACGAGAAAATAGCTGCACAAGGAAGTTGGCCGGAAAACTAAGAAGGATGGACGGGAAGTTGACCGTCAGAGAAACGTCGTTTTTCAAAATGGTGGGACGTCGGGCTGGGGGACGCCGCGTTGGACGGACAGGAAGTGTGCCGAGACGAAAAGGTCGCTCAGAAAGGAAGTTGGGGAATCAAAGGAAGTCAGCCATGATGAGAAGGTCATTTTTCAAAGGAACTGGGAGAAGGCCGCTGGAAATTGACAGGAAGTCGGTCGTACTAGGAAGGCGGCTGCAAAAGGAACTTGAGGTGGCAATGCCAGGAGAAGGGCACAAAGGAAGTCGGCCATACTGGGAAGGTCGCTCGAAGAAGCACTGGCACGGTAATCGGAAGCCATGCGGAGAAGGGCGACGGAAGCGGATCGGCCCCTGAAGGTCTTGCCGCTCTGCACTGCGGGGCTTTTTGTGGCCGCCTACCGGCTCGGACCACCCGATGGGCACCGTTTTCTGTCCCTTACCGATAGCGCTGAAGCCATCGTAGGCCTTTTAAAATGGGTTTAACTCTTTTGAAGCACGATTCCTTCGGGGCCGGTGTGGCGGCTCCTGGCACCCTGTTGCCGTATTAACGTTAATCGTGAGGCGTTGAATAATAAAGATACAGAATAATAAAACGTAAAATCCCGTTAAAAGGTTTTTTCTGTGTGTCTGCTATTCCTTCTTTGACCACAGGAGGGCACGGTTTTCTCTCCCTTAGCAATAGCATTGAGGCCGTCGGAAAAGCCTAGGTTAATGCTATGGGATCGAACGCTGCCATCCTGTGGTCAAAGCGGGTATTGCGGACACAAAAACAAACCACCCTTTTTAATGGGACGTTAAGGTTATTATCCTGTATCTTTTATTATTGACGCCTTATTAATACGGTATTAGGGCAACGGGAGTCTCGTTTGCTGCAGCGTGGGCGCGGTAAAGGAAATCCTGCTTCAAAGGCCATACACCGAGTTAAGGTGGCCTATTAATAACAAGCCTTTAATAATAAAGAATAACCTTAAAATGCCATTTAAAAGGTTTTTCTTTGGGTGGCTGCTAGAACCTGCTTCAACCCCAGGATGGCGCTCTTTTCTGTCCCTTACCGTTAGCGTTGAGACCATCGTAGATCTTTTTCACTCGGTTTGGGTCTGGAAGGATTCCTTCTTCTGTGCCTGTGTTGTAGCCCCTCGGCCTCCTGTTGCCGTATTAACGTAAATCGTGAGGCGTTGAATAATAAAGATACAGAATAATAAAACGTAAAATCCCGTTAAAAGGTTTTTTTCTGTGTGTCTGCTATTCTTTCTTTGACCACAGGAGGGCACGGTTTTCTCTCCCTTAGCGATAGCGTTGAGGCCGTCGGAAAAGCCTAGGTTAATGCTATGGGATCGAACGCTGCCATCCTGTGGTCAAAGCGGGTATTGCGGACACAAAAACAAACCACCCTTTTTAATGGGACGTTAAGGTTATTATCCTGTATCTTTTATTATTGACGCCTTATTAATACGGTATTAGGGCAACGGGAGTCTCGTTTGCTGCAGCGTGGGCGCGGTAAAGGAAATCCTGCTTCAAAGGCCGTACACCGAGTTAAGGTGGCCTATTAATAACAAGCCTTTAATAATAAAGAATAACCTTAAAATGCCATTTAAAAGGTTTTTCTTTGGGTGGCTGCTAGAACCTGCTTCAACCCCAGGATGGCGCTCTTTTCTGTCCCTTACCGTTAGCGTTGAGACCATCGTAGATCTTTTTCACTCGGTTTGGGTCTGGAAGGATTCCTTCTTCTGTGCCTGTGTTGTAGCCCCTCGGCCTCCTGTTGCCGTATTAACGTTAATCGTGAGGCGTTGAATAATAAAGATACAGAATAATAAAACGTAAAATCCCGTTAAAAGGTTTTTTCTGTGTGTCTGCTATTCCTTCTTTGACCACAGGAGGGCACGGTTTTCTCTCCCTTAGCAATAGCATTGAGGCCGTCGGAAAAGCCTAGGTTAATGCTATGGGATCGAACGCTGCCATCCTGTGGTCAAAGCAGGTATTGCGGACACAAAAACAAACCACCCTTTTCAATGGGACGTTAAGGTTATTATCCTGTATCTTTTATTACTGACGTCTTATTAATACAGTATTAGGGCAACGGGAGTCTCGTTTGCTGCAGCGTGGGCGCGGTAAAGGAAATCCTGCTTCAAAGGCCATACACCGAGTTAAGGTGGCCTATTAATAACAAGCCTTTAATAATAAAGAATAACCTTAAAATGCCATTTAAAAGGTTTTTCTTTGGGTGGCTGCTAGAACCTGCTTCAACCCCAGGATGGCGCTCTTTTCTGTCCCTTACCGTTAGCGTTGAGACCATCGTAGATCTTTTTCACTCGGTTTGGGTCTGGAAGGATTCCTTCTTCTGTGCCTGTGTTGTAGCCCCTCGGCCTCCTGTTGCCCTATTAATGTTAATAATTAGGGATTTAATAATACAAGATATAAAATAACAACCCAGATCCCTAACCCATAAACCCTAACACGGCCTATTAATATTAATAAAGATTTTAATAATGATGAATAGTAACCTTAACGTGAACAATGTTTATTTCTCTTGGTGGCGGCTATACCTGCGTGGCCCACGCGATGGTACTTTTTTCTGGCCTTTAGCTTTGAGGCCATCGTAGAACTTTTTAAATTCGGTTTACGGTTTCTGAACCGGGATTCTTTCTTCTGTGCCTGTTGTGCGGCTCATGGACCTCCCGTTGTGCTATTAATATTAATAAGGCTTCTAATAATAAAGATACAGAATGCCATTAAAAAGGGGTTTGTTTTTTCTTTTTGTGCCTGCTATACCTACCTGGACCACAGGAGGGCTCTGTTTCCTCTCCCTTAGCGTTGAAGCTTAAAACACCCCCGTGACGAGAAAGTAGCTGCACAAGGAAGTTGGGCGGAAAACTAAGAAGGATGGACGGGAAGTCGAACGTGATGGAAACGTCCTCTTTTCACATGGTGGAACGTCGGGCTGGGGGACGCCGCGTTGGACGGACAGGAAGTGTGCCGTGACGAAAAGGTCGCTGAGAAAGGAAGTTGGGGATGATATGAAGTCAGCCATGATGAGAAGGTCGCTTTTCAAAGGACGTGGGAGAAGGCCGCTGAAAATGGACAGGAAGTCGATCGTACTAGGAAGGCCGCTGCAAAAGGAAGTTGAGGAGGGATGCCAGGAGAAGGGCACAAAGGAAGTCGGCCATACTGGGAAGGTCGCTCGAAGACCCACTGGCACGGTAATCGACAGCCATGTGGAGAAGGCAGCGGAAGCGGATCGTCCCCTTAAGAGGAGCATAGGATGGCGGTGCTTTTCCTGCCGCTCTCCTCTGCACTGCGGGGCTTTTTGTGGCTGCCGTACCGGCTCGGACCACCCGATGGCACCATTTTCTGTCCCTTACCGATAGCGCTGAAGCCATCGTAGGCCTTTTAAAATCGGTTTAACTCTTTTGAAGCAGGATTCCTTCTGTGCCGGTGTGGCGGCCCCTGGGCATCCTGTGGCCGTATTGATGTTAATCGTGAGGCGTTTAATAATAAAGAGAGAATAATAAAACGTAATATCCCGTTAAAAGGATTTTTATGTGTGTCTGCTGTTCCTTCTTTGACCACAGAAGGGCACGGTTTTCTGTCCCTTACCAATAGCGTTGAGGCCATCAGAAAGACCTATGTTAATACTATGGGATAGAAAACTGCCATCCTGTGGTCAAAGCAGGTATTGCAGACACAAAAAGAAACCACCTGTTTAATGGGATGTTAAGGTTATTATCCTGTATCTTTTATTATTGACGCCTTATTAATACGGTATTAGGGCAACGGGAGTCTCGTTTGCTGCAGCGTGGGCGCGGTAAAGGAAATCCTGCTTCAAAGGCCATACACCGAGTTAAGGTGGCCTATTAATAACAAGCCTTTAATAATAAAGAATAACCTTAAAATGCCATTTAAAAGGTTTTTCTTTGGGTGGCTGCTAGAACCTGCTTCAACCCCAGGATGGCGCTCTTTTCTGTCCCTTACCGTGAGCGTTGAGACCATCGTAGATCTTTTTCACTCGGTTTGGGTCTGGAAGGATTCCTTCTTCTGTGCCTGTGTTGTAGCCCCTCGGCCTCCTGTTGCCCTATTAATGTTAATAATTAGGGATTTAATAATACAAGATATAAAATAACAACCCTAACCCCTAACCCCTAACCCTAACCCTAACCCTAACCCTAACACGGCCTATTAATATTAATAAAGGTTTTAATAATAATGAATAATAACCTTAACGTGAACAAAATTTCTCTTGGTGGCTGCTATACCTGCGTGGGCCACACGATGGCACTGTTTTCTGGCCCTTAGCTTTAGCTTTGAGGCCATCGTAGAACTTTTTAAATTCGGTTTACGGTTTTTGAACCGGGATTCTTTCTTCTGTGCCTGTTGTGCGGCTCCTGGGCCTCCCGTTGTGCTATTAATATTAATAAGGCTTCTAATAATAAAGATACAGAATGCCATTAAAAAGGGGTTTGTTTTTTCTTTTTGTGCCTGCTATACCTACCTGGACCACAGGAGGGCTCTGTTTCCTCTCCCTTAGCGTTGAAGCCACAAGGAAGTTGGGCGGAAAACTAAGAACGACGGACGGGAAGTCGACCGTGATGGAAACGTCGTTTTTCAAAATGGTGGGACGTCGGGCTGGGGGACGCCGCGTTGCACGGACAGGAAGTGTGCCGTGCCGAGAAGGTCGCTGAGAAAGGAAGTTGGGGATGACAGGAAGTCAGCCATGATGAGAAGGTCGTTTTTCAAAGGAACTGGGGACGGCCGCTGAAAACGGACAGGAAGTCGGTCGTACTAGGAAGGCCGCTGCAAAAGGAAGTTGAGGTGGGATGCCAGGAGAAGGGCACAAAGGAAGTCGGCCATACTGGGAAGGTCGCTCAAAGAAGTACTGGCGGGGTAACCGGAAGCCATGCGGAGAAGGGCGACGGAAGCGGATCGGCCCCTGAAGAGGAGCATAGAGTGGCGGCGTTTTTCCTGCCGCTCTGCACTGCGGGCTTTTTGTGGCTGCCGTACCGGCTCGGACCACCCGATGGCACCATTACCCGTCCCTTACCTATAGCGCTGAAGTCATCGTAGGCTTTTTAAAATCGGTTTAACTCTTGAAGCAGGATTCCTTCTGTGCCTGTTTGGCGGCTCCTGGGAATCCTGTTGCCGTATTAATGTTAATCGTGAGGCGTTGAATAATAAAGATACAGAATAATAAAACGTTAAAAGAGTTTTTTCTGTGTCTGCTATTCCTTCTTTGACCACAGGAGGGCACGGTTTTCTGTCCCTTAACGATAGCATTCAGGCCATCAGAATGTTAATGCTATGGGATAGAAAACTGCTATCCTGTGGTCAAAGCAGGTATTGCAGACACAAAAAGAAACCGGCCTTTTTAATGGGATGTTAAGGTTATTATCCTGTATCTTTATTATTGACGCTTTATTCGTATTAGGACAACGGGAGTCCCGTTTGCTGCACCGCGGGCGCAGTAAAAGAAATCCTGCTTCAAACGCCATAAACCAAGTTAAGGTGGCCTATTAAATAACAAGCTTTTAATAATAAAGGATAACCTTAAAATGCCATTTAAAAGGTTTTTCTTTGGGTGGCTGCTATAACCTGCTTTAGCCCCAGGATGGCACTCTTTTCTGTCCCTTACCGTGAGCATTGAGACCATCGTACATCTTTTTAACTCGGTTTGGGTCTTGAAGGATTCCTTCTTCTGTGCCTGGGTTGTGTAGCCCCTGAGACTCCTGTTGTCTTATTAATGTTAATAATAAGGGATTTAATAACAACCCTAACCTCTAACCCCTAACTCAGCCTATTAATATTAATAAAGGTTTTAATAATAATGACTACTTGGTTGGCCAAAGTAGTTTTGTATCTGGCTGTCGTAACAATTCCATATTGGTTACTTTTGCAGGCTTATTGCCCTAGCCTCGGCCCAACCCCAACCTAGACAAGAAACCCGGGGTGCTGGTGCCGCGGCCTCTTACAATCAGGGATCTATATTTTATTGAACTTACTTTGGGTTAAGAGTTGTTAAAACTGCAGTTTCTTCCCCTAGAAGCAATTGCCAAAATCCAGCTGCTTTTTTTAACATTTCTCTATCTGAGCCCACAGATCCTTTATCTCATCAGATTCACTCCTGCATTCAGTAGGCAGCCAAACCGGTTGGGCGAACAGATGGAGACTGAAGGGAAGGCAGGGCATCAGCAGGAGCAGCCCAGGGCTGCAAAACCAATCGGATTTCCTCTTCCAGCTTTTTCCACAAGATCGCACCCACATCCATGGGCCCTTTGTGCATAGCTGATATGTTTCCGTGCATCAGGCTGCACTGTACAATCTACCGTACAAGCAGCGGCAGCACCGGAAGTTCCACTTGAAGGATTGCCTTCAGAAGCCCCTTGAGAGTCAACCTTTCCACGGGCTTAGCCTTTCACCAGGACCTGGGATGGAGAATCAGCAGCAGGACATATGATGCAGCCACCGCTTCTTTCTCCCCTGAAAAGAGCAGATCCCGTCTCTCTTCAGATCCTTCCACCAACACAGCACCCCAATTTCCACACAGCCAAAACCCCTCACCTCTCATACTGGCTCCACAGACCAATTTCTCCATCTATAGCAGCCGCAGATCTATACACATAATTAATAGTTTTCTCTCTGTGTAAATACTAGAATTTTACTTCTTGCCAGCTTTCACGTAGATTTAGAGAAGGCAGGAGATGAAAGCAGCAAAAAATGGCTTGAAGAAAGCAGAGCGAAAGGAAGGGAAGCGAAAGAACCCACCTGCTAGGAGACAGAAAGGTATAGAGCATCAAGTCTGCATCCCAGGGAGCGGAAGGTGCCTGGCTTCCAGCGCATACGCGAGCAGGGAAGAGGCGCCCCCCTCAGAGGGCGGCCTAGCAGCAGCTTGCATGAACAGAAGAACAGGGTTCATGGATGGAGCCAAGTGGCAATTCATGGTTTACTGAATCAGCCACAATGGCCTGGTGTACGACTCATTCTAAACCAAGACCAAATGGCAGGTCTAACGTGGTCTAGGAAGCCCCTAAAGTCTTCCGTTAATAGTCTGTCAAAGCCCGGTTGAATGAACTGTCCTGAATGTCAATCAAGTTGGGGAGGACAGGATTGGGCAGTAGCTCTTTTCCGTCCTCTCTAGGCTGTGTGGGTGGAGCAACTCCTTCTCTACTCCTGTCCGATTATAGAAGTGAATTATGAGATTGTTTCCTTAACAAGGTTGTGTTTAAGTGAATCTGAAAGGCAAACTGAGATACCCAAAGCCTCAAATTGAAACTGCAGGTAAATTTCAACATGCCAAATACCTACATACCAGGAATAAGAATTCCCCTGGGGGAGGAGGATACCAAGCTGCTTAAAACTTACAAGTTTTTATTTGTTTGTTTTATGAAAACTTCTTTCCCCTTTCTTCCTTTTGGTAGAGGAAAGTTGTGGCTCACAAGGCCCTCTGCGATTACAGAGCAGCTCTCAGGCTAACTGTTCCCCGAAGGGAGGGCTTTGCTTTTCAGTCCATACGTGTCTCTGAATATTCTGCTACTAACCAGGGCAAACAAAATCTAGAGAATAATAACAACAACATTGTGGCAGTATTTTAAAAGGCAAATGTTTGTTTTTAAAGAAAGTGTATCAGCAGGGGACTGGAAATCGTGTTACAACATTGCTTGGAGCAGCCAAATTTCTTTACTTTATAAAACGCCAAGTTTGAAGCAAGATCTTCCAAAAGCTGTAAAAGAAAAAGAAAAAAAAGTTTCCCGCCTTCAGCCGCCCAGTACTTTCCGGCATGTTTCCTGTGTCCCGCTTGGCAGCCAGGCCAGGGACCCCCTTCACGCCTGCCCTTCTTTCAGCCATCGCAGAAGCTGAGGCACATAGTAGGTGATGATGACATCGGCTCCTGCAAGAGAAGCGTTTCCAAAATGAACCAGCACAAACACGCCCGTTGCTCAAAGCTTTTTCTGCAGAAGAAGCCGGCTCGCAGCTGACTCCAGCCCATTTGATTCTCCACAGCCAAGGTGGCCAGTTGTTGTTATTCTCCCAGGAATCCATCTGGGCCTCCAGCATCCTCTCTCCCCTCCCACTTTACGCTGGTGGTCACTGGCTTTGGGCTTCTCTTTGCAGAGGAGCAGCATTGGCAGCCCTGGTTGCCCTTCCTCTTTCGCTCACCTGCTCGCCTGAACCCGGCCATGGCCTCCATCACTGCCGCCTTCAGCTCAAAGGCCCCAGCCTGCGCCCCGTGCCACAGCATAGCAAACTCTCCCGAGACATGGTAGACAGCCAGGGGGTGGCTGGGGTGCTGGGGAAACACACTATATTTCTCAGCAGGTGGAGGGGGGGGCCAGGCACCCACCACTATTGCCCGGTCTCGGGACAGGGGGGAGGGGCTTACTTTGTCCTTCACTTCCCGCACGAGGTCAAGGTAGGGCATCCCAGGTTTTACCATCAGCATGTCTGCCCCCTCCTGCACATCCCGGTCCTGGTGTGGGGGGAGGGGAATACAGCAGAGGGAGGTCATTGGGGGGGAGAGTGTAGCAGAGCCACTTCACGAGACAGGCAGGAGCTGCACCTGATGCTTCGCTCAATGGGCCGCCAAGTGGTCAGGTGGAACGGCCGACCCGGCTCTGCCAGAGCACGTGTGCATGCGCACACAAATACACATACAGAGCTTGTTTTCTGGGCTAAAGCCTGCAGGGGCTCAGCCGTGCCTTTTCTGCTCTCTCCTCCCCTCTCGGCAACACACATTCTCTTGTCTGTGGTGGTGGTGGTGGGTGTTGTCTGCTCCCCAAAGGCAAAAGCCCAACAGACCTTGAAAGCACTTTCTCAGATAGGGCAAAAGATGAATCGCCTGACATGCTGACTTCCCTGATCGGCAAAAAAGACTTTCACCTGATCCCTTGCGAAAAACAGTCTGCCTTGACTAAAGACCCCTGTGGAAGCTCGCCAATGGTGTCAACCAGCCAGCCTCCCTCCCCCTTCCTGACCCAGGGAGTCCACGAGAATGGGCTAGGGAAAGGCATTGTCTCTGCCACAACAGAATTTGGCCGCAGACTCCTTCTCGCTCGAACTCTTTCTTTTGCCTTCTCGAAATAGGGCATGTCAGAGGTAAATTACAAAACGGTTTGAAAATTACAATTTACAGGGGCCATTAAACTAAAAGCAGTATCATAGAACAACTCCAGAGCAGAGAACGTGTTTGAAAAAAATGTTTTCATTCCTCCTTGAAGTGGCCAGGCTCAAGCCGAGATTGGGAGAAGATCTGGCTGAAAGGCTGGAGGGCATCGCTGTCCTTGGTACAGCCAGCAGACTGAGGGGTAGCAAGAAGGCGGTCCAAGTTGGGCTGGCTCCAGCAGTAATTCCTCTGGGCGCTTCTGCCTTTTTTTCCGCACAAGTTCCCAGGCTTTCAAAACACATAGCCCTCCTCCCCTGCCCCACTGCTTAGCATGTCCCAAAAGGGGAATGCCTTCAATAAACATCCAGTAGTGCCCTTGGGGCCCATTGCTCCAATAGCCCAGCTGGTTATCTCTCAAGGCCACTCACCACTGCCCTCAGAGCCAATCCTCGAGATCCTGGAGGAAGCTGGTAACACCGCCGGTCCCCAAAGGCGGGCTTGGATAAGGCTGCATCTCTACGCAAACCAGAAGAAAACAAATGGCCTCCTTTCGCTCCCCAGACACCAAAGTGGCCCCATCAAGTTCTCTGATGGCTGCTCGGCTGCCTGCGCCTTCGGTCATGGGGGATCCCTCTCCTTGACCAAAAACAGCCTCGGCAACCCTCACCTGAAAGGGCCATAGAAGCAGGAAGCAAATTTGGCACTGTAGCTCAGGACTGACACCTGCAGGGACAACAGCATGGCAGTCATGCGCCACGTCTCCCCAGACCCTGAGCACCTCCCCCCCCCACAAGCCCTTCAGGCCCCCACCTGAGCTGTTCAGAACCTGGAAAGCTGGACTCTGGGAGCCTCCGAAAACAGCTCTGTGCCTGGCCTCGGGACTGAATTCACCTGAATTCAGCGACCTATGAAAGAGGCTCCTGGCCACATCTGTTCGGAGCCTGCTAGTCCCTCACACCCACCTTATTGCCCAGGTCATTGGCAACCAAGGCCTCCTTGATTGCATGGATGCGCCCGTCCATCATATCCGAGGGGGCCACAATGTGGCAACCTGAGGAAAGGTGATAGGAGGTGTGGAACTGGCGATGGTGGCAGCTTCCCTGACCAAGGTTCCTCAAGGGAGAAGCAAGGCTAAGGTAGTCCCAGGACGGGGGCCTGTTGGTGGAGGTCCAGCCCCACCTCACCTAAGGAGCCACCTGTGCAGTTCTGCCTATTCCCAGCAGCTGCCCCAGAAATGTACTGCAACCCACATAGTAAGCGCCTTACCTGCCTTGGCGTAGGCCAGGGCCACCTCAGCAAGTCTCCGGCAGCTGGCCTCATTCTGAAGGGTGCCGTCCTGCCGAAGGAGACCTACAAGGCAAGGAAAGCACTACTCTCCCTGCCTTCCCAGGCACTCTGCACTATTGGCCCCAGATCAAAAGGGAGAAGGCGACACAGGGGCTTATTGGCTACGGCCGCTGTTAAGCCATTTTGACATCTGAATATCAAGCTTCTAGTCCTTTCCAAGCCCAGCAGCACTCACCGCAGTGCCCATGCGAGGTATAAGGGCACAAGCAGACATCACACGCAATTAGCAGCTCGGGGAACAAAAACCGGATTGTCTGTATGGCCTGGATGACGGGGGTGTCTTTGGCATCGGCTGCAGAGCCGCGCTCATCCTGCGGAGCAGAGAGGGAGAAGCAGCTGCCCACCTACGCGCCTAGAATCAAGGCCCTTTGCCCAGGAGCCGTGGCTCAACCACAGCTCAGAAGAGCACCTTCATGGCCCGGCTTGGGACGCCAAAGATCAGCACGCACGTCAGCCCATCTTCCACCAGGGGCCCCAGCAGCTCCTCCAGCTTGTTGACCCCGTGCCTGGGGGGGAAGGAGTCACTTGTCAACTCAGCAGGGCGACTCACAGAATGGGAGGCAGACCCCAAACAGCCAAGTGGGTCAATCCAAGAGGTTTGAACCCAGAGATCATGTAGAACATGATGGTGTCCCTGAAGATCTGGCGGGGGGGGGCACTGCAGGCTCGGCTGCCCAATTCCAGCTCTCCGCATAGAGTCCCCCCAAATTAAAGAAAATTAAACTAACTATAGAGCTAAATAGAATGTGATCCATCCCACTCTGGTTCCCTAGAGATCGAACCTGCTAACTTAAAATTTAAATTAAAAGTGAAATTTGGCTTTTCAAATGGGTCCCTAGAGAAGCAGCCAGCATGACCCCAACCTTAATCTTCAGTAACAATGGGGTTCAAAGCAGCAATGTGTGTGGTGAGAGAGAGTGGGCGACTTAAGAGCTCTGAGCTCACGCACATACAGGCACACACGTGCTTCTTGCACAAGCAGGCTGAGGGAGTAACGGGCACACCCTGCCATCTCCCCCCAGGGCTGGGCTGGGGTTTCCACACACTGTTATCTCCAGCGGGCAGCAGATTGGAAGTTTTTCTCTTTTGGAAGTTTTTCTCAGGGGAAAGCTGAGCTTCTCCAAAGCCTTGTATCTCCCAGCTCACCTACAGGACCAGGCAAAGGGGTGGGGGGTGGGGGGTGTTTGCACATGCCGGCCTATAGTCGCTTTAAAATGTGCTTTTTCTTTGATGAAGGTATCTTTTCTTTTATGCACACTGAGAGCATATGCAGCAAGACACATTCCCTGTGTGTCCAATCACACTTGGCCAATAAAAAATTCAATTCAAAAAATATAAGAATGTGCAGAAATGGACAGATTATCTATGGAAGTGAGAGAGGGAAGACACCGAGTACTATTTAATATGGAATAGATGGTATTCCTGGCTGGAGAGCAAACATAAAACTTAAGGGATATTTTTCTTATGAGATCGAATTATGAATAGAAGTTGAAATAATTTAAACAATGTGTAAGTTTAAGATAGAGATACTTAGAAGTAGAATTTGTGTAAAGAGGTTAAATAGGATAGAGATACTGATGTAGAAAAGCTGTTATTAGTATTGTAATTCTGATGCGGCTGTCTTTGTTTATATTTTTTTATGTATTAAGTTTCTTTTTGTACTGTGTATTTTAATGTTTGGAAATTTAATCAATATTATTATTTTTTTAAAAAAACACCTGTTCTGTTCTATTCTATTTCTTCCCTCCCCCCCCACAAACAAGCAGCTTTAAGAGGCGATTCTGAGGGAGGAAAAAATCAAAGGAGAAGATAAGGGAAATAGGCCCCCTACCCTCCAGACCCCAAACCTTCCGCCTCCCGTCGCCCCTTCTGAAGAGGCCTCCCCCAAGACCCTCCCCCTCTCACTGAACTCCGCTGGCCGACCGCAGAAAGGGCCGCTCCTGCCAGGGAGTCAGGGCGCGCCGATACCCACGAGAGGAGCCTCTTCAAGAGCAAGCAAGGGCCGGCTCTGGAGCTCTGGCCTTCCGCCCCTCGGCCGGGTTGCTGGAGGGCGGCAGCCGCCTCAGCCCACCCGGACAGGAAGCGCGAGGCCGACTTACCGAGCTTGGCCGGGCAGGCTGGCGATCGGCTCCACGGCATCCTGGCTGTCCCTGAAAGGGTCAAGGAAGGGAGGCGCCGTGAGGGGGGAAGGCGCCGCGCCAGCTTCCAGGTTGCCTTGCCGCGCTGGGGGCCACCAAGGAGCGGCTCCCTAAGGGTGAGGCCTCCGCGGCCCCCGGGACCGAGCGGATCTCGGGGCCGCGCAGGGAAGCTTAAGGCGTCGCAGCTGCAGTCGCGGCCATCGTTCCCCCCACTCTCTCCCCGACCCGGCCGGAGCTGGGTTGCCGGAGCCACCGAGAAACTTACGAGACGAAGATCGGGTAGACGAGATGCCGGGCGGTGAGGGCGGCGGGCGTCGCCTGCCAGAAGCGAAGCACCGGGTGGAAGTAACCGCTGTGCAGCGGCGGCGGAGGCTGCATCGCGCGACTGGCCGGGCCGGGCACCGCTTCCCGAGTGGGCGAGCCTTTAGCAGGCGCTGGACACCGGGCCTTCCCCGCCCTCCGCTTCCCAGCAAGGAGGCTGCCCTTGACAGGCGGAGCGGCGGATTCCTCCTCCTCCTCCCCACTCCCCCCACGAAAGCCCGCCCCGACGCTTCCCCTAGCCCGCCCGGCCGCGCTCTGATGGCGCAGCCTCCTCGTCCCGCGAGCTAAACCGGCCAAGATGCGCGTACAAATTCGCTCCCAGCAGCGAGCGAGGCAAAGCCGTCCAGGTCGTTGTCTTCCTGGCCGAGGCTCCCGCAGCACCCCGGTTGGCTTAGGGAGGATGCGCCCTTTCCTGCTTTGGAGAAATCTCGCAGCGGTTACAATGTGGCCCTTTTCCTCCAACTTTTGGGCCGTATATAGGCGCGCCTAAAGACGCCCTTACTTGGCCTTATAAAACCCGGGCTCCGCTTTTGTCAGGCCCCTCGGCTCCCGCCTCCGGGTTTTTAAAGGCCACTTCGGCCGTTGAGGCTCCGCTACCGAACGGCCTTTGTGGACGCAGCTAATCTCCACAAACGACGCAGGCCAGGAGCCCCTTACCCTATCCCGCCCCTCCCGGTTCTGCCCTTAGGGCTCTACCCACACATCCCTGGCCTGCCTTTGTCGACGTTACAGAAGATGCAACACTGCACAAGTTTCCTTTTTGTTTATTAACACACAGCAAGCGTGACAGTAGATAACTTTTCTCTTTTTAAATACAGTACATGGGTCAGCACATTGCCCTCACACAATCCCCCCCCCTCACGAAGACAAGCCAAGTGGTGGCGTTTTATAAAAATAGTGTGTTGCTACAAAAGTATAAATTAATGCTACCGGTATTAAGAAATATTAAACACAGTAAAACTTATGAGGATTAAGAAAAATATTCATTAATACCTGTAGAAAACTCTGGCCTAAAAATATTTTTTGTATATACTTTTTAATTTTTTCTGTTATCTCTTCTTTAAGATGACATTTAGATTTATGCAACTCTCCAAGGTAGCAAGATGCAGTCTTGGAAGCATCTCATATTGCCAGGAACACCAAGCTACCCAAGACATGTGCAACGCACGTGCTCTTCCCCCATGCCGGGCCTCGTCAGGCCTTTCCGCACCACCATCCCAATTCACGAGCGGGAAGGGGTCCGACAGGCTGTCTGATTGCTGTTGGCTTTGGTTCCTGCTGACATTCGCCGCAGTTTTAACCTCCACACCATAGAAATTATCAACCATGGGTTGACTATCCAAGTGGCCAAAGACCAAACCCCCTACTTGTGACAACAGTTGGCAGTTGGCAGACAGAGGAAGCTCTCAAGAAACACCAAAGAGGTAGAAAATGTGGAGAGGGGTCATTTATCCAAGCTGGCATTGGATCCATCCGCTGACCGGTCAGGAGGCGGCCTCCCCTAATCCTTTGAACCAGTGCCCACAAGAACTGTTTCAAGCCTTTTCCAGAACCCAAGGAAGTTCTTCACCCTCCTACCCTCTGGCCCCACTGAGATTCTCCCCTCTCCCAGCAGCTTCAGCCCTCGAGTGGGCGATTGCTGAGGTAAGCACTCTTCAGCTCCTTGATGGTTCTCTTAGGAGTGATCATTTTCCGTCCTAGAAAATGTCTGTACTTAAAAAAAACTCATCACCCTGGAAATTGTCTGCCTGAGGGCGAGAAAAAGGGGACATGACTTCTCAGGGATCACCTGCCACCTCTCCTAAGTCCTTCAGGGTGACATGGACTCACCTATTTTGAGAAGCAGAGATGGGCACCCTCCACTGGCTGTTCAGGGCACTGTTGAGGCAGCCTCCCTCTTCGCAGTGGCGTGTGGTGCACAGGAGCCTAAGCCACGACAGGAGAGATATAGATGTGGCCAGCCAGCCCTACAGAGCAGGGAGCACCAGGGGCCTTCTGAAGCCACTTCTCTGGGTATTCAGCTCCTCCTCTTCGGACCCCAACCAAGCCCTGCAACCATGACTGCTGAAAGTGGGGCCACTCCTTAGGAGGAAGGCTTCCTCACTAGTCAGAGAAGCTGGCAATGGGACCGAAACAACTCCCCACCCCGACTCCCAAGCCAGCTTCGCAAAGGCGACAGTGGAGCTAATTTGTCTACAACCTTAAGGGTTTCCCACACCATTGCCCAAGATTCTGGCTTTGTCCCAGCTTCTTCCTCAATAGGCACAAGATTTGTCTGGATATTCTCCTACCCTGACATTCCTGTTGCTTGTGAAGTTGTCGCATCCCCACCATTGCTGTTCTAGCAATTAGCTTGAGAGTTCCACTTGGGGGCTTCCTTGTACACCCAACTGCTCCTATTCTCTTCCCCCCCCCCACCGCATCCCTGAAGTCTCAGCATTCATGACAAGAGGAGGCCATACCTGTCCACCCCCAAACATAATGATGCCTGTGAGCAACTGCCCTGCATTTCATTCTCCTGCCATGTGGATTTTTAAAAAATGAAAAACATCAGAATTGAGGGATTTTAAAATAATTCCAAAAATTCAGATTGGAATTCCTCTTTATCTTCGTATTTATTGTGCCGAGCGTGCATTTCTTAATTATGAAAATTTGTAATAACCAGATCTATGAGAACACCTAAGGCAGATTTAAAAGAGTGGAAAATTGTTCGTGGGAGATTAAATTTCTGTTTAAATTTAATAGCATTCGAAGAGTTAACCTATACTCACAGGGACACCAGTGTCCAGGGGAGGAAGGGAAGGAACATGAAGAAGAGACCAGCAGGAGAAAAGTATTCAAAAACCCTCCAAAGACAGGCCCAGTCCAGGTATCTGCGTGACCAACACAGCTTAGTAAGACCAGAGTTACAATAATCTAAATCTCACCAAAGATCACAGTGACCTCCTGGTGGAGACGCTACCTGGCCAATGCAGTCTTTAAAGCTTAGATGTGCAACATGGAACGGGGCAGCCCCCAAACTGCCCTCAAGAGGGAAACGACCCACACCATTCCCCTCCCCTCAGTGTTGAAGGGGGGGGCAGCAAATGCAGCAGTGGATCACCCTTGGCTCTAATGGGGGGGGGGATCCACTCCAGTGGGCAGCAGGGCTGGAGTCACAGTCTAAGCCCCTTTCAGGGGTCTCCCAACAGCTGGCTGGCTGGCTGACAGGAGGAGAGCGGGCAGGAAAGGAAAGAGAAATGGGATGGGTCTCTCCTAAGCCATACCGGGATGGCTCAACTGAGGGCCAGGCGGTGTGTGCCCCACCCCGCAAGGAGCATCATCTCTTCTGCTGCTGGCAGGATGAGGCGCACCTCCATGGGCAGCAGGCAAGACTGAGAAATCCCTTCCATTCCTCTTGCCAACAATACTTTGAAGAAGAAGAAGAAAAGAACAACCATGTGAGAAAACTGCCTCCTGCCTCCACTAGCCGCCAACTGACAGATGCTGCAGTTTGGGTCTGTCTAACCAAAACATCATCACCACCACAAGGTGCAATCCAAGAGAAACCACCAGGCCCCGGAACAGGTGTGTCAGCAGCCCAGCACCTCGACTCTGTGCTTACCTTCTGCCTCCTCGCCAGCAAGAGTGAAGCCAGAAACGCGATGCTCAAAGGACAACTGCCTCGAATCAACTATTGCTCTGAACATGGAAACTGGACAAGAGTATCAAAAAAAGTTCTTACATAGCAAAATGTCTCTGGAGGCCGGGAAATGCACAGGTGTGGAGCAGGCCGCCTGGCAGGGAAGAGATTCCTACCGATGCTTTATGGCCGGCATTTCGAGGGGACACAAAAAAGCCCCCCTGTGCCTCTTCCCAAGCCAATGGACAGAAACCCAAATGCCACCCAGTTTAAACAGAGCGGCTAGTGGGGACTTTTAACAGGATTAAACATTCTTTTCTGCAAAATATTCTTTCAGGTTTTAATCACCCCCCTTTTTTTCCTTAAGAGTAGTCAAGTCACTGGTATCAAAGTCAGGTAGCATTTTTCTCCTGGATTTTTTTTTCTTTTTAATTCTTCAAGTCTTCATTCCTGACTTGGAGGTTTCTGAAAGACAGCTGCCTGCAAACATGACATGTTTTATGATGCCAAGAGGAAACCTTGAGTGCCCCTGTAGGGACACGCGGCTCATAGGAGGAGCCTTCCAGTGAGCCCAAAAACTGGCAGAGATCAACAAGGCTGGCTGTCCCTGGCATCAGGGCTCCAAAGAGGGGAAGGAAACAGAAGGTTGGCTGTTGGTATTTATGAAAAGTGTAATAATGAAACAACCATTCAAGTCAATTTAGAAACTCAGCTGCCTAAAGACCCCCGGACTAACTGGCCTGCCCTCTTGAAAACATGAGGTTTTATCAAATTCACACAGAAATCTAAAGGAAGGAGTGTGTTTCTAGCATTGGTGTGCTTCTCACCCGCATTCCTTTCCATTGAGCTTTTTATATACATATTCATAGAGGTATCAACATGTATATTAAAAGCACTTTTTATTTCCCAGGATGTTTCCGAATGAGGTCCACAGTGGATTCTGGATTTGGAACAGTGTTTGCGTGTGGTGGGGACGTGTTCTGGAAGGGCGCCGCTCCCTCCCGCACCCCCCCTCCTTGTTTTAAAGCATGTTGGACTTCAAGAACATGAGCTTGTTCATATCCTCAGGGCTCAGCAGTCGCCGCCTCTTAATCAGGAGGGCTTGTTCGCACATGTTGACGCAGTTGCTTCTGGCTCCCACAGCGGGCACTGCTAGGAGCCAGAAGGCCAGTCTGGCCAGCTTGGTATGCTTCTGCGTCACACAGGACCAGTACTGGAAGAGGTCAGGGGCTGCCTGAAAAAGGGGCTCTTGCAAGTAATCATAGACCTCGCTTTTGCCCGACCGGTCTTCCTCCCGAGTCGGAGAGCTCTCATTCGAGGTCCGAGATTTTTTTGAGGCGGGCTCGAAATCGGGCTCCTCGGCCCAAGATTCCTTCACCTCGTGGATCAGCTCACACACCTTGCCAATGATCTCCTCGTGCTGGTAAGGGGGGACCGGCCGTAGTTTCTGCTGAGGGTCCAGAATCATGGCCACCTTGTGAGCCGAGTGCACCTTGAAGTTCTCCTTCAGGGCTTCCAGAAAAAGGTGGCACAACTTGCTGACAATGCCCGCGTCATTGGCCTTTGAGGTGAAGAGTTTCTCCAGTTTCACATAGGTAGGCAGCACCAGCTGCAACGTCGGCCGGCTCTCGTTGCTCAGTTCAATGACGGCTTGTTTCACCGGAGCCAGGATGGCCGCTAGGTTGCTCAGCAGGTGCTTGTTGAGGTTCTGGATAAGGTTTAGCTTCTTGGCCCGGCTATAAAACTCGCAGATCTGCTCGTAGCGTTCGTGGACAAGCAGCAGAGAGTCCGTGATGGAGTTCCAGCAAGGGGGAGGGGAGGTCTCCTCCAGGGAGCCAAAGGTCTCCTTGGAGATCCCTGCAGAGCCCGCCAGGTCCTCACAGACATTCAGCAGCTCAATGACCTCGTGCATGTTGCGTGCTTGGAGGGTGCGTTTGTTAAGCACACTCTGCACTACAGAGGTCAAGGCACACGCAGAGCAACGCAAACACATGCCCGCCTTGGAAAACGCAGAGGAGTTCACCTTGCAGTCTGTGACGTACACAGTCCTGATCTCAGACATAACGAACTCGGAAAGCACATTTTGCACCCAGTGGTGGACCAAATCCCCGTTATCACGAATGTCCACCCCTTTGATCCCCAAGACGTAACTCTTGATGCAGCTGCCTTCTGCCTGGTATGCCGTCAGGATGTAGCAGGAATCGGGGCCAATGCTCTGCGAGTGACAGGTGACGCCAATGCCCAAGCAGGTGTTGCTGCCAAGAGCGCAAGTGACCTTCACTTTCACCTGGTTGTACATCCGGGGCAAGTGCTTGAGGGCTAGCGTGTTGAAGTTGCCAAGGATCTCCGTAACGGAGAAGGCGCCATAGCGAGCACCGTTGTCAACAAGACTTTGCGCCAGTTTAACAAACTCTTTGCCGCTCACCACGCTCAGCGTCCCCAGATCAGCGCACATCACCCTCAGCAGCCGCTCTGCTATGTTCTGCCGCTCCTTCTCCGGGATGGGGCTGTTAAGGAGGGAGCTGCCAGCTGAGACTACAGAGAAGGAAGACAAAAGGTTTGCAACGGGCAACGTGGTTTGAGGATTGCAAATCAGTAACAATTATTAGCTAATAAAAACCTAAGAAAGATTCAAAAAAAAAAAAAAAGCAGTGACATGCACTTGTGACTACCGTAGCAAATATACATCCCTCGCCTCTGGCATGAAAAAAGGAAATATTCAGGGGTGAAATCCAGCAGGTTCTGACAGGTCCTGGAGAACTGGTAGCAGAAATTTTGAGTAGTTCGGAGAACCAGCAAATACCACTTCCGGCTGGCCCCAGAGTGGGGTGGGAATGGAGATTTTGGAGTATCCTCCCCTCCAAGTGGGGAGGGAATGGAGATTTTGCAGTATTCTTCCCCCCCCCGCCCCCGAGTGGGGAGGGAATGGGGATTTTGCAATATCCTTCCCCTGCCATATCCACCAAGCCACACCCACCAAGCCACACCACGCCCACCAAGCCATGCCTAAAGAACCGGTAGTAAAAAAAAATGGATTTCATCACTGGAAATATTCCACGGAAGAGGATGTAGTTGTTTTCCCAATGAACCCCCATGCCTATTAAAAGTATTCTGCCTTAATTGGGGTTCTTTATCAGGCAAGGAAGAGCAAATACTGCAATCCTGATTTTTAAATCACCTTCTTCCTCCTTCTAGAACAGGGGTGTCCAAACTTGGTCCCTTTAAGACTTGTGGACTTCAACTCCCAGAGTCCCTCAGCCAGCAAAGCTGGCTGAGGAACTCTGGGAGTTGAAGTCCACAAGTCTTAAAGGGACCAAGTTTGGACACCCCTGTTCTAGAACATTAAGACGCTTCCCAGACTGTGTTGTTATTACACACACACACACACACACACTGGTCGCAAGATGCTAAGAAACAATACCCACCCACAAGGGCACCAAGGTGGGGTGGGGGTGGGGAAACAGGACGACTAGAAATAAAACTGTTCTCAGCCCTGGCTGCAGCCGAGGGCATTTTGGTCTCACATTGTAAAACTCTTGAGGCTTATCATGTGAGATCCAAATGCCTCGGCTGTCATTTGCATAAAGAGGGGAGTCTTGCGCTCCTTTTAGACCAGGGGTAGTCAACCTTTTATACCTACCGCCCATTTTTGTATCTCTGTTAGTAGTAAAATTTTCTAACCTCCCACCGGTTCCACAGTAATGCGCCGTGTATCATCGTCTCCACATGCCTCTCGTGCATCGGGGATTGGGTTTGGGGGGGGGGGGCGCCGGCTGCCAGCTTTGCTTGTCTGTTACAGCTGGGTGGTGTGGGGGGAGATGCGCGAGCTATTCTGGGACGAGGCTGTTTTGTTTGCAGTCACACTATAGCGCCATTTAGTTTCACTTACATAACGTGAACTAAACTTGTGCACGGGCAATACAAATAGTATATTTTCAGAAATTTAAATTGTCACAGGGAATTTTATGAAAACCTAATGACAATTTTTTTAAATAATGCTATGAATTTTTTTTAAAAAGTCAAATTAAAAAAAAGGAAAGTGCTTCAGTATCTGACAAAACCCCTACCACCCACCATGAAAGCTGGAACGCCCACTAGTGGGCGGTAGGGACCAGGTTGATTACCGCTGCTTTAGACTTTCAGAGAGAAACTGGGTGCCTGCCAGTATCCTCTGCATGCTGTGGCCCCAGTTGGCCTACATGGAGAAGAAGGGACGCGTGGAGCTTTGTCTGGGAGGCCAAGGACAGACCCATCCAGGAGAATCAAGATTCCTTTGGGTGTAGCCTGATCAGTGGTGAAATGTAAAATTTGTTAATATGGGTTCTGTGGGTGTGGCTTGGGGGAGTAATGTGACTGGGTGGGCATAGCCAAATTTTTTTTTTTTTACTTTTAAAAGAATTTTTTCTACAGCCTCTGACGATCCCAGCTGAGCCGCTCGATCATCAGAGGGTTTTTTTAAAAACTTTTAAAAGCATTTTTTTGGCTGAAGAAAAAATGCTTTTAAAAGTAAAAAAACCCAAACTCTGATGATCGCGTGGCTCAGCTGGGCATGGGGGGGTGGGGGGCAGGGATTTTTGCTACCAGTTCTCTGAACACCCACTGCCATCGCTACTGGATTGGGCGATCCAGTCCGAACCGGGAGCCTTTATCCCCTGAGCCTGATGCTACTCAGGAAGGGGGGCACCGCAGAAAGCAGCTGGCCCACTTCCTCCCCCTCCTCGACTGGTTGTCGCATAGTACACATACTGTTGTTAGAGTTGTTCCTCTGTAGCTGCGGCTTCCACTTCTCTTCCACCACAGCTGGAGGTGACCTGGGCTGGTTTGAGGCAATGTTGTTTTCATTGTCAGCTGAAGGGCAAAGAGGCAGAGAGGACAGGAAGTGACTGCACTAATTCTGCCTCAGGGAGCAGCGATTCAAGGCAGGCTGCAAACACCTCCCTGCTTCCCTGGGCCGCTTCTACAATGTAAGGCTAGAAGCTGCCTTTGACCATAGGTCCTTCCGATGCCTTGGCTGAGGGCAGCTATGGCCACGCAGAGGCAGATTTGCCCATTACTCCCTTGCAGAGGGGGAGATCCAGGGTGGGGCTCCAGGCAGGAAAAGCGGCTGTTGGCACCACCATGTGCCACGTATCCCAGCATGGACAGGCTTATCGTTTTTGCTGCCTTTCCTTGAAACGTGAGTGTTCCATAGTGTCAACGCACACCAAGCCACACTTGAACCATACAGTGAAATGCCGGTGAAAATCACACAATTATCCTGAGAGATGCAGATGCGTTGAAGGGAGAGACCGAAATCCTGACACCGCACCCTCCACAATCACATACAGGTTATCGTTTTACTTTAGTGCCACACAGGAACAGAGCAGATAAGCTTCTCTTGATGACCCAAATTTGCTTGCTTTGAAAATAGCCTTGCAAAAGTCCACCTCCTACTCTGCCTCTCCACCATCCCATCCGCCCCGTTCCCCGGTTTGCTCATCATTATTCCCTATCATGATCTTTTGGTTCCCAAAGCAAGCCTTGGCCTTTCTTCTACATTATTTTTCCGAAAGATGCAGACAGACTGGCTTGCCTTGTGCTTTCCCAATCATGGCAATATTTAAATCCATACTTTCCTAATACTTGCTTGAAATCAAAGGGGGGAAAGTGCGCCAAGGGGCAACTGCAAGTTTCAATTCCCACCCCAAATTCCAATATGCTGCTAATGATGGCATCGTGACATTTTCGAGGCTTGCCCTGCCTTTGACGTGGCACTTTTCCCAAAAGGAGGTTCTCTGCCAGTTAGTAACCATTCGGTCCCGAGCTTCCCTCCCACCAACCACCTGTATTGCTTGCACATTTCCCAAAACAGTCAGGATCGACCTCTTTTATCAAATCTCAAAGTAGATCCATCCATGCCTGTTGGCAACATTCGCACTGCTGGATGAGAGGGTTACTGCTTGGATATATTGTCCTTGGTTATAAAAAGAAGAAACAACACTTTCTTAGAGGAGAGAGAGAGACCGACATTGGCACAGACCATTCCACCAAACTGCCGACGTTTGGAGCAACCAAGAGACTCACCTGCGTGAGACTGCATGTGCTCAAGGAGATTGTTGTAGAACTGGAACTGGATGCCACAGGCCCCACAGGTGTATGGCTCTAAAATAGGGAGGCCAAGAGAGAGCATTAGAGGACTTGGCTCTGGTGAAGCCAGCAGCAGCCGGCTATATTCGGGATGACAGAGATGCAAATCAAGACCAGAAATAATACTAATTAAAGATCTGTATTGGGCGGGGAAGGGGTGATTTAAGAGGAGCTGGGTGCATGAGTCCCCCTGGACTCAGCAGTGTGGACGTCCATTGCACTTACTTTGTAAAAGCGGTAAAGGATTTGAAACCAAAGGACTGGCAGTTTCTGCAAAGAAGAAAGAGATGCAGACATTGAAGAGTTCCCCTCATGAGGAATGCAAGCACTACGCTGGGGACCTATGAGCAATACGGCCCCCAAACCACCAAGAACTGTACACTTTAGGAAGTGACTGGTTTTATTTTATCTACTGATCAAATTTGTCATTATCTCGTGCTTCAGATGACTCTGAGCGGCTTTTTTCAAATAAATCTTTGACAGATACATACAAAAGGCCCCGATTGGGCAACCTTGGTCTACTGGGACCAAAGGCCCTAAGCCGACGGCCACACCACACCTCTTGGGCCAGCAAATTGTACAACCATGTCACACATTCACTGGGAAGAAACACAGCCTCCTTACCAAGCCATGCAAGCTGCTGACAACTGACTTCTGCTTAATGCTATGGACAGCATCATTACTACTGTAGAGGGCAATGCTGAGACGTCTCCCCCATGCCCAAAGATCTCCTGTAGCCAAGCCAAGAGACTATTCTGCATTTGAAGAGGCTTTTCCTAATGCAGAGGACTTCAAAACGGAACAGAGTAGAGGGACAGAGTATATCAAGTTCCATTACATGCCCATTTGAATCTGAGTTCCAGAAAGGAGTGTCTGGATGTCACCTTTCTGTCCCCCATGTCATTCTGGAAGTGTCAATTTGTCCTTCGCTAGCAACGAAGGCTCTCTGCATGTATCGCAAGCGACTGCTAGAAAGCAGCCTGCACCCATCTCAGCCTCATCTGTTGCAGCTGCTCTTTCCTGATCCTGCACAGGGATGCATCCTTTGGGGGAGGGGTAACAATACCCACACCAGGCAGAGAAACCATCCTTTAAAGTCTTCCTCATCTCCATCTGCACTTTTGCAGGTCATGAGTCACTGCTCACCCACTTCATGATTGCTTGAATACAGAAAAAAAAAAGATGATCCAGATGTACAGCACCAAGAGAAAAAATGCAGATGTTGCTCAGGCATGTGCAATGTGCACAACCAAATTTGTGTAGATTTAACAAAAAAAAGGTCCACTTAATGTATTTCATCTCTAGCTCACGTTACAGCCACTTTTGCAGAAATCACTTTGAAATTCAAAAAAGACGGCCACATAAAAAGATGGTTTTTAATTTCCCAGGGAATTTAAATCTAGGGTTGCATCATTTAGTTAATAAATCAATTTAAAATATTTTCTCCCCTCCCCTTACACACACACACACACACATGCTCATAGCCGCTGTTTCCGCCATTAACCATCCATTGAATAGAGGTTTCAGTGCAGGTGGTTCCCAGGATTACAGAAATGGAATCAAAATGCAGGTGGGGCTTCACCCCAGACAATCCAGGCTTTCCTGCGATTCCTGCCATGATAGATGCACAAGTGCATCCCGATTCTGGCCAAGAATCGCACTCAACGTGTAGTCCTCAACGGAACTACATCCACATGGAGGGAAGTATGCAATGGAGTACCCCAAGGCTCTGTTTTAGGCCCAGTACTCTTCAACATCTTCATCAATGACTTGGACGAGGGGATAGATGGGGAACTCATCAAATTTGCAGATGACACCAAGCTGGCAGGAATAGCCAACACTCCAGAAGATAGGCTCAAGATACAGAAAGACCTTGACAGACTAGAACATTGGGCGCTATCTAACACAAATTCAACGGTGAAAAAAGTAAGGTTCTATATTTAGGCCAAAAAAAACAAAATGCACAGGTACCAGATATGTGGTACCTTGCTCAATAGTAGTAACTGTGAGAGGAATCTTGGAGTCCTAGTGGGCAACCATTTAGATATGAGCCAGCAGTGTGCAGCAGCTGCAAAAAAAGACAACACAGTTCTGGGCTGCATAAACAGAGGGATAGAATCAAGATCACGTGAAGTGTTAATACCACTTTATAATGCCTTGGTAAGGCCACACTTGGAATATCGCATTCAGTTTTGGTCACCATGATGTAAAAAGAATGTTGAGACTCTAGAAAGAGTGCAAAGAACAACAAAGATGATTAGGGGACTGGAGGCTAAAACAAATGAAAAATGGTTGCAGGAACTCGGTATGTCTATAATGAAAAGAAGAACTGGGGAGTCATGATAGCAGTGTTCCAATGTCTCAGGGGTTGCCACAAAGAAGAGGGAGTCAAACTATTCTCCAAAGCACCTGAGGGTAGAACAAGAAGCAATGGGTGGAAACTAATCAAGGAGAGATGCAACTTAGAACTAAGGAGAAATTTTCTGACAGTTAGAACAACTTGCCTGCAGAAGTTGTAAATGCTCCAACACTGGAAATTTTTAAGAAAATGTTGGATATCCATCTGTCTGAGATGGTGTAGGATTTTCTGCTGGGCAGGGGGTTGGACTAGAAGGCCTCCAAGGTCCCTTCCAACTCTGTTGTTGTTATTGTTATTGTTAAGAAAGTTGAGGCTGGAGATGCTTCTGTTTCTAAAGAAACTTTTCTTTTTGCAATTCTCATGTTTTTGACAGAATAGCCGGGGAGTTATTACAGCCAGCAAAAGTGTTCCAACCTGAGACAGACTCACAAAGTTGTGGGGGGGGACACCTCTACTGCCTGCAACACAGCCTTCCACTGCGCTTTTTCCTATGCACGGGCCCCCTTCAATGAGGTTCTCTCCAAGCTCTGGACGACCACCACCACCACTCTGCTGTTTTTTAGAAGAGCTCTGAAGATCTGCCTCTTCACCCAGGCTTTCATCAAAGGTAATCCTAAGACCCCACACACATCATCTAGTTTGCTGTCTTTTATCTTTATTTTTTTATGTTGTGTTAATTTTATTGGAATCTCCTTGATTACAGTGAGCTGCTCAGAGTCATCGAGAGAGGGCAGCATCCAACTTTAATAAATCCACAGAGCCGGCAGTTGGCCAGATCAAGAAAGACAGAAAGTCCCAGACATCGACTGACATGGGTGGCTGAAAGAAAGCCACCCATGCAACCAGACTTGTCCCTCTTTGCTCACCTTTGGCCCTGGGCCTCCTTTAAGTCCAGACCCAGGTTTTTGCTCTCTGCTCATCCTGTGGGGGAAAGGGACATTTGCAACAGTGCACAATGGTGTCCAGGGAAGGGCAGGTACTCACCACTGGAGTTCTGGGAGCTGCTGTTAGTTTCTTCATAGTTGTTTTGCAGTTTGTTTTCCACTCGTCGACTGAAAGCGCTTTCTGCTGGGTGGGAGAATAAGGAAGACAGAAAGGGGCTGCTGAGCGTTGATCCCAAGCAGGCCCGTCAGCAGGGAAAGCAGAGAAGGTTCTCTCTCGGGCTGCTTAAACAGCCTAGGAAATGGGAACAGAGTCTTCACCAGGCTTGAAGCAGCTGAAGATTCTGCTAAAGACCTGATGCCAAAACATGAGAACCAGCCGGAGAAGCCCACTTGGTAGCCTGGACCAACTTCAGGGGCAAACGGCAGAGGCCTATCATTTTACAACGTGCAATTTGTGCAGTTTTACTGAAAATAAAAACAGTAACAAATAAAAAAAAATCACATTTTTTTCCATTCTTTGTTCAACGTGGCAGCCATCATTACCCTAACCCTGTTTTACCTTCACAAGCAGCACAGCCCACACAAGCAACCCTGGACTGCTTGTGCAATTGATCTGTGTGGAAATGCACAACCCTGCTGGCTCTGCTAAGACCCTCCCATCCTGACCCACTGCCATCTGGACATCATCGCAAATCAACCTTATGCTCCGTATTTTTGTAATGTCTCTCGATTTTTTCAGTTTGCCATAAATCCAGGTGATTCTCATTATTGCGAGGATTAAAAGTATAATAAAAATTAACACGTGTTTAAACATTCTCTCAATCCTAAGGAAGAAGCAGCGGACCACAGTTTGATGCAATTCGTAATCATGTCTAGGCACAAAAGCAGGCGAAAGCTATGTCTCCCTGCACCCACCCCCAAAGTACAAATTTCTGAAGACATTTGGTTCACTCAGCTAGACACAGAGGAAATATTTTAAATAATTTGAGTGTCTCAACCAGCCCAAGTCAACTGCCTGTCCACAAACACCCCAAGTATTGCTGTGATAACATCACACAAGAGTCTTCCTCGCATAGTGACTTGCCACAGATGGGGAGGGGCTGTACTGAGAGCAAAGTGTCTTGCAGGGTTTTAAAGTTATGTGTTCAAAGGACCAAATCAGTGACAGCTCTAGGATAGAAAGAAAGAAGCTACTTTCTTTTAAGGCAATTGTGAAATTTAGCAAGCGAAGGGAATTGCCACAGAGCTGAGTGTTCTTAAAAGCAAGTGCCCTATAGGACAAAGCAGGAGCCTCAAAGTGTCTTCTCACAACCACTTGCCAAGGCAACACTCTCCCTGGTTTTCCCTGGCACAGATGTCAGGCCGCAGGGACAAGGGAGACAGGCCCCTCACTTACATCCCAACGAAACACAATGTTGTGCGGTGAGTGATTACATACTGGCTCACTCCCATGCTCAGCTTTCGGCATCCGAAGGCTACAGTCACAAGATGCGGCAGGTGACTGACTCTTTATTGCTCCGGCCAGGAAAGATCCTTCACATTTAAGACATCAGGTGCTTGGAAATATTTAGGGCTTCTTTGATACTCTGTACCTGTACTCATCACCCCCTCCACTATACGATTCCCCCCCCCATGTTGCCCCCTTATCTCTCATTCCCAGGGAAATGTGGCCAAGATCCTCCCCCCAAGCCTGCTCCCTCCCTAGGTTTTTCCAAGGCCTTCTCCCTCAAAAGCAACCCCAGTTCCTGCAGAAGGGCAGGGGCTTCCAGAAAACACCTGGTCAGCCAGCTGAGAGGCCCACTATGATTCAGCCCACCAGCCCAGGGCAGGAGCCTTGGAAACAGCCGGCAGCGGCAAGTATGGGAAGAATCCAGACCCCAAACAGTCTCTGGAGCTGGCAGAAATGCTGACATCCATTCCATCTCAGCTCTCACCCGTCTCAATCGCTCACCAGGCAAGAGAGGCAGCTTTCAATCGCAGGCACAGGGACCTCTCCATGTACCACAAGGAATTCCCTGTCTTGCTCTGCTCTGGCACCAATGGGGACCCCCAAAGCCTCAACCCAAGTAGCAAGGGGCCCCACTCTTTTACATGAGGTGAGGTGAGGAGAAGAGAGGAGAGAAGAGGAGAGGACCAAGCCTTCCTCACCATGCCTGGCCTCTCTTCCTTCATCGACCATTCCACTCGTGCATCTTAATGCCACCAATTTTGGATTGGTCTGTGGGGAAGACGTTCGGTGGGACAAGGAGGGTCAAAAAGGCTTTTCAAAGAATACTAAATACATACTGCTTTTCCCAAACAGGTAGACAAAAAGGCCAGTAAAAAATTATATACATATAAAAAAAATCCATAATCCACAATAAATGCCTCCAATTGAACATTATAAAATGGCACTCAAGATTCAGCAAATCCTTAGGTTGTTTCTATTTTTAAAAAATACAAAACACTAAACTAAAAGGAAATCCAATAGTATTCTTTTTCTTTTTTCTAATAAAAATATTTTTCTTAGTTGATATCAAAATAACTTCAATGACAGAGCTCTATAAACTCATGAAATATTACCACCCTCACTCAATTTAAGGACGCTTTTGCTTCAGTCTGCTCCTCCATCCTTTGCCCGTATGCCTAAAAGACGTTTTCGGCCAGGCTCTCTGTGGACCCTCGGGGGCTTCTCAGGGGCTCTGGTCCCCTCGCAAAGGGTCACGCCTCCCCGGGAACCACCGGTGCCATCCCCTTTGGGGCCTGGGGGTGCACAGGCGGTCGGGGGTGGGGGGTGGGGTTTAATCAATGGGGATGGTAGAAAGCACAATCTGTACCTGTGGTGGCCTTGCTTCCTGGGGATCCAGAATTTGGAGCGCGGAACGTCTGTGACGGAGATGCCGCCGGTGGGATACCGGAGGGAGTGCGGTGGAGGAGGGTGGAGCACCGGATTATGGGCGCCGTCGGCGTTTTTTTGCCCGATTGGCTCGCCTGGGTCTTCACAGCCACGAAGAGTGGAGATCGAGAGTACTCTGGATATGAACACTCAGAACTAGTGCCGGGATAGACAAGTCAGTGCCCAGAACCTGCCTCTGCCAGGGCGCTTCCCCCTCTCTACAAGATGTCCATGCTCCCCATACCCAAAGCCTTTAGGACACTGGGCCCCGCTGCAGCCCCACCCACCCACCCCACCCCACCCCACCCCACCCCACCGCTGTAAGTTCTCAAGCACGACACAAGGGCTTTGAATTTCCGGCTTCTCCAATTTCGATCAGCTTTAGTGTCCCCTGCGCAGCCCCTGCCTGATCCCCACAAGACCTTCAGGCAAAGAGGGCAAGCGCCCTTTGGGGATGGGGACGGGGGCATCTCTCACCTTCCGCTCTTTAAGAAGCTCAAAACCTCCCATACCAGCCTTAGTGTTAATTAACTGGTGAAGAAATTAAACATTTTATTACTACACTGAAAACAGCTGCCAAAAGGCTCCGCTTTTAGTAAAAATGTACACGACATGACACGCAACAAAAGGGCCCTCCCACAAAGAGAACGTTATTTTGAGACATGGGCTGGCTGTGATATACAATCGCAATAAGAATTTCTCCAAAACCACCCTAGTCAAATCTGTGTACATTCTTCATCGATATGTAGTTGACCACAAAGAATTAGATTTCTTTAGCCAACTAGAAATCCTAAAAAATCAGGCTTCTCTCTGTCCCCATCTAGAAAACAACAACTATGTGTGCCAACTTGCTCCTTTCAGGTCCCATCAATCAGAAATGAGAACTGGTTTTTACCCTCCTTTCCTTCCTTCCTTCCTTCCTTCCTTCCTTCCTTCCTTCCTTCCTTCCTTCTTTCCCTTCCCTACAGTTTGTCTGAACTAAGTTTTTAATTAATTTAGGAACTTACAGAATAAGTCTCCATTTACTGCCACGTCTAATTAAGAGTTAACATGCAAGACAATCGCACAGGGACATTTTCATTTCATAATTCTATCTTTTATTGCTCCAATCAAGGCACACACATATGATGAAAATAAAAAATAAAATGTGTAACATTCTACATGTCAAAACATTATTTAGTACTCTATTCAGTTATTTATATCTTGCATTTATGCCAGCATCTTAAGGCTACATCGACAATACTGTCTCACACAATTTCCCCCACAAAACAACTGCTCTGTAATGCGATCTGGATTGTAATCAGACCCTTACCCATTGCATCATGATTCCCCCAAAGAAACCATAAATAAAAGGCAAATACAAATTCGCCTTGTGATAGTATTTGTTCTTTATTTTTAAAAAGCTACTGGAGATGCCCTAATTCCTTGAAACCACAGACTGGATGGAAAATATCAGTGTAAACAATGCAACAATACTTCCCCCCCCCCAACTTTCTGGCACACTGCCTAGAATGTCCACCCTTTGCCAGGCGGAAGAACAGTGTGAGTGAGGTGGGCGGCCAGCCCCATTGCTGCTGCCTCTCACATCCCTTCCTGCTGAACAACAGGGCTCCAGCAAAGGCTTTGCACCAATCAGGCACTGCAGCTATTAGGGGAATTTCAGGGTGTGTGTGTGTGTGTGTGTGTGTGTGTGTGTGTGTGTGTGTGTGTGTGTACGGACTTTCTACAATCCTAAAGCACCATTGACAACACCTGGACTATACTTTGTGGGTAAAGGGACCCAATGGAGGAGGGCGGGCTGTTGGAAGAAAAAAAACCTACACAGAGAACAGAGCACAAAGCTGTTGTCCCTTTGCTCACACAATTAGGGTAACCCAGAGAGCCTGACGGAGGATGCAGGGCAAGAGGAAGAGGAAGGACAGCCCTAATTCAACAGGTCTGTCAATGGTCGTTGGTCACACGAGAGCTAATGAAGACCTCCAGGCCAGGAGGTGGTCGACCTCCAAAATTCCACTCCCAATGGCTTGGGACGAGTGACTTATTGCCACAATAAACTGAGCCTCAATCAAGACAAATGACTATTTATGTATTGTATTTATATGCCGTTCAACTCCCTGATCAGACGACTCTAGAAGGCTACGGGCAATCTTCGCAGCGTAAGAAGACCGAAGGATGCGTTGAATTTGACACCGCAGATTCCCCTATGAAGCCTCTGCAGCAGCGCTTGCCCACAAAACCTCCAGATTACAAGGCTGGGGCTATTCAGGCTAGAAAAAAAGCCACATGCTGAGGTGCAGACATGAAGGGGAAGATTCCCATCTCCTCCTCAAAACAGCAGTCCCAACAGTTCAGGACAGGCCAAAGAAAGTCTTCCCTCAAGAAATTAGCGTTAACATGCAGAATCTGCTTCCGTGAGGATGAGGTGATGGCCACCGACCTCAAAGGGGGATGGAGTGGACTGTTTGTCATGGGGCTACGTACTGCCTGGGGCAATGAGGCCTAGATGCTTGAGCTGAAGGATGCCTTCCTGTCCTACTTCTGGGGGTTTCAACCGGTCCAATCGAAAGCAAAATCCTATCAGGCTTTAACTGAGTAAGAGCGCCAAGGCTGCCACTAGAGATTCAGTGGGCAAAGGAGCCCCGGTGGGCTACCTAGAGAGGCGGTGGAGGACAGAGGCAGTCCCTCCGACTAGGGACAGGGGCAGGGAGGAGAATGGGACCAAGGAGCCAGTCCTTGGAAGTTGAGGGCTGCAACCAGTAAGCAGATGGGGTTCCCACACTTTTGAACATTTCAATTTACTGAGAGAAACAACTACAGTATTTTATATAAGCCATAAGCAGATGATGGGTCAAGCTGACAAATCTACATTGTCAAAAATGGTAAACTACAAAATACAGGTGTAATTTTATTTATAGTATAGTATTAACAATTATAGGCAATCTGGCTTGAATATTTGCACTGAAATATGAACAACTTCTCTCAAAGTATATCCCCAAAGTACAGCTATCAGGAAGATATGCTAGTACTGGTCTGTCCCTTGTGATCACTTTGGCTGTGCGATTGGCCTCTGCCTTGAAAGGTCCTGGATCCCAGGCTCTCCCCGGCTGCTGTGTCACAGCTGGATACTCACTGATCGGTGCGTGAAGGGCCACGTGTTCCTGATATGGCGTGTAGTACTTGTACTGCTTGCCACAGAATTCGCAGGTATAGTTGCCCGTTTCTACAAAGCAAGAAAACAATTTTCAGAAGGAGAAAAAAACCCAAACATGGATTTCAATTCAGAGCATAGCAGGGTGGACATTTCCCACATGGAAATAACTCATGAGATGAGTTCCAAGTTTTCTTGACCAAGGGGGCCCTGGGCGCCCCCTTCATGGTAACTGTTTCCTCTGTTTTGCCCCAGCTCTCTTTCCTGGAGAGAGGCTGAAAAGACATGGCTGAAAGACTTCCTTCCTTTGCAGAAGTAGCATTTGGGAGTGGACTGTATAATCCATCCCAGACAGCAGCCAAGTTGCTCTCTCATCAGTGTTTATGAGGGGCAGTTATCGATTTCTAGTTTTAATATTGCTCCCCACCCTCAATTTCACCCTATTCCCGAAGAAAACATGGTAACATAACAAGGAATGCAGCAGCAATCAAATTAGAACACTGCAAAATTGTAATTGACTTTTTTTTATCCCAGAGGACAATACTTAAGACAATATCTTCCCCTTTAATGAAGAGCTCTTTGTGAATTCTAAAATTAAGTCATGAGAAATGGAATGTTTTGCCTATGTCTGAATATAATTATTAAAATAAATAACATGCACTTAATTCCTTCTCTTTGCAATAAAGTATTTACATCTAAATACTTTGGGCAAATTGAATTGTTTTAACCAGATGCTTATAAAAGTATGTAACATTAAGCAAGAATATTTTTTTAATTCCCCAACTCAATGGGAAGATTAATTTTCTGTTTACTTAGGAGTGTTATTTGCAAGCAGGTTGCTTGTCTCCTGATGATTGGCCACAGTCTGAGTACGAGCTGTTGCTTTGCGTGCAAAAGGTCCAGGTTCACCCCTGCATTTCTAGGGAAGGGCTGGGAGAAACCCCTCTGCTTGAATGGACGTTCAGAGCCGCTCCAGCCAGTCAGTGCCGATAGTCGTGGGACAGATAGACCAACCAGGAGACCTGATACCAAGCAGCTTTCAGGTATCCTGGGAGTTATTCTGCCTGCTACACCTTGGAAAACCTAGAAGGTGCTATTGGTGCTCCTTAAACAAACCCCAGTGAAAGATACATCCAAGGAAGATTTTCCGGTCTGTCACCAGCCATGCCAAGAGGAATGGAGGCCGGGTCCCACACAGGCAAAGCTCTTTCTGTTGGACTAATGAGAGCTTCCTGCCTCTGCGAGAACCGTTCCACCCCTGGCTTCGGCCTGAAACCTCAGCTCTGAGACACTGAAAGCTAGTTAATTACTTAAGTTGCAAACTCGGTCAATCGTACTTGGACCAATCTTCTGAAAGGGCTCGGGCTCCTCTTCTTTCACCTCCTCCTTGGCAATCATTGCTTGGTCGTAGGGGTCTGCAAGTGGAGAGAAGGAGGAGAGCTGATCGAGGCACGTGGAAACGCCTCCCTGGCTTTATCCCTCAGGCCCTGCTCTCATCCGCTGCCATAGGTTACCCTCACCTTCAGCAGAATTGGTAGCAGGAGAGTAAGAAGCGTGATAAAGTCAATACAAGCAACGTTTTAGTTTGCTCCTGTTTGAAGCTGTTTAAAAACTTTTTAAAAAAAACTTGGGCAAGAAAACACTGAACAGAGTATAAAAAAAAAGAACAGGAACAGAACCGATATGTATGGTAGTAAAGACTCATATAGACTAACATACATGTTACACATTCATAGTATTTTTCCTGATTGTATTTTTCTTGATAATCTGCCTGTTAAAGTGACTAATAATAAGCTGCATGTTTCCAATTCAAGATATAAAATTTGCACTAGTTATTTCTTTTTAAAATGTGACAACTTGATTGCAAAACTACAGTCATTCTTACAGGAGTCAAGAAGAAGTTCCAAAAAACAACACAACCAGCCTACCTATACCAAGAGGCCCCAAGACTCTCCTATCAACCAAACAGGCACTCTTTCTCCCAACTGAGTGGATTAATCTCTGCACACACCACAGGTGCTTCAAATTGCAACAAGACAGGGCTTCTGGCTCCATTCTCCATCCATTGAGCATTCACCCAAATGCTCCTCAGTCAAAGTCTGTGTTGGAATCGTTTAGCCATAAATTTCTATTGGCTGAAACTTTATTGCCAAAAGTTGTATGGTATTATGCCTCTAAACTAGCTGGGTACATGTAGCTAAACACACACACAATGACATTCTAATGGTTTCCCTTGGATTTTGGATTTTTGCATCACCCAATGTTGTCAACAGCCCTGCACAAGAGCTCCCCTCCCCAGCTTCTTTCCATAAAATGCAGGCCTGCAAAGAGCTCTAAGCAATAACTAAAGGTCCTGAGAACGGGTACGAGAGCTTGCAGACTTGCCTGCCCTGTGCCTCCTTTCCCTTTCCTTGGGAGGAGATGGGAAGTTCTATCCCTTTCTTTCAGCAACTCTTACATTCAAGCCACCTTTGGCTTAAATTCAAGGTTTTCTGGAAACAAAAGGGTTAAATGGAAATCCTGGCTTGTCCTGATAAGCTGCTGCTTGACTTTAGCCATCAACATTTCCCAACTCCTACAGAGGGTGGAAATGAGGGCTGACTGAGCTCCTGCTTAGCATTCTTTAAGAACGGGGACCCTCCTCTTCTTGCCAAGCGATTCAGACATCAACACTCACCATCCACCGCATGCAGGTCTCTGTGCTCTTGGAAGCAACTGTAGTATTTGTACTTCTTCCCACAAATGTCACACGTGTACCTAAAGTTATCTGTGGGGAGGAAAGAGCACAATGTTCGAGAAACTCCAAGGAGAATACAGGGCTTCCCCGAGGAGTCCCCATGCACAGACCTTCTACCGGCACCTGGCTTTCCACCAACACTCTCGCCTCTGGCTGCTCCCTGGTCTTAGCACACCTCAACCCCAACAAAGGCCCTGAAAGCTCTAATCTTGAGCAAAGGATGGAACCGTCTCAAGATAACTCAAAATCTTTTGACACCGAGGAATTTTGGAGGAGAGAAAATCATCCTCTAAATCAAGGAAAATAGCATTTTTCTTGTTCTGTTTTGATGCTTTGGGGTGGGGTGGGGGAATGCAGTGGTAGAGACAAAACATCCCTCCCCCTAATCCTTGGGTGGCACCCATCCCTAACAGTATTCAGGTGGATCAGAGGATCCAAAGTAAGGAAAGCTAGACCACCGGCTTCACAATATCCCAATTATTAATGAGGTTTTTCCTTCCTTTGTGAGAGTATTTTTCCAACCGGAAAATAATTTAACAAACAATACAAAGAGAGCAAGCGGTGGAAGGGAAGATCAGCACAGGGGCAAAACAAAGTCGTCAAACGATGGAGCCTCTTCCCTCACCAGCACATGGTGCCACAGCACGGCAGCTGCATTTCACACTGGCCAATTGGCAGCGGGGGAGGTGTTGGTTCCCCACTGGCCCCACCAGCCTTCTTCGCAACAGAGTCGTGACAGCCAACCTGTTGACTTCCGGTCAGCTTTGGGTCCATCTCGCCCACCCTCTGAACCCTGACTGGCAGCAGCTCTCTGCCGTCTTGGGCACAAAGGGGGCTTCCCTCTCCTCTCCCAGAACCTGCAACTGGGGGGGGGACGACCTTTTGCTCGCAAAGCATCACTCCACACAATTCAAGAAGGGTGTCGATACTTACTCCCCGGGGAGGTTCCTTCGCCCGATGCCGCTTCTGTGTCTAAGCGAAGAGAAGAACCGCATTGAGAATGCATTCCCAGGAATAAGCACCCTCCCATCCTCGTCCTTGTTTACAGGCTTGAGGTCGAAAGGCCTCCTTCCCAGATCTGATGCCAAAGAAACGTGTCTGTTTGAGACCAAATAGCCTGAAGATCCTCATCTCAGGCAGAGCCCCTCACTTGTTAGTACAGTTCCGAGGGCGCACAGGTTGCCATCCAAATCCCCTCCCTTCGTGATAAGCAAAACCAGAAGAAAAGGTAGAATTATGCCAAAGAGGCCAGGTAAATCTGTGTCACTGATTTGAGGTTGGGCGCATGAAGGTGGCAGCGTCTTGGGTCTCGTTGCAATATTTTAACCTTTAGGAAGTACTATTTGGGGTGGGGGTGGGGGTCTTTCTGTCCTCAGTGGCATTTAACCTTCTGCAGTGAAGCAGACAGCCAAGAGAAGTGAAGCCATGCAGATGAGAGGGCCTGAAGCCTGAAGGCCTTGCCCATCAAAGGGATTACACGCATCTCCTTCAGGGCTGGAGGCTCATCTAAGCCACTGCTGGCTTTATGGTGGCAGAGGAGCGGGAGCAACAGCAATTCTGGTAGCTTGTCCTTTGCAGCACTTGGTGCAATTAAACCTCCGATTTAATTAAAGCTGCCTCATGTCTTCTGCATTCCAACTTAAGACAGCCACACAATCAATTAGGTGGGGCTTTTCTGCTATGGCCAGCTTTCTCCCCCCCCCCCCCACTTATTTTGTTCAGTATTCTAAACCGATACCAAATTCAATAATATGGGGCATATTTTTCTGATTTGCCTAAAGATATCAAACTGGCTGTGGCATTCCAGCACAAATATGACTGGACAAAATCCTGGAAAACCCAATTTGTGAATGCAAATAGTATCTCAGAAACAATTCTTCCCACCCGCATTTCTTAGCTACTCCCATAATTCCTCAGCACAAGAGATCAATACCTCTGTGCGCTCGAACGTGGGTCTGGAAACAATTGTAGTACTTATATTTCTTTCCACATATTCCGCACTCATATGATCCTGAAAGAAAAAAAAAGCACAGCGAAACATTAGGGCAGCTGTAAGCAGAGACAGACAGAACTCTCTACCAAATCACTCAAACCTAAATCGAATTTAAAGGGACAAAATTCATAATGTTAAGTACCATCTCCCTCCTCCTTGACCAGGTTCAATTGCTGACATGCCATGAAAGAAAGCCTAAACTAGGCTCTGCTGGGACCAGTGTGGCCAAGTAATGGTGGATCTGAACAGATCTTGTGCTGGAGTGGCAAAAGAAAAGGGACCAAGGCAGTGGTGAAATCCAAATTTTTTTACTATAGGTTCTGTGGGTGTGGCTTAGTGAGCGTGGCTTGGTGGGCATGGCAAGGAAAGGATATTGCAAAATCCCCATTCCCTTCCCACTCCTGGGGAAGGATATTGCAAAATCTCCATTCCCACCCCACTCTGGGGCCAGCCAGAGGTGGCATTTGCTGGTTCTCCGAAGTGCTCAAAATTTCCGCTACCAGTTCTCCAGAACCTGTCAGAACCTGCTGGATTTCACCCTTGGACCAAGGGGAGGCTCCTCTCTCACCCAAGCCATCCTCAAAAGTCCCTGGATGGATGGCCATAGCTGCCTCCTCTGAAATAGGCCACAGAGTAGCACATTTTGGCGGACAAAGCAGGGATCTATCTGCCACCATGTTTCCAAAGCTTAGATCACCCAATCATGGGTCCATACCTCCATCATTTGTAATTGGCTGACAAATTGTACTCAATGAGTCATCTTTAATGGTACAACATCTACATGGAGGGAAGTAAGCAGTGGGGTACTACAAGGTTCCATCTTAGGCCCAATACCCTTCAATACCTTTATAAATAACTTAGATGACACTAAGCTGGTAGGAATAGCTAACACCCCAGAAGACAAGCTCAGGATCCAAAAAGATATTGAACAATGGGCCCTATCCAACAAAATGAAATTTAATATGGAGAAAAGCAAGGTTTTTACACTTAGGCAGGAAAAGCACAAGGTATAAGTACAGATTAGGTGAAACCTGGCTCAAAATCAGTTAACTATGAGGGGGACCTTGGAGTCCTGGCGGATGATCATTTAAATATGAACCAGCAGTGTGCGACAGACGCCAATAAAGCGAATACAATCCTTGGTTGTATAAACAGAGGCATAGAATCAAAATCATGTGAAGTATTAGTACCGCTTTATCAAGCCTTAGTTAAGGCCACCCCTGGAATACACCATCCAATTTTGGTCACCACATTACAAAAAAGATCTTGAGACTATGGAAAAAGAGCAAAGAGGAACAACTATGATAATTAAAGGCTTAGAGATATTGAAGAACGGTTGCAGGATTTCAGATTGGCTAGTCTAGAGAAAATAAGGTCTGGGGGGACATGATACCAGTATTCCAATATTTGAGGGGCTGCCCCAAAGAAGAGGTGGTCAACTTATTTCCCAAAGCACCAGAAGGCAGGACAAGAAACAATGGATGGAAACTACTCAAGGAGAGAAGCAACCTAGGAGAAATTTCCTAACAGTGAGGACAATTAACCACCTTGCCTCCAGAAGTTGTGGGTGCTCCATCCCCCCCCCCATTTTTTTAGTAAGAGACTGGACAGCCACCTGTCTGAAATGGTTCAGGATCTCCTGCTTGTGCAGGAGGTTCGACTAGAAGACCTATTCCAGCTGTGTTGATTGATTGATCACTGTGGCAGGAGGGGGTGCTGATGCTCAGCACTCAAGTAAGCAGCAAAGAGAATCTTCCTCCATACCAAGACACACGCGCGCACACACACCTGCTCCTTCCTCTCCAAAAGAGAAATCTAACATGGCAACCATGGCTGAAAGCAATGCGGCCCAAGTGAGGTGGGTTTGCCAAGCAAGGCGTCATCTCCAGCCCGCCCACCCAGAAAATGCGGAGGGAGAAAGTCCCAGGCAGCATCTCAGATCAGGTTAGAATGGCATAAATTAAAGGAAAGCCCGGCTGGGGACCTCAGACCCCTGCCATCTGCCCCTCTCCCTCCCCCAGTGGAAACCTCAGGCTTTCTGGCTACCAAAAAAATCCAGTGGAAAAACCTCTACCGTTCATTACGCTGCTTTTTTGTGCAGGAGAAAAGATACAGAAAATCTCCCTTCAAGTTGTGACAGCTAAAATATAAACGACTGCCTGAAAAAGTCTGCAATTTTACACAGCAACTGTTTGCCCTAATTTCCGAATATTGTATTCCATCTTATTCCACTGTTTCTTCTATTATTTTTATTTCAAGAAAAAATAAATAAAAGACAGGAATGTGTCTTTTAATTAGGCATTATAGCTTTAAATTAGATGCACCCAGAATCAGCTAAGATAGCAGAGAAGGAAACTCTTCTGGACTAGAGTTATCCAATCCCCAAGAGTAGTAATTTTAAATACCAAGGCATGTCTGTCTCCTGGACACATCTCATGCTGTCCACACAAGCCCACACTTGGAACTACAAAGACTCCCAAGTCCACCTAAGGCTCCATTCTGGAGGATGGTCAAACTGAAGCACAGTAGGTAATCCAGAACTCTGCCCAATCTTGTTCCCAGCTATTCGTTCCTATGAGATAGCCTAGAGCCCTTAAGACCAGCCGCTATCAAGGGGCCCCTGCCTGTTCATTTAATTTCTTCTTAAAAATGTCCAGCATAGCTGGAGTCAATGCATTCTATAGTTTCCCCATTAGACAAGAGTCATCTTCTTTGTTACTTCTGAATTGCTCTGTGTTTAATAGATTACCTTGATTTTTAAAGTGGCGAAAAAGATAAAACTTTATTTTCTGCATCATGTAAGGTTTTATGTACCTCTAACGTGCCTCAGATTGAAGGATTACATATTGGTCTCCCCAAAACTCTTCTCTTCCTCTCCTATAGCAAGGAATGCCTCTTTTGAGGTGCTATAAGCCTGCTGTGGTTTACACAGAAAGGAAAGGTATTTTCTCCTTATTTTTTTTATTTTTTTTTTTACATTTATACCCCGCCCTTCTCCGAAGACTCAGGGCGGCTTACAGTGTATAAGGCAATAGTCTCATTCTATTTGTATATTTTTACAAAGTCAACTTATTGCCCCCCCAACAATCTGGGTCCTCATTTTACCTACCTTATAAAGGATGGAAGGCTGAGTCAACCTTGGGCCGGGCTCGAACCTGCAGTAATTGCAGGCTTTGTGTTCTTAATAACAGGCCTTACCAGCCTGAGCTAAACCGGCCCTATCACTTACCATTTAAAGGCAAACATAGTCAATGCAATTTAACTGATTAATAGATTAGATCTCAACTGACTACTTTCTCAACCTGGAAACAGCAATTAGCCAGCATGCAGGAGCTGCCCTGTCCTTTCTCTTAATGCTTATTGCCTGAATTACACTCACCCAAGAGCCTCCTCAACTCTCAAAAGCCCCCCTCCCCCCTCCATGGACCCCAGCCCGTCCCTGGCAAGAAAAGGTTAAGCCAATGGACCACCGACCTAGCTTACCGAGAGTCTGCTGGTTGCGGACCCCACCAATCACCACACAAATTTCGGCAGGCACCTCGGCTACCCCGCCACCTTTCTTCTTCGGCTCTTTTGGGTCATCCTGCCAGACCACCTGCTGAATGTAGTCATCCGGGACTTCCGTTTTCACCTTCACCTCGGTCATTGCTGCTGCATCCTTACTGGGCGATGCTTGAGGCGTGGCTGAATCACAACCTTCTGCTTTCATAATCTTCTGGGTCCTCTTCAAACGCTCTCTTGGGTGAGGGGAAAAACAAGACCTCTAAGCCTCAGAGAGCCCACCGAAGTCACCCAAAGGGAACGTCGCCTATCCAGGCGGTCTGGGGCTTAGGGCTGGGTGACTCAACACGCCCCTGAATTTATGGATAAGTGGGATACTTCTACAGATGTAGGGGTTTTCTTTTTTAAAAAAAACAGTCTTGTAGGCTAAACAAATGGCTTGTCACTGTATTTGGTTGACTAAAAACTTTTGAATGTCCTTCAAATGGACTCACTTGGGACTGTCCACACCTCCCATGATTCACAGCCACGAGCCAAGAGAAAAGGAACCTTACCTTTTCTGCAGAGTGTAAGGAGTTAATTAATTAAACGACACATGCTAATCTCCTCTTAAGCAGCTCGCAATATTGTTGAATGCCTAACACAAACCAATTCTAAAGAATCAACAAACGTCTTGAAAAACATCAAGCTGGGCATAGAATAGCAACAAATATTATTTGGATCCCTAAAAGCAAACTATTGGCAAACTCTCTTCCCACCCACCCACCCTTCGCTTCAGATGCTGAAAGAGACAAAAGATATTATAAAGTAGGGGAAAAGTAGCAAAAAAAAAAGAAGAAGAAGAAGAAGAAGAAGAAGAAGGGGGCGGGAGACAGAGAGAAGCATCAGGGAGACAGAAACCACCATTTAAGCCAGGGGTCCTCAAACTTTTTGAACAGGGGGCCACTTCACAGTCCCTCAGACTGTTGGGGGGGGGCGGACTGGGTGGGTGTGTGTGGCTAGGTGGTCATGTGACTGGGTGGTCATGGCTGGGTGGGCGTGGCCAATTTAGCAGTCCATTTTCCCAATTTAGCAGTCCATTAAATAATACACACAAACTTTAATTTGTTTTCCTCCTGGAGGTGCTTAATTTGCTTTTGTTTGACTTTTCTTTTTACTAGATCATTTTTTGTTTATGAGTCTAGTGGTCCACTTCAGAAAACTCAGTTTTGCAGCAATTCTTTTCAGCCTCAAGGAGGTTACAATCAACTAGTTTCTCTCTCCCTCTCTCAAGAAAAGTGTGCTAGAAGAACAAAGGCAGGGTGGGGAAGGGAAACCTTGCTGAATTCCATTCCATTTCATCCCGTCCCCATTCCCATTCCATTCTCTCCTATTTCCATTCCATTCCATTCTATTTGCATTGTGGCAGTCTCAATCTGCTTTTGGGGTATCACTGGCCGCCAGGGAGCTTCCTCCACATGTGTCCAACGCATTCAACAGGTTTGGGCAAGGGCAGCCATCACTCGGAGCAGATCTGGTGAGGAAGCCCCAAGGTGGGGGCTCAGTGGCTCTGATCTGCCAGACAGCCAGTCCTTCCTGCCTCCCTCTCCGGGGGTGGAGACGGCCATCCTCCTTTGGGGGGCAAGCAGCCTCGCCAGCCACCGCCCTGTAACTGCCAAACGCCAAGTGGGAGAAGGGCGGGCAGCCAAGCACTGGTGGCGGGAGGGGAAGAAGGCGGTGGGGGTGGCTATTGCACGCCCGCTCCCTATCTCGCTTGCATCTCGCCAGCCCTGCTTCACCAACAGGTGCCTGCCGGCTTGCAGGAGCCTTTTTCGGGCCAGCAGCTTGCCCGCTTGGAGCGCGCTGGTTGATCCCCACCCCGAGTCTGGGGACAGAGGAAGCCCGAACTAAGAAGCAGAGGGACACCACAGCTGCCCAACGCATGAGTCCCTGTGCTGCCATTGGACCTGCACGAGGGTGGGGCCAGGAGGCGCCATTCCTGGGAGGTTGAAATGCACTCAGCTCCCAGCGTTGCATCACGTGCTCAGCCCACCCACCGTGCGGCTGTCAGAGGGAAGGGAAGGAAGGAGGGGAAGGGAGGGAGGGAGGGAGGGAGGAAGGAAGGAGGCTTGTTTGGAGCCGCTGACACCATTGGGCCCAGGAGCAAAAGGTGGCTGCCTTGTAGGGTAAGAGAGCTACCGGCCGAGGACAGAGTTCAAAGATTTGCCAGTGTCGCTCTGCTGAGGGGGGAAAAGCCGAAGGGTCCCAATGGAGAGGTTGTATCTGCCACATAATTATGCATCTATTCCAAGAATCACACTTAGTGCCATGGTGGCGCTCTCCCGAGGGCCGCCCTCTCGCCATCCCCTCTGCCTCAGGCCCCGCATCCAGCCCAGGACCGGGGGATGCGCCACTTCCATGCAAGTCTGGCCACCAGGGGATTACTGACCAGCAGAGTGCTTCCGGGGGTGAGGGAGGGCAAAAACGGGTCCCTCGGAGGACTCCTGAACCCATTTTTTCCTCCTCCAGCCCCACAAGCACTCTGCTGGCCATAAATGAGGTTCTCGAAGGCCTCCAAGGAGCTCTGCAGGGCTCATTTTTCCTTCTCTCATCCCCACAAGCACTCTGCCGGCTATAAACAAAGTGCACGAAGGTCTCCCGGGAGCTCTGCATGGCCCGTTTATCCTTCCCTCATCCCCACAAGCACTCTGATGGCCTTACCTTCCAGTTCAAGCCGCAGGGCTTGCTAAGGTAAGTCCTGCACTTGGCTGAATGGTGGGGGCCAGCGGGTGGGAGGGGTGAGGTGGGCAGGGCAGTCTCTGAGTCCTCCGCAGGCTGGATTAATGGCTTGGGCGGGCCGTATCCGGCCCACGGGCCTTAGTTTGAGGACCCCTGATTTAAGGTTAATTATCTCCTGAACAGGAAACCCCTATATTTTTCCATGTTTGGGAGAGGAGAAGGTCTCATGATTTGGAGCAGACTCCCACCCCATGGAGAGACAGGGAGAGGCCCAAGTTCCCAACAGGCTTGATGCAGGTCACAAGCTCCAGCCAGATCGAAGCACAGCAAATGGCGAAGGGCAATGCCAACCTCTCCAGAGGCAGCTTCGGCCTGGCCCAGAGCACTGAAGTCGCCCGGTGCTCCCAAGATGCACCTACCTGCCCACAGAGGCTCTTGTCCCAACATTGCTGCCACTGCTGCCGCTGCTGCCATTGCTGCCGCCCTCAACCTAGAACAGAAGCAGCCAGAGAGGAAGGTCAGAGCTCTGGAGAAGCAGCCAACTTAAGAAGCTTGGAATAATGCAAAGAACCCAAAGCGCTTATCGCAGACAATTAAGGGCGAACACAAACTAATGTCCATTCCCTCCTAAAATAGTGACCTTCCGTAACATGGTCCCCAGAGTCCCAAGGAAACCTTTTTTTAAAAAAATGTCAGAAACTAGGAAAAGCCACCTCTTCCAGAACCACATGCCTCCCTTCCTTCCACTGCTCCATTTCAACCGGAATCCCCCCCCCAACCCAGAAGTATTGCTGAGTCTCCAGCCTAAGAGCTTGTCCTACATTTATCCAAGCATCTTCCCAGTCTTTTCAATCCATCCAAGTTTATGGCCATCGCTACATCTTGTGCCAATGAGTTCCGCAGATTAACTTTGGGCTGTTTCTTTTTATTTCCTTTCCATCTCTTTTCAATCATTTTCCACAGATGGATGACTTTCCCAAAGGGAAAAGGAGAAGGATCCAGTACGGAGAGTACCTGATAAAAAAAACCAGAGTATGTGCTACCCTCCACCCCCAACTACTTCTCCTGTTGTGGGGCGGGGGGGGGAGGGAAGGAAGGAGGAAGAGCCAGCTCCCTTCTAGGACTAGGTCAACAGAGGGAGGTGATCCAATTGGGGCTGCCTAAAAGGGAAGAGGGAAGCTACAGGGACAGAAGATCACTTGCGGAAAGAGAGAAAATGTAAGGAGCCTCACAGACACACACACACACACACACACACACACACACACACACACACACACACACACACACACACACACGCTCCACTGGCTGACTTCTGAAGAGCAAGAAATGCCCCTTGTCTAGTTTGGATGCAATTTCTGCATTCAGGCATATATACCACCAAGTATATTATATAATAATATAAGAATAATGATAACAATATGATAATAATATATATGATAATAAGGTATGGTGGCTCGGTGGCTAAGATGCTGAGCTTGTTGATCGAAAGGTCGGCAGTTCAGCGGTTTGAATCCCTAGTGCCATGTAACGGGGTGAGTTCCTGTGACTTGTTCCAGCTTTTGCCAACCTAGCAATTTGAAAGCTTGTAAAAAATGCAAGTAGAAAAATAGGGGCCACCTTTGGTGGGAAGGTCACAGTGTTCCGTGCGCCTTTGGCGTTGAGTCATGCTGGCCACATGACCACGGAGACATCTTCGGACAGCGCTGGCTCTTCGGCTTTGAAGTGGAGATGAGCACCGCCTCCTAGAGTCGGGAACGACTAGCACATATGTGTGAGGGGAACCTTTATCTTTACTTTTATGATAAGTAGGCAAAGGTAGACCTAGGTCACCACTAGAGAACACCAAGATTAATTTGGGAAAATTTCAAAAGTAACCACTTCTGCATTGCTGCCAAAAAAAAAAAGCTGCACAGCTAAGCTGCCCCCCCACTCGCATCTGAGCTCAAGCTTGGAGGCGCTCCCTCTCCCCCCCACCCCCACCCCCACCCCCGCATCCCCAAAGACACCAGGGAAGTGCAGGAACTTCCTGCTCCACGCAAGAGGTTGCCCACAGCAGCCACTGCAATAGATGAGCAAGTTGGTACCCAGCAGCCCTGGGGTCAAGACTCCACAGCCTGCATTATGCAGGCAGGTCAGGCCAAGGAGACGGGGGGCCAAGGAGACAATCCTCAATGACCTCCATGGGGACAGTCACATAACTTCCCTTGTAGCCTCTGAAATCTTCCAGAGCACTCCCCACTCCCCATCGCCACAAAACCGTCTGGACAAAATGGAAAACAGAAGAAAAACAAGTCACAAGGAAAAATTCTATGCAGAAAATTTTCAGTGTTTCTGGAGTGGAATAATTTATATATGGAAGCACACATCCCATTAAAGGCAGAAATCTGTAAATGCGTCAACATAATCGGTAGAATCATCGTAATCGGTAGAATCTTCGGTTCTCCCCCCACCCAGCCAAATTGGGAACATTCCCTGGAATTCAAAAGGTCCAAACTCTTCCTTAAATCCAGGCTAATAAAACTGCAGTTCCAAATGCTTGCAATTTAAATTCCCCCCCTGCCTTTTTAATAATAAAAATTATGAGATTACCCATTTAAAAAAAAATCTGAAAAAGGCTTTCCTCAAAAACAGCATTATTTCAAACCCTGGACCCTCTCCCTCCCCCTATGAATTTGCACAAATGTCCCTTGGAAGAGATTGGCTGCATTTCGAGGGGGGGGGCATCTATGGCAGAAACAGGCCATTTCAGAGGTTGCAGGGAGAGGGAGTTCGATAAAATAACCCCCTTTTTAATTTAAATGCTAATGCACTGAATTAAAATTTAATAACTGAGGAAATTGAAAAGCCAAGCAGGAATATTGGAAATAAATCCAAGCAGAAACAGCTGAAATTAAAAATTCTAGAGAGTAGGAGGATAGAAGCTAAGCTGTCTTATACAATTATATTTTTTCCCAGAACAATGTAGGGGAACGGACGCTATCTATGACCAGCCTTAGGGCGATAAATTGAAAGCTGGGTGATTTATTGTTTAATTTTCCTAAGGGGAAAAAGGTTCTCTTTCATGCTAAAATATTTCATAAATTTCCACCTGGCATAAATTTTTAAATTAAAAGTTATGTAGGTCATATTCAGTGCATCAGCACAATTCTGAAATCTTACAGAAATACACATAATGGAGGGAGGTGGGGGTGGGGTGAGAAAATTCTAGATATCTTTCAATTCCTTTATGAAGATTTCTCTTTTACAGAGCAACTAAGGCTAAAAGTGGTAAAAACGTACAAAGATTATTTTTTCATAATTTTAAAAGTTCTCCCAATTAAACAGTTTTGCCTTACAGAATTTTCTCGTTAAAGATAAATCAAGGAACTTGCAAGCTTTCCCCTTGAACCTGCCAATTCTTGGCCTATAAGCTTCATGGCAATCCATCAAAGGCTAACTGAAGTCTTGGGCTTTCTCAAAGAAAAAGGGGTTTTTCCTCAGGCCATTCTCGCCTGAAAAGTTACCAGCCAGTGAGTCCAGAGGCCATTGAGATCCAATGAGGTTTAAGCTCACCTCTATGCAAACGCCCTGCGTGATCTTGGACCAGAAGCTCTTTTGGCCATCCCCCATCCCCAGACCTGGATGAATGCAGTGAATAAAGGCCGAGCAGGAACCTGAGAAAAGGAAGATGGTAGCGACAAAGGCCCCGATATACAATCCCAATGGCTAATGCCACCCTGACTACCTTTCCCACCACACCTGTGGTCTAGCAAAGCCCTGCGAGATTTCCTCTGCTTTGGGTGATCCGCATGCTGATGTACATCACAAACCTGTCACTCCCCGGCCTTTGCTCCTTTCAGGTTCCCTCTCCGAACTTCCTGGTGAACCAGAGAGAAGCTGCCAAGAGCTTCTGCCACAGGAAGTCTTTCGATCATTATTGCTGGAGTTCTTTCCCCTGAAGCTTATCAACATTTTAGCTGCATCTTTTGCTTCCCTGGAAGAACCTTTTTTTCTGTCCTTCCTCTGAGCCAGCTTGCCTCCGCACTGTCGTTTCTTTGCTGGCCGTTTTTATGATGCTCTTTTAATGTTTTAATATACTTCTAGAAAGCACCAGGACTATCTGAAAAACCCTAACCGTAACCCTATCCCAGGGGTCTGCAAACTTGGCTAACCCTAACCCTAACCCTATCCCTGGGGTCTGCAAACTTGGCTCTTTTAAGACTTGTGAACTTCAACTCCCAGAGTTGAGGAGCTCTGGGAGTTGAAGTCCACAAGTCTTAAAAGAGCCAAGTTTGCAGACCCCTGCTCTATCCCATCCCCTTCTGTCCCTCAGGCTTTCTAGCCCCTTCTTTCCCTCAGGCTTACCCCACAGAAGCCTCTTCTATGTTATCCCTTTCTCTCCAAAGTTATTTTCAAGTTGGGAGGAGGAGTAGAACGTCTAACTAATTAATTAGCATCAGTGCTAACTAATTTATTTATTTATTTATTTATTTATTTATTTTTTAGATTTTTATACTGCCCTTCTGCCGAAGGACAGCCAGATTATAAAACAATACAATATACAAATTAAAACAGAGACTTAAAATAACATATTCCATAAATGGCCGAAAATTTAAAACCATCAAATTTAAAACCCATAAAATTCATAAAAATACCCCAATTAAAATTATTTTAGAATTTAAAAAAGTTTAAAAGATTTAGGCCAGTCCCGCTTGAATAAATAAATACGTTTTCAATTCACGGCAAAAGGTCCAAAGGTCAGGTAATTGACGCAAACCAGGGGGAAGTTCGTTCCAGAGGGTAGGTGCTCCAACAGAGAAGGCCCTTTCCCTGTGGGCCGCCAGCCGACATTGCTTGGCGGACAGCACCCTGAGAAGACCCTCTCTGTGTGAGCGTACGGGTCAGTGGGAGGCATAACGTAACAGCAGGCGGTCCCGTAAGTACCCGGGCCCTAAGCCATGGAGCGCTTTAAAGGTGGTAACCAAAACCTTAAAGCGCACCCGAAAGACCACAGGTAGCCAGTGCAGACTGCGCAGGAGCGGTGTTACACGGGAGCAGCATGTGGCTCTCTCAATCACCCGCGCAGCTGCATTCTGAACTAACTGAAGCCTCCGAGTGCGCTTCAAGGGTAGCCCCATGTAGAGAGCATTGCAATAATCCAAACGAGAAGTGACAAGAGCGTGAGTGACCGTGCATAAGGCATCCCGGTCAAGGAAGGGGCGCAACTGGCGGACCAAGCGCACCTGGTAAAAAGCTCTCCTGGAGATGGCTGCCAGATGATCTTCAAACGACAGCCGTCCATCCAGGAGAACACCCAAGTTGCGCACCCTTTCCGTTGGGGCCAATGACTCACCCCCAACAGTCAGCTGCGGTTGCAGCTGACTGTACCGGGGTGCCGGCATCCACAGCCACTCTGTCTTGGAGGGATTGAGCTTGAGTCTGTTTCTCCCCATCCAGACCCGTACGGCTTCCAGGCACCGGGACAGTACTTCGACAGCTTCGTTGGGGTGGCCCCGGGTGGAAAAGTACAGCTGCGTATCGTCAGCGTACAGCTGGTAACTCACCCCAAAGCCACTGATGACCTCGCCCAACGGCTTCATATGGATGTTGAACAGGAGAGGTGAGAGAATCGACCCCTGAGGCACCCCACAAGTAAGGCGCCTCGCGGTCGATCTCTGCCCTCCTGTCAACACCGTCTGCGACCGGTCAGAAAGATAGGAGGAGAACCACCGATAAACGGTGCCTCCCACTCCCAAGCCCTCCAACCGGTGCAGCAGGATACCATGGTCGATGGTATCAAAAGCAATTGGTCATATACCATCCCCACCGTCTGCTACATCCCTCATATAACAGAGGGATCCCGCAGGTCCATATTAATTAGGTCAAGCCTCGCAGAACACCATCGAGGATCAGGCCACCGGTGGGCCGCTGGTAGTAATCGCGGTCTGGTGCGCCATAGATGATATCGCGGCCTACGGTCAGAGCCGGGACAGTCACAAACCAGGCCAGTAAAATGGCCGGTAATCGGACTAATAAAGATGGAAATTCGGCTGATGGATTCCGCCCGCTAATGCCGCCGATGACAAATGCGGCAAAAAATTTCGCCGCCGATGCCACCCATCACTAATTCCAAAGCCGCCCATAATTGATGCCACCAATGCCGAAAGCAGGAAAGAAAGATTTCTAGCCACCGATGTCGTATGCGGCCAGAAGTCAGCTGGAACCAAATTCCGCCTGCCAGAGCCACCAGTGTCCAACGCCGCTGGTATCAATGCCGCTGATGACAGATGTGGCAAATAGTCCAGCCGCCGATGCCATGCGCGGCTAGTAGGCCGCTGGTATCAATGCCGCTGATGGCAGATGCGGCAAACAATCCAGCCGCCGATGTCGTGCGCGGCTAGTAGGCCGCTGGTATCAAAGCCGCTGATGACAAATGCGGCAAACGATCCAGCCACCGATGTCGTACGCGGCTAATAGGCAGCAGTCGATGTTGATGGTATCGCTGGTATCAATGCCGCTGATGACAGACGCGGCAAACGACCCAGCCGCCGATGTCGTGCGCGGCCAGCAAGCAGCAATCCGGCCCAGCCATTTTCAGCGGACGCCGCTCTGCGCCCCCCAAAATGGGCGCCGCCATCCGCCATCCGTCCGCGACTCCAGCCCCGTTCCCAGCAACCGAGGATCCAACGAGGCCCAAAGGCCTTCACTCGGTTGCCGGAATGATGGAATCCGGGGCGGAGGACTCAGGCAGCTTGGCGATCGACGTCCACGGCATCTCGGCCCAGGAAAACCCCGCCCGCCGTCAGCATGAAAATCAAAACACCGCCATTCTCATGCATGCGTAGAAGAAGTCCATCAGAATGACCATCAGAGCATTAATATTTCCTAATATAGATGGTCATTTCGAAAAATTCTTTCTTAGTGAGCACCTAGAAGCCAAGAGGAACATACATGGCAAATTTCAAGTTTGTAGGCTTTACGGTTCTGGAAATTTCGTGATTATGGCGTGATTCGTGATTATTATTAACAATAATAAAAGGTTTCTTAAATCAAGATGCAGCATTTTGCCAGGTTATGTTTGTGGCAGAAACACATTCCACAAGATATGGACAGGGTTACTACAATGCTAGAGAGACCACTGGCATCATTTCAGGTTCCTTAAACATAATTATATGTAATCATCTGGTAACTGCATATGCATCTAAGTGTGAATTTTAAAAAAATGTGACTCACAGCTGTGGTGAAAAACAGCTGTAGGGGAAAAATATAAAGTTATGAATTTCATATTTCAACCCACCTGAAGTCAGGGATAAGGTGACAGGAAACAAGCAGAACAAGCACTACAGCTTTAATGCCATTTCTAAGGAATATATTGCTCCTGGTTAGGAATTAAGGCTCCAGAGCAGCACCAGGCAAAAAGCCCCAAAAAGAAACTATGGATCACTGAGCTATCTGAAGAACGGGCCAGAAATTATAACAGTTACTCTTCAACTAAGGCATCCTGAGCATCTCAAGAAAAAGCATGGAATAAGGAAGCCCTAGACTAGACTCAAGTCATATGGCTGAGCCATTCCTTACAGGCTGCAGGTAGAAAACGTCAACACCTAAAATTTTCATTTACACACAGTCTATCTAGGATGGCATATGTTCTTAAAAGTTCCATCCTATCATGTTTTTCTTCAGAATTCAAACAGCTCTTCCCCACAGGAAGGATTCCTAAACAGGTAGTCCTCGACTTACAACAGGTCATTTAGTTACAACAGCACTGAAAAAAGTGACTTATGACCATTTTTCAAGCTTACGACCATTGCAGCATCCTGTGGTTATGTGATAAAAATTAGGATGCTTGGCAATTGGCTCATAATTATGGCGGTCACAGTGTCCCGGGGGACATTTAAATCACCTCTGTGGCTCAGGCTGCTAATGCAGCCTGTTATTAACAGCAGCTGCCTGCAATTATTGCAGGTTCTAGTCCCACCAAGCCCAAAGTTGACTCAGCCTTCCATCCTTTATAAGGTAGGTAAAATGAGGACCTAGATTGTTGGGGGCAATAAGTTGATTTTGTATATAAATATACAAATAGAATGAAGACTATTGCTAACATAGTGTTAGCTGCACAGAGTCTCCGGAGAAGGGCGGGATATAAATGCAAATAAAAAACAACAACACCTTTTGCAACCTTCTGACAAGCAAAATCAATGAGGAAGCCAGATTCACTTAATAACCGTGTTACTAACTTAACAACTACAGTGAATCACTTAACAACTATGGCAAGGAAAGTCACAAAATAGGGCAAATCTCACTTAACAAATGTCTCACTTAGCAACATAAAGTTTGGGCTCAATTGTGGTCATAAGTCGAAGACTACCTGTAATTAATTTCAAATTTTTATTTGAAATCCATGTGGACCTTAGTCCATTTATAACTTTCCAAAAAAACAACACTGTAATCTTTTGTCATTGGTTTTAAAAAAATGTTTTAAGTCCTCAAACTCATACCTGAAACTTCTTCCATTAAGGATTGAAGAAAACTCACCCAGTGAATGTCATAAGATTTGCCATTCCATTCTGACGTGTCTTAATATTTGAAAAACAGTTTTTAAAAAAAGAAAATAATTAAGAGATGGTCAGAATTTATGTACATGAAGGTTATATTACGACTGTTAGCTTAGTCAGTTTTTGCTTTCTTCTTTGGAGAAGCAGCTATCTGGAGTACATGTGGGTATCTCACACTCTCTCCTCTCACCGAAGAGGTTTTGCTGCCTAGGACACACCTTCCGGCTGCCACTCTCCATCCTACTGCCAACCCTGCTCCTTCAGGGATGTCTAGCCATTTCTGTGCTTTAGATAATGCTGCTTTCCTCAAAGAGGAAAAGCGGTATGAGTGGGTATATATGTACGTATGTATGTATGTATGTATGTATGTATGTATGTATGTATGTATGTATAAAAGCTGTAATATTCTTCCCTTCAAATCCTATAACCTGTATCTAATTAAAGGCTAGAACAATATGGTGAAGTAGTGAATGGATAAAAATAAAGGCAGGAAATCTACCCCTCCTCCAGCCACCCAATAATTAGGGAAATAATGAATGTTCTACCGACTAGCTGGCATGGCAAGCACTGTCCCCTTGTGCAAGAAAACAGCAACAGAGAATTGCAGGAGGATAGTAAATCCATCCAGGATACCGTCTGACTTGCGTTTGAAGGGAGGCCACAGAAAGACTCTTTTGATTTAAATGTGTTGTCTGAATTTGTGAACTTTGCAGTTTTCTATTTCTGAATAGTAAATGCCCCAACTTATGTGTTCTTAGCTGTTGGATCTGATGTGGAGGCGGGTGTGACTTTGACAGTCGACAACTAGCCAGTTACATAGCATTCAAGAGAGCAATAGCTCCCCAACCCAGAAGAGCCTGTAAGGGAGTACAAGCAACACTTTTAATGGTATAAGACTGCCTTCTCAAACCTGAATCCTCAAAAGAAACCTTTTGGGCACTGACTCTTCCACTCTTAATTGCGCTGGATCCTTTTAAAAAAAAAGAAAACTGGAAAACTGCAGAAAAGTAGAATTATTTCTTTGCCAAAGTGGCTTTTTGGGGGCAAAATGGAGGAAAATTTATACCACAGCAACACATTTCTGTTTTATTCTTTTCCTCAGAGTGCATCCACCGAATTTTGCCAAAATATAAGTACCGAAGAATTATGTTTTAGATATGGTAAGTTAAAAAGTAATAGGCCCCTGGGCCAGGTTGCATTCACCCGGAGAGATCTTAAAATATGGCCAATGCAAGTTTGCTGAACTATTAACTAAAATATGTAACTTATCACCAAAACTAACCTTGCTGCCCGAGGACGGGAAAGAGGCCAATTTCCACAGCCCGGTGCTTCTGATGCCTCCCTCAGAAAGATGCAGGGAGTCACAAGCATCGCCATGAGCTCAACTCCAACTGATGGGCTGAAGAAAATCCAGAGCTGTAGAACTCAACCCTGGACTCTTAATTGTAGCCCGAATCAGACCGAGGAAATTCAGCTGAAGAGGTCCTAACTCTGCTCTCAAACGTTTAAGTCTCTAGGAGAATGCCAATGGACTCATAGCAGAGGACAGTTAGCATCCTGCTTAAACTGAACTGAAGTGAGACTCCTGATGCCATGACTTGAAAGCAGCAAAGCCTTGGTGTTGTGGACTGCCAGCAGCGTGTGGAGCTGGCAATGGAGTCGGACAGTGATGAGGCTGAGGAAGAGCGTGGGCCAATCCCGGAGGCTGGAGAAGGCCCGGATGAGGGCTCTGCGTCGGAGGCTGAGGTGGGGCCAGGGCCATTGGGGAGTGAGATGCGGATGCCAGAGCCTCCAGAGGCTGACAGTAGCGAGGCAGAGGAACAGGAGGAGCCTGTTCCTAATGCACGCATGAGAAGAGCTGCCAGAAGGCAAGAGCAGCTCAAGCAAAGAGGGCGACCCAGCAATAGGGCCAAGAGTTTATTGACCCATAAGGCTTAAAAGACCAGCAACTGCGTTTGGGCTCTTTGCTGGAAAAAAACGTTGATAGCTTTGTCTTGTTGCATTTGTTTCATATCGGTGTCTTCTGAACTTTTGCCAAGAACTTTTGCCAAGAAAGGCCTTTGGCAGTTTGCCTAATTGGACCAAGGTTGGTGATAGGACTGAGGAATTGTGTTGGGAGGAATTTGCTTTAATTTAGTTGAACTACGCTGGAAATGAAGTTCCAATAAAGTTTATTTGTTTTTACACTGACTGAGTTTCCTACTACCTACTTGGGCCTGGGTCACAACACTTGGTGAGATGGATGGCTGGATGTTGTCTGATATTTTTGTATATTATGCCCAATTCCCAATCTCATTTTTGGTTCGTATTAGCCTTGTCCTGGGAAGGAGTAAAGTGATAAAGTGATTCACAGAATACCAGCCCTCAAGGGGAGCCCACCTACTGCTAGACTTGGTGGGTATCGCATGGCTTTCTGCCAGCGTTCTCTAAACTCTTCACAGGAATGGACTTCTGGACTTTAGGCAGTCAACATGGAACCAGCTCAGAAAAGAAGAGCCTGCACGGAAATATCCTAACAGCTGCAGGTTCTAAAAGATATCGCAACCATAGCTTTTGAACTTTCTCATTCTGTATTAACTGTGGGTTTAAAAGAAAAAACAGGAAGAGGAGTAACCCAAATCCAAATTATAAATCCATAAAATAGGACTCCCTTCGCCCAAAAAAAGCTCAAAATGGAATAATTATAAGGCAAAAGGCCTAAGCTTTAAAAATGAAACAGGAGAAAAGAGCAGAGTTCATGTGGAAATCTTAGAAATCTCTGTAGCAAAATAACTCGCTTTGGCTGACCACAAAGACTATAAATACTCAAGATTAATTTCCCAAGCGGGTATAAAAATAAACAAACTTAAAGTTTACCAAAAGGGGGGAAAAAATCAAAATTCTCTTACATCAAGAAACGGTAGACTTCTCTCTGTATCCTACATGCATTAGGCAAATACGAAAACTGAAGTACTTTTATTTACACGTGCTTTTTAAAAAACTTTTATTCTTCAGGATTCAACCTAATGAAAAGTCACCTTGCTTTTCAATTGGATAAAATAATCAGAACTTTGTGGTTTCAGGACTTGGAAAGAAAAGACAAATCCTTCAACACCACACCTGATTAGCCCTTCAGGAATCTAAGCAATCTTTCCAAAACTTTCAAGGCTGGGAAAGAGTGTAATTCATTCTAGAGCCTGCAGTAGCCCTGCCCTCACCCCCATCCCATTTTCCAGTCTGTGGAAGTCCTCCTCCTCTTACAGCAACTCTAATTTAAATGTAGCAGAATGGGGGGGTGGGGATTAACCTTTGTCAGAATTGCTTTCTCTCAATAAATACATTTCATTCCCAATTCATTGTAACCGCGAAGAGGAAAAATGGCCATTTTTTTTCTTGCTGCACTGGGCTAAAGGGACTTTGTTCAAAGCCAAGCTCTAGAAAAAACAAAGTGAAACCCAAGGATCACAGGGGGAACATAGCAAGACAGAGACTGAGGCCACACTTGACACACTTTTCCAGTTTGATTCCTATAAATTCGTGAGACCACTGACTGTTTCAAGCAGGCACAGGCTGAGCTATGTCCAGGAGGTCACTTTTCAGAGGGCCTGCCCTCCGCCCTCCGGATGATCTACTAAAGGACTAAATCTCTAGGCACTGCCTAGACCCAATTCTTAATCTGCTAACAATAATGTCCATATTGAGAAACTGGTGCCACAATGTTTGTATCCACTCAGATTTCTGTTTGCATTCTCAAGCCAAATATTTGCAACACTTTCAGGTACAGAAGGAATAACAGGAGCTTTATGAGGAAAATAAGCATGAAGGCCAGTTCTCCTCCTAAGCATCCTGGGTATCGATCTCTCTGCAGCCAGCAGAGACTACCTGGGCATTAATGGGACGGAGAAAGTCAAGGCTTCGTTTGTTTCCAACTTCCATCAGCCCTAAATGAGAAAGGAGTCATCAAACAGAGGCTTCTCCCTGCCCTTCCGTCACTTGTATGCCTCTTTTCTGGAGGGTAACTTTATTATTTAGGACTCCCTGGAGAAGAGCCGAATGCTGGGAATGATGGAGGGCAAAAGAAGAAGAAGGGGACGGCGGAGAACGAGGTGGCTGGAGGGAGTCACTGAAGCAGTCGGCGTGAGCTTAAATGGACTCCAGGGGATGGTAGAGGACAGGAAGGTCTGGAGGAACGTGGTCCATGGGGTCGCGATGGGTCGGACTTCATGACTACTAACAACAACTTTATTAGGTGGTGGCAGATAGGAGACCCTGATGCCCACCGTTAGCTCAGGCCTTCCCATTGCTGCTGCTGCTGACTTTAACAAATGCAGTGACTAAAAGCTAAGTTGTTGTTGTTGTTTTTTCTTTTTTGCCAGCTGCACTAGTTATCAGTGAAGAGAGACTAAAGATCCCAAGATGGTTAAAGGGCTTCTAAGACATCTAGAAATCTAGAATTCAATGCACCCACCCCCTGTAACACACACTCATTCTAAGACACAGTACTCCCTGAATAAAATAATTTTTGGTGGTTGTTGTTTTTGCTTCTCAAATATATTGGTTTTCTGTATGGTATTGGCTTACTAAAAGTAACCTTCCAGGCTCCAGGTGGCCTATGCACACTCTATGTAGGAGTTCTGTAATGTCTTTCAGGTTCAGTTTGGGGGGGGGCACATAGGGCTCCCATTCATACTCAAGAATGTGTATATAAGCTTGAAATGTTCAAGTTGAAATCCTTCAATTTTTGCAAGCAAGAACAATGCATGATCCGAAGTATCAGAAACACACCTACTTAAGTGGCCTTCCAGGTGTTTTTTTTTTTTTTTTTTTACAAAAGTCAGAATTTTCAACACTACTTTAATTAAATGCACCTAAGTAGAGCTGCTATTAAAAGTCTGTAACTCTCATTTGGAAAAATGGTGAGGGAAAACTGGGCCTTTGAAGCCCAGAAGCAGACAACAATTCCATTAAAAAGACAGACTTATTTTAGGTAGAAAACAAACATTCATACATGACCGCTGGATGGCCTGAAAGTGTAGGAGACAGCATAAGGAGCATCACGGAGATGGATTTCAGGAGGAAAAAGGTTATCGTGGTGAAAGACTCTTTTCTTCCTGTGGGAGATGAAGACACATAGGCTCCAACAGCACCTTCCTCCTGTCCAGAGAGCTGATCTGAAGTTTTCTACGAGGAGATGAATGGAAGAGAGGGCCTCAGTTCAAGGGACTTCGACAGGAGCGCAGAGAGGGGCTATACAGGCCACAGAGATCTAGCAGAGATCTAGCTTTGACCTGGCCGGCTGTTAAGTTTTCTCAGTTAGTAGATTCTGGCCAATTGATCAGGTGATTTCCCTGATACAGATGGCAAGACTGTAGTACCTTAGTACCAATCATTAATCAGTTCCTGGAGGCACAATGAGTACCAAACCATTTTTTCCCATAAGGATTAATGTGGTGAGTCAAAAGGCAGCAGTCATTGACAAGTTCTTGTTTGTGCATTGATTACCAAATAAACGATGGATAGTGGGACAAAATTTTCACATCAAAATGCATTGAGTACCAAATTCAATGAGTTTCAAAGCAGTTGAGTACCAAGGTAGCACTGTACCAAAGGAAGAAAACTTAAAGCTGGGCAGGAGAAGTCAGCAGTGAATTAAGATAAAGGGGCTATAATAACCACAGAATCTTCACCTTTCCTAAAGCGTGTCTAATAGGCAGGAGACGTTTTTGGACTGGACCTATTTTACAAGTTCTGGCTGTTCTCGTGAGCTGAATGATAAACCTTCCCCAAAGCACAACAGACAAACGTGCATAAGAGCACAAACGTGCCTACCGTTCCTGATCTACTGTTTCCTTTCATTATATCCAATTTATATAGTTATTACATGCTTATACTCATATATATGCTTATATGTTGTATAGTTACTTCATGCTTATGCTTATGTATGCTGTTATGACAAATGAAATAAATAAAATAAAATAAAATAAAATACTGATGCTTGCGGAATGGGGCTTTCAATTGCAGAAAGCAAATGGGTGGAGTTGAACTCCTGTGTCCTACAATCCCTCATGAGTCAATGGAGAAAAAGTGAAAGAAATAAACCAAGTAAAATAAAACAGAATGAAGATTTATCAAAGGACAATCAAGCTCCAAGAACAAAACTGCTCTTGCTGCATGACTGAAAACAAACGGAACCAATTCGGCTGCACACGGAGCAGGGCTTCCTCCCAGAACCTCTGCGCAGAACAGCCAAGACAGCCTCACCAGGTTCTGCATGAGATCATGATCATCATCTTCTTCATCATCATCTGCATCAGTGAATCCCAACAAGGAGCACTGGGACTCTCACAATGCAGACATCCCCACTCACCTCGAAGCAACAATCCCAGAAGACTGCTCCCAAATCAGTGTGCAACCTCAAGTGTTCTTCCTTCATACATGCTACTACATGAATAACTGATCCATAGGCAGCTTTCTTTGTATTATTATAGCCTTCTCGGAATCACCTCCCTATGGCCAAAACGACTGGTTCTGATCCATCAGAAATCACTGAATTAAGGTAAGTATTCTCCTGAAAGTACCAAGTCAAGCAAATGTAACTAAATGTGATGCCTCTCCATTTATTATTTCATTCTCCCAAGCAAAGCAAAACCTTAACTTATTAATTTAAACCACTTTTTCAGGTTGCACAATACAGTGAACATAACATGTTGCTTCATACTATGCATTAACATTAATCAATGTTTTAAGTAAACCGAAGTAAGTATGCCGATATCAGTTAGAGCCACTAAGCCTTTAACTCAGTTAAATGTATCTTGCAAACTCAGCCATTAAACAGCACTAGGAAACCTGACGTATGAATGAGTGAATGGATGACAAACGAAAGAACGAATGAGTGAATGAATGAGTGAGTGATGAATGAATGAAGTTATAGATTCAACTCCTCAAAAGAGAAACAAGTGTTTTAAATTTTTAAAGATCTAGTTTCAACTGATGTCATAAGAGACTCTCAAATCTGTATAATCAAAAATGTATTTAAGAGTGAGGCTTTCAGTTGACATTCAAAACATGAATGCGAAGAAAGTCAAATCTCAACAATGTCAGTATCAGTTTTTACATTATATGGCCAACTCTTCCCGCTAGAGTTGCAACATCAAGACAGACACCGGCTCCCTTATTTGGAATTCAGCTGCCCAAAGGATCCCAAATAGAGAGGGTTGCCAAAATTGCTCCTGCCTCTCTGCCTGGCCTGTGGCAGCAACTTAAATTTACAGATGTTAGAAGATGATCTCTGCCCACAAAAGCCTGATTGGCACATATAAAGCTATTAAATCAAGTCAGGGACCTGTGGCCTTCCAGATGTTCCTGAATAATCACAGTCCTCTCTTAAAGGCACAGAGCAATCTACACCCTTGACTCTTTCGTTATAGCATCCTTACAGCACCAGTGAATGGGCTGTCCTCCCACACGATAGATGTTCTGAAGGAACTAGGGGTGTGGGTGGGATTTTGCAGACAGTCCATGCCAGCTGCAAACTACTTAGGTACATATGAATGGAAAAATCTTTCAGCACTCTACATCAAATTTGTGTGTGTAACACAAATATTCATTGGAAAAAATAACATTTCGATTTCCAACCTATAATACAGAGGTTAGCTAGAATGTCAGTCTAGGACGGCTCAGGTTATAAGGATTCTGAAAACACTTGCGCTCTCTTGGCCAAATGTCCCTCACAGAATAATGGGGGGGGGAGAAATTCAGACTTTCTTTCTCACTCTTTCCTTAAAATTACATATTTTTGGTAAACAGAACAATTTTGAAATCATAAATAGAAAAAAAATCCAAGAAGAAATTCCTACGCAAATTCACATAGAAAATTTCCAGTTTGCATTGGAAAATGTTGAGGTCAATACTGTATTTATTTCTCTTGCTGAGGATAGTCGTTTGATAAACATGAAACGTTTTTACTGTTGTATTTGCCTGATTGATTTACATTTTTCACCTACGTAACCAGGCACAGTAAGGCAAACATATACAATACAACATATTTGTAGGAAGAAATTTTCCTGTGAGGGAAAAGTTGCCATTACAGTTATTTTTTGCCCCATGTTCACAGCCCACACAAACGAACTGGAGCACAACATCACAATCACCAAATCACTCATGGATACACAGAGTCAGGTTTGGAAGGAACTTCAAATGTCTCTAGTTCAACCGCTGCCTACTGCAGGAATCTACCATTACTATAGCAGCCGGCTTAACTTTCCAAGTTCCCAGGTCAGGAAGCTGAAGACCCAGTTGCAAGATTTAAGCAATTCTGAAAAATGACAGGAAAAAAATCCCACCCATCTCTTGGCATTTTTCATCTATCAAAGCCAACTATCTGGGAGAAGGTGGTGCTCTTCACAAGCCCACCAGAAAAGGGGATTTTTAAAAATAGGACTTGGAGAATTAAAAAAAAATCAGCATATACTGTAGATTACGTATGTTACTGGTGCGTACCGAGAGAGTTAAAATCGATTGCGCTCCTCACTCACAATATAGTCTTTTCCTATTGCCCAAACAAAGTCCTAGAGTGGTCTACAAACACAAGTCTTCTCTAGGAACTGTCTTTATTCTCCCCTCCCCTATGCATGTATCAGAAATTTGGGAAAATGTGGGAAGAGTGAGGAAGGGTCCCAGTGCTATCCAATTTAAGCCATCCTGGAGTTTATTGCTCTTGTTGCAACAATATGGGCTATGATTTGTGGCAGTGCTGAACAAGGGAAGACTTATGGTGGGCCCTCAGAGTTCCAGCTGCCACATGACTGTGAAGTTACCCCCAGTCACGGGATTGCGATTTCTGGTGTTCCCTGTCAGCTTTCTACAAACTCAATGGAGAAGCCTACAGGAAATCAAAGTCAGTCACTTGAGGTCCTAGCTTACAGCCCTCACTTAATGACACACCTGGCACTGCTGGAAATGGCATGGTTACATGATGTCCCCCTTTACGACTACATCACTTACTGGCAGCAATTCCAGTCCAAATTACCGTTGTAACCCAAGGACTGCCTTGTATTATTTTGTTCTAAGTGAAGACTTGGAAAGCGACAGTTTTCAGGCCCATCTGCAGAGCACAGCAGCCACCCTTCAACCAACCGCAGCAAGCGGTTAGCGTAAAGAAGATTCAGCCTCCAATCTCCACACTTTCAAACTTAACACAGCCTATGCATATTTACTCTAAAACCATCCAGGTTTGTCTGGAAGTGTTGGAATAGCAACCCATTGGCAGTGTATCTCCCACATTCTGAGAGTCGCCCAAGAGGCAGCAGCTATAGGCAGCTTTTCCTGATCTGTCCCTCTCAGCATCACTGTGAAGAGGAGGAGGATGCAGAAGCACGGCTGTTGCCTTAAGCGCTTTAGAGACAGGTGAGATTTAAAAGAAGAGTAAAATTCATCCAAAAATCTCATTGTGAGAGTTCAGGAACACATAGAGCCCAACAACCCTGCCCAGCAGACAACTGAGAGGGGGACCATCCCAACAGCCAAGTCTCCATCTCTGTTCTACTAAGCTTGGCTGGTCATACCCTGATGGGTCTACAAAAAGCAGCTTTTTCCTCACTGCTTCACTGTTTTACTTTCAATGTGTTATTAATAACCACTTAATTCTTTTTAAAGGAGTGATGGGGAGAGTAAGGCATTGGGCTTTCTGCTTCTGCTTGATGTAACTGAAATAAACTTTTATTCCACTCAAAATGTTAATTACTTCTGTACTATTAAAAATTAACAATAGCACTTTTAATATATTTGACTACAGTATTAGCATATAAACATTGTCAATATTTGTAATATGAATATTGTTAATGGCAAGATTTACACTGCATTAATTCATTTTTTTTCAATATTAGTAGCCATAGTCATAAACACATACTCAAAATATTTTACGGGGGTGGTATCCTAGCAACTGTACAACACACCTCTAAGGTAGGCCAGTTATCTGCCAGAATTGAAGTCTCCTTCCCTGTGACTTTCTATTACTTCAATTAAAACTACGAGAACAAATTAAATGAACACACAGACCAGGGTCAAACCTTGATAGTAAATTATGAACATTGAGCCTGAAGAAAAATGTGAGTGCAACCCCACTACCACCACCCCGCCTTTGAAAACACAAAACCCCTCAAAGTTCCCCCAATTATTCACTAGGGCTTAATGAGTTTTGTGTACAGTATCCCTGGTTCATTTCCTCCTCTTTGGATTTCCTTGGCTTCGGCCATTAAGAACAGCCAACTCATTCCAGACCAGAAAAACCAAGGCCACTTCTCCCAACCAAGCAAGGACATTCTTCCCTTCTCTTCCCTTCAAAGGATTTTAAAAGATAATCAAGCAAACCTAACAAAGTAACTGATCATGTAATATATCATTTTATTTTAAATGGACATAGTTGGAAATTTGAGACCTGCTTTCTTATCATTATAAAATGACTCTGACAGTGTAGCCCATCCAGAAAATCTTCTATAAGAATCAGCCAGCCGAAGCTTGCTTGGGTAAACACATATCAACTGTTAATCTGTGACTGGTTAATTTAATTGCAACCCCACTAACATTCTTAAACTGTCAGCCTCCTTTCTTCCACAGAAATTCTGCAGAAAACATTATTCCTAAGTACTACAAAAATTAAAACTATCTGAGCTGTTTGGAAAATTGCTTGTTTTTTAATTGTTCCAGAATCTTCCCAAAAATCCAAACAATCTCCTCCCCTTTTGATGGGGGAGGAAGGAAATGGGATTGGTTAGAGATGAAATCTCTAATTGCACTCCTCCCCCCTCCCTCCTCCCCCATTCCCTTAGGAATAACATCCCCTGAATTTTCAATTCAATATTCAATTGTAGTTTAGATTACAATTACGGTAAATACAGTTAAAAATCCAACTTCCACCCCCCAGGAATTTTTTTTTTTTTGAAATTCTAAATTTTTTTTAAAAAAATTCAGCTTAGACAAACTTTTAGATTTTCAAAAACATTTTTTTTCTACACTGAGGTTGGGGAAAAAGATTTTAAGCTGCAGAAATCTGTTCTGTTCCAGCACAGAAATGCCCCTTTCAGATTCTCTGCTGCAGCTGTGGAGTCGGCCATCTTGATATTTTGTTCCCATTTTAAAGTGGAGACTCTGCAGGATTTGCCCTTTTCTTTCCTTTTTTTCCCCTTCAAATTTAATGTTGGCGTTTTTTCTGTCCCTTTTGCCTCAGATGCAGAAGCTGCACATCACTTTCTACAGAGATTTAAGTAGAAAATTCTGTGAATTAGTTACTCATTCTTTATAAAATACAAATCAAAACAGAAAAAGAAGACACAGACACAACGATCAAAACTCAAAAGGCAATTTTACTACTCACAAATCCATGTGAGAAATTCAAAGGTATATTGCTAACTACAAACTAATCAGTACTTGTTAGTAAGATTTTCAGCTTGGTGATGGAGCAAATTTTTAAAAAATTCTTAAGAAAGCATAATTTAATTTTGCAATTTTTTTTATTTTTTTTAAATCTGCAACTTTACATCTGCAGTTTCCTCAACCAATAGTATTTTGCATACCCTATTATTAGTCTAATGATGCATTTATACATAAAGTGTTACATTGAACTCTCAAAAGATGGTATCTTGTGTTATTTTGGGGTGGTGGGCAAAACAAAATCACTCCCCCCCAGTTCTATATGGATTATAAATTAAATGCTAGAATCATTATTTTAATTGTGCCAACAACAGAAGCTTTCAGAAAATATATGTTGGTTCAGAACAAAAGGCGTTTCTATAATCTTAACTTGAGCTTCTCTGACTTGCAGGGTTGTCTCATGTTTAAAAACAAAGCTCTTTCAAATCAGATTTGAATAAAAACTTAAAAGTCATTCCCCACAAAAAAATTGGGGTGTGTCCTCAGAAATTTTCATATAACACACACAATTCTTTAAAAATTGTAAGATTAAATTATACTTCGTGAGAAAATAAATCCAATACTAAGGTACTTAACCGTGAAATCCTTTCGAATTTGCAAGTACAATTCTTAATTGCTTTGCAACAATTCTGCCACCTTCTCCCAAACCGATTTCTTTCAAATTGTTCTTTTTCTCCTTAATTTTGTTTCCCCGATACCTCCTGGAAAAGAGCTTATTTCTCGTTTAAAAAGATGGGGAAAGGAACGTCGATTTCACCAAATTCATCTTAATTTGCATATTAAAGACTCCGGTTTAAAACAAAAATTTGCTGACATCCAAGAGAAGCAAAGCGATGCTCTGCTGTTTCCAGCATTTCTCAGATAAAGAAAATTCCAGAAGCGAAAGGATCTCTCAAAAACAGGCAACGATTTAAACTTTCCCTTCGAAAACAACAAAAAGAAAAAAAAATATTTTTTTCTCAAATTTAATTTCTTTCCTCCCCCCCCCCTATTTTTGGAATAGTCTCCCCTAGGTGGCGTCGTTTTAATAAGAAGACTCGTTTGGAGAAAATGAGGGGAAAAAAGCCAACACACACACACACACCCCAGCGAGAGCTAGCGGAAAGCCCTTCGGCCCTCGAGCGAAGGGGATCGGGGGGCACCGCGGCCCTCACCAGGCCCGGGAGCCCGGGGACCCAGGCCACACGCCCCGGAGGGCGATGCAGACATGGCTGCTCCGAGAAGCCAGGCGGAGAGAGGGAACGGCGCGGCGGCCAACCCACCCGCGGCCGGGGCTGCAACCCGGGCGATCGCGCTTACCTGAGCCGCCGCGGCGGGGGCGGCGGCCCCTCCTGTGCCCTCCGGAGAAGAAGAGGCGGCGGCGGCTGCTGCTCCGTCCCCGCCGCCGTCCGCTGCCCCGGGGCCGCCAGGCTCCTTCATGGGGCTGGGCTGGCGGGCGAGGGGCGGCAAAAGGGGCTCCCGCCGGGCCGGGCCCCCGCTCTCGCTCGCCAAGCTGCTGCTCCCGCCGCTGCCGCGCGGCGCACAATGCGGAGCGGCCGCCGCCGGAGCCGCCTCCCTCGCCGCCGCAGCAGGACGGGTGGGCGGCTCGGTCTCCTCCGCCCCCTGGGAGGACATGGGCCGCGCCAGCCGCTCCCCAGGCCGCTTCAGCGCTGCCGGGCCGGGCTCGGCCGGGGCAGAGAGCGCGCCGCAGTCGGCGCAGCCACGAGCGCCGCCATCGCAGGCGGAGGCGGAGGCGGAGGCGGCCCCGGCGGAAGGGCGGAGGGAGGCGGCGGCGAGCACTCGGCTGAGCCTGCCGGCCTTACACGCCGCACCGCGCTGCGCCCTGGGCGCGCCGCCTCTCGCGCGCCGCCGCTTTGGCCACGCGTGGTTGTTGTGGTTCCTTCTCCGGCGCGCACCGAGCCTCCTCTGCCAGGCAGACCGTCCGGCTGCGCAGCTTAGCCGAAAGAAGGCCGGGCAGGGAGCCTCCCGGGAATCCGGGCGTCACCGTGCACCTGCCGCCAGGGCTCTCCGAAGGCTGAACCCCCACCCAAGGCTGGCTCGGCTCCCCGGTTCTTCCTCCTTCCACCTCCACCTGCCTTCTCTAATGTTGGCATTTGGAGCACGCACCTCTCCCCATCCGCACAGCGCTCCCCCGCACCTGCTGCACTTTGTCCTTTTCTCTGTACTGAATGAAGGCGGCCAGGCTTGCTGGGACGGTGGGGAGGCAGGGAAGGGGACACCCGTGGAAAGCATCCCAGCGGCCAGGCTCCCCAAAGGGAGGCTCAAAAGCAGCCAAGCCAAGCCAGCCTGAGCAGGAGAAGCAGCCTGGAACTCTTCATGGATACAATATACCCAATGGCTGGGAAAGCATGTTACTATTAACTAATAGGACAGACAGGGCAGCTTTGCACAAAACAACTTTGAAGGGCTGGGCTACCCCCTAAAGCGGGCTCTAACCCCCAGATGGCAAGCGAAGCCCTTCCAGCTTCAGGCCTGCAGCAGGCTGGGATGAGGAGAGGCAACTTCAATGCAGGAAGGCCAGGCTTACCTGGGCCCTCTGATGGGCCACACCATTCTAGGAGGCCTGGCACTCCTATTTACTGCCCACTCTCTGTTAAAAATAACCCCAAGGGAAGATCAAGAAAACAACTCAGAAAAATCAGTTACATTTTCAAAACTTTAAACCAGGGAACCGCACCATACAAAAAACATATTTTAAGTGACTGATTCAGTCCACTAACCTGGGCAAGCAGGAAGATTTGTAGCAACCTGACCTGTTTATGGCAAATGCACAGAAAATCATGCAGCATTCGTCTTTAAAAATTATTTTGGGGTCGCCGCACTGATAGGATAGGTGCAACCACGCATTTGATTTACCTTATAACCTCTCCTTTTCTCTGATGCCATTTAACTTCCTTCTGTGCCAGCAAGCAAGCCCCATAGCAGGGAGGACTTGCTGGCAAGTGGCCAATTGTACCATTTAAATATCACCTGCCCTTCTGAAATGAAGTGAAAGCAATACTAAGCCTGTCTACGCCTCCCCACTATTTCAGCAACAGCTATGAGAAGGGAGCATCACATCAAGCAAGTAGGTGAATTGCAAAGAGGCTAACATTGTTTCATGTGATCTTGGAAGACTGGAAGGTGTAAAGATTGTTCTAGGTCCCACTTGGATTGGAGCAAGTAAGGGGGACACCACAGAAATATATTGAAGCTTTGGTGTGGAATGAAGGAAAAAAGAGAGAGAGAGAGATAATTTGTTTGTAACATCCAGTGGGACAACAAAATCATTGATACAACAAGATTTAAAAATGATGGCACATCCATAACATTTAGAAAGAACAAATTGTTAGATATAGTGAATTATTGAATGAAAAGGGTGAACTTAAGAATTAGAACTACAAGGCATAAAAATGAACTGGTTTTCTTATTTGCAAATACATTCTAGGTATGATAAAGATTCCAAGACAGAAGGATTTTATAACAACTTGACTAACTTTGATAAAATTTAACAGGTATGGATGAAAATGTAATCAAAAAATTATATGGATATTTATTAGAGGTTAAACTGGAAGAAGAACAAGTTAAAGAAACAATGATTGCTTGGGGAAAAAATTTTGGACATTGGATTGATCTAGAGAAATGGCAAAAACTGTGGTTACAAAATTATAAAATGACAATGTCAACTGCATATAAAGAGAATTTGTACAAGATGTTTTACAGATGGCATATACCCGACGAGAATAGCCAGAATGTTCAAGAACAAATCCAAAAAATGTTGGAAATGTCATCAGTTACCGGGTTCATATTACCATATGTGGTGGATGTGTGTAGAAGCTAAAAGATATTGGACTAAAATCCACACATGGTTGGAAAAAATGATTAAAAAACACATAGATTTTAAACCAGAGGTTTTTTTATTGGGGATCATACCTGAAACTTACAATAGAGAAATGAGATATTTGATTGTGAATGTATTAACAGCGGCTAGAATTGTGTTTGCTAAAAATTGGAAAAATGAGAAAATACCAACGCAAGATGAAGTTATTAAGAAAATAATGGAATGTGCTGAAATGAGCAAATTGATATTTGAAATTAGGGAACAGGAAGATAAACAATATTACAAGATATGGGTCTTATTTTATCAATGGTTAGATAAAAATATGTTAATGAAGTTTGATAGAGGTTTTTATTATAATGCGAGAATTGTTGAAATATATAAAATATAATGTAATATCATCGGTTTGATTCAAGATGGTGAAATAAATGATGTCATACAATTAATTCAAAATTTAGAACATTTTGTATAAAGAAATACAAATGATTGATGGACCAATTGGATATATATTAGATTGGTAAAATGTGAAATTAGATAAATTACAAGATATGAATTTGGTGAAATTGCAGAGAAGATTTGTAATCAACCAACCGACACACTGTTTGTATTTGTATTGAAGATGTTTTTATGTATGTTTGTCTGAAAAATAAAAAAAATCACACACAAAAAATATGATGGCACATCCAACATTTTACTTTATTTTTTTTTTTAACTATCTTCAACAAAAGATAAATAAAGCATCTCTCTGGCTACAGGTTCTGGTTGTAAGCAAGCCTTCCATACAAGTGTCATACTAGCCAAAAGGCAAATGCTACCCTCAGGAAATGTTGGAGCATCTGTGAAGGAAATGCAAGGCATGAGAAGGTCCTTATTTGAGACACTGATGCCTTTTTCCTGTTGTCCTATATGGACAATGCAGCTGCCCAATGATGAAGGTAATTAATTTTCAAATTTTAAATATCTCATTTTAAAATACAAATATTTTAAATATAATTAAATATAAGTGTTTGGAGATATTTTGCAAGGAAAATGAACATGGCAACATAACCCTTATTGCTTACTTTTCAGTGGATGTTGAATAGGTTGCTTGGGCAATTGGCACTTAACAGCACCATGCCTTTCTGTGCCAATTTGTTTATTGCTTGTATGGCTAAAAGTGTGCAGGTGTACTTTTTTAAAGCCTAAAAATTCTACTGAGTGATAAAGCAGAAACGCTGCCCTCTTCTGGTCACAGGAGCCTTCTACAATGCAGAGCATCACCCAGAGGCAAATTCTATTTAGCTGGAGCGAATTTGTCAAATGTTTTGAAAACAGGAACATAAGTAAAAGATGCGGTTGATGAAGCCCTTCTCGAAGTAATTTCCGTCTCCCACTTGTAGACTCTAAAGACAATGAAATGTAAGAAAGAAGCAGCATTTATCTTGGATTCAACAACCTCTCTGGCTTCCCTCCATGAAATCCTTCGCAGCTGTAAACTTTCTTTGTATCTTTGTTATATTAATTTTTAACTTTATGTGAAATTCTCCACCTAATTCCATGACCTTCTATTTCTTTGCTTTTCCTGAATCATGAACGGCCACCATGCTGGGGATGACTTGCACCTCAACTTTTTTATACAGTTCAAGATAGTCTACCTGATGGGACTTCCTGCTCCCCCTCCCCAAGAGACCCGTATTCTGAGGGCAGCTGGAGGGCTTCCTAACTGAGGCCTGATTCCCAGGAGGGGAAGGCAACGTGATAGGGAACTTCAGTGCCCTGAACCCGAGCATTTGGGAGAAGGGCCCTTGGAGGCTTTCGGTGCCCGGGCAGGGACACTCCCGAATGATGGGCAACCCCGGACAAGCCCTCATGACCACAATCACACCACACACGGGCTCCCTTGGTGCTCACTGGCACCCTCAACTGACCCGCTCCTGTGAGGCAGGCAGGCACATGTGCAGGGGCACCCGGCCAGGAGAGCTGCACGTACTGAGGCTGCACTGCCCACTCTGCCCACCCCCATCGCCTCCCCCCAGTGATCCCCAGGGCGCCTGCCCGCCAGATGGGAAGCGGGAAGCGCAGAATGAGGCCCCAGCATCCTTTATGGAAAAGGGGAAGTCTGAAAGAGGGGCCTTGCTGAAGGTCCTTCCCTGGGAAGGAGGAGGAGGGGGGAAGCATAGAGTTGGAAGAGGCCTTAGAGGTCAACTTGTCCATCCTCCGCATTATATCCTTATTTCAGAGCAGGTGCGCATGTTCGTTTTTAGATAATTTTTTGTTTAATGAATTGCTGCTCATTTGTTGCCTCACAAATTAATATAGCTGCAAAGAAACAGGAAACAGAGGAAAGACGGCTTAACTTGTATTGTCTCTTTATTTATCCTAAATAGACATGACAGTAAAAAACAAAACGACAAAAATATTTTAAACTGCAAAGATAGGCCTGAGTAGTAAACCAGGCACTTGGTCAAAAGATTCATTGGAGAAGATTTTATCTTTCTGGACCCAATCCATTCACATGGATATGAGTATAAATCCAGACATGCTGCTCTCTCATACCTCCTTTTATGACACAGCACAGAAACATACAGATGTTTTTCAGTCTCTATAAGGTATACACACCGCTGTTGCAACAAGCTGCAGTAAGCTTTTTACACATCTGCCGGGGCAGATGTCAGAGGCCAAAGAATAAGGAAGAGTGACTGAGAACTGACTTACATTCATTCTGCCACACACTCCAAGAGTCCGAGAGAAAACCAGGAGACAAATAATAGCAATAGGGTAGTAAAAAATATTGCACTTAAGTTTAAAAGGAAACTCAATAGGGAGACATTCCCACAGACACGGTATCCCACTAGAAGCCTTCAATAAATAAACTTAGCAAGGATTACGCCTTTCAGACCGTTGAAGAGAAGCAGGATAATTCCATGTCTGTTGCACTACTGGGAAGGACAGTTCAGTGGGAGCTTTCTGTCCAGAGAAGGCATGCCAAGACTCAAAAGGAAAAGTCTGCAAGGGACTCTCCACCTCCACCTTGCTCTTTGAGGAGGTGGCCCATTTATGAAAGCCACGGATGTCCCAAAATAGGTCTGTGTGCAGGAAAAGCTCTGAACTTCACGGTCGTCCGATGGAAGGTCTGCTCCTTTGCAGCTTTGGGTGCTCTGACTTCATCGTACCAGAGGAAAAAGCAGGTACTCGGGAAGAAGGAATAGTAAAGCTGCTTAGTTCTGTAACCCCGAGGCCCCTTTGGGTGGGAAGACAGATTTATTTATCCAGACAATCCCTTAGCCAAAAATGTAATTATTTGTAAACATACTGCTCCCCCGAAGTTTTCTAGCGGGAGACCTAGCATCTTCTACAGTGAAGGGCTAGGTTTCCTCAGGTTAATGAGGTCCAAGTACAGCTCTGAGCGCAGGAAGCGGGGATAGGAGTCCTTCTCCATCAAGCCATAAATCCGCCTCTGGGCAAGGTCAAAGCAGCCCCAGCTGATATTTTGCAAGTTCTCTTTAGTGTGTTCCCGGGTGTAGGAGTCCAAATTGACCTAGAGCAGGATGGACAGACACTAGTCACTGTTGGGCTGCCACTTATTTAGAAACTAAAAGATGACATTAGAGGGACAGATGAACAAGTGCTTGGACAAATAACTACAGCTCATTCTGTCCTGCACTAAAACAGAGACAATGTAGTTTTTGATGAGTGGCATAATGAACTTTATCTAGTCATGGAGTATGCTTCAAAAACCTGCCAACCTGCACTGCACCTTACAGTGCACAGAAGGCAAAAGAAGAGAAGAGGGAAGAACCGATGCTTCCAGCAGCATCTTTCAAGATTTCATGGGATAAAGTTTCAAGATTTCATGGGATAAAGTTACCTTACAAACTTGGAACCGATTTAAGAGCATCTCTTTTCCAAAAGGCTCCTTGGCCTCGTTTCTCTCATGAAATCACGACAGGAGGTAGACAGGAGGTGTTTCCATTTGGAAGTTTTGAAAATGTGCTTAATTTTCAGTAAAGTTCTTTCTAATCCACACTTGAGCTGAGTAAACTTCCTACAAATTGTCTGCAACCCAACCAGGCTGGCCCCCAACAAAAACCCAACATCCCTTCCGCTACTTACCTCTTTGCAGGACTGGACAGCAATGTATTCGGTGAAGATCTTCTTGGCTTTGGCTATCATCTTGGACTGGGACTTGATGTTCTTGTATTCCTCACATGCCAGCCAGAACTCCAAATTCTCCTCACTGAATTCAGTGCGCAGGAAAGAACGGAAGGCAGCCACCCCATCTGAGCAGGGATGAGGGGATGCAGTAGCTTTTGTGAGAGGCCCTTATGCTACAAAGGCACCGAGGCTTTTTTTGGCACAGCCACCTTACAGTGGAAACAGGTGGCATAAAAATGCAATAAATAAATAAAAAGGGGAAGGGTACATCTGTTTCTTCACTCTCAGCTAGCCTACTTTTAGGTCAAGAAGCAGATTCTCTCTAAAGAAAACGTTAAGGGCTTTGTATCCAGAGGAGAAGTTGGATTAAGGGGACTTTGGTTTGATTCAGTATCTCTGGGCATATGAGAGGAAGCTGTTCCAAACTCACCCAAATTTCTTTAAATCAAGTCTCTCCAATAGAAGTACATGGTACAGATACTATACATGTGTCTTTCTGGAGAATTGTCTCTGCACAAAGCTTGCAGCGCAATCAACTGGCATGCAAAAGCCCCCAGGCCAAGTTGCTGCACCTCTGTAGGCATTGTGGGGGGGAGAGAAGGGGGGACAGTGAAGGGAAAATGTGTTTTGGAAGTCCTGTTGCTAGTCAAAGCATGCAACACCTGGCTACTCTCTGACTTTCAACCCATCCAGGTTCTTGGTGATATTATTGTTAGCAAAAGCTATCTACTTAAAAAACTTATCCTCTGGTACAAAGAAGTACCAAGGTCCCATAAACCAAGGCAGGAACGGGAGAGTAGAGCAGGGGAAGGGAAGGAAAATAACTGCTACCCTAAAGCTTTGTTCTATTTCCATCCCTGAATGACTTATGACTGTATGACTGTAACTTTGTTGCTGGCAATCCTTACGATTTATATTGATATATCGACCATCATTTGTGTTGTAAATGTTGTACCTTGATGAACGTATCTTTTCTTTTATGTACACTGAGAGCATATGCACCAAGACAAATTCCTTGTGTGTCCAATCACACTTGGTCAATAAAAATTCTATTCTATTCTATTCTATTCTATTCTATTCTATTCTATTCTATTCTATTCTATTCTATTCTATTCTATTATGTTTAAGATCTGAGTTTGTAATGAATGGGTGAGAACTTACTAAAAAGCTCTGGAAAAGGGAAAAAGAAAAGAAAATGCTGTCCAATCTTTGACAGTTTTAATCCAAACACTTACAGCAATCTGGCTTTTGAAACTCAACCCCAGAAAAGGCTCCTTACATTTATGCTGCAGCAGCTTTTCCAGGGAGTCTCCCCACTTGAGAGCTTCTTCAGGAAGGGGCCTGAAGAGAGGCAAGGGATGGGCCAGAGGGAGAAGAGATTACTTTAATCACGTCACAAAAGCCTGGTGAAAGATGGAACCACTGCGGGAAGAAAAATAACTCCCCACCACAGGGATTTATTAGAACATATTCTCTTTAAAACTGGAACAATTCTAGAACAAAAATAAATACCTTGACCAAACGAACTTGAAATTTGGTACTTTATTTAACCTGCCTGTCATACCCTTCTGCAGTGACATTATGCAGAGAGCAAAGGGGTAAGAAATAGTAGTTCAAAGGGACAAGATAAGAAAAAACACTGGAATCAGAGTCAAATATAGTTTGCCACAACCCCATCCCCCCCCCTCCCGGTACATTTCTGTCCTTGCTCCCTCCATGGCTTCCACCACTTCATGCAGTGTCCTGAATGTGTCTTGTCTCCAGTCAAGGGATCCCTGAACAGGCAAAGGTGCCTGGGACAAAACAGGGCTTTGGCTGGGGTTGTGGCTTATGGGTCAAAAAGTGCCCCCCCCCTTCCCATTGGCAGCCGGTGTGGAGTGTGACATGGACACAACTGAGACTGATAAGCTCATCCACACCCCTTGTATCTTAGCTTTTCAATCGGGTTTTCTACTAGACAAAGGAGGTTTCTGTCTTCAGGGATTGCTTAAATACCACAATCTTCCAAGTCGTTTCCATCTCACATCTTGTCCAGCGCTGCCCACCCCCCACCCCCCAGGAAGAAAGTGGTCGGGCAGAATTTAAGGCTAGGCAAAGGCCCCCAGTTTCGCTTACCGCAGAGGCTTCGTCCCTTTGTCAGACTGGCTCTCCAGGGCTTCGTGCCGCTTCCGAAAGAGCCCCAGTCGGTTCTTGATGTCTTTGGCCCTGCAAGGCAGGAGGGCGGGTGAGCATCCAAGGCCAGCCCTTGAGGCCTGGAGAAAACCTGCCGAAGCAGCGCCTCTCTTGCGCTCCCGACGCCGCAGCCGTTACAGCCCCTCTTAACGAAGACAACGCCCCACCCACCCCCACCCCAATTCCAAGCGGCACTTTGTGCGGACAAAGCGAGACGTGCTTGGCACACGCGGACCGGAGCAGTGAGACCAACCAGAAACGCAACCCAGCCGGAATCGGGGAGGGAGGGGGGAGACGGCATTCCTCCGTGGCTAGAGCGGGGTGGGGGGCAACCTACTCCTTGGTGGTGTGCCGTCGCTGCAGGCCTCCCCAGCGACCGCTTCGCCCGGGAGCGGCCCAGAACAGCTCGGCCCGAAGCTCCGCGGGAGGCGCCTTGTTCAGCTCGCGGAAGAAAGGCATGGCCCGGGCCGGAGGGCGCAACCGGCCAGCCGCCTCCAAGAGCCGCGGGTCCCTTGCCGAGCGGCCGCCGCATGTGTGACTCACGCCGGAACGCCGCCTATTTCTGGCCGCAGCTGGGGAAGGCACCAAACCGCGGCTATTTTTAGCTGAGCCGGGGAGCCCGGGCTGCGCGGGGAGGCGGGCGAGAGGCGCGCCGAGGGGTTGCGCTGTCCGGCCGCCACTCTAGGGCCTCCGCCGCTGGAGCCGCTTCAGCCCCTGGCCGCTGCGATCTCGGCCCCCCTCTGATGCTGGAGACGCTGCCTTCCCCCTCCCGGCCGCCGCCTGACTCAGGTTCCGGCTCACCGCCTCACCGCCCTCCGACTCTCCACTCCTGGCCGCCGCGGCCCTTCTCTCCGCTAGGAGACGGCGAGCAGCAGCCCCAAAAGCCGGCAGGCAGGGTCCCCAGCGGCGCAGAGCAGAGTCGGTACCGCCTCTGCCGAAGGCTGCCGCCCTTCAGCTGTAGCGGCTGCGCAGACAGCTCAGCTCAAAGCCGCGCAATGTTCTTGTGCCGGCTCTCCCGTCCACAAGCACGGGGCGCTCGCCGCTGCAACCCCGCGAGGGCAAGGGGCGGGGAAGCAGCCAAGGTCGGGGGGCGAGCAAAACCGGCCGTCGAGTAATGCTGCCCCCTTCAGGGCGGCAGGAGGAAGAGTCGAGGACGCCGTTGGGGGCCTGTGCCCTTGGGCTGCTCTTCTCAACCCAACGCCCTCACCCTCCCCGACCCCGATTAAGAAGCGTCTGGAGCAGGAAGAGGAAGCCTATGGGGGGTCCCAGATCCTTGAGGCCAGCAGCCAGTCCCCCATCTTCAGCTCCCACTCAAGAGGGTACTCCTAAGGGGAACCAAGCAGGGATGAAATCCAGAAGGTTCTGACAGGTTCTAGAGAACCCGTAGGGGAAATTTTGAGCAGTTCGGAGAACCAGCAAATACCACCTCTGCCTGGCCCCAGAGTGGGGAGGGAATGGGGATTTTGCAGTATCCTTCCCCTGCCATGCTCACCAAGCCACACTACGCCCACCAAGCCACGCCCACAGAACCGGTAGTAAAAAAAAATGGATTTCACCACTGGAACCAAGGCCCCTGCAGGCCTGAATCCATCCCCCTCTTTCCCAGCGAGGCTTAGGAGCGGGAAAGAAACATCCTGGGTCAAACCTGCCTTCTTTTGGGGTGGGGGTGGAGGGTTGGGGACCATGGGTTCTAGGGTTCCAGTCTCCCAATTGTGGCAGCTGTGGCCTCTAGAAAGTGTGTCTCAAGCCAGTTGGGTGCACTGCCCCTGTTGCCACCAATCACGCACCCAGCAAAGCTTGTGCTAGAACAACTTGGGTTAACACCAGTTCAGACGAACACCAAAATCTGCCGCTTGCTTGAAGGCAGGCGGGCAATAAGCAGGACTTGTTAGGGTTAGGGGGCAGGGAGGATACAGAAGGCAGCGTGGGTCCCTGTCATTTGTATAAGAGGTGGATTTCTGAACCTCCACAGATTGCTTTTTCTTCAGGGGTGGAGAAGCTCTCTCTCCAAGGGCAACTGGCACGTGCAGCATTAACAGGAGTCTGAACAAATGGAAACTCGCTTCTGATTCACAGCCTTGTGTTCCCGGCCCAAAAAACTGATGGTCAAGAGAGAGGCCTCCACCCACTCGGTCTATTTAAGGAAAAGGACCTGCAGCTTGAGCAAAGCAGAGTCACACTTACATTGTCTTGTTCATCTTGTGGGCTGCTCCTGAGTCACAAACTCCTTCAGGATCCAGCACCTGCTGCTGCTGCTGCTGTCGCCACCATCGCCGCAATGGGAAGAGGGACGGGGAAAGAGAAACCAGGTAAATTCAACCGAGGGAGACATGAAGGAGTTAACTATTTTCAGTAAGGTTGCTACTGCTCTCTTTGGCTTATTCTTCCTTCTGCCAGGAATCCGAAGGTATCTGGGCAGACATGAACACTGCAAGACAAGCCAGCCGAACATCCTTTCAAGAGCAGGGCTTATTTGCCAGATCGAACTGCACGCAGAGGAACTTGCTTGGGAATCTCCTTGCTGGGCCTCCCCTGCCACCCGGAACCGGGGCAAACCGTGGGAAACCATGTCTTGGTCAAGCGCCACCAGCCCAGCTCTCGGAGGCTTCCTTTGCTGCTAGGTGAGGCTTCCGGGTCTTATCAGGCCGAGCGCTTTCTCTGCCTGGCAAGGACATTCCTGGGCCTTTTGGGTGCGCCAGAGGGGCTCAAGCACATTTCCTCTCATTGTTGAGAGGGGTTCTCCACTCCCGAGCAGGAACTGGCCAGGGCTGGCCTCTTCCGGCAGCAGGCAGCCACCATAGACGGCAGACTCTTCTGCTTGGCACATGGGATTGTTCTGCTCACAACCCACCTGACGGTGTGTGGCAGGAAGAGGGATGGAAGCGGGCCTCGGCTCTGGAGAAGGGGGCTGGCCGGCCCTGAACTTTCACTCTGCTTCCCTGCTGAATGTAATCTAGCAGGACTGGCGTTCTTGTGAAGACGGGCCTGGTCCATAATTCCTAACAGGTACCAGGTGGTTTCCTTTCTTCTTCAGTATGCAGCAACTGATGAATACGGTTAAGGAAAAGGCCCAGAGACCCCAAATTCCCCATTGGAAGTGCTCTTCCTGCCTCTCCACCTCTCCCCGGGTACTAGAGGGACCAGCTTTGGAAAAGGTGGCCCATTCTTCTCTGCCTTGGCAGAGAGTAGCCACACAGAGAAGCCAAGCAAGCAGCTCTGGGCATTTCAGAGCAAACTCTAGTGGAGAAATGAAAGGCCCAGCCATCTTTCTTTCCTGCATCTCTCTGGAATGGCCAGTTGTTTTGGGCGCATCCCCTAGGGGGCAGCCAGCAAACACTATGTGCGCAAACAGGGATGAGGATGATGTACACAAAGGAAGGCCTCCCTCACTCAGAGGAGGAAAGCCAGCAGCCATGCAGGTCAGGAGTTTTGCTCCAGAGCTCCCACATATGTGCTGCATCACACAGGCTTCAGATCCTGCTGCTCCCCTATCCTTATTTTCACAGCAGCCAACAAGTAATTGACGGAGCTGCTGTCAGCAAGGACATGTCAGGGTTGAAAATTTATCTTGCAGTTCAGAGTGCTCAGCCATCAGCATCTCCGACGCCCCTGGGGCAGGTGACCGGTCCAACAGCGTCTCCAGGCTGCTGCTTGTGGGTTTTCCTGGCAGTTCCAGTCAAGCACTGAGCAGCTCAACCGAGATTGGCGAGAGGTGGCCATGGAGCTTGTTTTCTGAAGATGCCACAAGAGCCGCTTCGAGGAACGCCCTACAGCCCTACAGACCTGACTCTGCTTAGCTTCCCAGCCCAGCCCAGCCGGCGGGGCTTGCAAATGTCTGCTTTTCTTTCCATGGTGCCCTCCACAATGTCCTGTGAGAAGCAAAGGCAAAGGCAAAAAATAACCCTGCATCGAACAGGTCCCCGGGGCCACTTGTGCTCTAAATAGGTGGACAACAAAAAACGCTGTCTTCGGTTGACAATGCAACATCCAGGAAACATCTTAATCCCAGAGTCATTTTTAACATTTGTATGCTTTTATTAAACAGAAATGAGATAAAATGTTATTATTAAATTGATACATTGAAATAAATGTTTTAAGTAAACACTAATAGCATGAAGAACTGAGCAAAACAACTAGTTCAGCAGCAGGGAAGGCTGAGTGGAAGAAAATTAAGTCGAAATGTAGTGGATATCTGGGGGAGGGCGCCACTCTGTCCGGCCTCTCCGCTAACAAGTTCTCTAGGAACAGGAAGTGAATTCTCAGGCAAACCTTCCAAGCTCTTCTCCACATTTTGTCTCCCTGCTGCCGGCCCTGGAGGCCCCTTCTCTTAACCTTTTTAGAGGGGGAGGCAGAATTTCCCTGGCTCATCTGAGTTCCAGACCTTGGCCATTTCTTGAAGCTTCCTGTCGTTAATTGAGTTAAATACAGAGAAGCTGGGAGCCGAGTGTTCTGCCAAGGCTGGGTTTCAGCAGATGTAGCCACTGCATGAGGAGAGAGCTCAACTGCTGCCATCCCAGCCCTACAAAAACCGATTCGGTGGTTGACATCCCAGACAGAGCACTTGGTTTGGTCTTTAGCCAAGAGGATATAGCTGATGTATTATCTGGAAAACAGGCAAGAAGCGTAACGTGGATCTAAAATCAATTGAGGTCCAATAGGAAAGAAGACTGTGTGGAAAGGACCTCCTTCTGAGAAGGGCCAGTAAATCTGGCACTTAGAAGACTAGAAATGTATTTTTCAAACTAGCTCTCTAAATAAACTTGAAAACTGACATTTCTGGTATGCCGAGAAAGTCGGCTGGCGTCCACAGGCCTCGTCCAGCCTTCCCCTCTTGAGACCTGGATCCCCGAAAGGAAGCCAGGAAAAAACCGCATGCGTAATGCAAGGCCCTGGCAGAGCCGGCAGAGACCGTGGCTCGTGAGCCGCATTCAAGATCATTCCTACTCTGAACTTCCTCTGGCTCTTTCTGCCACAACTGCTCCAAAAGTACCCTCAAGTGCCACCCCCCCCCCATTATTACACACAAGAGGCTTGCCTACCTTCCGATTCCCAACAAAGAGCAGAGTGAGTTGGTGGATGGAGCCCCCATTCTTCATAAGCTGTTTCTTGAGGCTCTGTGGAGATGGCAGCGTCCAGCTGGGGGTGGATCCTTGCATCTCGGTGTAATTCAGGCTGGTGTCAGAGGTGAAGCAGTGGCCCGCTCGGGGCTCCTGAAGCAGGCTGCCTTCGCTGTGCGTCCGACGCCGCAGAGAGTTCTGCACACTCAGGCTGCAGGCCGGCTGACACACTGACGTTTCAAATAAGCTGCAGCGTTTTCTGTCCCCCCTGACCAGATAGGCCTCACCACTGTCCTCCTCTTCCTCCTCTTCCTCAGCCAATTCCTCTGGACCGCTGAGCTTGAGGCTAGTGAGGCAGGTCAGGTCTTGATTAAAGGCACCCTCCACCTGCAACTTTGGGATTGCAAAGGCAGTGGAGCCGCTGCAGGGCACTTCCTGTTCCTTCCCCTCAAGGTGGCAGGCCTGCTTCCCCTGTTCCATTGCGATGCCCTGGACTTCAGCCACAGCTTCCCCCGTCAGCCCCTCTATGGAGTTCTCTCTCACAGGATAGGCAAGACGGCTGCTGTCGTCCTGCCCCACAGATGACACTGCCCCTAATTTCACAGCTTCTGGCTCAAGCATCTGGGGGAAGCAAAGGGAAAGGGAAATGAGCCCACTGTATGGTTGGAAATGGGATAAAAAGTCCCCAGTGACCCTGGAAAGGTCAGGCAGAGGCCGATGTCTCTGAACAACCACAGACGCTTAAGCACCTGGGAACGGCATTCCTCAGAATCAGGAGCATTTCCTTCCTGCCTTCCAATAAGGGACACGGTGGTTGAGACCACAAAGGCTGCTTCTTCAGGGGCGCTCACCTCCCACCCCAGTCCTTAAAACTCCCACCACCACCAATTCTGTATTTTGGAACCATAAAAGTGTGGCACAGAGCAGTAACATTAACTACCACACAGGCCAGCATATATTACACTTCCCATATCGGAGGCTGCTCAAACTGAGGTCACAAGCATCTGTTCTGACCACAAGCAATGATCTTCTGGTATAGTATTTGCTCCTAAATTTTCTGTGAAAGACCCTCCCACTTCCAAATTATATTCTGAAAATCACTATCAAAAGCCCATCAGGAAGAAGCTCCCCCTTCCCCTTTCTGATCAATTGCCCCATAAGAAACCAAGGAACTGGCAAAGAACCTGGGATAGACTATGGCAGGCCGCTCCCCAAAAGAGTCAGGGGCTGGTCTTAAATGCCTAGCACAGATGCTGGGCTGCTTGGCTTCTGCAATCTCAAGGTGGTGAGTGACCAGCTTGCAAGAACTTACAGGTTGTAGGTGCTATGGGCTGCTATTTCTATGTGAGTGGTTTGCAGGTAAAGCCATGCGAGGCAGTGAATACCTAAGCCCCAAACCTGAGAACGGACCCACCGATTCTTGTCCAAATGAGCTGTTTGACTTTCAGGGGCCCAGAGCTAACTGAGATCTACTGCCAGTATTTACTCACACCTGACTTGATCGTCTGCTGCTGGCATTCCCTGTCTTGGCTCTGTGTCCCACAGTAGCTGAAATGCTTAAATGGACAACTGAGGTCCGGATGTAAATAAGGCTTTAGCTCAGGAAACAAACAGAGCTGGTCAGGTTCCAACCTGTCTCCTTTGCTCAATGGGAGCAAATTACAAGAGATATTCCTTTGGGGGGGGAGGAAAGGGGTGAGCAGGAGACATAGGAGAGGGATGTAAACAGCCTGTTGCTCAAGCAGCCCTTGTGCCACATCATGGAAGGGGCCTGGGGACTTCCCCTCGGAAGAGACAGATCACACACAGCATATCCCGTTTTTCCACTGAGCTGAGCTGAGCTGACTCATAGGGTTGGCCTTTGGAGGAGGCAGATGCCACAAGAGATAGATTTTAAACACTTCGTAGTCTCCCCAATTTACCAGGACACATGGAGTTAAAATCCGCTTGTTTTCCATCCAGAGAACAACTTACAGGAGAGACGAGGAAAGAATAAAATCTGACATATCCAAGAGTCCAAATTTCTGCTCCCAATATCCCCAGAAATGTAGCAATGAGCAACCAATGGCTAATGCTGGCAGTAAATATGTAAATGTGCTCTGGCACTCTCGCACCCAGGGGTTTTAAGGCCAGAAGGCTTAACTCTGGTCCAGCAGAGCCATGACACAGAGCGTCTTCAGCATTTCTAGCAAACAGAGAAGTGAACTTGCGATGCTTAGTGGGGTGATCAACTGGATCAATTTCAAAGTTTTAAGAGACAAAAAATGGCTCTACAGACCTATGCCAGGTAAAGCCGAGTTCTGTTGCTTGAGTTGGGCCTTAGAATGCTTAAAGAAATGATGAAGGAGGGCATTTGGCATGTGGATGGGCATTTCCCTGCCTCCTCCGGTGGTTACACAAGGACAGCACAAGCCTCATCTCTGCCCCTTCATGGTGTGTGGGGGAGGGACGGGGGGGGGGGGCGGGCGAGAGACCCACGGATGAACTCACCTGCCCCAGGTAACCTACTGGTGGAACAGTTTCCACAAAATCTTTTTATGTTCCTCCCCCCCCACCCCTTAAGCCATCCTCCTCCTCCGGCTGCCACCAGCCACTTTGCCAGCTGCTCCCCACTACTTTCATGAGATGCCCCATCCTTCTGACATTCCCCGAGGCTGTTTTTGGGTGGCCAGTCCTGGTCCCTCTGCCTTCTGCACAGAGAAATTGCCTTTCTTAGCTTGTAGATCAAACAAGTTCTCATTTATTTTGGTGTCAGAAGCAGATTCATGCCCAAGTAAGGATGAAACACACAAAAACCTATCCTGTTCATTTAGCGTCATGGCTAATTCCTCCTGTCCTCAGCCTTGTGACATCGCTCCTTCCACAAAGCATGACTTCAGAGAGGACCACCACACACATTGTTCTCTTGTCACAGCCACTAAATATTCTTGCCCAAACTAAGTACAAAACACAAAGTCCCCCCACCCCCAGCTTTAACTTTAGTAGGGAGGGGCTATCTGCAACACTGTTCTGTTTCTTCAGGTGGGGGAGACAGAGTACAAACCTGTCAGAAACAGAAGCAATCCCTAATCACAGTACAACATCAACACAACCGGAAACATCTAAGAAGATTCCTGGGTGTTTTATCTCCTACCTCTGCAAGAGATTCCTGGAGCCCCTTCCAATTCATGGGCCTTGAAGCGTGTGCCTTGCAGTTGCCAAGGCCTTCCCCAAAGGGCTGGCAAGGGAAGAAAGGGGCACCCCGAGCCTAGCCTTTGGGGGGGACGATCGTTTCCAAGATACTTCAGATTAGTCCCATGCAGGGTGAGCAGGAGAGGAGGCAGCCACTGCCTAGAAAGCGAGGAGCTGCCTAGGAGGGTGTCCAGGCAGAGGGGAGGGTTCCCCCAAATAGGGGCTGCCCCCCAGAGCAGTGGCCTGGCTGCTGCTCACTAGCTCTGCCTGCCCTTTTGTGCGGGCGCCTGTGAGAAAGCAATACTTGCTGAGGATTTTATTGGCCTCCCTAAGTCAGATCATCATTGGATTAAGTGCAGCCAGGAACTCTGCCAAAAAGCAGCCAATTCTGATTATTCTCCTAAAACCCCAGAGGCAGGATTGACATCAGCTGGACAGAGGCAGGCACCGCTCACTCCCACCCTTCCTGGGCACAAAGGGGAGCCTTCAGCATCAGCCAGGCACAAGGAAACAAAGCCTGCATATGGCCCAAAGCCCCAGATGTACTTCGGCTTCTCTCCGCCACTCCTCTCCCCCTCCACTCCCATTGGACAGACAAGCTCAGGGAGGACTGCAGAGTCCAGGCAAGGGCCTGACCCCCCAAGGCTGCAGCAGGAAAACAAGCCAGAAGCGCCATCTCTCTTGTATGTCAAGTGGGGGGAGGGGTGGACCAAAAGCCCAGCAGGCCAAGGGGGAGTCGGTGAGGAGGCCTTGTCATTTCTACTCTCTTGTGCTGAACATCCCGAATAGGGCAAGTCCCTGCCTGGCTGGTGGCTGTGATAGCATCTAGAACTTGTCCAGAAGAAGGTGAGGCAGCCCCGGTGAAGAAGCCTTCACAGACATCGCCAAGAATACAACAGCACAACGGCCAAAGCCAGCCAGTAGGCCCTGTGGACCCCACCCCGCAGATTCTGACTTGGCCTTGACCAGAGCGGGGCTCTTTTTGGGACCATATAGTTCATGCACTGAGAAGGGTCCTCTCTGAAAAGCTTTGCTCTCTCCCCGTTGAGCAATGACCCCCTGCATACAGTCATGGGCCTTTTCCTGCCAGCCCTTCCGCTTGCTGCCCCTTACCTTGCTTTCCGCCGGAGGGGCTGTCGGAGTTGTTCTTGGCTGCTGCTTCAAGATGTTATCAATCAGACACCAGCACACCCTGGTCTTCTGCTCGTGGGAGTGAGCCTGCAGGCTGAGCACACACTCCAGCTCCTAGCACACAGGGACACAGAGTCCGGAAGAAGTCGAGGAGAGCAAGGCCCACCTTCCACCATATCCGTGGGCTGCCTTCCTTGGTGGCAGCTTTTCTCTCTGGGTTGGCTGCCCACCTGGGATACCAGCTGATCAGGAGCCCTTTACAACAAAACTAGCTGCACGTACAAATTGTCAAGATGAATGCCAGGAAAGAGTCCGGGGGGGGGGCTTTTACTCAAGTCTGCTGGTTTGCTTTTTTTTTGCAGAGTCAGTGTCCTCCTTGCCCTGCCGGAAGCGGCAGCAGAGTTGCCAATGCAGCTCCCCTCTCCTGTATCTGTGGAGGCAGCACTGAGCAAGGGTCGTAGCTCCCCTCCCAAAGGACTCCAATTGAGAAAACAGGCACTGCACACCCTCAAGTGCACATGTGTGTGATTGGTAGTCTGCAGCATCAGCACCTTCTTAGCTTGGAGCAATTAAAAGGGATGATTCAAAGAAATGGATTCAGATTTATAGAGGCTACACATAAGCCCAACAAAGCTATAGATGCAGATAATACAGCATTTAATGCAGACTGTCCCTGAGAGGCCGATGGGGAGCTTCCCATGCACTCTCCATCACAGGCAATCCAAAAGCCTTTCCTGGAGCCCCACCCACCTCGGATAATGGAATTAACGGCTTGCATAAATTCAATTAGGCTAGCCAAGAGCAAAGCTCTGCAGATCGACTGCTGGCAAAGTGGAGAGGAGGCTCTTTGCAAGTTGCACCTTTTTCCTGGGCGAGGGCAGCCATCTCTCTCTCTCTCACACACACACACGCACATACACAGTCAAATATTGACATGCAGTCTGTAAAGAAAGGGCTCGCCCTGGAACTAAACTGATTAGGTCAGAGATTTAAAGAACGCTTTCTTCCTCCACCACTTTCTAAAGGAAGATCAAGCCACCGGCTTCACTTCCTCCAAGTCCTCCTGGTATCATAAACCCATTTTTTGTTCAGTTTAACTGGGACAGTGACACCTTTTATTTTAATACCTCAGTAGGCTCAAGATTCCTATTTAGCCCCTTAACGTGCTCCAAAACTGAGGCAATCAGCTCAGCATTGGAGAGGGGGAATGTTTTGAAGGAATAAAATGGTGGCTTAAACCTCGGCTCAGGGGTAACCATTTTACTCATCAGCCTTTGAGGCCCACAAAGTTCATCCACCAATCCTGGAGATACCCTGGAAGGAGCTAGGATAAACCTGGTCTGCAGGTTCCCTCTGATCATCTGGTCTAGTAGAGGGGAAGTAATAACGAGTTTTGAGTTGTGTTTTCTTGAATCAGGGCTTGAAACATGATGATTTTGGCTAAGCCCACAAATGTATTTGCCCTCCCCACCGCTTTACTTGAACCATATTATTCATATTCAGAGCCCTAAGATGACGTCTTACAGCATGGGTGTCAAACTCACGCCGTCACGTTGCTGTTACGTGACATTTTTCCCATTCACAGAGCTGGATGGGCATGGCCTATGGGTGACGCGTCTGGCCTGCAAGCCGCCAGTTCGACACCTGTCTTACAGGAAAGAAGTTTATTGCATCACGGACACTAACTGCAAACACCACAAGGACAAAGGCCCAAAAAACTCTCTTCCTTAGTTACTGCTAGTCCCTGTAATACTTTGTGAGGCTTTCTTCTAGGTAAAATTCAGACTGCCACCTCTCTGTGACCCTCTAGGTTGAGTAACTTCTAGTCCTATTTCTTCTGCCAGCTACAGAAAGAGGCTGATGGATGCAGTAATTGTAGCTGGAAGCTAATTTGCAGGTAACGCTCACCTCTGCCAGATAAAGAATGCAGAATTTCAGATCTTCAGAGGAATCTGCAAGAAAAGTAAATTAAAGGGGTCATTTAACCTTCTTTCACTTGACAAATGAAACATATTTTTTGGGCCAAGTGCTCAGTACGCTGTAGTTGTTTCCACGGAAAAGGGAAAGCTGGAAAACACAGCATTTCTAAACGTAAGAAGATCCAAACAGGAGCCCTGGAAGCCACCCTAGCCAAGCAGTGAGTCTGCTGAGCTACCCAGCCCAGCAGTCTCTGCTGGAGACACACCTAAGACACACTCCTCAATGGATCAGATGGACCTACAAAACATAGAAAACTACTTGACAGCAATGCCTAATCTAGCCAGGTGGCCTTAAAGAAAAAAGGTCTCCTATCCCACTTCTCTTGACGTGGTGTGCTGGGACTCATTAATCCCACAGGCCGAGCAGAGACTTTTGGTGACAGCAGCTGTCAGTTCATATGACAAGATGAATTAATGCCAAAATTACTGTTGAGCATGGCCATCTTCAGGGAAAGGAAGGCAGGGAGTTCTGGCTGCATCTGGTTTAGAAAAGTGAGGTCCAAAGAGGAGCCGCAGTGAATCCCGTGAGATTCCCCTCCCTCATGGGATCTCCTCACCCATGAGAACCATCACCAGAGAATCTGCCATGGCCACTTAAATGACTCTCCTTCCAAAAAAAGGACAAGTCAGGGTCACGTGGCCTTTGATGCAGTCACGGCTTCCCACTTTGAGGGTTCAGGAGCACTGAAACAATACAAAAAGGGAAGGCCTGGGCTGCCCTTCAGCTCTTGGGACAAAAGGAGGGAAGGCATGCTGCGGTCTGTAAATGCAGACCATGACCGGATCTTCCCTGGGAGGCCCATCATTTCTTGCTGGCCCAAGGATGGGCTTCGCAGAGGAGTCCTTCTTTCACCCATGTTCTGGACTCACCCTCTTGCAGCCGCACGTCCTTCAGGTAAAGCGGGTTGCGAAAGACATTACATTGCCCAGGCTCCTCTTCCTGGGTGAAGAGTAGTAAGTCTGAATAAACGAAAAGGGTTACCTAGACAAGGCAGAAGGGAAAAGGAAAAGTCTCACAGGGACCAAGTGCCAAATGTGGAAGCAAACTAAGAACTGTTTCTGCAATCAATTACATTTGGTTTAGTGTATTAGCCCCTATTTCAAATCTCTTTTGCTCTTTGCCCTGACAGGGGCTAGCGTCCCCCTGTAGAGGGCTTCTGGAGTCACCCCTTAGTGTCTCATTTCAGAGTTTATGGGCCTAGAAGTCCCTGTGCAACATAGCTCCAAAAACTCCCCAGAATTTCAAAGATTATCACTGTGGGAAGAAAAATCAAGTCTAGACAGGATGTGACTGAAACTAGCATAAGGTTTAGGGAATGGACATATCTGGCAGAGCGCCACACAGCTCACAGCCAACTGCCCCTTCCCTTTTAGTGGAAAAAAAGTACGATGTTATCACAATTCTGAGCAAAATTCTGGAAGCAGCTTCCCTACAACATACAATACAATGAAATCACTCTAAGACCACCAGACGTGACAACCTTGCAGCCAAATTCAGGAATTACAGTAGCAGCAAAAGAATGACCATTTTTGTTTCAGAAATACTAGCTGAGGCAAAAAAAACCCAACCCGTTATTGGAAGCAAAAGGGGGAAAATGTCCAGGCTGGCTCTTAAAAACGAGGAGAAAAGAAAGGAGTTTTGCTATTCCAGACCCTCAAGTCAGATTGTTTACTTCAGGTGGCCAAAGGGTACCTGTAGCAGGACCTCCCTGAACAGGATCCCTCATCCAGGACTCAGGATTGAGTTTATGAGCTGAAATCAGTTGCACTCTAGCCTCTTCTGGCACTGATCCTGTTTGTGGGTGGAGACAGGCTTGGATCTTGCCCCCAAGAAAAAGCCACATGAGAAACTATGGATCGGCAGCAAAGTGAGCTGGTGACCAGATTCATTCATGCCTCCAAAGGTCACACATGGCTTAAAAAACAGAGCCAACTTCAGATCGAGACATTGGCAGGGCTTCTCTGGTGCACGTCCACCGGGAGGCAAGCCCCAGCTGAGTCAGCGCACCCCTCGCCACTGCAATACGCATGAGGCAATACAAGCAGCATCTCAGCACACTGATTAGCCAGTCAAAAGGAAAACTGCCCATTCCAAACAAGTAATCTCATCCTTCAGCAATGCACGGGGGTTCAAAAGCACGGGTATTAAAATGGCAAGGTCTACGGAAATATTAGTGTTGTTGTTTACATTTGTTGTTTACATTTACAACCACGTTAATATCTCACAGTGAACCTGCAGGGGCTTAGGAAGGAAAAGCAGGAGGTTGTGGAGCAGCTCCAGAAAGCGACTGTCCCAACCAGGCCAGCAGCAGAAAGCAGCAGCAGCAGCAGCAGCACTTCCAAAGGAAGGCCAGGCCTGCACAGCACAGGAGCAGGAAGACCAAAGGGGACTTAACAGCAGTCTAGTACGGTCTGCCCTGGCACCAGGCCTCCGGAGGGTTAGAGTTAGGGCAGCCTAGTCTCTATGGCCAAGAAAGGCCTCTGCTTCTCAGGAGAAGCCCAGGGGTAAACCAGAATGGAGAAGGCCCTCCGTTTCTGGATTTATTTAAATACAAGTTTATCTATAAATTAAATAAATTATTTGGCTAAATTGAAATATTTCTATGCCTCCCCTATGCATTTCAACATTGTGACTTTGAATAAAAACATTGTGAATTATCAATTTTGAATATATCACATGATACCCCTTGTGCAACCCTCTGAGATTATGGCACTTCAGACAGCTCCTGTTGGATTCTTCTTTCTCGTCAGAGAGTAGTATTAATAAATATCATTTCCTGGGATGCACCCAGATGCTTACCTCAGTTGGTTTGTTTCGCGTCTCGTGAAGAAGCAGCTCTTCTGATAAAAGCAGCGTCCGAGCTGGGCTGCAAAGATCCAGAGGCTAAGGGAGTAAGAGAAACACACACAGACATACAACTCAGAGACTCTGATGGAGAGAAAACTCTCTGGAGGGCTCCATCAATTTGTCCCTTGACAGCTGCAAGCCCCTGATAACCAATGGAAAGTCCAGAGTCCAGGAAATCAAAAACAAAACAAGCAGGAGAGCCGGCAGGGCACACAATAACTATAGAAAGAATTCACTTTTTGCAGATGCGATGATGATCGTTTTGCTCTTCAACAAAATCTTCAGTACACACTGAGTGCAAGGAGCAGTTGAAGCCATCCTGGTGTGTGGCTGAGTAGAAAACATTGGCAAGGTAGCAGGAGAAAGGAGGCACAGAGCTTACATGCCCAACTGGGCATCTCTGTCTGAGGCAGGGGGACCCCAATGCAGCCTTCCTTCTCTGTGCTCCACCAAGGCCATCCTCCGTGCCTAGCTGGAGGAGGAAGCTGCTACACTGGGACTGAGCTGACCAGCACTGTCATGGCATGGAAGGGGTCCAGCCTCTTCCCAAAGGCTTCTGAAACAGGGATGGCTTCTTCTCAGGAACAGCATCCATTCACAGAGGCAATAGTGTATCAAATTTTCCCAGCTACCTTCTGCCACAGTGTTTCTGTTCAGGGCTTAACTCTCACCTGGCCTCCCTGGCTGTTTCTGTTCCCATGTGCAAACTCTGCTGCTTTGGCAGAGGCCCAATCAACTGGCATTAACCATGGTAATTACATGGTACATCCAGAATCTGCATGCCACTAAACACCAGCTGCTGGAGACTGCACCAAGGTTGGGTCTAGTCACTACTTTTTTTGCTGCACGCACAACAGCGCATACAGGCTACTCGACAACAAAGTGATGGTTCTCACTGGAGAATGAAGTCAAGTTAAAAACCAGCAAGAATCCTGCTTTCAGAGCCTTGCTGGCGAGTTTCCTGGGGCACACAGAAGGCCATTAGGGGAAAGAAAAGGCTTGGCTCAGTAGGCCCTCACTTCTTGCCTTGCTCTGCCCTGCCCTACCTGGTAATGCTTTGTGCCCGGTCCTTCCAGGGACATGAAGTCCCACAATCCTTGCTGCTCCTAGGGCTCCTGAAAGAGCAATAGGAGAGGGGGTGGCTGTTTGCATCCAGCAGGCAAGGATATTTTGTAGGGGACCTGGACTCTGAATCAGACGTCTAGAAGGGTGACGGGACTGATGGCAAGTGAGCCCTGACTGAGGACAGCTGGGCCAGAGAGAAATGCACAGCTCAGAGAAAAGTAACTTCCCACGTATGGAATCTTCTGAGACTCACCTGCACGAAGATGGGGAAAACCAGCACTCTGGGCGCAAGCGTTACATATGTGCCGTAACTGGAGGGTGGGATGTGGGATCCCATCAGAGGGCAGCTCTGGGGGCTGCTTCCATGGCTCTTGATGGTCTGCACTGTCTTCATCAGCCGGGATTTCTTGCCACGAGATTCTCCTTTGCACACATTGCCTGGATGTTAGGAACAAAAATGGGGGAGGAATTGTGTTCTCAAGACTACCAGTCTTGTTAGAACACTGAATGCAGCCAGAACTACAAGTTCCGCAGATTCTATGTGGCATTTTATGAAATAAAAGACATTTGAAGGTCCAACCCATATCAGTTCAGTTTGGTCCTAGGCATCACAAAGTCACCAGCTTCCTTCTTCAGATTGGATACTAAGAAACTTAAAACACTGAGTAGAAATGATGAATCAGGACGGCCCTCAGCTCTTTGTAACTGCCTCAAGAGGGAGGGGCAAAACTGTCCTCATACAACATTCCTCAGAATGCCGGCATTGGCCATGGAGCCGGGCATTTCTGTCCTAAGCCGAAAACATGACTGGGGAAGAGAGGCTCCAATTCCATGAAGCTGTCAGGAAGAGCTCACCTGTCCACCGCTGGGTCTGCTCCTCAGGCTCCCTCAGCCAGGGGCAGAACAGCTCAAGGTTCAAAGGAACTTTCCCACTAGGTTTGTGCAGCAACGTAGACTGGTGCTTATGAGCCACCCACCGGACTTTTCCTCCTTGCTGCTGCTGGGGTTCAAAGGCCACAGTCATGGTAAACTAAAAGGCCAAATCCAAACTGGACATGCCCACTTCAACCATAATTCAGTCTTAATCTGAGCCAGCCTTGGCCTTAGATGCCCTCTTGCTGCCCTGCCTCTCCAGGATGGCCCCTTCCTAATAAACCCAGGTATCCTGGTTCATGAAGTACCTCTCTGCTCTCATCCTAGATTGCCTCACAAGATGGCCAGCAGAACAAAATGGGGACAGACAGCCAAGAATGCTACAACTCAATATTGTAAAAGAAAGACGGGTTAAAAATGTAACATATTCATCATACAGAAATAAACCAGCTGCAATTATTGTGTAAGCCTCATGCGTTCAGTGCAAAACGCTGTTTCCTATCCTACAGCCATTGCGACAAAGACACAAACTTTGCCAGCTTCTCCCAGGCCCTTTCTGCCATCCTCTGGTTCATCCATGAAGCCGAAGCGGGAACACGGAAAGCCACTTACCTCCGGGAGCTTTGTTCTCCTGGCACACTCGCCTCAGAAGCTGGAAGACACAAGCACACAGCCAGTTCATCCCCTCTGCTTTTATGACACAGAATGATTACCTCCTATGCCTAGCTGGTCAGGGAGATGACTGGATTGGATTTTTGCCCCCACCTCTAGTTTTCTGCCTGCTATCTCACTGGAGAAGGTTCAGTCTGAACTTTCCAAAATTAGTTTTCCTCATTGCTGAACTTTTCCTTAGAGGGAGGGGGTTCTCATTTTGATACCTGCCAGGCAGTTCAAAGGATAAACACAGCTCTTCGGAGTCAGCTGAACTCCAACTCTCTCTCACTTTTCCATAGGTGCCAATGTGTGTCTACCACCCATAGAAAAACTGCCATGGCCAGCTGGCTATCAATTTCCTGTTTTCCAAATGGCCATACCTGGCCGCCCTGATTAAGCGGGGTAAGGATGATGTAGTTCTTGTCTGTACCACTGGAGGAAGGAGGTCGGGAAGGCGGAGGCATGGTGTGCTGCTGGGGAGCCTTGCCAAGCTCAGTGTATCGCTCCCAACCATTGAGTGCAAACTCATGGTTTCCATCGTACAACACATGACAGCTCTGCCGATGCTCGGGGGGCCGCGATCGCCCGGTGCTGCTCTTCTCCCGCCGGGTGGATGGAGACTGCAAATCGTAGGTGGATTTGCAAGAGGGGCGGCGGGGGACCCCTTGCAAGCCGGCTTTGACCTGCGGCACAATGCGCCAAACAAGGAGGAGGATCTCCTGGGGACAGTTCCTAGAAGCAAAGGCAAGGTGGTCACTAATTGGTTGCGCTATGATCCCCGCTCCTTCCTGAAATGGCTCCCTGAAGGCTGTCAGCAGGGGAAAGTGCATGGACCACAATACAAAACAAACCAGAGGCTGACCTTAACCTCATGGCCTGACTCAGGCCCTTCATCTCTCCCTGCCATCCCTTTCCACACACAATTCATAGTCACCGAATCTCATGGGCCAATTCTACGCATTTCCAGTCTTCGACAGGCTGCTGATTGAGCCGAAGCACCGTGTCCAGTTGCTGCAAGCCAGCCTTCTCTGCTGGGCCACCTGGAAAGAAAGGATAGGGAGCTAACCTAAAATGAGGTCACCCCTGAGAACTGGATGATTTTCACCTTAACGGCATTCAGGAGGGCCTGAAAACCTGGTCTCTGGGTAAGGTGGACGGAGCCCCCGGTTTTGGATCTGTGTGTTGTTTGGATGGCCATTTTGTAAGGACACATGCCAGTAACTGATGGGAATTGAAGCAGAAGGAAGCCAGGCAGCCCCCTCTGCATATGAAGCCAACCCATCCTTACCAGAATCAACCGCTTGGACACGAACAGGGGAGTCACAACAGATGGTGAAACCAAATCCATTCTTCCCACGTGGGATTGTAATCTGTAACAAAATAACAGTTTTACACGCTTTTAAAAACTGGTTAAAAATGAATCATAACAATGAAGATTAAAAAATGTGACGATTTCAGTATTTGAATAGCTTAACATTTTTATTAATGATCTTTCTTTTCCTTTTCCTCCCGTTTTTCTAAATTTCGTTCAGGTATACAATTGCTACTTTTTAATGCTATTTAAAATCCTGTTTTAGGATTTTGTTCTCCCTTTTTAATTTTAGTGTAGTACATGATTTTTCCCCTGTTTTTAAGCAAACTGTATGATTAGTTAGGTGGTTTTTTTCTGAAGTATATTATCTTTTCTACAAAAATAATATACACTTGCCCAGTTTACATAAACCATTACGTATCAATATGTTGTCTATTAAGAATGTTAATTGTAACTTTAAAACTCAAAACAATATTAATATATTAAAATATGTATTACTTCTGAATCTCACAGTAGAGTTGAAAACAACACAACTATACTACGGCCAGAAGGTGTTCATTCAAGGGACTTAAATATGATATCATTGATCTTCTAACAAAAATACGTAACACATTCTTTAAAACCATCACCAAATGACAATGATAGGCAGTGAAGGAACGGAAGAAACATCAGCTGACTCTCCATCAAAGAAACCCCTGAGACGTTCTTCTTTTCCCACAGAACAAACTCAGGACTATATTCCATGGGAGGCCCCCCTGATTCCATAGACACCCGTTGGGCTTCCTGTTTGACCAGCAAAAGGGAAAGAACTGCCCTTCCGATTTCGGAGAAAGGCCCCCTGGAGGAGGAGCCCTGCAGGGCTTCCAGGAAGCTCTTTCCTGAGGAAGAAACAAGCACAGCACCTCCCACCTTCTCAGCTGCAGTTTTTACGGAGCAACTACAGGTAGGATAGAAGCTTGACCGATTCAATGGCCTCATTATCAACTAATGCACATATGAAGAGGATATGAGCCTGTGTAAATACAGCCAGGGAGCTGTAAAAAACAACTGGAAGTTTGTAGCTGGATATATGTTGCAATCCTATGCACTTACTTACTTACTAAACACTTACTTATTTACTAAATAAAAACTGTTGTGTTTAGCGGGACTAAACACAACATATTTTTACTTAGGTGTGTACTGTACGCTGTATGTATTTTTCTTTCTGGATAGTTTAGATTCCCCCCTCCCATCTCAACAGCTAAGGAGGATGAGCTGTCTGCAAGAAGCCCATAGCCCGCCTCTGGTATCACGTTCCTTCTTCAGCCCCCAAAGAGCCGGTGGCTAGAATGCCCCTCACGCCAAAACCACGGAAACAGAAAAGAGTCAGACAGAGAGTCGCCCTCTTGCTCAACAGTGGCAGAATCAGGAAGACCAAGTAGGTTGGCCCCCGCCTAAGGCTGCCCCTCTCCACATAGAGTGCCCCCCCCACAAGAGCACTTCTTCTGTCTTCCTAGCAATACTAGAAGGACATCCAAGAAGCCTTGTTACTGAGACCAGCTCTTGAGAAGATAATGGGGCCAGAGGACGAGCCGGCATTTCCAGGAAAGTGTCAGCAGCTAGAAGTAGATGAAGAGAGAGCTGCCTGCTTCCCCTCAGGACAAAGGGAGGAGGCCGGGCAGAGGATGGGGAGGGTTACAGGGGCATATTTGCACCACCACCGCACAGCCGACCTAACCGCGGAAGGCTGCCTAGCTCATCGCTCTGTCTCAGCACTCGCTTGGCCCTGGTCCTCGGGGAAATCAGAAGTGGGCTCTTTACTTCCAAGTCACAGGCAAGCTGCTCTTTGGAGCAAGGAGAGTAAGCTTCTCCTACCTCACAAGTATGTGGAAACGCTGCTGACTGAAAGGAAACAGGCCCAAGGGAAATCAGGTTTGCTGGTTTCTGTCCAGGAGGCCAGGTTGCCTCTCCCCCATCTAGCTCCCCCAGAAATGCTCCCCAGAAGCCTGAAGCCTCAGCAGAGCCTAGAGAAGGGGGCCTGGTGCCCAGCTGCAACTGACCTGCCGGTAGCGCCGCTCCGAGCACCCTCTGCACAGTCCGTGGAAACGGCTCATGTCCGATGCCTCAGGGCTTGTGACCAGCCCATCAAGGCACAGAGATTTCCCACTCTGCCTGACCAGCGAGAGGAGGACCCAGCCTCTGTGGCCCCACACAGTTGGCCTGGGAACTCAGGAGCTTACAGAAGAATGGCAGGAAGCCACCCCTCACCTCCCAGGCGGCTGCAGCCATGTGCAGCTTTGTGATAAGCCCAGAGGTTTCCTGAGAACTCGGAGGGAGAAGGAAGGCGAAAGAGTTCAGAGTCAGATTCCTGCCAGCAGCCCTTGTTCTGTCCCTGCCACACACCAGCCTTGGAGAAGCACCACCAGACCTTTCCCAGCACCAGGGAAGGAGGGGCGGGGGGGGCACACCTTCACATTCATGAGGAAGAGAAAGGACTGTAAATAATGAAGGCCTCCTCCGCCTGTTGGGTGCACTGTTCAGTAAAAACTTAAAGGGCTCCCTAACACACCTTATCCCATCAGGGACTGAGACACGGGCACCTTCCTTTCCTTGGGGGGAGCAGAGAGGGAAAACGGCCTTTCTGCCTGTATTTTTCATGGCCGCTTAAACCTTCGTCTGCAAACGAAAGCGTCACAACCTGCCGTTGCGGTGCAGGCTGATTTTGGGGGCGAGAACAGTTTAAAGCCCCCAGCACTGCTGGGTCCTTCTCCAGTCCAAGGTAGGTCACGGCACCTCAACCAAGGGAAGCGGGGAAGGTCTTTCCCCCTGAAGCAGCAGCAGCAGCACCAATGAGCCTCGTGAGCTGTGACCTCCGGAGGCTGAGGGCTCCCTCCAAATCCCTCGGACGCACTGAATTTACCCATGTTGCCAGTTGGGCAGTTCCTTTGCTCCTAGAGCTTGACCCTGAAAATGGGCCTCCTTCCCATTTGATTCCTTCCTCCCTCAGCCCTTCTGGGTGAATGGAGTCGGCAATTTGGCCAAAGAAACTGGAGCCCACGGGGGCTTCCACACACCTTGATCTGCTCCATGTCCTGCTGCAGCTGCTGCTTCCCCAATAAGGCAGCCGGTTTGGCTAACGTCATCTCTGGTGAAAAAGAGAAAGGGAAGGGCACAAAGAAGAAAGGACAGGCAGCAGGGGGGCTCGTTGTGTCCTGCCCTCCCAATGGGAAGGGGTACATGAGGGCCTCCTCTTCATCCTGCTGCTACCCATGAATCATGTGCCTGTTAATAGCTTACCAATCTAAAAGCATCCAATACAACAGAAATCAGAAGAATAAAGGTAAAATACTAAAAAGGATTAAGCAACAAGACTAAAATGGTTATACTGTATACTATTAAAATTAGTAGATTTATGTCTTATGCAAATCAGTTAATCCCCATATAATTTACAGTACAGAAATGTTTTACTGGTTCCCCCAACCAAAAGTCTTCTGACCTCTGAGAAAAGGCCCACGGCAGCACTGCAGGTTGTGCCACCAATAAACATTCTCTCCCTTCTGTCTTTTTTCTTTAATCTCATGAAAATGGAGAAGTATAGGAAAGCATGTTCTTAAGGCCTTTTTTGGATGCGAGCTACCAGACGGGAAGGCAGGGGGCATCTGTGCTTTGGGTTCCTAAAAGGTCCTAAGAGGGTAGGTGAGACTCCTCACCTACGGGGAATCTTCTGCCTGAATCCTGTCTGGCCTGCCTTGACAGAAGGGATTGGCTGAGGGCAGGGCGGGCCAAAGACAGGCAAGTCTCGGAACTTCTCTGGAGAAAGAGAGAGCTCTCCAAGTCCCCTCCCCTGGATGGACCCACCTTGGCCTCGCTTGAACTGTCCTGTGCCCACTTTCAGGTGCTTTGTTCTGCCCAGATCTTCTCCCAGTAAGTAATACCAGCCACAAATTTTCTGCAGGAAGGAAGGAAAAGAGGAGAAAAACGCCAGCTGTAGATTTTACACCCTCTCCTGTTTGGTGCTAATGTGCTACTAAAAAAAGAAATCTCCATGAAAGTCTCTGCATAAAGGCTAGAGGGCTTCGGCCATTAAAATTCTACACATCTTATAGGCTTGGCTTTCAAAACAGGCAACAGAGGGCAGTGTTTCCCTACCAGCCTCATTTCCTCCACTTTTACTGTAATTACACTGTAAGCAAATGGAAAAGATAATTAAAGTGCCTCCAAAAAATCCCATTTGCTTCTCTGAACATCTTGATATTTTTTTAAAAAATTTTTTAAAAAAATATCTCTATTAAGATTGGTGTTTGCCTTGAGAATTTTAGAGGGGAACACAATATCCTGTCACTTAGAATATCAACTTGTAAATTGCCGTTAAGTTACTGGCTTCATTTTTACTAACAGGGGTGTCACCTTCTGGATGCTGCAAGATACCCTAGTTTGAATCCAGCCCTGCCAGGAAGGTGGAGAGGCCCCATCCCATGTTCTCACCCATCGTACAGGGCTCACCTTATTGCTCCCAAGGCCTCCCTAACACGATAATAGAATAGAATAGAATTTTTTATTGGCCAAGTGTGATTGGACACACAAGGAATTTGTCTTGGTGCATATGCTCTCATATATACATACATACATACATACATACATACATACATACATACATACATACATATATATATATATGTAGGTCTTTGGTTATTCGGGTTTTCTCCCGCGTAAAATTGGAAGTGTCTTTACGCGGGAGAAAACCCAAATAACCAAAGACCTACATACAAACACCCGCGAAAACCTCAGAAAACAAATATATATATATACATATATATATAAGCCCTCTGAAAAGTAAATCTCTACTGAGCATTTCTGGCAGACGGAACTGTGTCTTCTGAAGACGATTAGGAGCAAAATCACCATTCTCGGCTCAGGTACTACTAAGTCCTCAGCCATCCCTTTCTCTGCAAGGCAACCATTCTGCCTGGGTGCCCCCCACTCTCAGCCCCAGGCCTACCTTGTCTGGACCCAGCAGGGTCTTCACACCAAAGCTCATGCAGCCAAGGAGTCTGCTCTGCCTGGGCAGGAAACAGGGAAAGGGTAAGAAACAGTGTAGAAAGGAGCCCGGGGGTTGGGGGAACATTATTGTGATCGCTGGCAGAAGCACCTCTCTCTGTCATCCTGCTGCTGCCCTGCTCTATCCTCTCACCCTTGCCTTACTGACGCTCAGCCTGCGGTAGCACAGTGGTTAGTATGCAGTACTGCAGGCTACTTCTGCTGACTGCCGGCTGCCAGCATTTGGCAGTTTGAATCTCACCAGGCTCAAGGTTCACTCAGCCTTCCATCCTTCCGAGGTGGGTAAAATGAGAACCCAGATTGTTGGGGGCAAGAGGCTGTAAACACTTAGAGAAGGCTGTAAAGCACTATGAAGCGGGATAGAAGTCTAAGTGCTATTGCTATGGCTATCCTGGGCCCTGGAGGACAAAGGCCACCCAGCTCTGGCCAAGCGGCATGTCTGAAACCAGGCTGTGAGGCTGTGTGCAAGGCTGACTGTGTCATCCCCTTGATGACTCTGCCCTCTTTACCTCGAATCCTGTGGTCGGTTCCAGACTGTGACAAGGAGGCGCTTTTGCTCGTCTTCCTCCTGCAAATAGCTGGAATGTAGCAGAGAGAAAGTGACCCTCAGCCCTCGGGAATCACCCGGCCCAGGCTCCCTCACACTCTCACAACTGACTGAAAGCCTGAGATTCTCTGCCTTAGGCAGCCTTACACCGGTATATGTATCTCCAGGGGAGGTATCTTTACGGAGGGCAGCGGTGTGGTGGGCGTCGGAGGAGTCCTGGCCTACTTTGGCCTGCTTCTTCCCATTATTACGATGTGCAATGTCATCTGCACTTTACATGGCCTTTTGGGACTCTTCGGTCATGATTGTTCCCTTGGAACTGCTGTGGAAGATGTCTGTGGAAGATGTCTGTTTGCGATCTGCCGGGGGACTTATCCGGAAACAACGGTGGACACCGATGGCGGTGATAGAAGAGCCACCTACCTCATTTTTAAGGATTTTAGGACTGAGCTATGGGCGGATTAGCAGTATATCCTGGACTTATTAAGATCTTTGGACCAGGACTTTATTATGGACTTGTTGCCATAAATGCTATCTGCCTATTTTCTTCCATCTTTTTTCCATCTTTATATTATTTTTGTCATCATAAGCCAGCCACCATTTGAAGAGTCCTCAGATAATGGGTATCCATTTGAGGAACTGTTGTGTAATATTCTGCCATCCTGGGGCAGTATCACCTCTCGCCGACTTCTATCTTATCTATGCGATATTCGGTACAGGAACTCTTGCGCCTGCGAGGTGCCCCCGCCTCGCAGGAGTGGCCCGCCTCATTACCGAGGGCCGGCCTCAATGATGGGTCTTGGGACCCACAGAGGTGGCATGCGTCGAGGAAGAGCCTTTGGGGTTTTTTAGATAGGGAATTTTTAAGGGGTGGGAGGGTAAGGGCGGGTGCTGGGGGTAGCCCTTGGGGGGGGGCATTTCCTGCGTGTGCTCGCGGCATCCATTTAACAGGTTCGAAGGTTATGGGGGAGGATTGCGTTCCTTCTGGTGAGGGTGGTCCTATCTGTACGGTAAGTGGGAGGGGCAGATATGGCGGAAGTGAGGGCTTGCATCGTTTTGGGGGGGTGCGCGCTCGATGTTTGAAGGCAATCGCGCGCCCCGATCCCTCAGACTTCTCCCGTTCCCCGGATGATCAAGACCCTCAGAGCCTGGGCCTCCGGCTGATGTTGTGCAACGCACGGTCCGTGGTTAACAAGGCCCCCCTAATATATGATCTTATCCAGGGGGGTTCCGCGGACCTTATGGGCGTTACGGAAACCTGGTTGGGCACAGAAGGGGCGTGCCCCTTGTGGAAATGTGCCCACTGGGTTTCCGAGCATTCCATCAGCCGAGGGCCCAGGGTAGGGGTGGGGGGGTGGCGGTTGTTATTAAAGAGAGTCTAGAGCCGAGGGAGACCACTGTACCTCAGATTGCCGGCTGTGAATCCCTCTTTGTGAGGTGGGGTCATAGGTGTCAGATGGACTTGTTTGTCACGTACCTGGCTCCTTGCTGCGTGACAGCAGCCCTGCCCGAGCTCCTGGAGGTGCTTGCTGGAGTGGCAGTTGAGACCCCCAGACTTATGGTCATGGGGGACTTTAACTTGCCATCGACCGGCATGTCATCGACAGCAGCTCGGGAGTTCATGGCTTCCATGACGGCCTTGGACCTGACTCAAGTAGTTGATGGCCCTACTCACATTGGGGGAGGCACGCTGGACCTGATTTTTATCTCTGGTCAGTGGTTGAAGGATCTGGACTTGAGGGATTTAGTCACTGAACCTTTGTCATGGTCAGATCACTCCCTCCTTCGCCTGGACTTTCTGACTGCCACTCAACACCGCAGGGAGACGGAACAAATACGTTGGTTCCGTCCCAGGCGCCTGATGGACCCGGAGAGGTTCCGGACGGAGCTTGGGCCGTTTCCTGAGGGTCTGGCTCACAGCACGGCTGAGGAACTAGTCGCGGCTTGGGAACTGGCCGCGGCTGGGGCTTTAGACCGTGTCGTGCCTTTGCGGCCTCTGACCCGGCGTAGGTCTCAACCAGCTCCTTGGTTCTCCGAGGAGCTGAGGGAGATGAAACGGCGGAGAAGACGCCTAGAGAGTTCTTGGAGGTCCAGTCGTTCGGAGGCTGATCGGACACTAGTTTATAATAGGACCTACCTAGTGGCATTGTTGGAAGCGAGACGTTCTTACGTCTCCTCCCTCATTGCATCGGCAGATAACCGCCCGGCCGCCCTGTTTCGGGTGACTCGCTCTCTCCTTCAACAGGGGGAGTGGGATGACCCGTTGCAGGGACGTGCCGAGGAGTTTAGTGGTTATCTATACGATAAAATCGTTCAGCTTCGGGATGGTCTGGATCAAAATTGGGTGGATCCAGGTGAGATGTCGGAGAGCTGTCTTGTTGAGACTGTTTGGGATGAGTTCGACCCTGTGGCTCCCGAGGACATGGACAGGTTACTGGGGAGGTTGAATGCCACCACATGTTTACTGGACCCGTGCCCCTCCTGGTTGGTACTGGCCATGCAGGAGGTGACACGAGGCTGGCTCCAGGGGATTACGAATGCTTCTTTGTTGGAGGGGGTCTTTCCGCCCGCCTTGAAAGAGGCGGTGGTGAGACCTCTCCTCAAGAAGCCTTCCCTGGACCCAGCTGTATTAGGTAATTATCGTCCGGTCTCCAACCTTCGCTTTGTGGCAAAGGTTGTAGAGAGTGTGGTGGCATGTCAATTACCCCGGTACCTGGATGAAACTGTCTATCTAGACCCGTTCCAGTCCGGCTTTCGGCCCGGATACAGCACTGAGACGGCTTTGGTCGCGTTGGTTGATGATCTCTGGAGGGCCAGGGATAGGGGTTATTCCTCTGCCTTGGTCCTATTAGACCTCTCAGCGGCTTTTGATACCATCGATCATGGTATCTCGCTGCACCGGTTGGAGGGATTGGGAGTGGGAGGCACCGTTTATCGGTGGTTCTCCTCCTATCTCTCTGATCAGTCGCAGACGGTGTTGACGGGAGGGCAGAGGTCAACCCCGAGGCACCTCACTTGTGGGGTACCGCAGGGGTCGATTCTCTCGCCCCTCCTGTTCAACATCTATATGAAGCCGCTGGGTGAGATCATCAGTGGTTTCGGTGTGAGGTACCAACTGTACGCTGATGATACTCAGCTGTACTTTTCCACACCGGGCCACCCCAACGAAGCTATCAAAGTGCTGTCCCAGTGTCTGGAGGCCGTACGGGTCTGGATGGGGAGAAACAGGCTCAAGCTCAATCCCTCCAAGACAGAGTGGCTGTGGATGCCGGCATCCCGGTACAGTCAGCTGCAGCCGCGGCTGACTGTTGGGGGCGAGTCATTGGCCCCAATGGAGAGGGTGTGCAACTTGGGCGTTCTCCTGGATGGACGGCTGTCTTTTGAAGACCATTTGACGGCCGTCTCCAGGAGAGCTTTTTACCAGGTTCGCCTGGTTCGCCAGTTGCGCCCCTTTCTAGACCGGGATGCCCTATGCACGGTCACTCATGCTCTCGTGACATCTCGTCTGGATTACTGCAATGCTCTCTACATGGGGCTCCCCTTGAAGAGCACCCGGAGGCTCCAGTTGGTCCAGAATGCGGCTGCGCGGGTGATAGAGGGAGCCCCTCGTGGCTCCCATGTGACACCTCTCCTGCGCAGACTGCACTGGCTACCTGTGGCCTTTCGGGTGCGCTTCAAGGTTTTGGTAACTATCTTCAAAGCGCTCCATGGCTACGGGACCGTCTGCTGCCACCGATTGCCTCCCACTGACCCGTGCGCTCTCACAGGGAGGGACTCCTCAGGGTGCCGTCAGCCAGGCAGTGCTGACTGGCGACACCCAGGGGAAGGGCCTTTTCTGTGGGGGCTCCCACCCTCTGGAACAAACTTCCCCCAGGACTTCGCCAGCTTCCTAACCTTCAAACCTTTCGCCGCGAGCTTAAGACACATCTATTTATTTGCGCAGGACTGGACTAGAATTTTAAATTTTAAATTTGGTTTTAACGGGATTTTATTATTTTTATCGCAATTTTTTAATATTCGGCCTTATTTAATAAGTTTTTTAATTGGTGTTTTATTTTGTATTTATATGTATGTTTTTATTAGGCTGTAAACCGCCCTGAGTCCCCCGGGAGATAGGGCGGTATAAAAATGCGATTAAATAAATAAATAAATAATAAATAAATAAAATGAAGGCCAGATCCAGGCGTTGCGATTCAAATGGAGCTCAAAAAGGGGATCGCCATCTGCTTAGCCACCATGCTGCCCCACCTCTGGATTTAAACACTAGCCGCGGCGTTCTGGCTATTGAAGAATGCTACCATACAAGAATCCTCTTGCTACAGCCCCAGTGGAGATCTTCACCTCCCTCGATTCCACCCCCATGGAGAGAAGGAGGGAAAGGGCACACAGTCCTTTTCAGAAGCAACTAATTGAGGGAGGAAGCCTGGAGCTGCTACAAGCACCTGCCTGGGAGATGCACCATCATCTTCCACGCGGAGGGCCCAAAGCTGTGGCGCTTGGGAGGCAGCAAGTCTTGATAATCCCCATACTCACAAGATAAATTGCTCGTGGAAGACAGGGTTTTTACTGCCCAGAATGGTCTTGGATTTTTGCCTGCATTTCCGTGATGTATCTGGCACAATGGACACCTTTGTTAGGACAGGGAGAAAAAAATGCCGTCAGTCTTCTTTTGGACAGATCACCCGCGCCCCCCCCCAACCGAGCTGCAGCAAGTGATTCAAGCACGAAAGGAATATACCCCTCCTTTCCCCAACACAATACTCCTGGGACCTTCCCAAGTTCTGCACTATTTTTGGGTAGGCACAGGAAAGAAGACCAGGGAGCAAACTGGCCTCTGTTCCGTTTCCCTCCACACGCTCACATTTCCCAAAGCTGGATGAAAACAGGTTAACTAGAGGAGGGGCAGAAAGTCCCACCGACAACACTTAGCGATCCCTCGTTCAAAGTTGTGATGGCACCAAAAGCCCGTGGGACCAGGCCTTGCAGCTCCAGCTGTTGCACTCCCCACCACCACCACCACGCTTACGTGATCGTGACCTGGCTGCTTGGCAACCAGCCACAGTCACCGGGTCGCCATTTGCAACCTTCCCACAAGCAAAGTCAATGCAGAACACGAATGACACTAGATTCCTCCTCCTAAAGGGCCTCCTCTTCCTCCTCCCAACACAGTCCTCTTTGTAGGTGACCCCGGCCATACCTTGACAAAGGAGTCACACATTCGGTACTGTTTTCCCATTAGATCTTTGGCTTCCACGACTGAGCGGGTGGAGAAAGAAAAGAAGAAAAAATGGCATTTTAACCGGAATGAATGGAAAGAATTCTGTTTACGGAGAGCAACAGCAACCCTCTCCTCAAAGGTTACAGCGGTTGTTACACACACCTCCTCCATATTACTACTTTCTCCCTGTCTCACCCACTCAGTTCCTGGACCCTAATGTAACTCTCGCTGCCCACTATACAAAAACAAGTGAAAAGAGCTTGGGCAAAAACCAGGCACTGAATGCACAGTGTTTTGATCCACATCTGCTGTTCTGGATTACGGAATCCGGTCTTGACTGCCCTTATAGCCACCAGGGTGGAAGAAGAAAATCTGTTTAGGAGGCAAGGTGGACTGGTTCTGAACGATCCCATGGCTTCCCTTGCAAACATTCAATTTTCAAGGAAAGCCAGAAGTCCTGTCCTTCTGCCAGGGCGTTCAATGTTTCTTCTGAGGAATCCTCCACATGAAAGGTGTAACAGCAGCCCTGTTTTTCTGACTTGGGACATGACGGCCTCTGATACCATGTAGAGATAGTGTCTGAAGCACCGCAGAGTCTTGGAAGGTGCACCCCCAGCTCCTGGCTAATAAAGGGCAGTCCAAATCAAAAACATAACGGTGGACCAGACAGTCACCTCCCCACAAATCCCCAGCAGGCTGTGGGTAGTCCTATCTAAGCGCTTCAGCTTTCCTCTTTTCTTGGGTAGAAGGTTTATTAATTCTGTACCAAACACACCCCACTGACTTACCATAAAGCTTAAGCCTTCTGCCTTGCAGGTGGATGGAGAGCTTCAGCTGTCCTGGAGCAGATAAGAAAGGCGATTGCAAAATTGCCTTGAGACCTTCTTTCGCTCAGCCTCTCAATATTCCATCTTTCTCCCCATCCCTCTTCCATCTGTGAAACGGAGATGGGTTTCTTTCTCTTCCCCCACCCCCGACACTCTCCTCATGCTTGTTTGCTTTAAATGTTTTACATTGCTCACACCATCTTGTGTCCCTAAACAGCTTACAAATATGTAGTCCTCACTTAGCAAATAGTCGTTCAGCAACCATTCAAAGTTCCGACAGAACCAACACCATGCAAGATTGGTCCTTCAAACAGTGCAGGCTCCCCACTGGATCTCCTTCAGGTTGCTGGGAGAACCACATTTTCAGGGTTTCCCAAAAGGCTGATGAGGACAAGGCTACGGTAACTATCATGACTGCATATGGCTCTGTTGCACACGGGGACGATGCAAAGAATCCTAGAGGTCTGTGCCTCCAGGGGTGGAGGGAGAGAAGGACACAATATTGAGGGATAGACAGAAGTGGTTTCTTGTGCTCTTGCAAGACTGCACAATGAAACAGGAGCTAAATCATAACCACTGCCTCGCCCACCTCACCCTGTGGAGGACTCACCAAATGTTGCCAGACAGCAAGGAAACTGCAAACGGTTAGCTGACTTGGCACAGAGAGAGCCTCGGTGGGAATGCCTGGGCTCCATGGTTCCCTCAGTTCCTTAACTGGCAGGGAGACCAGAGACCATTTTTCTAACTGCCCAACGGAGGCAGCTTCCAAGCACAATTTTTCTTCCAGACGGCTGGCCTGGCCTTCTAACCGCCACTATTTGAATAGAGCTAGAGGCCCTGGAAGCTCATTGGTGGATTTGAAAGTCGATCTGCACCTGACGGCAACCACAATGACACTCTTGGCTCCACACCCGACACGCCTCATTGCCTCCAACTGCCCTCCCTCAATCACTCCACTCCCAAGGCTCGCCTGGCAGCGCTCTCCCCAGGCTGGAAAATGCCCTTCCATAAGTGTTTCTCTGCCTGGATGCCACCTATGAACATTTGCCTCTGGGCATCCATGTACTGCATGCAGAAGCAAGTTTAGGCGTAGCACATAATCTGACCTTAAAGCTCGTTTGCTCAAACGCTAAAGCTAAATCTAATAATTCAAAACATGCAGAAGCTCAGCCTGGCTCAGAAAAATTGACATCAGATTGTTTTTCCACGCATGCTAGCAGTGCCTCCCTTAACCAACAAGCACTATTCTTGCAGGTAATTTATTATGCATTTTATCCGTTGCTTCTGGGACTTTTCTCATCAAACAGTGAAGGCCAACAGGCCCTCTCTCCTTAAAGGCAATCCCTCGCGTGAAGTCTTAGGCATTGATTATTTAATACCTTTAATGCTGGAAAGAGAAGCCATAATGAACGGGGCAACATTTATTTGCAGGTAAGCTGGTTTACTTTCTAGGGAAAAGTAGGGCTGTTCCTCTTCTTAAGAAAGAGCCCATGGATTTTTTTCTTTCCTTTTCAAATACCCATGTTCCTGCACAGGCACGCTCCCATCTTCCCCTCCCCACACAGGGATGAGGTTCTCTTCTTTAGCCATGGCCTTTTTCCTGGAGGGCTCCTGGCCCTGACTTTACCTGCCTCGTATTTGAGGAACAGAATCCACAATCTAACCAGGGTTCTTTCCCCTAAATGCCTCTGTGCCGGTGTCAACGTGAGGACTATTACAGGGTGTTGGGTTTGTTTGTTTTTTCATTTTCCTTAGTATTTCTTTTTTGTGGACTGTAACAATCTGTTAGACTGTGGATGAGCTGTATCATTGGATGGATGGGTGGGTGGATGGGGGAGGGAGGGAGGGAGGAAAACTCTGGAAATGGAAATGCTATGTTGCTGTGTAGCCTCTGGAGACTTAGCTATCTTATCTCCCTGTCTTTGACCAAGAGAGAATGCTGGATGTAACATCCTGCTGGTGCCTTCCTTGCCGTCAGTCTCTGCACTTACCCCTCTCTTTAACACAAGCCTGGCTGATCTTCCTGCGTCGCTTTAGGAGGAATGCAGGCAGCTTTTTTGGAGAAATCTGAACTTGGGATAGGTTTTCACCCAGAAATTGTTCAGGTATGCAGCCTCTGACACCGACACCGAATTCCATTCCTGCAACCAAAAGGAAAACCCGAGAAATCTGCTGTCTGGAATTAGATGGATGCCTCTCAAGGTCCAAGGAGGAATGTCACTCCAGCCCCTTTTGAACTTGCAGAATTTCTAACGAAGAGGCAAAAATGTTGAAGCAGGTTTGAAATTTGATTCAGACTGAAAAATTCAGGCTGGCCTCATCCTGTACTTCAAAGATGAGGGTGCAGCAATTCCTCGTACAGGGCAAAAGAGTAACTGTGGCAACCGATTTGGAGGATTAACTACCATTTTAAAAACACATTTTAATATTATTTTGAATTGCTTTTGCTGCTCAGAGTCATAGGCTGAGACGGCTGCCTATATAAATAAAAATGTCAGATAAATAAAGTGAGAGGGAAGCCCTTTCCAACCATACCCCACAAAAAGCACAATTAAAGTGAGGCCGCTCCACTAGAAAGAGTTCAAAAGGACACAGATCCAAACCTCCCTCTGGCTCTCCTGAAGTTAATTAGTTGCCACAAGGCTTATCTTGCAAAAGATCCTGTTGTAATTTAACGAGTAACTTCTCCTCTGAAAAGATTTAGCAGCAAGGTATTGTTTTCCCAGCCCTATTTCCACTCTTACCATCTCTTAGAGCCCCTGCGGTATGGCTGCCTTTGTATGCCAGACTACTTATGGAACCATCTATTTCCCAGGGCCCACTTCCAACCAGGCTGTCATTCGAAAGTTGGCAGTATCTTCCACTGCCACCAATTTGCCCTGAAAATGCTACTTGTTATCCTGCTCCTTCCACTTTCTCCTACCTGGGAGAAATGGTAAAAAAGTGGTGGTGGATCCAACAAAAGCCCACCTGGCCCAGCATCGTCCACCTGAAAACAGGTAACCAGTCACCTCTAGGCAGACGGAACACAAATACAACCATCTCTCTCTCTCTCTCTCTCAGCTGCCCCCAAACTCAGGAAGTGACACATCCAGATGTGGTCTCTGAACACCAAGAGGCCTCAGATTCCCTGATTCAGCTGTAATTTCCCACTTCCTACAGGTCTCAAAATCCACTGAAACTGTGGACATTGCCAGCTTTGGCAAGCTGCTGCAAAAGCTCTCCTTTCTAACTTGAACAACCTGGCAGCAGCATTGGAGATGTAAGAACAAAAGGCTAAATTTATTGTGAAGTCCCATTCAGGTGTAGTTTTACAGAAGAAAAAGAAATACTCTTCATATTCAGAACTCACAGAGAAAGCCACATCAAGAGTCTAAAAAAACCTCACTGGTCTAGAATATCAGATGCAAAAAGTATATAGCTTTCAGTGAGTAAGTGTGAATAAACCGAGCTTCTTAAGAGTCAAGAGACAGACACACAAACATGCCAAACTTCCTTCCTGTCCCATTTCTATCCTGTAGTTTGATTAGTCTTTTACTCCTTCCGTATGCCCAGAAGTCCTGATTTTCTCAGCAGACAGCCCAGCACTAGCCATCTAATGCAAGAGAAGGAATCCATAGCACCAGAGAATTATTTCTTCAAATTGTTACAGCCCACAAAGAGAAAAATACAACAGTTGTTAAAGCCTGATAAATGGAACATCTTTGCCTAAATCCTGCCCTGGATTTTCTGTCTCTCCTAAATGAGCACCCTGGTATCCTTTTCATCTCCCAGCATCATAGGGGTGGTTCACATCACAGAATAACACCCAGAGAGAGAATAACATATTCCCAAGCTATCCCTTCTTTCTCTGAGGATGGGCCCTGGAGAAGCAAGCCAACAAGCTGGGACTGCAAAGGAAAAGAAGGGGCTCTCCTAACAACTTTGTGCCCAAAACCCTGGGAGAAATTGTGCATATTTTATTTGAAATGTTGGGGAAAGCTAAACCTGGCTACTTCATAGACATAATTAACTGTTTATCATATAAAAAACATCAATTGGATCTTTACAACTTTTCTTGGCCCGTTTTTAAAAAAACAAGTAGGCATATTGTTGCTTTCAGTGCTGACTGGACATTCTCCCTAGAGTGTAACTTCAAAACAAGGTAAACATTTTATGAGGAACAGCCAAGCACCCACCTTGAGAAAGGTCTGGAGGAAGCTGCTTGTGGAGGCCTGGTAGAGCTGCTATGAATGAAAGCTGGGCAGGGGGAGAACACAAGGAAGATTAACCACAAGGGGGAGGAGCCACACTCTCCTTTTCTTCAAAGTAGAGGGGTTGCCAAGAGAACTCTACAAGCAACAAACTTTGCTCCAAAGAGCCATTGTAGCAACAGAAATACCACTCTACTGTAGTTAATTACTTCTCCTGGGCAGACAATTCTGGACGGTCAGCCTCTGACCCTCCCAGCTTCTTCTGTACAGCAAACCTCTCTGGACAAGATCTCCCTGGCAGGGCCTTTGGGGCATAGGCAATGTAATCCCTGTTTCCCCAGGAGGACTATCCAAGCCAGAAACACCGGGGATCTTGTCTCCACATAGCCAGAGCCAGGACTTTTTTAGATATACTCATTGACAAATAGCATGATCTGAATTTATCCAGGCATCTGAATCACAATAATGAACCAAGAAAGAAAATTAAGAAAGAGGAACCAACCTGAGTTTTATTTACAATAGGTAACCTAAAGCAGGGAACTATGGAGAAGAAGGAATTCCTATCTGAAGGTTCTTTCACTCAGCAAGGTTGTTGAGAAGAAGCCCAGACAAGAGTATAGTAGTATAGCCTTTACTATCATGTATACAATGAAATTGGTTAGGAGAGTCAGGATGCTGCCTTTTACGCACGAGGCCAATGCATTTGGTGGAAGAGAGCTGAGAGGCAGAATCACCAGGCTTTATTTTCTCCCAAGAAGTCCTATTTATTAGAGGTGGTCATATTTATAAAGAACACTTTATAATTATTTACATCATGAATCCAAAGCTTAGGGAACCCTGAATATTTGTTTCCAAGACCTATTCATTTCAAAATAAACTAATTATTTCAGAAACCACCTTTCCTCTTCCAATTCCCTTGCAAAAAGTACCTCGCTGCTCACAGAAGAGGAAAGAAATGAACAATGGCCACCTCTGACTGGCTTCGGGAAGGCCCACTGAGTTCTGCTCATCTTCACAGCTGAGGAACTCCGTCTTTCTTCCAGGACTTTTGTGTAGCTCAGAAGCAGGCTGGGAAGACCGACAAAGCACATTCCACAGACTCGCTTGTGAGGTGGCCTCTGTGCCCTCTAGGACAGGGGTATCCAACCTTGGCATCTTTAAGCCTGGAGGACTTCAACTCCCAGAATTCTGGGAGTTGAAGTCCTCCAGGCTTAAAGTTGCCAAGGTTGGAGACCCCTGCTCTAGGAGGGCTGTTGCTCAGGAAGAGGGGTGTGGAGAGGGAATCCAGTGCTCGCAGGAGCACACGTTTCCACAGAACGGCGGAGCCCTTTCCCTTTTCACATCCCTATCTGCTCCTTTAGCTGTCCTCTAGCAAACAGAACGGCCTTGGCCTCTGAATTACCTTCCCCTTTAAAACATAACCCTGAGTCGTCTTTGAGAGGACCTTAACCCAAGTGCTGCATATGCCCACTGACCGCTCATGTCTTTTTGGCCGTTCAGTGTCCCACCTTTGGGTTATTACAAAAAGCTGGGTTTTTTGGAGACAAGGCTCAGAGAGACACAAAGTGGGGAAGCAGGAATTTTAATGGTTGTAAGTTCAAGAGAGTGCCCCCCCCTTTTTAAAATAGAAGTAACCATCCTTGGAGTTGGCTCTTGATTACCCACCCGGTCACCCCCTCCCTCCCTCCCCGCCCCTTTTGGATTCAAGTGAGGGGAGGGGGAAAATCAGGGCTGTTCTCAAAGAGGGAGGGGGAGGGAGAGGGAGGAGGGGGAGGGGGCCCTGGGGGCTGCAGCGGAGCAAAGGTCTTGGGTGCTTCCTGAGAGTCTTCTTCGAGCCAAGCCTCCCTGCTGATGACTGAAGCATCCCTCTCAGCCGGGGTGGCCTCCTTCCAGCTTGCCAGATGCTCGCAATACTGCCTATACCTGAACTCGGCTTTCGGTAGGCAGGAAGCAAAGGGATCGCAGCCTGAGTAAAATCAAGCCAAAATAGGGCAATGTAAGGACAGAGAAGTTTTACCAAAGGGACCCCATGACTACTGCCACCTGAGAAAATGCCTTTATTCAGAGAGGTGAGAGGAAAACACCTAGATAAAGGTTCTATTTCTTTGCCCTACTGGCTGTGTATGACTTCCTTTTTGTCTACAATAGAGAAGCCAATCTAGACAAGTTACCTCTGAGACTCTATTGTCAAGTAAGCCTTTCCCTGAATAAGAAGCCTCTGCAGGCCAGAACGTACTGCAAACCTCTGGTGTGAAGCCAGGCAACTCAAGGTAGAGAAGGGCAGGTTAAAACAAGGACAGCGCTCTGCACATCTCTCGTCTCCCCACCCACCCCCAGACAAATCCCTCTCTCTCCTGCACCTGGCCACCATTTGGGGCATTTATTTTGTCCATTTAGGAGTTATCAGGCCATTTTTACTGTGGTTACTTAGTACATGAAACAGTCTCCATGCCAGCTCCAGGGCTATCTTTTCACCAAGTCAAACGGAAAAGACCAAGTGAAGGCCCTTCCCAGCAATGGCTTTTTCTCCCGGTATCTTCATACACCAAACAGAGAAAATGTGTAAGTTATTTGGCTCCACTGCTGTTCCACAGGAAACGGAGCAGAGTACGACAGAGCTAATGGAAGAGGCTTTTCCTCCTGCTGCGGCCTCCAAGGCTTTCCCTTCCCCTCCCGAATCCTCCTGCAAGCATTCTGCCATTCCTTTCTGGCTACTCTCAAGACCAGCACTGCAGCCCTCTTGCCTCCAGGGTGCTTCACCTTCTTCCTTGTCGAGGAGGAGAACGTAACATGCTAGCATGCGGGACGCTCCCATGAACAAGCTGGCAGGAGCGCTTTCTGGCCCAAGGGGGCAGATGGGGATGGGCAAGGAGGGCAGCATTGGGGCTTCCACTGGGGACGAGCAAGGGGGAGCTGACAGAAAGGTAAATGCTGAACCTTCCCTTGCCTGAGCACCTGACGCTTCAAGACCCCTAGAATAAAAATCCACTGCACTCACCCTCCATGCCCAGCCTTGCCATATTGCTCTTATATTCCATAAATTTCACACAAGATTTTCTCTTAGCAAACATTCTTGGAGACGCCTGCAGCTTGCAATTCCCTGCAGCCTGGAGGAAAAAGACCCACAAAACCAGACAGGCTATTTCCCCAAAATTGCTCCTAACATTTTTTTTTGGGGGGGGGGCACCAAAAACAATAGAAAAGAATAAAAGAATCGAGAGAAACAGCTCAACAGTTAAACCACCTGAGTTTCCTGCCTCTTTTCATGTGGAGAGCAGGAGAGGGAGAAAGATCTGCCCATCTTTTTCTGGCCAGGCAAGACCCGTAAGTCCCCCCTGAGCCAGGACTAGCTATTTCCACAGGAAAGATGCCCATTCTGAGAGAATGGGAGGGAGGGGGATTCCTTCCAGACTGCCCTCCACCCCCACCCCCACCCCCGCCCCCACCCCGCTTCCCTTTATTGCAGCATTTTCATCCCTGCCACTGTGGGACTCAATCCTGGCACAATCAGCCACCAATGAGGGGGAGACCACCGCTCATCTCCATGGCAGACCCCATCGCCTGTTCACAGGGCTTCAGGCAACCAACCCTTGCTGCTCCCAGCACCTCCAAAATCCCCAGAGCCATGCTACCTTCTCTCTCTGCTCAGCCTCTGCCTAGGCCTTCCTTCTCCCACTCAGTCAAGGATGCAGGAGCCACACCTGAGGATGCGAGGGGCAGGGGGGGGATTAGTGACTCTGCACTGAAGGGTCAGTGGCACTTACAGATTTTGAGGACATCTGGCTGTGCTCAAGGAGGCCCCCTCCTTTCTTGTCTTGATGGTTACCAGCATCCCCCAGCTGCTCTACCATCAGGTATCTCAGGACCAGTGAGCCTATGGCCGGTCAGAAGAAGCGAGTCAGTCCTGGCTGGGAAGTCTTCTAGTTACATTCAGACAGTCCTAATGCTAGAATGGAAACAGGCAAACCTCCTGAGATGATCTTGGGCTGGCAGCCTAGGCTTCTTCCTGAATGTTTGTCTTTCATGGGGTTCTAAAGAAAAGAGGGGGTGGAAAGAGAAGGAGGGAGAGACTGCAGCAAAGGCCAGCAGGAAAAATCCCAGGAGAACAAGTCGGAAGGGTTTGCCTCCTGTCTCTTTAATTCTACCTCTCCAGTATTTCACCAATTGACTCTTGAGTGATTCACAGCCCCCAAACAAAGCAAGTACACGGCTGCCACTGTACTGCTTGGGTCTTGCTCACCTTAGCTTCAGATCGGTCAAAACTGGGCACCTTCTGCACAAGAAAGGGGGCTGCCAATTTCTCCTTGGTCTCCAGCAGTGCCCTTCCTCTTTTGCTCTCCTGAGTCACACCTTCCTCATTTTGTAGCAACAGATGCAGAGAAGGCACCGGGTGTTTCCTTGTCCTGAGGAGGCTGTCATCCATGTTCCTTTGTTGGCCTACAGAACTACAGCAGAGTACAATCTCAGCTCCCCTCCTTCCCAAATGTTCCCAGAAAAAAACAGTTAACAAGAGCACAAGAGTGAGGCCGTTTTTTTCTCCATGGACCAAAGATGCACCTGTCTTTCTCTTAGAGTTTGGAGCAAGGTGGAAAGGGGACAGTCCACCTTCTACAAGAGATGCCGCCTTAGGCCACTTCCTCAATTCGAGTAGAATTCTTGTTGGATAAGAGGATTAGCGCTTGGGGGTCCTGTCAAAAGTAGCATTTTAATATGTTTAATTTAAACCTTCAAAAGGGAAACGTTCCTCTCTTTTTCTTTTTTATACTCAGTTTTTTATATGCTTTTTTCCATATTCAGATAAGTATGACTCTTACTTTTAATACTATTTTTATTCAAGTAATACATTTTCCTTTAAATTGGTTATCAACATAATGGAAAGACTGTACCATGATTTCATGTGATAACAATTTAATTAATTGTTTAAAAATGAGTTGTAGTAATGTTTAACAGTGACTAAGAAAGAGTGGCTGGTCCAAAATCACCTAGCCAGCTTTCATGCCTAAGGAGGGACTAGAACTCACCATCTCCTTTGGTTTCATGCCAGTACCTGAATCATACCACCAAACTTTTTGCACTGGTATTAAATAGTTTTTTTTAAAAAAATAAAGGTTGCTTTTTAGAACTGACCTTAATTTGTTAGACTTTTGATTCCGCCTTAGATGACGAAAGTAGGGTTGACCCCCTGTAGGAACTTTATTTGACTTTTTTCTTTTCTGCAAAAAGAGACCATTCAAATAAGAAAGAAAAAAAATATCCCAAGCACATCTGAATCCCATCCAGAGCTCCGCATGTGCTTCCCCCAATGCCCAAATCAATCGCCCTCCAGTCAGAAGCTCCTGGAATCAACTGAGAGGCAACTGAGAGACAACTCTGCCATTCTACTCAGGGCTTCCAAATTTCCTTTGTCAAGCCCCTCCTGGAAGGAGGAGCTCTGGAAGCCCCAATCTCCAAGCTTCAGTCCAGACCAGGAAAGTCCTCACCTGCTAGATTTCTCTCCTTCAGGCAAGGGGTAAAATGAGCAAATCAAAAGCGTGTGCACGCACGCACGCGTGCACACACACACGCACACACACACACACACCCCACAGTGTGCAACTCACAGTCCCTTGATGATCCTTGAGAGAGAGGAGACTTTCCAAAGCCAGGTCCTTCACACATATTCTTTGTGGGGGTGCCTTTCTAAAGAAAAAAGAAAAAAAAGAAGACCCACTTGATTTCTTATAAAGTGATTCAACACCAGTTTAAAAGAGAAGCATTGCAATACTGAACAAAAACAACCTCTCTTCCTCGTTAGAGAGGAGTAGGAGGCAAAGAGCGGCAGAAAAGTTACTAGGCTGTCTTAATTAAAGCTCCCATGTGAAGGTTGGGCCCTTCACTAGCAAGCACCTCTCTTTCCCATAAGAACATAGGGCTCCCCAAATACAAAATTACATTACAAAATGTTTTGCAAGGTGAGAACAACAGAATAAATCAGATATGCAGCAGCCAAGATGAGCAAGCAAGACTAGCAAATTACATTTATGGCATCACTTACACTCTCCCATTAGAATTCTCAGACTGCAGGAATCTGGGTCGCATGTCTGGAACCCACCGGATAACCGTGCTTCCACAGGCTGCCTGGGAACCCAGTCTTTGCACCCCAAATTCGGTGAGGTCTGTCACCTGCATCTAACATGTCCATGCGAAAAGGAATGACTCTTTACTACTTGGCAAAAGAAGAGCTGAAGACCAAACAGGAACAAATGCTGGATTGTACAAGGGTTAACAGTTCCAAGCTCAGCTGTAGTTCCAGAAGGCATCCAAGATATTCTGCCTTGGTTGCTCTCTGGGGTAATTGGCTAGTTGAGTGCAGTGGTGAAATCTAAATTTCTTTCCTACCGGTTCTGTGGGTGTGGCTTGGGGCGGGTCATGTGATTGGGTGGGTGTGGCTATGTGACTGGGGGATCAAAAGACAGAAACTCACTAACAATGTCCTGCTGGAGCAGGGTTGGACTAGATGACCTTCAGGTCCCTTCCAGCCCTGGATTATCCTCTGAAGCTGTGTCTAGTGCCAGGTTTGTAGTCCTTCCTTCCTCTCCTTTTTCCTCCCTTCCTCCCTCCCTCCCTTCCTTCTTTCTCTCTCTCTCTCTCTCTCAAACGAATCCCCCACCCACCCCCATTTTTTGCCTAGTAGCCTTCAGCTTTTTTACCTTTTAAAAAATGCTTTTAAAAGTTAAAAAAAAAAAGGCTCTGGTGTGGCTCAGCTGGGCATGGGGGTGGGGAGCAGGGATTTTTGCTACTGGTTCTCCGAACCACCCACTGCCATTGCTACCGGATCAGCCAATCCAGTCCAAACCGGGAGCATTTCACCCCTGGTTGAGTGCCTCAAGAGACTGTTTATCAACAGTGAAAATGAGGTTTTACTACTCGTCTACTTTGTTTCATTAATGATTTAGAAAATTTCTAAGACAATAAGCTCTTCATTAGACACAGCTATAAACTCATGAGGAAAATGTTTATTTGCTACACGTAGTCCTTGCTCAATTACAATAACTGGGACTGGCAACTCCACCTCTAAATGATGTAGTCGCAAAGCACATCATCACATGGCTGTGCCCATGTGCTAAAATGACAGTTGTGGCAGTTCCAGCTGTTGTTATTGTGTGAATCCCGCACAGTTGCAGAAGCCCCACTCAGCAATGCAGAAGGGCAAAATGTGTATCAAAACACAGTAATGCAGGCAAACACAGCCTGGAGTTTGATCCTCACAGGGTTAAAGGTTGAATCCGCCTTCCATCCTTTTGAGGTCAGTAAAATGAGGATCTAGGTGGTTGGGGAAAATAGGCTGACATTGTAAATTGCCCAGAGTGCGCTTTAAAGCACTATAGGACGGTGCTATTGCTATCAAACCTCACCTCAATGAATAGGACTCACTGAGGGGCCACAATTGGCAGTTTCCTCTAATTAGCGTTTAGCCACATTACTGGACACAGAATACAAGAACCTTGAAGCAGTTGGGTGTTGAATATGGTCTGGGTGGAGCCTCCTTCAAGGCCCAAGAAAGCACTTCTACATATTCTTCCCCTTGCTTCCCCCCTTCCAAACAATCCATTGAATTCACTCACCTTCTCAGGTTGCCTCAAGGAGGTGAAACTTATTGGTGGGAAGTGAAGAGATTGAGATTCCATTCTGGAGTTCAGACCTGGGAAAGGATTCCTTTCTGAACTGAAATGCACATAGAAGGAGACACACAATGGAGGCCATGCAGAAGGCACAAAGCCTGCACAAGAATTCTGTCTTGCTTCTGTATGGTTGCAGGCATGTGCATAAACAGCCTGTCCTGTTCCATTGACTAGATGGCTTCTGTGAAAGAAAATCTTGCATAGGCCTGGGGGGATGTGGGGGGAGGCTTTCTTACAGAATGCTGCTCTATATCTATCATCCCACAGGCACATGTAGAGGAAATCCAAATTTGCTGACCTCAATACCGAAATGGGGGGTATCCAACCATCATTCAGAATACAATTTGAAAAGGAATTTCTAGCTCCTTTGCTCCTGGAAATAGTCTTGGAGCTGGAATCAAAACCTCCCACATATTTAACCTGTTCTCTCCCAGAATAATGGAGGGGAAGGTCAACAATCTTCAGGGTTGGCAGTTTATCTGAAACAAGGAAAAAGCAAAGAAGACTTTGATATTAAAAAAAAAGAGTGGGTTTTTTCTTTCATGCACATCTATTGTCAGCATAACAACAATGAATCCAACACCATATTTCCTTATTGATATAATATTAAAGAGGAAAGAGATTTCCATTTCATTCTTAATTTTTTCCAGTCACATATCTTAAAAGTATATTATTTAATATAACTATATCAAAAGATGATGTTAGGAACACATATTCTCTTATGAATATCTATCATTAAAAAACCTCCCCAAAATATCTGAAATACAGATTGACCACTGCCCAAATGAAAATTAATACCTGTTAACCTGCTTGCTTAAATTAAAACTTTTTGGAGACTTCCTGGCGGTGACATCAGCATGGAGCGGGCGAGGGGACGGTTCTCCATTCCTGAAGCTCAAAATATCTTCATTAGGAGCCGCTTTAGGGCATTGCCAAACGTGTAATGAACGGCAAATTAAAGAGGAAGCCCCAGAGGGTCAGGTGGAAGGCAAACCCTCAACTAGACTGGAGTGGCACTCTTAAATTCTAAAGAAGAAAAAGCCGGTCTCTAAGATCAGCCTGGAGCGCTGGCAGACACGAGAATGGGAAGTGAAAAGTGAAAGTGACAGCTTCATTCCGGAGACAAGAGATCCTAGAAAGAAGTGAAGAGGTCTTGGCGAGAGACGGTGCAAAATTAGCAAGGCGAAACAAAAAAAGACACAAAGTGACGAGAAGGCGGCGACTAGAAGGGAGATAAAGCCAGGAAGGAAGAGACAGACCGGTTTAAGAAAAGCGCAGAGAAGGGCAGAGTCCAAATAGAGGAGTGATTAACAGACATTATATAAAACAAATAGAGGGGCGCAAAGACTAAGAATGGAGAGTGTGAATGACAGTGTTTAGTAAATATTTTGGAAGCATTAAATAAAAAGGAAAGTGGAAAAAAGATTGCAGGAGGCACCATCTAGTGGACTGGTGGACAGATTAAAAGCAAGGAAAATCTGGAGAGAAGACTGATGCAATGTTGTAACAGATAAGCATGAATGGACACAGGGGTGAAATCTAAAAATTTTCCCTACTGGTTCTGTGGGTGTGGCTTAATTGGTGGGTGTGGCTTGGTGGTCAGATGGCTGGGTGGGCGTGGCCAATAACAATAAATAATAAAAATAATAAACAAAGTATAAAAAACAATAAGAGGTACCAAAAACCAACTTTCACACTTTACACACACACACCACAACACAACTGACTCACACACAGTGTAAAAGAAGCTGCACTTCACACTTCACACTTCACACAGCCACAAAAAGCTCAAAAACCAACTTTCACACTTTACACACACACCCAACTGACACACACAAAATACCACATACAGCTTTCTGAGATTTTGTGTGTTTGTATAGTTATAGTGAAACACTACAGAAACATACCAAATCTCAGAAAGCTGCACAAATATTTTATTTTATTATTTTATTTTATTGTGGACTTCAATTCCCAGAGTTCCTCAGCCAGAAAAGCCAGACAGCATTAATCACTCAGTGATGAAATAGATTAGCTAAATTTAGATTAGTTCTGTCTGGTGCTGAAAGTGAAACTGGGGCTTTCCGGCTGGGAAAAAAGCCATGAGGTCGTCAGTAATCAGGTAAGTGTCTTAGACTCTCTTAAAAGGAGGTTTTCTACATGTTTTCTACAGAAAACATGTTTTTTAAGGTTCTGCTGATGAGGAACTCAGGTGACATCCCCAGAGTAGTCTTTAATTATTTTTTTTAAAGTTTAAAGGCTCTGCCGATCTCAGCTGAGGGGTGGGATCCTCAAAGGCTTTTTTTTTACTTTTAAAGGCATGTTTCGGCTGAAGCAAAACCTTTTAAAAGTAAAAAAAAACCTCTGCTGATGGTGCGGCTCAGCAGAGGCAGCGGGGGCGGGGCCAGGGATTTTTGCTACCGGTCCTCCGAACCAGCAGCTGCCATCGCTATCAGATCGCCTGAGCCGGTCCGAACCGGGAGCATTTCACCCCTGAATGGACAGTAAGGTACAAGAAGAAAAGTGATTATTGACATCGATTTAACTGAAATGGTATGAATGAATTGAATTAAGGTATAGATGCGTAACTGATAACTGTATAAGCGAACTGTGAGAAGAATAAGTATTATATTATAAAGAAAGATACATATTTAAATAAGAGGGAAAATAGATATTTAGATATTTAGAATACTGTATAAGTTCTGCAAATAGAGATATAAAAGTGATAAGATTAATATAACTGATAATATATAAGTGTGGGACAAAAATAAGACAATAGAGTTGTTAAAGTGTAGTAAAAGCAAACCTTAGCGTTAAAGAAAACCTGAATAGAGCTGTACTCATATATGCTAACATGGAAAAATATTGTACAGCAGAGGTGGGTTTTAGCAGATTCTGACCAGTTCTGGAGAACCAGTAACAGAAATTTTGTGGCAGTTAAGAAGCAAAAAAGAAAATTGCCTTCCAAAAATGATAGTAGTTCAGAGAACCGGTAGTAAAAATTCTGACTGGCCCCACCCCCATCTATTCTCTGCTTCCCAAGTCCCAGCTGATCAGGAGGAAATGGGGATTTTGCCGTAACCTTCCCCTGGATTGGGGAGGGAATGGAGATTTTTCAGTATCCTTCCCCTGGAGTGGGGTGAGAATGAAGATTTTACAGTATCCTTCCCCTGCCACACTCACCAAGCCATGCCATGCCCACCAAGCCACACCCACAGAACCGGTTGTAAAAAAAATTGAAACCCACCACTGTTGTACAGGCAATAAAGATGTCTAGCTCAGCGACAATAAACAAAACAGGCAAAAAAGCAGCCACAAATATTACACCAACAGAATCTCCCACATCTTCCTATGATAGGAAAAGAAAAAACAGAACAGGCAACGAGTTCACAAAATATGCAGATAGCGTTACAACTGATACAGGAAACAATGCTGCCGACCCAGGAAGCAATAGCAGAGAATCATGAGGAGATAAAGGTACATCACAAAGAAATTAAAGAGGAAATTGGGGAAATAAGAAGTGAGATAAAAAATATGAATGATAAAATAGGGAACATACAGCAAACAATGTTGGAAAATGAAAAGAGAATCTAAAAAGTGGAAACAAAAATAGAGCAGATGGATAATCAAAGAGAAATGTGAGAACAGAAAACCATGCAAATAAATAGAGAGCTGGCAGAATCAATCGTATTTTTGGAATTAGAGAAGGCTTCTTATTTCCTTAGATGTCAAAACATTGTCGAAGAGAAAAAAGAGTTAGAAGAGGAAATGTGGCAGAGATACTAGGGAAAAATAAACAGGAAATAAGACAAGACACTGATGAAACATATCGTGTATATACGAACTACTCACGAAGGCATAGGTTGGCGAGGGAAATACACATTAAATTTATGAAACGAACAATAAGGGATGAAGTGTATAAGAGGTCAAGATAGGAAACACTAATTTATAGAGGTAAAGAAATTATAATATTGAAACAGGTTCCATGAAGAATAAGAGACCAAATACGTCAATTCAATTTCTATCAATCAAATTAATTAAATATAAAGCAATGTTTAGATGGCTGATACCTGAGGGCTTACTCGTGGCATGGCAAGAGAAAAAAATACAGAATTGACACATTGGAGAAAGCAAGGGAATTTTATGAAAATCACTTTGTGCAGGGGGAAGATCAAGAGAGCAGAGAAGAACTAGAGACTAGAAGTCAGGAGGAAGAGAACTTGGAAGAAGAAGAAAGACACACAAAAAAACAAGGAAAAGGAAGGATAGAGAGGGAGAAAAAAATTGTAGTAAGAGAGATTAGAAGCACAAAAAGGCAGATCAAGTAGAGAATGGGAGAAACAATTAAGCTTTTTTTGGTAAACATCAATGGATTAAATATTCCAAAGAAGAGGACACAAATATTTAATAAATTAAGGAAATTGGAAGCTGAAGTGATATGTCTCCAAGAGGTACATATACAAAAAGGATATAGAAGATTATTAAAGAATAGGAAATTAGGAACATTATACACAACTTTAGCAGATAAAAAAACTGGAGATATTGCCTTTTATGTCAAGGATAAAATAAAAGCAAACTTAAGATATGCAGTTGATGAAATAGAATTTTGATGCTGGAACTGGAGATAGAACAAAAACAAATGTTACTCATAGTAATATATGCCTCTAATACAAACTAACAGCAATTCTTTAAAGAGGTACATAAGACGATATTGGATATGAAGTATGAAAGGATTTGTATGATTGGATATTTTAATTCTGTAGCAGATGCTCAGAAAGACTATAAAAGTAGTAAAAAAACAAAAAGAAAAATGTATTAACGAGAGCTTTCTTTGATATAAACAACAAAATACCTTATCCCACTAGACTTGAAATCCTGGGCTTGGAAAACTTGGAACTCCGTCGCCTTCGACAAGACCTAAGTTTAACTCATAGAATCATCCATTGTAATGTCGTTCCTGTCAAAGACTACTTCAGCTTTAATTGTAATAATACAAGAGCAACCAATAGATTTAAACTTAATGTCAACCGCTTTAATCTAGATTGCAGAAAATATGACTTCTGTAACAGAATCATCAGTGCTTGGAATACTTTACCTGACTCTGTGGTTTCTTCTCATAATCCTAAAAGCTTTAACCAAAAACTTTCTACTATTGACCTCACCCCATTCCTAAGAGGACCATAAGGGGCGTGCATAAGCGCACAAACATGCCTACCGTTCCTGTCCTATTGTTTTTCTTTTCTTCTTCATATATATATATATATATATATATATATATATATATATATATATATATATATATATATATATATATATATATATGCTTATACCTTTATATACTATATAACCTTTCTGTACATATATTGTTGTGACAAAATAAATAAATAAAATAAATAAATAAATATAGTATCTGAGTTTAACCTGCGAGATATATGGAGAGAGACATAGAACACATAAATGATATACATTCTACTCATACCCACATCAATCGTGGTCCAGGATCGATATGGCCTGGACAACAGCAGAAATCCAAAATGAAACAGAAGAAGTTGAAATTGGAATAAATGATTGGGCAGACCATAATCCGATTATATTAAAATGGAGTGGCCAAAAACAAAACAAAAGTTGGACAAATGTTTTCTAATAATTTGCCAAACTGCTGGAAATGTAAAAATACTCCTGGAACATACTATCACTTATGGTGGACATGTCCTAAGGCGAAAAAATTTTGGTCCAGAATCAGAAACTGGACAGAAGAGATAAGTGGACATAAGGTGGACTTGAAACCAGAAACGTTCTTTCTTGGGATACTAACCACAATTTATAGTAAAGATATTCAGTATTTGATATTACACATAATTACGGTGGCAAGGATTGCCTACGCACAGCTCTGGAAAAATGAAAAGATACCAACAGAAGAAGAAACTATCAAGAAAATTCGGGACTGTGCAGAGATGGATTAATTAACAAAAGAAATAAAGGAAAAGGAAGATACAGAATATTATCAAATATGAACCAAATGGTACGAGTGGTTGGAGAATAGGAAAACTGAATAGAAAAAAAAGGATGGAGAAGAGAAGATAAAGAATGTGTAAAATATTGTAAATAAATGAAACTAGATGTAAAGGGACGATAAAGTCAAAGATAATAAAAAAGAAGGGAAAAAGGGAATGTATAAAGCAGAAAGCTGAAGGAACGAACGTAATGTAAAAAGAAAACACAGCTTATGTGTTTATGTGTTTGTGTTGTGTTGTGTCGTTGTAATAAAACCAATAAAAACTTTAAAAAAAAACTTTTTGGAATGGTTTTTAGTCAGCACCGGCTATATAACCTAGTTCGCTACTATGGCCAGAGATAGATTTAAGAAAATAACAATGGTCCCATAGCTCGTTAGCAAATTCCAAGCAAGTTGGCCACATGATGAAGCATGTGTTGCAACATATTTTGTACAGACTTTTGCTTTATGTTAGGGTTATATTCCCCAAAACCTCAAGTCAAACAAATTTGCCTAAAGCAAAATGCCAGACCTGTGGAAAAAATGCCAGCCACATCACCCACAGGTACATTTTTGCTTACTTCAGTCCCCCTTTTATATAGCTCGGAAACAACTATCTACCAGCCAGCTTTAGTACCTGGCATCTAATTGCTACAGAATGCTTCTTACCTTCAGATGCTGGGGAATTTCTTCCAGGTATGACTACGTTCTTCAGAAAAATGTGAGGGTGCCCACTTTCAATTCTCCTCATAGACTCCCAGCAGGGTGGATGCTGACAAGCGATCATATTGCAAATGGTTTCATCCCATTGACCACCGATATTGATTGTACCCATTGCTGTTAGCAACTTTCTGCAAGGTGATGCAAGGAAGAACAAAACAAAGTGAAACAACTGCTCCAAAGTGGTGGATTACGAGATTAGTGTTCAGAAATTCCCCCATCCTTCTGAAAACCACCGCAGTTGCTCTCCCCTTCTGAATATAATCCAGTGTTGATGCTGACTCCTCAAAGTTCATTTTGTGCTTTGGGGATGCTCGGGGGGCATCTCTTTCTGCAAGGCAGCAAAAAAGGGGGGTTATTATGATCGGACCCCTTGGGTGACCCTTGTGGGGAGTTGCCTTCTTAACCTGTGATGGGAAGAGCAGCACCAGGATACGAAGAAGAGGAGGAAGCTGCTTAGAGCCTGACCTAAATTATTGCACATGTTGTCTAAGCACAGATCCGTGGATGTAAAACCCCTTCCACTTTAGCTTCTTGGAAGAAGCATCCTTAATAAATGACAATTATCACAATTATTATTGTTATTCCCATGGTCCCAGTGGAGGACCAGTCGGGGTGAAAGCTTCAGACTACAAACCAGGAGGACTGACTTATTCTTTCGACTCGGGGACAAAGCCAGCCTGGGGATCTTGGGCCAGTCACTCTCTTTCAGCCTCAGGAAGGCGCCAATGGCAACCGATTCCGAAAAACGTGGCCAAGAAACCCGCACGGACGTGCCCAGGCCGTCTCTGAGGTCGGGACGCGACTGAAGAAAATACAGAGTTCAAGGCGGTCTGGGGGAAACGCCTAGCCCGCTCCGACGCTTCTCCTGAAAGAGGCCGCCTCCGGGCACCCTCCGAAACAGTCAAAGCGGTCCCTCTTCCGGCGTGAGGCCTCCGCTAGCTCCCGGCCCGCCCTCCGCGCCGACCTTCCGCCCAGAAGCCCCGGCTTCTAACCCTAATCCCGCCGGGAGCGGAGAAGCGGCGATCCCCCACCACACCTGCCTGAGGTAAACTAGGCGCCGTCGCTAGGCAACGAGAAGCTGCCCTCATTTCCCAGGGTGCACTGCGCCGGAAGGCGGGTACCAGATATGGGCGGAGAGAGCGACGCCGAGCGCTTCCATGGTCCCGCAAATGGCGCCTCGCTCATCCGGTTCCTTTCCTCCTGCAGAGCCGTTGTGGGGGCGGCGCAAGGCGAGCCAGCCCCGCAAATGGCTCCGTCCCTCCCTCCGGAAGGCTTCCCTTGGGGGCGTGCCCGCCGGGCGCGGTGCATGCTGGGCGAGGGGGCGCCGGCCAGTGGTCTGGCTCCGCGGGCCTTTCGAGCTCTCCGGCGGGCCCTCCGATCTCGTCCCGGGAGGGTGCGGCCAGGCCGTCGGCGCTGCGGGGGGAATTGGGGCGGAGGTTTGTCTTTCACCGGCCTCTCTCCCTCCCCTCCAGGATGGCTGAGCGGCCGGAGGACCTGAACCTGCCCAACGCGGTCATCACGCGGATCATCAAGGAGGCGGTGAGCGGTGGCGGTGGGCTGGGGGAGCGGCCTCCTTCCCGCTGCCCGGCCGGGGATCGGTGGGTGGGATGACCGGGCTGGGCCGGGCCGAAGCGCTTCCCCCGGCGGGCTCCGCTTCCGGCAGCGCCTTTCAGCCGACCCGCTTCCCGCCCCTCAGCTCCCCGACGGAGTGAACGTCTCGAAGGAAGCGCGGAGTGCCATCTCCCGAGCGGCCAGCGTCTTCGTGCTCTATGCCACCTCGTGGTGAGTTGGCGGCCCGGTCTTATCCCTCCTCCCGGTGCAGAACCATCGCTCGGGTTCGTTGTGCAGCGAGAGAGGAACGCGCCGGTTTAAACGGATATTGTTTTTATTAAAAAAAAAAGCACTTTAGTTTTAAGAGGGCCGTTTCTTCGTAAAAAGCGGGTATTGCTCATCTTATCTATTTGGCGCAGAGACTATCATGGAAATGGGTGGTTACAGCTGGGGCTGAAAGGCTTGGGAACTGCCTTGTCTGATTTCCCTTCATCTAGTTTACCAAAAGGTTAAGAGGAAAACCCGGGTCACCTATAAAGGGGATGTTTGTTTGCTTTTACCTTTTTAAATTAGCGCCAATAACTTTGCAAGGAAGGGGAAGAGGAAGACGTTGAATGCCGGAGATGTTATTTCTGCTATGGAAGAGATGGAATTCCAGAGATTCGTAGGGCCCCTAAAGGAATCCTTAGAAGGTAAGTGCCCCTGGTTGTCTTTTGATCTGTGCTCCCCTTCAGCCCTCTCCTCCCTTCCCTTCATTTGCTTCTTTTAAAACTAAAACTTAAACTTTAGTTGTTTGCCAAAGGCCAGTGCAAAATTCTAAACACATTCTAAATTTGTTTAAAAATTGTTTCAACCGAAACAAAAAATTAGGAAAGATCTCAATATACCAAAATATGACTTGGTATCAAAAGCAAAGAACCAGATTAAACTTTTCCTGCCACAATTATCCTGCTCATCCTGGCAGCATTATTGCTGGAATACTGACTCCACCATTTTGAGATACGCCATTTTCCCTTAAGCAAATGATTGTTGTGAAATGAGTTAGAAATAAAAGATTCAGCACTGAATGACTGATTTCCCCCACAAGGGACCCACTCATAGTTCTTCAGGGATATTGGTGAGCTCCGCAGAGCCACACTTCCACAGAAGCTGCAACAAGAAGTTGCGTAATATTTTTGTCCCATCCCCTAAGAACGGCTCTTGTGCTGTGCCCTTCTTCGCATCACTTTGACTCAGTGGCATGCTGAACAGTGGGAAACGGCACCCGTCAGTCTCCTGCTTTGGCATATGACAGTTTGTTCAACACTGTGTGTCTTGGTGTTGGTCTTTTAGCTTACAGAAATGAGCAGAAGGGCAAAAGGGGAGTGTCAGAACTCAAGAAAAAAGACAGAGAGAAGAAGGAAGATGCTGAGGACCCTGACAAGAATCGGGAAGAAGAAGAAAATGAGGAGGGAGAAAGGATGGAGGAGGAGGAGGAGGAGGAGGAGGAGGAAGCACAGCAGCAAAATGAGGAGGAGGAGGAAGAGGAAGAGCAGCAGACAAATGAAGATGAAGAAGGGGAGAGCTGAATTGTGGCAGGTGGAGGGGGGCAGTGAGGGGAGAAAGCCAATGGAAGGAAACACAACTGTCTCCTTTTGTGCTGAAAATGATTCTGGGGGCACCTCAGGTAATCTCCTCCTTGCCTTCTACCCCCCAGTTGGAAAGAATGACTTACATGGCATCTGGGGCTTCTTTCTGGGCATGCCAACGCTTATCTTTCCTTGTTCCTTGTGGGGATGCTCCGGTTTTGGCTTAAAAAGACTTTCTCCACACCCTCAATGTGTGTTTTTCTTCAGCGCTTAATTGAATGGGATTTAATTAAAAGTCGTATTTTCAAAACTTTTCACTCTCGACTGATTTATGCTGTGCTGAGCAGGAGGAATTTTATTTCTCCCTATTTCGTTCTGTAACAAAATGGGCACTGAAAGAAAAGTTGTTCCACGGATTGCTCCTGTTCCATCTGTGCAACAAAAAGGACAAGAGGTTAGAAAATCTTGCCTTGATGGATTCTGGATGTTTCCTCCCGTCAGTAAATCTCTTCAGTCTGTCCTTCCTGCTGGGGCGGCATTTCTAGTCTCCACTCCAATTGTGGAGCAAAATATCCTTAAGCTAGAAAAGGCACTTGAGGCTAAAAAGCAAGGCCTATAAAACAATTTATATCTGCAATGTTGTCAAGAGGCAAAACAGTCAAAAGAGCCCATTGCCATCTTGAGAACCAGCAGAAACAGTTGCTGGGTTTTTTTTGGGGGGGGGGCACCATTCCAAATGCTTCTGCAGGCCATCGCTTCTGATTCCGGAGTATTACATGAGCCAAATTCACATCCATCTCTCCTCTGGCCCAGGAACCTCCTTGGCTCCCAAAAGTAAGATTCACCCCTCCCTCCTTCACACATGCAAGAGTTTGTAGACTCTGCAAGTGGAAGTAGTAGTATTGGCGGTTCCTAAGACTAGTGGGGCCATCACCAATCCAGCTGTCCCTTCTGGGCATTGAATTTCCGGCTGTTCTGGCTGTAGAACTGAGAGAACCACCGCCGGTGCCTCAGGATGGCGGCATCTTCCTTCACCAGCAACGGCTTGGAGAGGAACCTCTTGTTATTCCAGATCATAATGTCCCGTTCAAACTGGTTCAGGAGGAAGAGTGGAAGACAAATGATCAGGAGGCAGCAGAAGAACAAAACCCTTGGCTTAAATACATGGAATAATATAAGAAAATCCCAAAAATGTAAGATACCCGCTGTGTTTCTGTTCAACCCTTGGGCAAGGAGAAGGGTGGCTTCAATGAGTCACCACAGAGGCTGCAAATTTGCTGTTGCTTTTTTAAGCAGTTTCATCTATTTTATTTACAGAGTTAACAAGCAGGCAGTGCCTCAGTCTCACAAGGTCATCTGTAAGCAACTTCCCCCCCCCCGCCTCCCACGTTCTGCAAATGATTCGATCTACATTTCTACTCTAAAATGCAGAGGGAGGTTGGAAGCCCAAGAATTTCTGGGATACAGTTACCTAGACCCTTGATGGCGAACCTATGGCATGTGTGCCACAGGTGGCACACGGAGCCATATCTGTGGGCACACAAGCATTGTCCTAGCTCAGCTCCAGCACACGTGTGTGTCAGCCAGCTGATTTTTGGGCCTTCTGGGCCCACCAGAAGTTGGGAAACAGGCTGTTTCCAGCCTCTGGAGGGCCTCCTGGGGGGTGGAGAAGGTCATTTCACCCTCCCCAGGCTCCAAGAAATCCTCTGGAGCCTTGGGAGGGCAAAAAATGGGCCTACCAGGCCCACTGTGCCATGGTGTGCCAAAAGCGGGGGGAGTGGGGGGGTTGTGCACACATGCGTGGGGGGTGGGGTGCATTAAATTATGGGTGTGGGCATGTGCATGCGCAACCCCTCTGCTCCCCCATCGCGTTTTGGCACGCGACGGCAAAAAGGCTAGCCATCACTGACCTAGACCCTTGTCAGCCCCCCCCCACACACACACACAGACAGATGCACCCCCCTGTCCTTCACTCAGCATCCCTGAGGGGCCAGGAGGTCACACAGACTGAGTTTGCCCCCAGGACCACCACTTGCACCTCCTCTCACCTGGACCCCCTCAGCCCATAGTATCAGCTTGGCAATGAAGGAGGGTACGTTGCGCGGGAAGTAGATCTGGTGGACCACATGCTGCAGAAGTGGCTCTAGAGGGGTGACGGTCTGAACGATCAGCCCCTTGCCCAGGAAGGTGTTACTCAGGGCCATCATAACCAACCCAGGACCGACCTGAACAGAGAAGACACCATCCAGTTAAGAGTCTGTTTTTCCCTCCAAACCAGATGGGGATTAAACAAGCAAACCAAAAGTGATGATTATGTACAGCTTGCCTTTCTTGCTTTCTTTGGGAGAGGCGACCAATTCAGCATCACATTAATCGATGCAGTCCTTGGCTTGGGACAAACACCACCCTCTCGCTGGACAGAAAGGATCTCGTACCTGCCTGGCCGAAACATGCAGATCGAGGAAGGCGATGGGCTTGCCAAAGAGCAGCACGTGGTGGGTCAGAAGCATGACCGAACAGTGTCCGTTGGGCTCCGGCTCAGGCTGCCACTCTGCCTGGGAAGCAAGCACTGCACTGACTGGAAACGTCCCTGCTGCTTTGGTGCCAAACCCCCCGCCAGCCCTGCTTAGAAACAGCCCAAATGGGCATCCCCCCCTCCTTTCTTTCCAGCATTACCCACGTTCGGAGCAGGAGGAAACGGACACTTTGGAGTCAGAAAGGGACCGAGATAAACTCTCCCTCCCCATATGTGTTGCAAGCAGTCTGGGGTGGGGGGCTGCCGAGACGAGCTTTTTCGTTCCTGCTGCCTCTGTTGACAACTGAAGGCAATGCAGAATCTCTTCTGGTAGAACAGGGAAGGGGGTCTCCGTGCCTGTCCTGCTTTAATGTTGGCCTTCCAACGTGAACGTACACAACTTTACCCAATCCTCCCTTGTTGACTTCATGTTTAAGTTGCAGCACAGCCTCCGTGACTCTCGCAGAGGGAACCGGCCCACCAGGATTTGGAACCAGTTGCCGGTTGCCTTACCTCCCAGGTGTGCCTGAAAAATGCCCAGCGTTGGTTGTCTGTGAAGCGCAGGTCATTTCCACTTATGACCGAGGGACTATGGAGAAAGGAAAGGTGGGCTACATCGGCAGCATTCTCTGGAATTTCCTACCCAGGAGGGAAAAGAAACGTTCACCTGGGCCCTGCTTGGCCAGAGACAAAGCAGAAACAGGCTTTTCCAAGAGAGGCACTCGGACTGCAAAGCAATGGGCATTTCTAGCTGAGAACCAAGTGGCAAGGCCCATTTGCACCCAGCTGTTCTTTCCAGCCAGTTGCTACAGAAGGCCATCAAAGGCGGAAGTCCAGCTAACTCTTAAACCCCAGGATCGCCTCTCTGCATTCCGCCACTTCTCCCATCCTGCCCGGTCCTGAATTCCCAATACCCGGGCTCAGTTTGAAAAGGCACCACCACTGAGGCCTTCCCTCGGCGGTGCAAACTACCTCAATGTGCACGCTGACAAAGTGCTCCGTTCCAGCCCGGAAGAGCCAGTTGGGCGATGATGCCTCTTCCTGCTCGGCGACTTGCCATGCTGGGCTCGTGCCATCACAGTGATACCACACCAGGATCATGTTCATTTCACACGATGGCCAAACTTTGGTAGTTGCAAATTCAGGCACTGGAAGATATGGAGCGCGAGAAGGTAAATAAGACAAGGACGGCCTGTTTATGGACTTGCCATCCCAGGCATGTCAGATTTCCCATTATCGGTGGGAATGCAAATTAACATGAAGCCAAGAGTTCATTTATTTGACCCAGTGACTACACTGACACACAGGACCAAAATGATTTAGCAATTTATTAATGCTTTAAAAATAATTAGCCAAATAAACTTATGCCAGAAATTTGGAGGTCTGTCACGTGCTACATTTCTAGGAAGGAACTTGGAGGGAACACCCACCCCCCTGGCAGCAGACAAAGGCCCTCCATGATGCTCAGGAAAACTTGGTTGCAACACCATGGCCACTAAGCCAGTCACCTGCAGTCGGGCCTAAACTCCCTGGGGCTTTCCCTTAGCTTAGCCCAAACAGGAAAGGCCACCCTGTCACCTTTTTTGGCATATGGGATCTTGACGCAGCTCCCGTCCTTCCCAGAGAAAATCCAGCCATGGAAGGGACACTCGATGCAGTTGCCCACCACACAGACACCGATTGAAAGGTTGGCCCCGAGGTGTGGGCAGTAAGCGTCCAGAACATAGACTTCCCCATCCAAACCTCGAAACACAGCAAACTGTTCCCCTGGGCGTACAAAGAGAATGATAAAAGTAAGCTTTTCTTTTGTTGCTAGGAAGAGCACAGCTATCTATTCCACAAGGTGAGTCAGGATCACACCCATTTTACTAACCAATGAGATGGGCCCGCACACCCTTTACAAAATTCACAGGAGGTTCCTGGGTACTGTAGTTCATGGGTGGGAGGCTGTTTCCTCTGAGAAGCTGACAGGCAAGTTGGAAAGGCATTTGCTGCTGGTGAATGGAAGGGCCCTTTAGACAGCCAGCAGTGGCTCTCCAGAGGTCTGAAGGGCAGGGGATGAAATCCAGATGAAATTTTGAGTAGTTCAGAGAACTGACAAATGCCACCTCTGGCTGGCCAGAGTGGGTTAGGAATGGAGATTTTGCAATATCCTTCCCCCAGGAGTGGGGAGGGAATGGGGATTTTGCAGTATCCTTCCCCTGCCACGCCCACCAAGCCACGCCCACAGAACCGGTAGTAAAAAAAATGGATTTCACCACTGCTCAAGGGGGACTGGAGGAAGAGAGGAACCTTCTCTTCACCTGACCCAGGGACAGTTTCAACTGCAGAGTGTGAAACAGCCTTACAAGTCCAGAAATGGACTTTTGACACTTGTTTAGCAACATGAACAGACCTCCCGACTCCTTCACGGAGATAAAAAAAAGATGGTATGACTCCCTTATCCCAATTCCTGCAGAAAGGGTTGGCGATGCCCCTGCCCAGATAGGAGTTGAGACTGCGAGGTGTATTGCACGGAGCAATTCTCCAGCCTTCTGCAACCATTGCCCTCTGGATGTGTGGACTGGGTCCCAGAAGCCTCCGATGGCTGAGAAATTCTGGCAGTGGGTCCACTTGGGGCGTTGCCATGCTCTTGACAAGGAGCAAGATTCTCGGAGTCTTCAGCCAGAGCAAGCAAGCGGGCGAGGCAGTCTGGGAGGCTGGCAACCCGATACAAAGTGAGAAGAGGACAACAGTTCCAAGACATTTAGCCCAAGTTGCCCTACCTGAGGAAACAGGTACTACTCTAGAGCCCAATTCCAGCCCAAATACAACAACAGGAATAAGTGCAGAGGCCCTTTGCTCTTTTCTGCTTCCAACCTGCTTTTCTTGCTCTGGTCCTTGGGGGAAAGAATGGGAGAAAGAGACACAAGAGGTCGCTGCGCCAGTTTGGTGGTCCCAGCACGGCCTAGAAACCACTGTGAGGCCTGCCTTAGGCAGGAGAGCCGGTTGGGTGACTTTGGGCCAGCCACTCTCTCTTGGCCCAACTCAGCTCACTGGGCTGTTCTTGTGGGCAACACAGGAGGGGGAAGAAGTACTGTTGTATTCACCAACTTGAGTTGTATATGAAAAAGAACAAAGGGCAGAGTAAAAAAAAATCACGCTGAGAACCTGTTGGCCCCCTCACCTCTGCTCTTTTTTACCAACCAGAGGGAGTGAAGGATCAAAAATCTAAGTATTGTTGGCAAACATGGCTGATTAATTTCCAGAATCACATGAACTCTACCAATAGGCCTTGTCTGAGTCCCAAAGCATCTTTAGTAATATCAGCAGAAGAACAATGTTGGTTTCTGCCATAAACTGTACTGCAGTTTGTGCAGTACATCTGATAGCACCTAAAGCCATGGATCAGAAAACATAACAAGATTTCTGGATGAGTTTGGTGTGGTAAGAAGAAGAAAAAAACCTGCAGGCAAATTTGAGCTATTCCAGAGAGATTCGTCGTGGTGGAGGAATGGAATCTTTTTTAATACACTTCAAAATGTTCTCGCATTGTGTCATGGGAAGGGAGGACTGGTTTGGTCAAGGGCTGGAAACCAGGAGACAGTGAGTTCTAGTCCTGCAGCCTTAAGCCACGGAAGCCAGCTGGGTGACCATGAGCCCATCACTCTCAGCCAGCCCATCTCAAGGTTGGCTGTTGTGGGAGGAAAGAGTATTAGGTATGTTTGCCGCCTTGAATTACTTAAAGGCATGATATAAACAAACAAACAAACAACTAAATAGCTAGCCTTTCTTATTAATCTAACACGTGTAGGATAAGCTGTTACTTAAAGGAAGTAAATTAAAATATTGCCCTATCTCAGAGAGTCTGCCCCGTGCCAAGAGGAATGGCATGAAGCAGGTGTTTTATGAAGAAACACATCCAAGAACTTGCCCCAGGCAAGACAGGCATTCCCCTTCTTTGAAAAGGGCAAGTTAAAACAAGTTAAAGATGTACTAGTGGGTGATTAAACGTTTAAACTGGCTTGAACTGCCTCAACTTCCCCTCAACTAGAAGCTGCTTCTGTGTCGCATGCTACATCCTCAGCCTTACAAATATATTTGGGGTCTGTGTGGAATTATTCTTAGCTCGTATAACTTACAGGTAGTCCTAGACTTATGACCACAATCGAGCCCTAAAACTTCTGTTGTTAAGTGAGACATTTGTCAAGTGAGTTTTGCCCCATTTTATGACCTTTGCTACAGTTGTTAACTGAATCACTGCAGTTGATAAGTTAATAACAAGGTTGTTAAGTGAATCTCACTTCCCATTGACTTTGCTTGTCAGGTCGCAAAAGGTGATCACATGGTCCGGGGGCACTGCAACGGTCATAAGTATGAACCAGTTGCCAAGCATCTGAATTTTGATTATGTGACCAAGGGGATGCTTCAAAGGTCGTAACTGCGGAAAACGTTTGTGTCACTTTTTTCAGTGCTGTCGTAACTTTGGTCACTAAGTGAACTGTTGTAAGTCGAGGACTGCCTGTAGTCAGGGTGAAGGGTGTGGCCACCTTTATGAAATATACAAAGTAACTGAACTACCTGCACTACAGAAGCCAAAAAGGGAGAGTACTTTAAAAAGGTTTGTGTATTTGTGTCACATTTATGAGAGTGCCTCTGGGCACAGCCTCAGTTCACACAGCCCGAGTTAAGTAAGCGCTTGTACAGAACACGCTGATAAGAGTTTGATCTTAGATAAAAGATCTTTCTTAAATCAATGAATGTAGGCAAACTGTGGTTACTGTTAACCTGGCCTTGTGTAAGCAGAATCCCTTGTATTGAGGCATAATCATTTGTATTGAGCAGATCCCAAACAGGCACATCCCATCCCCACCAGGTGACTGCCATCAATTAAAATGATGATGATGAACCAGGATGGGGACAATGAGAAACTCCATCTAAGTCGCTGGACGTTGGCGCTCATTCAGTGGCGTAACCAGCTAAGCATTGACGCCCAGGGAGACGTGCACTCTGAGTCCAAAAGCTGCCGCCAATAGGCTGAAAAATATAGCTCAAGGAGAAAACCAGATTTATTTTTCCAAGTCCACAGGACACTAGTGGCAGGAAGGAAAAAGTAAGGTTTCTCAGTCCATCAGCTATGCCCAATTTATTATTATTTTGGCTTGTTGCACACCAGTGAGTCAGATGATTAGGCTGGATTTTATTCACCTATTTGCTCTTTCCCAAGAGTATTATTGGGTGGCAAACACACTGAATCTCCCTGCCTTCTATTCCCCCGCCCGCAAAAAAACCCACAACTGTTTGAGACAAGTTGGGCAGAGAGCGCCCAGTAGCCAGTCTGTCCCCTGCTGACTTCCTTGCCAGCTCCTGGTCTCTCGGCCAGTACCTCCCCTCCCACACCAAAGGGACCGCTAGAAACCCACCCGTGTTTCTGGAGTCCCCCTCTTGTTTAAAAAGCTAATCTAATCCAAGGCAGGAAGAGAGACAGAGCAGAGCAAGGGGGGGGGGCGGATCAGTCTTCCCATTAAGGGGTGCAGCTCCCCAATCTTCGGAACTACACTAGCCGGACTATCGGGAGCTCTGCATCTGCTCGCTACCCCACTGACTTCCTTCCTACGTTTCAGCTGAGCGGGAAAGGGGTTTGCCTGACATTTGGCCTACTCAAGGGGCGCTTGTTCTACCGCATTCCGGACCTGGCCTGCCCGCCCCCTCCCTCCCTCTTCCGCTCTTCAGGGAGCGCGGAGCCACTCACCCAGCGCAGCCACGTTGCGCACCTCCCCGCGGGCCAGCTCGGCTGAGCCCAAGAGCCGGAACCAGCCATTGGGGTAGGAGGGCAGCAGCTGGCCGGCACGCCGGTTCTTGCGCATCCGGCCGGCGCTCTGCGCGCGGGTCCAGCCGGGCTCAGTCAGGTAGCCCACCTGGTCCAGCGGACGAATCAGTCGCTTGGGCCGCAGCAGCAGCCACGCCACGCTGCCGCCGGCCGCGGCCACCACCACCAGGAGCAGCGGCAGGAGGGCGGCGGCTACAATGGCCACTAGGAGCACGACCAGCCTCATCCTGAAGTGTCCGACTGCAGCGCGTCCTCGCGCCTCTTATAGCTCCGGCCGGGACAGGGGTGGCCCATCTCAGTCGCTTCTGCCGGGGCCGGCCCAGCCTAGGCGGCAAGCGAATGAACGCTCGAGCGCCTCCTCCCCGACCCGGCCTCCTTGGTTGTCCCTCCAGCGCGAACCTGCAACCCGTATGGAGTCGGCGGCTAAAAGTACCGGGGGAACTCTTTGCCACTGGCGGCTCTAGCAGAGCGCAGCACAGGCCCTCTAGCGCCAGTCCAGTCAAACGAGACCAGGAGCACACGGATTGGCCATGGTGACAAACCTTGCCTGGTCGAGCGCAGCTCAAAGAGGCTCTGGGCAAGGGAAGGACTGGCGCTCTTAGAAAAGGCAGCCCTGCCTTCTGTCAGTCACCGGAGGGATCCCCTCACCACCCCTAATTTCTGCAGAGAAAGGTTCGGCAGCTGAGTTGGAGCCGCCCCTCTCCAGCCAGGGCGGTCTAAGTAATCAACGATTAACCTGTAAATTATGTATTCCCAGACAGGAGGGAGGGGGACAATGGGGAGATGGAGGGGCCAATGCCTCCTCGGGAAGCCTCCCGGCTCTCCTGCCTAGAAGAGAAAGAGTCTGCCACCGAAGCTGCCTGGTGGGCACAAAGTCTCGGAAGGGCTCTCAACACAGACCACCAAGGGAGCCTCTGAGCAAGCTCTGCCCGCTGCAGACCCCCCCTGCCTGTCCGGCATAAGTGGGTCGATGAAGCGACTCCACTTGACATTTCGGCACCTCGGAGGAGGGGGCAGCCCGGTCGGAATGTTTTCCCTGCTGTAACAGCTTTTCTAAATCTGGGGTGCTGGAACACCACCAGAAGACAGGAAGGGCTCCACAGGGACCCGCGACCAGCTCCGTCCAGCTGCTGAGAACTCAGAAAGACCAAATGCGGTGGTGGGGTGGGGTTTTCCCACAGGTTTTACCAGCGGAGGGGGTCTTGCAATGGCCCCAACGCTTGCAAAAGCAAAGCCAGGGAGCCCACGCCTCTGCCCGCTTCCTCTGAGGATCTCTCTGGCTTCTGCGGAAGGTCCTAGGCAAAGGCTGCCTCCTTCGCTGAAAGAATTGCAAAGCCCTCAACCCTAATTTTTCGTAGCCTCACTTTCAAAGCAGCAAGAAGTTTTGCTTGTGCCACAGACACCGCCCCCCCTCATGTCTGCTTTAGTGTTATTGTTATTTTCATTCCTGTTCTCAAAGCACATTTGGAAGATGTGGGACTCCAACATAATGAAGTGTTTCTATAGCAACGTGCACTTTTTAAAGACGTCACCAAGACCGGTTGGATCGCTGGATTCTGGGGCTGCTGGAGGGGAAAAAACCCTCAGTTCTTTTGTTCTGAACGGGGAGGGGGGGGCTTAATCTTTATCCAGATCCGTGGGTGCCAAAGTGAAGATATGTATACGTATAGGAATTCACTCCCACCTGTCACTTTAGCATATTTGCCATTTTCTATACTGAATGCCTGCCTGCGCCTCTGCTTCTTTAGAAAACCTTTAATTTGCTGGTGGCAATAAAAGCTGTTAAGAGGAAATATAGGAAGGCTCACCCTGCATTTGTCGAAGGCGTTTTAAATGAGAATAAATAAGGAATCAGCATTTGGTGCCACCAGAAGCGAGAGAGCGTCCAGTTCAGGAGGTTCCACTAAGGTGGGAGAGGCTGCGTCTATTTGTTTGACAGACGGTTCCTAAGCAGCCAGCCAGGAATAGCTGGGCTAGTTTGGGGAATTGTCTTGGAAGGGATCAGCATCAGGAAAGTCCCATTGCACAGTCTGGAGGAGAGTGGCCAGGTAGAGCAACACTCGGATCTCTGCCCGGTCTGTACTGCCCACCAGGGACAAGGAAACACCTGCCCAGCACTTATATCACCGCAGGGAAGCCTCCTTTCCCCCCCTTAGCAGGGGGGCTTAGAGCCTGAAGGGGGTTCACTGTGTCCTCTCATGAGAAAGGAAGGAGACCCACGTTTCCCACTTTGTTCCCAACTGCACACGTGCACAAATTGCCCGGCTCTTCTGTACGGTATGTCGAAAAATAATCTCCCCCCCACCCCGACTGGTGAGCTGTCCACCTGCTTGCCATCTTCTTTGGCTTTACTAGATCTTCTTCTTCCTCCACAGCCAGTCTATTCATCCCTCCTTCCTTTCTCCTCCCTCTAGATCCCTCCTTCCTTCAGTTGGGCTGCATTCCCAACCAGCCGAAGCATCTCCTTCTCGCCTAAAACCAGGTCACCTGCTTTTGGGTCGGTTGGCTGGCAAAAGCTGAAAACCGGGGAGGCGTCTCGGAGCTGGGGGGAGAGGGAAGCTGCAGAAAGGAAGGGTGCACTTCCATCCTCGGGAGGGAAGAGGGCGGCCGCTTTAGGCGGCTCTTTCCTCGCAGAAGCCCCAAGGTGACCACCTACCCACCCCACTTCATTTTTCTTCTATTCAGATTCGGGGGCGAGGCGGGGGAGGGATCTTCCAGAAGCCGCTGGCGCGGAAAGTGGGGGTGGGGGCTCCCTCAGGAGCTGGAGGGTTTGGCCGGGCGGGGGCTGGCTTTCCGGGGCCCCACCCTCCCTCCCTCGCTCGCCCCCTTCGCCCCCGCCCCAGTCGACGTGCCGCGGCTGCCGCAGTGGCAGGTTGGCGGAGCCGCCGGGCGCCTCTCCCGCGCGCCCGATTGACCGCAGGGGGGAATTCAGCACCGCGGAGAGCGGCTCGCCCGGGGCGCGGGGCGCCATGCGGCTGCTGCTGCTGGCCGTGCTGGTCTGGTTCTCGGTGGCCCGCGCGGGCTGCGAGCCCAAGATCATCAACATCGGCGCCGTGCTGAGCACCAAGAAGCACGAGCAGGTCTTCCGCGACGCCATCAGCCAGGCGAACAAGCGGCATGGCACCTGGAAGATCCAGCTCAACGCCACCTCCGTCACCCACAAGCCCAACGCCATCCAGATGGCTCTCTCCGTCTGCGAGGACCTCATCTCCAGCCAGGTAGGCGCGGGTCGAGTCCCTCTCCCAGGGCTCGGACACCCGCCTCTTGCCTGCTCCTTTCTCCCCCCCACCAGGAAGCCGCCCCTCCCTCATCTTCCTCAGGCAGGCAAAGAAATGCCTCAGAGTCTCAGGAGCGAAGGAGTGGGGGAGGGGTGGCAGCGGTGGGACCCTTTCCAGAAAGCATCCCAAAGCCGCCTTCCCTCCTCCTCTGCCCCACCTCAGGGTGAGCTGTGTGAGCATAATAGGGGGAAACTGAAGGGGGGGGGGAGAGAATCAATCTGGCTCACATAATGCGCCAAGGCGGGCACGGGCATGAGAACGTGCATATATCTGGGGGCGGCTCTTGCAAGGCTGAGGGGACTGAAATGGCAGGGAAACCAACAAATGGGAAGGAAGAAGCACTTTGCCTGCCCCCCACTCCCACCCCCACCCCCACCCCAGTTGCTGTGTAGCATCACTCTGGAGCAAGCTCTCCCTAGGCTAGAAAGCCTCCCTGCATGCTTGAACCCTGGTGTGCACAACCAATGAAAAGCAGATGGACTGTGCATTGTGGGCACAAACCCAACCTTTCTCACAAACGGGGAGGAAGGACCACAAAACCATACCTACACACCAACCACCCTTGCAGGTTTACAGGTGGACAGTTTTCTCTTTTAGAAAATGTAGTCTAAACACTGGATTAAAAATAAAGGGTACACAAAACGCACCCTCAAGGTCAATAAGCCTTCTTCTTAGAGAGAAAGATGGGGAACTAAATCCAGGCAACTGTCCCCACAAGCTTGCTCCCCCCCCGCTGTTTATTTGCCTTTCTGCGCAATAGAAAAATAGGAAAAGAGGGGGGTGGCAATTGGGTGCAATTCTTGAAGCTCCCCCACCCCAAAAACAGCAGAAGAGTCCAGATTAACCGGACAGTCAACGGCCTGCCTGCCTTGAATTCCAGGGTATCCCAACCAGCCTCCCCAAATCCACTCTGCATCTTGTGTTTTTCACTTTGCTTCCATGAGCCCCGAGTTTGCTTGTAACAGAAGGGACTTAGCACACTGGAGTCAGGATCCCACTCAAGGCCATGAAGCAGAAAGACCAGGAGGGCTCAGGGGCCACCACCAAGGATCTGTCAAGCCAGATACTCTAGAAAGGCTTGAAGGAGCAATCCTGGTGAAATGAAGTGCCTCGCCTCACAACTGAATAACTAAACACAGCAGCAAAGGGAAGAATGGAATGGAATGGAATGGAATGGAATGGAATGGAATGGAATAGAATAGAATAGAATAGAATAGAATAGAATAGAATAGAGTTGGAAGGGGCCTTGGAGATCTTCTAGTCCAACTCCCTGCTTAGGCAGGAAACCCTACACTACTTCAGATAAGTGGTTATCCAGTCTCCTCTTAAAAATTTCCAGTGTCAGAGCATTCACAACTTCAGGAGACAACTTCTTCCACCGAATAATTGTTCTGTCAGGAAATTTCTCCTTAGTTCTAAGTTGCTTCTCTCCTTGATTAGTTTCCACCCATTGCTTCTTGTCCTCTCAGGTGCTTTGGAGAATGGCTTGTCTCCCTCTTCTTTGTGGCAGCACCTGAGATAGTGGAACACTGCTATCATGTCACCCCTAGTCCTTCTTTTCATCAGACTAGACATACTGAATTCCAGCAACCGTTCTTCATATGTTTTCAGGAAGGCTGTGAGACAAACTATGAAAGTATATAGGCAGGGCTAAACAAGGACCAGAGCAAAGTTTGCCCATGGAGCTGGCTTTCAACCTGGAGAAGATGAGGAGAAATTCCTGAAGGAAAAGGCCATCAGTGGAGCTGCCTCTGCCGTCCTTCCCATGTTCTGGGCAGGATGCCTGTGAAAGCCAGTTGCTAAGGAACGTGAGTGGGAGCAGGAGACCTCCCCTCTTCTGCTCCTCACAGGCACCCAGTCAGAAGAGTTGATTCAACCGGCCTGGAGCAGAAGAGAGGAAGGACAACCAGGGCAGCAGACGGAGGCAACAGGAAGGCTGGGAAGGGAGCAGGCGGGAAAGGCGATGCTCCATCTTTCACACAGCACCAGGAAGAAGCAGGGTGTTTTGACTGCAGCAGGCACTGCCTTTGGCGAAGGCTTGAGCATCACTCAGCCACCGACAGCCCCCCATTCCCCAACCTGGTTTAGCCTCATGCAGTAAGCCCACTCGTCTTTTTTACAGGGAACTGGAAAAATGAGCAGAGTCGTTACTCTCCATGACATCTCTTCCCTCCATCATGGGAAGACTCAGATCAAGGGCTTTCCTATAGCCCTGCAATCTGCCTAGGCCTAGCGGGCTGGATAAACTAGTGGTCATTTCAATCATCATGGGTGGTTCTAAACCTAATTTATGTATTATGCTAATTGGGAACTATTTTCAAAATTGGTTTCCCAACGCAGCTGGAGGGTATACATCACAGAAAGAAAAAACCTGCATGCATTTGCTAATTCGGCCCATTGGAAATCAAGGGGACCGTTCGATGGCCAGGCAAATGCTAGTCACTACCCACAGGCTCCAGGGACTTGAACAGCCCTTCCCTTTGGGTTGGGGCCAGGTTTCCCGCCCCCCCCCCAGTGGAAGAGAAGACAAGCCAGCCCTCACCCACATTCTTGCATTGCCTGCTCCCCTTGCAACTGCCCCTCCCCCTCCCGCTCTTTCTCAGAATCTCAACTGACTCTTTCACCTGAAACGGCCCTGGGGAGACATTACACTTCCATGCTAAATGTGCAGTTAAATAAATCATATTATCTAGCCTGCCTGTTCCAAGGGGACTCCTCCTGACCCTGTAAATGCCTTGGAAAGATCCATGCAAGTCAGCAGAAGTAAAACAGCCTCAGGAAAGCTGACACGCAGGGTGGCTAGGAAGCATCTGCTCCAGCTGGCCCCAATCTCCTACCCTGGGAGTTACTGTCCAGGACATCCAATGGGTGCCAGTTGGTGAAGTTGATTTTACCACCGGCCACCAGAATTTTACCACAAGGATAAGACTTATCTCCCAAATCATGCCAGGAGATAATAAAATAATGATTTGTTTTAATAACAGAAGGCTAATGAGAGTGAATTTCACAGCTAATACCAGTTCCGCCTGGATTCCCCTAACACGGTCCCTGAATTAGCTCAGTTCTCTTGACTTGCATAAAACACTAAACTATAGCTTGCTGCTGTTTCTAGCCAAAGAAGTGTTTGAAATAATATTTTAAAATCCCAAATACCTCTATTTGGGATCAAGCAAAAAAGGTTTGAATGGAATTGTAATTCCATAACAAAAAGAAAATTACAATATTTCAGAAATGCAGCCCATCCTGGCCAAAAGAGACATTCAGGAGTCACTCTTTCATAAGTGGCTAACTAATCCTCAATTTACGACCACAATTGAGCCCAGAATTTATGTTACTAAATGAGAAATGTGTTGTTAGTTTTGCCCCATTTTACGACTTTTCTTGCCACATTTGTTAAGTGAATCACTGCAGCTGTTAAATTAGTAACATGATTATTACGTGGATCTGGCTTCCCGTTGACTTTGCTTGTCAGAAGATCACAAAATAGGATCACATGACCCCAGGAGAGTGCAACCGTCATAAATATGAACCAGTTGTCAAGTATCTGAATGTAAACCACCTGACCGTGGGAATGCTGCAACTGTCATAAGTGTGGAAAATGGTCATAAGTTACTTTTTTCAGTGCCATTATAACTTTGAACGTTCACTAAATGAATTGTTGCAAGTCAAGGACTACCTGTATCAGCTCAGAAACGCTGACCCTTCTCAAGTCCCAAGCTTATATTCTGTATAAGCAGGAAAAACAAAGAAGCCGAACTGATTCAAAACAAGAGGACAAGACTAAGTCTCTGCCTCCGTCACTCTAAATTGGCTACCTGAAGGCCTCTAAACCAGCGGTGAAATGCTCCCGGTTCAGACCGGATCGCCCGATCCAGTAGCGATGGTGGCGGGTGGTTCAGAGAACTGGTAGTAAAAATCCCTGCCCCACCCATGCCCAGCTGAGCCGCGCAATCATTGGAGGTTTTTTTTTTTTACTTTTAAAAGCATTTTTTCTTCAGCCAAAAAAATGTTTTTAAAAGTAAAAAAAAAAAAAAGTTGGCCACACCCACCCAGTCACATTACCCTACCACTGCCAAGCCACACCCACAGAATCGGTAGTAACAAATTTTACATTTCACCCCTGCTCTAAAGACACACCCGTCTTGCACTGACAGGGGTTCTCTGCGTATCAATGCTCGTAATGAGTTCTAATGCCAGAACGGATTGGCAAACGGCTGTGCATCTCCTCGTTTTACAAAAACATTTTTCTCTATTTTAAACAAGAACTGACACACGGCATTTTGAAAGTGCATTTTTTAAGTTTGGGTGATAGAGAAAAATCTCTGTAGAACATCTGCTCATTTTGTAATAGAGAAATAACGAAGTCAGACAGAAGACAGGTAGAGGCATGCTTGAAGAATGTAACTGTCCGGCCGTATTCACAGTTCTGGAGGCCGCTGTCCATTTCAGCAGTCCAACTACTAGCATTCGAGACAGCGGGTGTTTCCTGGGCAGAGACGGGGTCCCGTGTGTGAACCACTTGTCGGTGTGCTGTATCCTACAGGTGTATGCCATCTTAGTGAGCCACCCACCAGCTCCAAATGACCACTTAACACCAACACCGGTGTCGTACACGGCTGGGTTCTATCGGATTCCTGTCCTTGGGCTGACCACTCGCATGTCCATATATTCAGATAAGGTAACAAGCTTATTATTATCATGACTAATATTACCGTTATTATTACTGCTAATACTGGTGTGCGTATATTATGGTAAGAGGTAGAACATTCTCTCACTTCTTGTGTTCCTGGTAACTTAAGTTCCTTGTTTCTTGCCCGTCCCCTGGAACAATTCTGAGTTCTCTTTTACACAACATTCCTTCAGATGCTTGAAGACAACCATCATGTCTTCCTATAGGCTTCCCTTCTCCACAGGTGCCACCAACATTTTCTTATAACTTTTTTCCTTCCAAGTCCTCTGTCATCCTGGCTGCTCTCTTCTAGACATGCTGATGACTTTCCTAGTCCTAGAACTCAGGATAGGCAAGACAGGCCATTGAAAGACAAATGAAGAAGAGTCCTTGCTTACCGTCTGAGGGTGATCTATAGACCTTTGGTGGTCAGCACATGGAAATGGGATCTTTTCAAAAGCAATTAAGCTTCAGAAAGATTTATCAGGGTCAAGTAAAAGGCTTACAAACCAGTCCCTGGAGAACAAAACAAAATCCTCGAGTTTGTTTTTTTAGATTCCCTGTAAAGATGACCACTCAAGTGGAAAACCTTTCAACCTCCCACCAACGTAGCCTTTTTCCTTTCAGACTTTGGTTTGCTCCGTCTTTCATTTGCAGAGCATTCACCTCTCCTTCCTACGAACGGTGCCCCCCTACTCCCACCAGTCCAATGTTTGGTTCGAGATGATGCGCTTTTACAAGTGGAACCATATCATCCTCATCGTCAGCGATGACCACGAAGGGCGAGCTGCCCAAAAGAAGCTGGAGACCCTCTTGGAAGAGAAGGAATCCAAGGTCAGTATCTGCCACGCTCCACTGCCTAAACCTCTGTGGATACAGCAGAACCTTTAAAAGTCTCAGGCTTGTTATATGTACGTAGAGCCGTGTATGTAAAACACCTTCTTTCTTCCCATTGTTAACATGACTAACATTATGCTTTAAGCATCAACGGTGTCTCTTGAGTAGTACCTAACAAAACCTTGTACTCTTATTCATTTCACTTGCTTTACCATGGTCAAAAACCTCCTGCATTAAAAAAAAAAGAGAAAACAAAAACATGCAGACGAAACCAGCAACAACTGTGAAATGAGGAGGAACATAACCTGGAGCTTTGCAAATCCCCATCTCTCAATGGCGAGTGTGCTGATAAGAGAAAGATCTCCAGAGTAGTAAGGAAACTACCCATGACCTCCTGGTCTCTTGTGGGCCAGCTGGGCTCAGAGAGAGAAAAGGAGAGCGTGATTGTGTGTGTGTGTGTATGAGAGAGAGAGAGAGAACATAAGAGAAAGAAAGAAAGAAAGAAAGAAAGAAAGAAAGAAAGAAAGAAAGAAAGAAAGAAAGAAAGAAAGAAAGGGAAAATAGTTGAGTATCTCAGGTCCTAGCACGGCTTGTCCCTTCCGTGGGCTCCCTGATTCCTACTGGCTCGGTCTTGCTAGAATACTTTGGGGTCAGGCTTGGTCCTGGAGAGCAGCAGGATCCTTGGGTCTCTTTAGGATACTTCCAGTTACTTTCGTTTCCCGGCTTGCTGACATGCCTTTCTGCCTCTTCCCATTCTCCCTAAGCCTCTTCTACATTACTTCTAAGCTCTGATCCCTTTCTACAAGAATTTACGCTGCCAATCAATTTGCATCCTAAGATTGACATGCCCACTTTCATAATCAAGGTCTGAGAAAGAGCATCTTCTTCCCCCCTGCAAAGCATAAAAATGTCACCTTTATGCTGACACAACGGCTTGTAAGGCAAAAGTTTTGTTCTGTATTCAAAAAAATAGTAAGTGATGGTACAGATGTGCTATAGCCTTTTCCTACTAGCTGTTATTAACGTGCACTGGCTTCGTGGCCTTCACTGGACTACACAGCTAATGGTTACCAGGCAGAGAAATCAGAGCTGTTTCCCCTCTGCAATTCCCACAGGCCTACCTAAACGGAGCTCGGCAGACAGGATAGAGATTGCTGTAAACACGGGTGGAGAGGGAGAACCAGATCAAAATATTCCCCTCATCCAATAAATCTCTCTGCACACACACAGACAACTAGTATAGCAGGGAAAACCCGAGCTAAGAATTGCTGCTTTGCTATGTGTTGGTTGGTTTCCCTTTAATAAATGGACACTCAAGTGATGAGATCCAACCCTCGCCCACAAAATGCAAAAATCCCACAAATGTCTTAAGGATTGCCTCCTGTTCTGACATGGCAGTCAAAAGCCACCCAGGGCTCTCTTTACAAGCTGACCTACATAGATGAGTCTGATTCCTCTTTGATCTGGCAATGCTGGCAAAAAGTGCCTTGAGACCATCTGGGCGGATGACGTGGGCATCATCAGATGCTACTCCCTACAGTTGTCTCTGCAGCTCTTTTGGGGAGACAGTGCGGATAAAAGGATCGATCTGATAAAATGATCAGATGGCGAGGACCAGCAGCCTGCGGTAAAGAGGCTACTCTAGAGTAGATCTCTCTCCTTTTCTCTTCTTTCACTGAGTTATCCAGAGGCTTCAGCCAGACAAGTCCCACTCCAAGCTCTGAACAGCAACAGCAGCAGCAGCAGCAACAGAGCCAGTTTCTGCCCGATCTGCACGCTGGCCGTCAGCAGCCACATTGTGATAGAAAAGCAGGGCTTTCTGGTCCTCAAATATGGTATGAGGATCACCGCCTCCCTTCCCCCACACTTCTAGAATTAAACAAACTGCCCTCCCCGGCCAATTTCTACCTGCCTGAGCCATTGGTTCTGCAAAAGCATTTGTCCGGTGCTTGAAGCAAATATGGTATTTATGGAGAATCTGAAGGAGCAAGCAACGTGTTATGTACAAGCAGTCCAAGTTATCTTTCAGCTGTGGCAATAACACACCCTGTATGGTACCCCCCATCCCCGTTCCAACATCCCCTAGAACTGCAATTCATAGAACCATCTTCTCATCTCTGCAGACACAAAAATAATAATCTCAGAACGGTAGCATTGGTCACCACCATTCCTGCTAACAGCTAACTTTTTGTTCAGGCAAAACTAAGAACAGGACAGATACAATGACCCTCTGAGTCCAGAATACGGCTCTGCCTTGGATGAGAAAAGGTTGCTCGTTGAGCCTCAGTCTTGAAGTCGCTTTGAATGGCACACAGAATCTTTCATCTGTATGGAAGGGTCTTATTTAAAACCTCCTTTCCGCACCCTATCAGAGCAACATAACCAAACCAAAGCCGCTACAAACTAAACCCATAGTTGCCCCAAGTTTAGAAAAAAGTCCAGATTAGAAGGGAGAGGATATTTTTAAAGAGCTTCCCAACTTCTACCAGAGGCTCAGCTGGCAGGGCAGAAGGCCAGAGCAGCGGCTCCTGCAAAGACTGGGGGAATCTCTTCTTTTTTTGATGCTTTGACTGCATGGTCCTAGCCAGGACTGTTCAAAATGACAGCTCAGTGCATTGACTTCTAGCCAGTCCCAATAGGATTGCAACCCTCATGACTGCTGTGGGATGCTGGTTGTTCTCTAAGGGGATGTGGCTCGGCTCAGAGATCCCACAGGAAGCCCTGGCTATGATCCACAGCATGGCCTGGCATTTTAATGGCCTTAATGTGCTTTCCATGAAAGAGGGATTACGCAGCAGGGGTGGCAGCGGAGTGGATCGGCCAGTCACTACAGTTCAGGAGGTGCTCCATTTTCAGAGCCGGGGTCCTTGTGAACCCTAGAACCAGCTACGGAGGAGGGCGGTTTGGCCTTAGGAGTTTCAGACATACCTGATGGGGGTGAAACCCTTCAATTTATTCTACCAAAGCTCTTCTCATGCTTCCCTCTCTCTCTCTCTCTGAAAGTTGGAGAAGGCAATGAGAAGGAACGTCCCATTTCATCTTTGTGCATCCACCTCTCTTGCATCTGTCTGCATCTGGCCTCCTTTTAGCCCCCCCACTCCACCCCCGCGGTCTTATTGGATGTCCGCATAGCCATCTGGAAAGCGGCTTATCCAGATCAGCTACCAAAAGAATCTTTATCTTCTTCTCTGGCTTTCCTGGCTTCCAAAAGGATGCGGTCCAGGACAAATGATCATGGTTGGCTAATAGATCAGGTTGCACATGCCTATTATGGAAACTTATAACACTTGCTGTATGCTCCAATGCTCGGCAGCAAGAAAGACATAGCAAGCGAGAGGGGAGGCAAGACGGAGCCAGGTTCAGAGGGCCCCCCCTCACTCCTGGGTTTTGCGTGCTCCAGGGTTATAGTGTTCCCTTTTCACAAACAGTGGAGAAAGAGTTGGATATTGGATTGCTTTACTACACGTCATTTTTTTTCAACTGTTTATAATATTCTTCTGTGTCTACATATTTTTTCTGTGCACATTATTCATCAGAGTAAAAAAAGGAACTATGACAGCCTCGAACAACTATCCTATGACAGCAAGCGAGGACCCAAGGTATATTTGCATGGACAATGCACGCCGCCCACCAACCTAACTAGCAAAATGATGAACTTGGCCACAGGCACAAGGAAAAATTAATTAAAAATCAGAATCAGAATCAAAAAAAATATGTTCCAAGCAAGCGAGCAAACTCCATGTTTTTGGTAGCACGTTATTTTATGTTGGGATAAGTTTGGTTTGACCCTGAGAATGGAAATGTAGCAAGTCAGCCCTGGAAATATTTGTTTTGGAGACATGCATGTAAAGCAATAATCAACTTGCAAGTATTTTTTTTCTTTCTTTCTTGAAAAATTGAACCAATCCCTTCCTGCTGTCCTTTCCTTTCCTCTTCTCCCCCCACCCCCTGCCAAAAAGAAATGGTTCCTTGGCGTGAAACTTTCACTTTGATTCCCCACGTTCCCAAGATGAACCTTGTGCATTTTCAAAAATTTTGAGTTCCCCTGGTTTATTGTTTGGTTTTGTTTTTCTGAAAAACAACACTGGTTTGAGTTTTCAATTGCATTGCAAATGAACAAATATGTATCAATGATACTTATATATGCCTTTTTTCCTCTTTTCTCTACAAATGCACGCCTCTCTTTGAGTCTTGAGTGACTGCATGCACAGTGCAAAAGTTTTTAAAAATTAAAGAGAAAACAGTATCGATTAATGTCAAAGAAAGGGGAAAAAGCCCTAAGAGAAAAAGAAAAGAAAGAAAAAAAAAGAGAAAAGAAAAGAAAAAATAACTTCCCTCTGCCCTTCCTTTCCATGCCTAGCAGTGCTTTGAAAGAGGGATGGAATTCTCTTTCCTAGAAAGCATGGTTCTGACTCAGCTCTCGGGCCTTTGCACTAATCCCTCTCGCTCACACCAATTGCAGGCTGAGAAGGTGCTTCAGTTTGAACCAGGGACAAAAAATGTGACTTCACTGCTGCTGGAAGCCAAAGAACTGGAGGCTCGGGTGATTATCCTCTCTGCAAGGTAAGCCCTGCACCTAACCGCCACCTGCCTTTCAGCATTCAGGCCTCACACGCAGATGCTGGAGCCGCTGGGTGCAATGATGTCCGGGCCCCTTATTCCTGGGGGCCCTCCTGTCCTGTACCACTGAGAAGCAGTAGAAGCGAGGTAAATGATGCACCAGATGGGAATCCAGCCAAAGCCAGACTGGTTCCTGGCACAGTCACAAGGGAAATCCCAGGCCCGCAGACAGGACAGGAAAAAGAGTCCAAACCGAGGAGCTGTAGGATGGGAGCGGTCCCACCGGTACCAGCATCACCATCCTTCCAGCAAGCAAATCCTTTGGCTTCCTTTTGGGGTCCCCCCCACCCGCTCTCAGGAAACTGCAGAGTGGGAGGGAGGGAGCCCTTCTACTCCCCCTCTCTCTCCTTGGTGCTAGCCACACATCTAGCCAAACATCGATGAGGCTGAGGGCAAAGCTAAGCCCAGGAGGTGACGCCCCCTGCCTCATATCAGTTCTGCCTTGATCTGACACAATGATGTTCTCTGCCCTGAGACAAGGAACAGCCAGATGCCCAGGGATGGCATAGGTGCCAGCAGTGCTTCCTGAGAGGAGAGCAGTCCTCAGCCAGCGGCAGTTGCAGCTGCCCAAAGAGCCACTGCATCACCAGGGACAGTATTGAGATCAAAGGAACTGGTAGCCCCCTCCACGCTTCGCTGCTCAGACCACGCCTGGAATATCCTGCCCAGTGCTGGTCATCACCATGCAAGGAGGACCTCTGGAAGGGATGCTGATCAAAGCAACCAAGGTGGAAGCCAAACCCTCCGAGGAGTAGTTAAGGGAACTGGGTGTGGTTGGCCTAGAGGAAGCTTCCAATATGTGAAGGGCAGTCCCAGAGAAGAGGGGTGCACACATTCTCCACAAAGCCTAAGGACAGGGATGGAACCAGTGGTGGGAGCTTTACAGAGGGAGAACCAAACTCAGAATAAGGAGGAATTTCCTGACCTGTCGTGAAGAGGAATAGTCTGCCATCTGGAGCTATGGGGTGCCCATCACTGGAGGATTTTAAGCCAAGGTTGGGCTGGGATGATCTCAGGATTCCTGCCCTGGGAAGGAGCTGGACTAGAAGACTCGGAGGGCCCTTCCAACTGTAGACAAGATTCTATGGTTCCAAAGTCTGGTTTTCTTCTAGAGCTAAAATTAAAGTTACCCACTGTTTAAAGTTCAAACTTATTTCTAAGGAACGTATTACAATCCTCTGCACGTTTACTCAGAATGAAGCTCCACTGTATTTAATAGCCTTACATTCTAAAAATATAGGATTATAGTTCCAGTTACTTGAACATGTTAACTCCAAGTCTAAAATTCTAAATTGAGGAGCCAAGTTTAGCTCTGAGATTATTACATAAAGAAATACATTGCTAAATGAAACATACGATTCCACACTTTGCAGTTACTGACATAATTTATGCATCGCGTTCAACCATCCAACAACTTTGCACTGGCTGGAAGCTGAGAACTGGAAGCTGAGAACCCAAAGGCTCAGCTGGAGGGCTCCCCTTTAGAGAAACGTCTAGGGTTCCAAATATCTGTGGTTCTGCATGGATAATTCTCCTGGGTTTCCAACCTATCTTTTGTTTCTTTCCCCCAAAGGAAGTGTTAAGAGAAAGCCTCCCACCTTCCCCAACTCAAGAAATGTTCCAAGACAAAGCAGGAGCTTGAGGAATCTTAGTTGCCCTCTCCCCAAAAGGGGCAATTTCCCTAAACTACTTGCCACTTGGTCCTGAGGTTCTGCCTCCCTGGGATCACTGACCATCCAGTAATTTGCCCATTCAGTTAAACAGTTTGTGAGAGCTTTCTTCCCTAATGCCTTCTGCTTGAAGTGGGCCCAAGCCAGACAAATAGACTGCCCCAGTCTCTGACTCCTGCCTTCTGCACTGGAGAAACCTTCGGTAGCTTCCCTTTTTCCCTGGGGGTCTCCACAGGGGGTTCACTTGGCAGAAGCGTCCATGAAGGGGAGCATTAAGAGCCGAGGTGACCACGCAGTGGTTAGAGCGCAGCACTGCAGGCTACTTCAGCTGACTGCCATTTGACAGTTCAAGTCTCGCTGGCTCAAGGTTAACTCAGCCTTCCATTGTTCCGAGGTGGGTAAAATGAGGACCCAGATTGTTGGTGGCAAGAGGCTGACTCTGTCAACCACTTAGAGAGGGCTGTAAAAGCACTATGAAGCGGTATATGAGTCTAAGTGCTATTGCTATTGCTATTAAGGAAGGACAAGAGATTCCTTGCCAGTGCCATCTCTGTTCTCTTCCAGCGAGGACGATGCCACCACCGTGTATATGGCAGCAGCCAAAGAAAACATGACCGGTCCGGGTTACGTATGGCTGGTGGGAGAAAGGGAGATCTCGGGCAACGCCTTACGCAATGCACCAGAAGGTACCCATCCTGGTCCTGATCATTCTCTCAAACCACACAGCTTCTGGTCCTAAGTGCCTTCCTCTTGGCTGTCTAGCATGCTCTGCGGACGTTTCTGTTCTGGGTTGCCCGATGGGAGAATTTACAAGAGAGGGAGGGTCAGCAGTAAGGTGGCAAATTGGAGCAATGCCCTGCCCAGGGTGGACGGAATGGAGAGATTCATCTTCCCCTTTTTATAGTTATCATTTCATGCGGTAAAGACAACCAGGGACTAAGCTCAGGGACTAAGGCGAGGCTCAGAGCCTCCAAGCCCAAAGGCAGTCCCACTCAAACAAGCATATTCTGGGGTATAAATGGCTCAGGATCACCGCCCTCGGTGCCCCCAGAGGCCCCGGCCAACAGAAACAGAGCTCACCTGAGGGGGTCTTCTGAGTCTCTTCTCTTTGACCGTTTCAGGACTGATTGGTCTACAGCTCATGAATGGGAAGAACGAATCTGCTCATATCAGAGACGCAGTCGCTGTGGTGGCCCAGGCTGTGCACGACTTGTTTGAGAAAGAGAACATCACTGACCCTCCCCGGGGCTGTGTGGGGAACACTAACATCTGGAAGACGGGGCCCCTCTTCAAAAGGTAGCAGTTCTCCTGCCCCTGCTCTTCAGCCCCTGGGCCCAGCAAATACTCCGGGAGGAGGGAGGGCCAGCTGAGTCATGGGGCCTGTCCCGAGCGCTCGCCTATCTGCCCAAGACCATCCGAAGTACTTCCCCCAGACCCTCCCGAGAGACGAAGGGGGCTGAAACGCTGCTACCTTGAGGCCACACAGCCTGCAAAGCCTAAACGAGACAACTTCTCTTAGGGTGCTGATGCAGACCAAATATGCAGAAGGCGTGACTGGCAGAGTGGAGTTTAATGAAGACGGGGACAGAAAATATGCCAACTATAGTGTCATGAATCTCCAGAACAACAAACTGGTGCAAGTTGGAGTCTACAATGGGAGCCACGTATGTACAGCCCATTTCTTGAATCTTCCTATCCCTTCATTTCAACTCTAGAAAGGAAGGCCCTGAATTTTGGGCCTCCTGTGAATTTCAATAGTATAAAATGCAGCATAAACACAAATACAGTCCCATCTGTCCTGCCCGGCCATCATTAGCGGCTGCAGCCTCTGCCCAGCCCTGCCAGAGCAGTTTGTAACCGTCCTGCCTGAACTGCACCTTCACAGTTTCTGCCCAATGACCGAAAGATCGTCTGGCCAGGAGGAGAAACAGAAACGCCGCAGGGCTATGAGATGTCCACAAAACTAAAGGTAGGCTCTGCCTGGTGGCAATGCCAGCCCGCTTCAAAGGGGAAAGGCCTGTTCCCTCACTTCCAATAAGAGAATTGAAGCCGGGTTCTAGAGGAGCGGCCCTGCCAGGTTCACCAAACAGGGAGAAACGGAGGGAGAGCAGCTGAGGGCTGTCCCTGGGAGTCGGGGGTGGGGGGCTCATTGTGGCCACCACCTTCCCTGCCGAACCTTTCTTCTCCCAAGCAGACTTTAGCAAGGGGCTCCTCCAAGGCCACAAGGCTTTCTGGCCTCTCTTTCCACAGATAGTCACAATCCACCAGGAGCCATTTGTCTACGTGAAGCCCACCCTGGCCGATGGGAAGTGCAAGCCACTGCTCAACAGCACGGGGGGACTGGTGCAGCAGGTGCTCTGTACGGGGCCCAACGAGACCTTGCCAGGTGAACCCCTTGGCCCGGAAGCTAAGGCCCCAACTGAATTTTCCCCCACACGCACACAAAGACCCCCACTTCCAGGTGAAGGACTGCAGCTCCCACTTTCTCTCCATTGGCAAAATTTTCTGCCAGCAACTTAATAACTTGAATAGTGAGAAAGTCCACCCCCCCAAGGTATTTTCTTTATTTCATTCCACTAATTTTTGATAACTATTTCAGATTTCTTTGGAATTAAGAGTAGAGCAATTGCAGTGCTTTAAATTAACATGCAAAATATTTACTTGGCTGTCAAATATCCTTCGAGAAGCCTGGTTCCGACCATTTCCCTACCCTTATTCCCACTTTTTTCTTAGCTGCATCACAAAGGGAATCTTAAAAGCTCCCATGGGATCCGGAGTCGGATCTTCCGAGTGTGAAGGGTTGATCTTCTCGTTTCTTTCTTTCCTCATTGCAACACAGGGCGCCCCAGCGTAATGTTATGTTGCTATGGCTTCTGCATCGACTTACTCATCAAGCTTGCGAAGACAATGAATTTTACCTACGAAGTTCATCTAGTGGGTGACGGTAAATTTGGCACACAAGAACGGGTAAGAATACTGCCTTCCTCTCAGTCTAAATTGAGCCACAACAGTCAAAGTTGGCAGTAGTTCTCAATTTGCTTGGAATTGATAACTCTTGTTTATTTTTCTTTCCATTCAAAAAAGGGAGTGGTAAGTCTATGTTACCATCATGTCCAACCACCGTGCACCAACATCTGGAGGTTGGAAACTGTCAGCATTCAACTAAGTTCAGAAACAGCTGCCACAGGACTAGCTTCAGTTTACAGAGAGGGTCAGGGGTAAATGACGTGGTTTAAGCTCAAAGAAAGACCAGCTTCCAGAACAAGTGGCTAAAGAACCTAAAGCAAGGCAGGGGAGCCTGTGCTGCGAGCAGACAGGGGTTTATATCAAGCAGCTGGCCCAGAGATAAGGCGCTGTAGAGCCCTGTAGGCTCCAAATAGGATGTGGCAGCAGCTGTGAACTAGCAAGGTATTACCGGCACGCAGGTATTAACCTACCTGGGTTGGAAAAGGCGATGCAGCAGGCACTCCCCAAAGAGAGGAAGCTGAAGGTCTTGACTTGAGATCCCACTTAACTTGCAGCTGGTGGCTTGAGCAACTGGCCTGAAGTTCAGAAAAGAAATGGCAGGAGGGGTTGTCAGCTGCATCCATTCTCCCTCTGACTAAGCAAAGGCCAAGAGAGCCCAAGATTTCTATCACATCAAGCATTACTAGCAGAAGAGAATATTTATAGCACTGGGTTGATCTGTGGAGTCTAGGGTGCCCTCTGAGCTTGGATGTTTGCTTGCAGAAGTTTCATGAGAGAAGTCCCTGGTCAGGATGTCTGCAAGAAACAACCAAGCTCAGAGAGCTCCAAACACTCTTAAGGCTTACTAGTAGCCACAGTCCATGTTATGCACCTCCGTTCCCTGCTCTGCTTGGACTTCCTAAACAGTTCATGGCCAGGCTCACCTCGGAGGGAGGAGCTCAGGCATTCATTGAGGAGGCTCTTTTTGAATAGACCTGTACAACGGAATGACCCTGGCCGGGGCTCTAATTGCAGGTGAACAACAGCAACAAGAAGGAGTGGAACGGGATGATGGGGGAGCTGCTGAGTGGCCAGGCTGACATGATCGTGGCACCACTAACCATTAACAATGAGCGGGCTCAGTATATTGAGTTTTCCAAGCCTTTTAAGTACCAAGGACTGACCATCCTTGTCAAGAAGGTAACACACGAATACCAACAAGGCAAAATGGTAGCCAAGAATATGAAGAGCAGTGGGAGCAAATCCCAGGTCCCTCAGCTAAGGATGGAAAAACAGAGCCTTGAATAAAAGGGCCTGGACCAAGGGTCAACCGCTGGCCGCCCTGCGGCAACGGCTGCCTCCTCTGGAATGAAGCAATCCTTGCCTAGTAATACCCAGCCAAAATTAATTGTAATCCTAACAATAAGTGAAGTGGAGCTGCAGAAATAAAATTTAACGGCAACCACTCTGTTACGGTGTGGAAGGTCCTTTTGCTTTCCATCCGATTATGACAAAGATAGCAATAGCAACAACCCTTAACACTTACATACCGCTTCACAGTGCTTTACAGCCCTCTCTAAGCGGTTTACAGAGTCAGCATCTTGTCCCTAACAATCTGGCTCCTCATTTTACCAACCTTGGAAGGATGGGAGGTTGAGTCAACCTTGAGCATGTGAGACTTGAACTGCCCAACTGCAGGCAGCCGGCAGACAGCAGAAATAGCCTGCAGTACTGCATGCTAACCACTGTGTGGCCACCACGGCTCTTGAATGGACCCTCCACGTTTGAGGGCAGCCAATCCCTAAATTCCTCTTGCTTTATGAAGGGACAAGAGTGGCAGGGTAAGGATTTCCGCTTTCCTGCCCTGCCTGAGGATTTCCCAGCTGCACTGGAGTGGCAGTGATTGGAAACTGGTCTAGGCCGCATTGGCCTGATCCACCCTGTTTTCAAAAGATCTCCAGATTCTGGCTGGAAACGGCCCACGCATTGCAGGCTTTTTCCAGCCATGATTTCCTTCTGTATTGCAGGAAATTCCCCGCAGCACCCTGGATTCATTCATGCAACCGTTCCAGAGCACACTATGGCTCCTGGTGGGGCTGTCGGTGCACGTGGTGGCTGTGATGTTATATCTACTGGACCGTTTCAGGTACCTGAATCCTCAGAATGGGGAGGGAGACATGGTGCGTGTGTGCGTGTGGCCTTGGGTGGGTGGAGACTGGCCATGAAAAGTTTTTGCAAATGGAGACGCTGGGATCCAGAATGTTGATAACGATGTTGCTCAAGATGGAAAATCCAAAGGCCATCACCATCAATTCACTAAGCAGCCGCTTAACCATCTCAGGGTATGCTTCCTTTGCATGATTTATGCCCCATCCAGTTGGGTGGGAAGGGCAGGGCAATCCTGAAGCTGACAGCCTGCTCAAACCCTCAGCGTTTTCTTCCCAGTCGGAAGGTCTAGATACCTGTTTCTATCTGGTAATCCTCAGGCTTTCAGGCAGTGGCATGAACCGGAAGCCGCTCTTGCACGGACAGGCACATCTGTGCCGATGGCGGCACTTCCTAGATGGGACAGAACTCAGCCAAGCGGTGTTGCTTGCTCTTTTGCAGTCCCTTTGGCCGATTCAAAGTGAACAGTGAAGAAGAGGAAGAGGACGCCCTGACGCTTTCATCGGCCATGTGGTTTTCCTGGGGGGTCCTTCTGAATTCTGGCATCGGAGAAGGTGAGCCTTGGACCCCCTGGGGAGGGAAATCGCTGTTGCTTTGTGCCATCAGAGGGCAGAACGCATTCATCAGAGAGGAGAGAGGAGGAGTCGGTAGAAGGATCTTCCTAGGAATGCCTCCCTTGATCGTGAGGCCTGTCCCGTTTTTTTTTTCCTTTTGGGTCATTAAGTTCCATGTCAAGTACAGGAAAAAACTTTCTGCCCCTTCCTCTCCAACTTCAACAGATCCCTTTTTTTCTTTACTCTCTTGACTATCAGGTGCCCCAAGAAGTTTCTCAGCTCGGATCCTTGGCATGGTCTGGGCTGGTTTTGCCATGATTATCGTGGCCTCCTACACTGCCAACCTGGCTGCTTTCCTGGTGTTAGACAGACCGGAGGAACGAATCACTGGCATCAATGATCCTCGGGTAATGAGAACGGCAAATTGCCTCCAAACAGACATTCTGCTGAGCTGGTGGCCTGTGACTCAGGAGATGCCACTCAAATATTTCAGTGTATAGGTTCCAGAAAAAGAGGGTGTGTCTCTAATGATCACCATAAGAGAAACAAAAAGCAAGAATTGTCAGTGAGGAAGGCTCCACCACCCTGACCATCCAATATAGCCCTGGTTCAGATTTGATGGAGGGCAAAGGGGGGGGGCAAGAGGGTAAAATCTTCTTGTTCTTGTTTCCCAGTTACGAAACCCTTCGGATAAGTTCATCTATGCCACCGTGAAGCAGAGCTCGGTAGACATTTATTTCCGGAGGCAGGTGGAGCTAAGCACCATGTACCGGCACATGGAGAAACACAATTACGAAAGTGCTGCTGAAGCCATACAGGCTGTTCGGGACAAGTAAGTGTTGATCTGCAGCACTCCTGTCTCTCCCACAGCTTCTCCTCTCAGGTCTCCTTCCTGGAGTAAACGATGGATCATCATTAAGCTCAGAGCATTCTGACTTTTCCAGCCCAGCTGCCTTTAGAGTAGGAAAAGAGCTCCAGCCCCTCCCTGGCTCAAGGAAGCAGGCCAGGCACAGATGCTCTCTGCAGCCAGTTTAAGCCCACTGCTGCTTTGGGGTGATCTGACCCACAGTAGAGGCAGCAGGCTCAGTAGGTTCCCCCACACAGAAACGAACAAGCAGGTAGTTCCCTCTTCTGATCAGCGGACACGCAGGGCGACTGGCTGAGTTTCTCCACGAGGCAGCCCAGTTCCTTCGTCATGCCTTCTTCCCATCTCTTCCCCATTTACTTTACGGCACTCCTTCCATCTCCCCCACAGCAAGCTCCACGCGTTCATCTGGGACTCGGCTGTACTAGAATTTGAAGCCTCACAGAAGTGTGACCTGGTGACTACAGGGGAGCTTTTCTTCCGCTCCGGCTTTGGCATCGGAATGCGCAAAGACAGTCCCTGGAAGCAGAACGTCTCTCTGGCCATCCTCAAGTCTGTACTCTGTCTGGGGAGGGGGAGGGGGAGGGGGAGGGGGGAGAGCGGAGGGCTTTGGGAAGGGGGTGGGTGGGATCAAAGGCCAGTAAGCTTCTTTGAGCATGACAATAGAAAGACAACAGGCCTCTCAAAACACCAGATTTCAAAGATATACTTCCTAGAGTTCAGTAATTCCTGCGTCAAAGCCCCAAAGCCTGCGTCACGCCACTCTGGGCTATTCACTAAGGGTACTCACTCAGACGAATACAAACATCCAGATAATGGCTAGATGGCAGCAGGGAGTAGTGTTTCTGTATTTCCTTGCTTCACTCACTGCAGCCCTCTGCCGCTGCCTCATTCCGGCCTGCTTCTGTTGACTATGTGGCCCCTGGCTGGATAAGTCAATCCATCCTGATACCAGAAACATGGAAGAGCTGTCAGTAATCCATGGGGGAGCTCTTGGGGGGGAGAGAAATCCTTACTGGGAGGTAAGGGAGAAGAGTATGGGGCACAGTTTAAATCTCTCCCCTTTGGAAAGCTTAGCTCAGGTTATACCGCGACAGAGAAGAAAGCCCTACGGTTCTCCTCCCCGTGCAGCAGCAGGAGCGGCTTCTTTCCCCAGCAAATCACCCGTGCCCCCTTCTTCTGCTTCCAGCCTCCACGAGAATGGCTTCATGGAAGAACTTGACAAGACTTGGGTGAGATATCAGGAGTGTGATTCCCGCAGCAATGCTCCGGCAACACTCACCTTCGAAAACATGGCAGGTAAGGTGGCTGCTTCCTACCTACTTCGCAATCCCCTAATTTTTTTTGGGACTTCCCCAAACTTTTCAAAAAAGTTCCCCTTAATTTCTTCCAATTCAATGCGTGTTTGACTTTAGTGACACATAAGCTGTTATCGTTGTAGTGAATTAACCTTTTTCTGGATCAGCATAATAGACTGAAAAACTAACCAATTGAATTGGATTTGCGCAAGTCCTATCAGTTCAAAAGCTGAGTAGTCTTAACAAACGAGTGTAACCACAAGGTTTTCGACTGGCAGGGTTATATGTACACTGTGGTAGTGGGGGTGAGGCAGAACCCGGGGGGTGCATCCAAAGGCCCACCAGTGGAACCGGGCAGAGTTTGGCCCCTGGGGGAAGGGAAGCGAGCCCACGCTTCCTTACCTCAAGTTGTCCTTTAGATCCAAGAGGAGCCAGACTCGGAGATCAGGCTGGCCGTGCTGTCTGTCACGTGGAAAAGCAGTACGGAGGGTTCAGTCTGGCTGAGGGTCATGACTACAATGGGAGCATGCTCAGCTACCAAGATTGCCTGACTGAAACCCTCTGCAGCTCTCGGCAGCCTGGAAGCTGTAGGCACCGTGGGAGCCAAGAGGCTGCTATAATATCACTAGCTGAGCCATGGAATGATAGGATAAAATAGAGCTTTGGTCTAATGCCGCTCATGATGGCGCAAACTGTTCTTGAGTTTAGAATAGCTTTATTGTCACTTTAAATGTAGACTAATCGGCATACATTAAAATGAAATTTCATTGCATACAGCTCTCAAAGGGTCACCACCTCCAGTATACACGACATAAACATGACAGAAATAAATAAGTAAGGATATACCCGCATATATTATATGACACAGTTTGCCTCTACGTCAGTGGGGAGATGGGCATGCTCAAACACTTCAGCCAGGAAAGAAAACCTCTGAAGGCTCAATCGCTTTTTGACCTGGGAAATGTTGTCAGGGATGCTCCCCTCCTATCCTCCTACCTCCTACCACAGAAAAGCAGCCCAGCCCGAGGGAACGGCAGGAGTCCTCCGCTGGCACCACCGTTCTGGAAACTTGGGAAATACCAGACTTCCTCACCGGGAAGCCTCCGACCAAGCAGATGGCATGGAGGCTTCTGTGTGCCCAAGAGGGGCGTTTTCAAAGGGCAGAAGCCTTGATAACAGGGAGCTGGAGAAAGCATTGCGGTCTCTGTCCAGGTGTCTCCTTTGAGTTAACCTTCCTGCTTGTTTCAGGTGTATTCATGCTGGTGGCTGGAGGTATTGTGGCCGGGATATTTTTAATATTCATAGAAATAGCATACAAAAGGCATAAAGACGCCCGGAGGAAACAGATGCAACTGGCGTTCGCGGCAGTTAATGTGTGGCGGAAAAACCTGCAGGTAGGACAGACCGTTTTTAGAGCAACACCTCCAAAACAGGTGCGGTTTTTTTGTTTCCCATTACTTCACCCAATCAGTGACTACCGTGCTATGTGGGATGCCCAGAGGCCTCCCTTCCCACTTGCCACTGACAGAGGCAGCAGTTCCACGGGGGGGGAGGGGGGGGAGGGGGGTGTTACACACATGTCCCAAGCCCGTCTCCTGCCTTCTAGGGAGGCCAGTGGGGCACTCTGCAAATCCAGAGACCGGACGGGCCAGGGGCCCTCAGCCAGCCTTCTCTTCCCTGGCTGTGGCCCAACTGCTGCGCTTGCCGGCAGGGCCCTCCCCCACCCCCACCCTCATTTCTGTTCTGCCCATTCAGGAGTCCAATGCTAGGAAAGATGGCGGTACCATAAGGCTGCAATCCAGGAAGGAGGCCTTAGGCGATCCAGTGCACAATTACATGGCTAAAGATATTCACACAACCCACAGCCCTAGTTCCATCCAATGTCCCTTTAGCATCCCTTGTTGCCAGAAGAGGAGAGTAGAAGTGACGGAAATCTCTCCTGGCCCCTCACTTGCACCATTTAGGCCCCAGAGGCAACCTTTCGAAGAAACACGACTAACCTCTTGGCCATCCTTTCACGTGCCAGCAAACTGGATCCGATCAGCGGCTCATGTTTCTGGTATTCCCCTCCACGGTCTGTATAGGACTTAAGCCAGAATCTGCCAGACAGACCCCGCTTGCCCTCCTCTCTGTGCCAATGCCGCCCATAAAACCAACCAGGTTTTGGCCATCAAATCAGAATGCCTGCTGCTGCCACCTTCAATATCACAGACTAAGGCACCCAGCCGCTGGTTTGCCGCACCCTTCCTTACAAAGGGTGTGCCCACAGGCCACCCTCCTCTCATTTCACAGAGAAGCGCAAGGGAAGCGGTGCCAGAGTAATGCCAGCCAAAAGAAGCCCCTTGTGCAGAGAAGGAAAAGCCAAGAAAGTCCCACCTGCAGATGTGCCTGGTGCTGCTGAAGCACATTCGAGGCTGGGGCTGGGGGGGTGGATACCAGAAGAAGGCAAGCTGGCCAATGGGAAGCCGCCCACCAACTCAATGAGCCAATGAGTCCTTACCTCCCTTGCTTACCTGCCCCGCCCCACAGCCATGCAGAAGGGGTTAATCCAGAACAAGAGCACATTAGTCACTGCCATTTTTCACTTGCCAACTTTCTAGAAAAAGTCCTGCCCTGGGCCATGGGGGGGGGGGGGAAAGAATCTGTGGGGCGGTCAAGCATGCCACCCCAGGGGTGATAAATAAACAGAGAACGATGCTAAGAGATCCGTTTGACAATGTAAGACTTTTTCACAGGAGGATTCCTCAGACCACTAGTATCTGGTACATTGCTAGAAGGTAGGCAAGTGGAAAGATTTCTTTCTTCAAGAAAAAAAAATACAAAAAGCAAATATATCTATAACTTTTTTTGTTTGGTTTTATTTTGCTACCTGGGGAAATCACAATTTTGCCATGGCTATTTTTGGCAATGCCATGGGAAGGCAAAAAAAAAAAAAGAAAAGAAAAGAAAACCCAAAATGAAACCCCTCCCCACCCCTCCCATCCTCTTGCTAGCTTTTCTTTTTCTGTGCATGCGCGTCGGAGTCATGGAGAATAACTGGAAAGGAGGAGGAAATGTATCCCCCGCGCATGCTCCATGCACCAGTGGGATACATTTTTGGTCACCCCGTCACGGGCTGGTAGAACCACACCTGGTTTCACCTTTTCCTCTCCCAAAGGGGTTAAAGAGAAAAAGAATGGGAAGAATTCGGATCGGCTGGGCTCCCCCACTCACCTTGCCCCACAAGAAAAGCAAGTTCCCCACGGTGCTGACCAGGTTTGACTGCCTACCACCCAACAGCTGTCTTTTTTTCCCCTCTTCATTCTGTTTCTTTGAGTTCCTGGCATCCTTAAATATCATTCAGAATTGTAATGCTTTGCTTATTCCCTTTCTTTTTTTCCTTGTTTAAGTTTTAATTTCAAGAGATTTTTGTTGTTTTATTTTTTAATTTTATTTTGTGTTGAAAAACAGTTCAAGTTTTACGCCAAGCATCACTGAAATTTTTGGAATACTTTTTTTTAACATACAATGACCTTCTCTTCCAATGCAGTCCTCTCTCTCTCTTGTGGCCGTAGGATTCACCTTCAGAAAAGGCCCTGAGCATTTTTATTTAGTGGTAGGTGAAAGTGTCTCACCTCTCTCTCTAGTTAGACCAGCTGCGACAGACAGGAAGGAAGGGGCAGGGAGTGAGTGAGATGTTCCCCTAGGGACCCACAATGCCGTGTCCGTGTTTCTCCTGGGGAGGCCAGTGGAGCAGCCAAGGCCTCTGGAGTGTATAAAATGCAGCAGAAATCCAGCTGCTGCCCCCCCCCCCGCGCCCCACCTTAAGGGGATCCTTTCCACCACATCTCAACTTAGTTCTGAAGGAGACCTTCCGACCGATCGGCCCTCATATAATTCCCCAGCCAAGTGTCAGGGCCATGTGTATGTCTGGGACTGAGAGCCATCAGGAGATGGTAGGCATTGTCTTGGCCATAGAAGACAGACAAAAGAGACGTATCCAGGATCGTGACATGGGGCTGTGTTCATCTAGGTGTAGAGATCCAAGCCACCCAATGGAGATCTAATCGCTTATATACATATTCATTTTAGGATAGAAAAAGTGGTAGAGCAGAACCAGACCCTAAAAAGAAAGCCACTTTTAGGTCCATCACCTCTACCCTGGCCTCCAGCTTCAAGAGACGTAGGTCATCCAAAGACACGGTAAGAGGAAGAAAAACAATTGTGCCCTCTTTCTTTTTTCTCACTCTCTCTCTCTTTCTTCTTCTACCATCCCATCAACTACCACACACCCATCCCGAAGCTGCCCGTGTGACCTACCATAGCCTCATGTCCGTCAAGAGTCAGTTGGTCGGTCGGTCAGTCAGTCAGTCAGTCAGTCAGTCAGTCAATCAATCCCGTGTCCTTGGCAAATTTCAAAGCCGAAGAGGGCAAAGGTGGTTTTGAATGCTTTGTAGTGTTCTGTGAAGAGTTTAGAGATAACTGCAATGAGTTTCTTGTGCTAGTTTACTTATTTATTTATTTTGACTTCTTTTCTTTCATTCTGTTTAGAATTGTGGCTTAAGTTTTGCTCACTTTACTGATACCAACAAAAATCAGCTCCCACCCCCACCCCCACCCCTGTTTTCTGAGTGTTCCTGTACCTGTTTGTCCCTATATGCTTAAAAGCGGTTACCAACCCCTCCTGCACTCACAGTCCCCCTTCCTCTAAATTCTTCCCTTCTAAATCTGGGCAATGTCTCACCTCACGCTGAGCCACATGTTCATTGTATTCTTTACTTGTAACTTCTGTTTGTGTTTTTCAAAAGAAAGAGGACATTAGTAAAAAAAAATTTGTTTTACTTTACTTTTTATGTGAATAAGTGGCAACACTAGTCTCTGCTTGTAACACTCCGGACTGAGCTGTGCAGGCTGGCAATCAACCATTCTTTGGAATGGTAGAGCTCTAGAAAGCAAAAGTTGTTGCTACGTGTTGGTGTGTATCTCCCCAAACCCTAGCCATCCAGCCCAAAGAGAAAAATGCTCCTCTGTTTTATACCCAAACACCCTGCCAAAGGAGGGGCTCATGGAAATGCTTGCTCTCAGCTTTCTGCTTTTCAACATGCCCCCCAGTGGGGCAGGGACACAGGGTTGCATGTAGAAATGGAGCAAGGAAGGGCATCTCCCATCTGCATGACCTGGACTGGATCCCATGTACTACTGCATGTTGAAATGTTTGGGAAGGAGGAAATGGAATTTCTCTTTTCTGCTCTGCAGCACAACACCAGGAATTGGCTCACAAAACTATTTCTTGCAGTGAGCTTAAATAAAACTTTTAAATATTTATTTTTATTTAAAATTTCCTTTTAAGGGAGGGTATAGCTCATAAGAGTGTTTTTTGAACTGCAAGAAGCTACCAGGAAAGCGGGGAGTTCCAGTACCTCCCCACCACCCAAATGATAAGGCAGGAGAAGTGAGAAAGCTTTCCCTGCTGCCTGGAGACTGGTAGGTTCGGGCCTGGGCTCAGTCGTGGGGGAAAAAAACCTGAACCGATAGAAAGAAGAAAAAAAAACCCTGAAAAGGAGGAAGGACATTCAGATCCCAAAACTACCCCAAAGGTGCTTTTTCAGGAGGCAACTGGACTTTCTTGACTTTCCTGAAAAAGCACCTTTGGGACAATCGTGACCTGGATGACTGAGAATCTCTACAGACTTTTATCCCAAAACTACCACTGTCAAATGCATCTGCAGAAATCGCTATCCTTCACAGGTGCCGTCCGTTCTTTGCTAAGGACAAAGGAGCACAGTGTAGGGCCAGGGTATTGTCCGTGCTCCCTCTGGATGAGCGGGGCCAAGATGCTAGCCCCATTTCCTGCGAGGGAGAGGTTCAGCTCCAACCCTGCCCCTCAGAGCTACTTTAAACTGTCTCCTTCCACAGGCCCCACAAAGCTCTTGGGGCAGCATCTTCAGCACTTTGGGGCAGAAGGTCTCCCGGCCACTTCTCCCTCACGATTGATGGACAGGAAATAAGCCAAAATGGTGCTCCGGGCAAGGAGCCGACTTTCTCCCAAACCAAAGCCAGCTTCAAAAAGCAGCCTCCCTGGAAGTCACTGTTCCTAAAGCTCTTTATGGGGATTGAGCAACTAGACTGAACCCTGTGCTGGCCCACAAGGCATCCGCGGCCCTCTTAGACAGTCCTAGAACCCTTTCTGTCCTACGTGGGGGGATGGAAAGGGGAAGACACCCACGGTTTAGCAGGGTGCTCTCCCCATCGCACACAGCCCCCTTCCTATCAGCAACTGGCTGGAAAATTGGCATTGGAGGGGCCGAGGCTGGATTTCTCCCTCCCAATCTGTGGTTAAAATCCCACCTGGCTCACTCCTGGGGAAAGTTTTCTGGGAATCCTCCGGCATCAAGTCTCCAACACCCAGAGGGCACAAAGTCCCCAATTTGCTCCACTGGCACCCGAGTCTCCCGCCCGCGGCTTCTCCAGCAGAAGCAGCTGACCTGGGGCAGGGGGGCTCCCTGTCACCCTGTCAGGCTTTGGGTGCTGGAAGACCCCCCTGAAACCTTCTCCCTTCCACTGAGACGGCCCACAGCCACACCCTTTCCTGGTTGCCCCCCTTCCCCTGACAGGTCTTTATGGCGAGGACTGAAGCGGTTTTGTTGGGGGGGGGGAACCTCCCTGGGAGATAAAGCCCAACCAAAGGGGCCCCTCCATCTTTTTTTTTTTAATTGAAAAAGTTTTAAAAAAATAAAAACATTTCCCCCCTTTTTTCCCCCCTCCCTCCCAGAAAACCCCCATCCCCCCTCCCTCCCCCCCCCCCCCCGGCTTCCCGGGTCAATCACAAGGTATTGTTATACATAAACCAAACATAGAATAAAATTTTCCTTCAATCCAATTAACCTCATCCAAAGCTTTTCATCTCCCAACCCCTCCCATTACATAAAATAACTTTCTAATTATTCAAAGGCAATCTGATATTTCTTAATCTGATATCTGTTTTGTAGATAATCAATCCATTTTTCCATTCAATTAAATATCTTTCCTGCGTATTGTCTTTTAAAAAAGCTGAGATTTTAGCCATCTCAGCCAAATTAATGACTTTCAGTATCCATTCTTCTATTGTAGGTACCTCTTCTTTCTTCCAGTATTGTCCAATCAACAGTCTTGCTGCTGTTATTAAATTCAGAATCAATTTAGTCTCAATCCCTGTACAATCCGTTATAATTCCCAAAAGGAAAAATTGTGGCAGGAACTTTATCTTCTTCTTCAGTACATTTTGAATAATCCACCAAATTCTTATCCAAAAGGCCTTAATTTTCTTGCAAGTCCACCAAATATGAAAATATGTAGGCCATCACAATCACACCTCCAACATTTCGCTTGGATATTAGGATACATACATGATAATTTTTGGGATCTAAGTGCCATCTATAAAGGGGCCTCCATCTTTTTTTTAATTGAAAAGTTTTAAAAACAAAACATTTCCCCTTTTTCCCCCTCCTCCCAGAAAACCCCTTCCCCTCCTCCCCCGGCTTCCCGGTCAATCACAAGGTATTGTTATACATAAACCAAACATAGAATAAAATTTTCCTTCAATCCAATTAACCTCATCCAAAGCTTTTCATCTCCCAACCCCTCCCATTACATAAAATAACTTTCTAATTATTCAAAGGCAATCTGATATTTCTTAATCTGATATCTGTTTTGTAGATAATCAATCCATTTTTCCATTCAATTAAATATCTTTCCTGTATTGTCTTTTAAAAAGCTGAGATTTTAGCCATCTCAGCCAAATTAATGACTTTCAGTATCCATTCTTCTATTGTAGGTACCTCTTCTTTCTTCCAGTATTGTCCAATCAACAGTCTTGCTGCTGTTATTAAATTCAGAATCAGTTTAGTCTCAATCCCTGTACAATCCGTTATAATTCCCAAAAGGAAAAATTGTGGCAGGAACTTTATCTTCTTCTTCAGTACATTTTGAATAATCCACCAAATTTTTATCCAAAAGGCCTTAATTTTCTTGCAAGTCCACCAAATATGAAAATATGTAGCGTCATCACAATCACACCTCCAACATTTCGCTTGGATATTAGGATACATACATGATAATTTTTTGGGATCTAAGTGCCATCTATAAAGGGGCCTCCATCTTTTTTTTAATTGAAAAGTTTTAAAAACAAAACATTTCCTTTTTCCCCCTCCTCCCAGAAAACCCCTTCCCCTCCTCCTCCCCCGGCTTCCCGGGTCAATCACAAGGTATTGTTATACATAAACCAAACATAGAATAAAATTTTCCTTCCAATCCAATTAACCTCATCCAAAGCTTTTCATCTCCCAACCCCTCCCATTACATAAAATAACTTCCTAATTATTCAAAGGCAATCTGATATTTCTTAATCTGATATCTGTTTTGTAGATAATCAATCCATTTTTTCCATTCAATTAAATATCTTTCCTGCGTATTGTCTTTTAAAAAAGCTGAGATTTTAGCCATCTCAGCCAAATTAATGACTTTCAGTATCCATTCTTCTATTGTAGGTACCTCTTCTTTCTTCCAGTATTGTCCAATCAACAGTCTTGCTGCTGTTATTAAATTCAGAATCAGTTTAGTCTCAATCCCTGTACAATCCGTTATAATTCCCAAAAGGAAAAATTGTGGCAGGAACTTTATCTTCTTCTTCAGTACATTTTGAATAATCCACCAAATTCTTATCCAAAAGGCCTTAATTTTCTTGCAAGTCCACCAAATATGAAAATCTGTAGCGTCATCACAATCACACCTCCAACATTTCGCTTGGATATTAGGATACATACATGATAATTTTTTGGGATCTAAGTGCCATCTATAAAAGGGGCCCCTCCATCTTTAAGGTGGTGGGTCTGCCTGAACGACGTTCATTAAAAGCCCCCCCACAAGGGGGCCGAAGGCAGGGACCCCCCCTTCCTCCCCATGACCCACTCTTGGGGAGAACCTTACGTGGCTCAGGGGAGCCCTTTCTCCACCCAGGCATCTCTGGGGGAAGGCCCAGCACCCTTCTCTCTGAGGGAAGGGTGCCCCACTTGACTCTGCCACTGTGGGGCAGGGAGTGGAGTTGTCAGGCAGCCGTTTCCTTCCCTCACTGTCCCCAAGGCTGGCAATGTGGAAGGTGCAGCAGCAGCGGTCTGGGCCGAGGGGAAGCCCTGCCCCCAAGCAGCCCTTGGGGCCCTCACAACTGTATACGAGGAGCCCTGCAGGGAAGGGCATCTGGCCCGCAGCGGATAGCACCCAAGTAAAATGGGGAGGAGCTCAGCGGCCCCCAGGGTGTCTCTGAGGGGCAAGGGAAGCCACTCCTGGCCTTTTTTGAAGGGTACTTGGCTGGCAGTAGGTGCTCTCTGGCCCTTGCATTCTCCAGCTGGGCTTCCTTGCAGACCCTCCACTGGCCTCTTGCAAATAGGCCTCCGGGGAGGGTGTCCAGGGGCCCCAACTCCACTCCCTGAAGCTCAGGACTATGCCATGCTGGCAGGCCCCTGGGGGTAGCCTTGTTGGCTAAGGGCTTTTCCAGCAAGGGAGCCTGGCATCTGCAGGGCACCGCCTATCTGGGCCTTGCCTTGCCTTGCCAAATCTGGCCATGCCTATTCTGCTCATAGCAAAGAAATAAAAGCAGGGGGAAATCTTACCCTTTGCGGCCAAGCCTTCTGTTCCATTCCGGTCTATCCAGGCCTTCCCAGTTTAAAATGGAGCCCAGCCTCGTCTTTTTGAGGTAGGCCGAGTTTTCCTCCAGTGCTAGCCTCCGGGTGAGGCTGCCACCAGCAATGCCTTGGTCGGAATCAGGAAGCTTCTGTGGAAGAAACAGTTCCTCCCTTCTGGAGTCCCAGTGACGGCAACTCTGCCATCCGAGGATCCACCTTTGGAGACCCGGATTTTGTCCCATGGGCTCAGAGGGCATTTCCATTTCCATCTCAAAGGAGACGGAAGAGCTGACAGCTGTTGGTTATGCCTGTAAAACCTTTATAAATAGGATTCCCTTTTCCATCCTACTCGAGTGCAGGATCAGCAGATCACACCGATCCAGGAGGCAGTTCTGGGCCGGGGGGGAAAAAACGCCACAAAATTAGCTTGTAGCTTTCCCAGACATGACGTCCTGTGGCCACCTCTAGTTCTGACTGCTTCCAGCCCAAAGGCCCAGGGAGGCCACAAAGCAGAGCCCTCCCAGCAGCAATTATGCTGAGGCCATCGCCTCCACCAGGATTTCTGCGATGGAATCCAGTGATTGGATTGGAATCCCCCAAAGTTTCTGTCCAGCCATGATAGGAACTGGAGGCCGGGCAGGATTTAATTCATTGAGCTTTTGTTAGGGAAAAAATCAGCATCAAGCAGGAAGCAGCCTCTGTGGGCAAATACGTGGCTGCTTTTGGGGACCATGGAAGGCCAGGCAGGTGAAAAACCCTTCCTCTTATACTCCAGACAGACAGGGTTACATGTGGTGAGGGGAAGGGACATTCTTGATGGGTTGCTCTCGGCTTCTCGAAGGGCAAACGCTGCAGGTTTGTTGGGCGGGCAAGGTGGCATTCTGTGGGGCACCGTGGTGAGGGTCGATGCTCTTTGCACAGCTGGATTTTACCTTTAACTCTGGAACTGCAGCCAATGCCTCTGTAATAGACAATGTGCCATTCATGCGCCTGCTCCCTACAGACAGCCCCGCGATGTCACCACGCCCAGCATCCGTGAGCTGCAGTGCAGATAGCCCTGTAGAGACTCCCGGCTTCAGGAGCTGCTCAGCACAGGGTGGGCTCTTGTCCTGAATGTTGATTGACTTTTGTCCTGTACCCACGTCCTGTATTACGGGGGTCTGTAACGGGCAAGGAGCGTGAGGGCCCAGGCAGGGGTGAAGGGCAGGCCCCAGAGATCCTGGGAGGAGGGTGCCAGGAGGATGGGGGGAGGGGAAGGGGTGGTGGTGGCACGAGCATTCTCTGAAATGTCCCCCGTCTACAGAGAAGAGACGCTGACTGGCCGGAAGTTGATGGAACTCCAGGGCTGTCATGGCTGAAACGTGCCAGGAGGGGATTAGTTGCTCTCCAGGCAGTTGAACCGGAGGGCCGCAGAGGCTGTCATGTAACACGTCCACCCACCCCACCACCCTGTCCCAGACGGGGATCCCTGAGAGATGATGCAGGTCTCTGCTGTCCTGGCAGGCAGGTGGCGGAGGCACAAGCAGGGCCGGGAGGGAAGAGCAGCAGTCCAGCTTGGGGGCACCAATGATTGCAGCTCAGCTGCCAGGCAAGGGATGGCAAAGGAGGCCACGGGCTGCCTGCCGGCCATTCCCTTCGCATTCCGCTCGTGTGTGCCAATCTTTTTTTTATGTTTTAAAAAGGCACTTTTTAAAATCTCTGGGGCAATTGGAAGTTTATTTTTGCCACGAACTATTACTGGGCACAAAGCAAGTAGCTTTGGACTCTAATAAATTGAGGGGAATCTGCTAGTGTTCCCCAAAAGGTTTTCCTCACAGAGACCAAACAAGCAGAGTGGCCCTCCCTCCTCCAGCAGGGACAGCAGAGACGATTTCAGAGGCCTTGTCTCTACATCCCCCCCTTAGCAATTATCTTCCCAATCTATCATAAACCAAGCTCACTAAGCTGCATCGTTCTTTACTCCCTGGCCACTGAAGCCACGTCCCAGGGTGCTAAAACTAAGAGGGAGAGAGAAGTGCCACCAACTCCTGGTGGCTCCGGGGAGAGGCTTTGGGCCCCGCCCTGGCCAAGCTTCCCTCATGGGCTGCATCCTGTGCAGGGGACCTTCCACTGGCACTCGGCACAGGCAGGCTGTGGCCCAAACCGAGGGGCTGAGACAGCCCGTGCATCATCCCTCAGCGATCGCCCACCGGGACCTGCGTCTCAATTGCATCAGCTGCTCGCAGCCAACCCTGCCCCGCCTAACATCTGGCCTGTCTGTCTGTCTGTTTGTCTCTTGCAGCAGTATCACCCCACAGACATCACTGGGCAACTCAATCTCTCTGACCCCTCAGTCAGCACCGTGGTGTGAGATCTCAGGACAGACCAATGGAGACTCCTCCGAGGGCCCTTCTGGAGACACCAAAGGGAAGCCTTTGACATCCACCCACGGCGCCTGCATTGCTTTCTTCCCTCCGGCCCCGATAGACCCCTGCTTCCTTCAAGGGTGACCAATCTCACTTGTGGCCTTGGGATGAACTACTGAACACCAGGAGGCCTGGGAGCACCTCCGTTTTTTCTAGAGTGTGGCCTCCATTTACTTCTCCTCCAAGACACGCAGAGGGTAGTTCTGAGGGAGACCCCACCAGGAGAGGATGGATGGCACATTCAGCGAAGCGGACCGGGTCTCTTGCCGAGGGGAAGAGTCTCATCATCATTCCATGCATGCACAGAACCTCTTAAGCCCGCCTTACTTCACACGACTGTTTTCAGACTGTATCAGGGGGCCGTGAAGAGGCCCCAGCCCCATGGCTCATGGTTCCCTTTGTTTATATATATATATAGCGTTCTGTAAAAAAGGCCTGTCGGTCCATCACCTCCCACCCAGAGAGCCCTGTGGCCGGTTTTTTGGGCTGCTACCGTGAAGGTGCCAGTGTTCCCTCAGGACACCCAAGGTTTTCTCTGATGGGGGGTGGGGGAGAATCTCCCCATCTCTCTCTGTTTTGACTACTTAGCTCGTTTGTGAAACAGAGTTTTAGCCAACCCCTTCCACGCCTCCCACCTGGTAAAGCAACATTTCCAGTAGGACGGGAAGTTCCCAGCTTCTCTGCAACTCTTTGCTGGCTGCCAATCCAAATCTCCAGCTCTGCTCCTCTTCTGCAGAAGTGCTTTCCAGTCTCTGCCCCGGATGACCACCAACGCTGACCCCTTTGCTCCTCTCCTGGGCTGGGATCAGGGGGAGCCTTGGAGTTGTTCCTCTCTTCTCACTCGGTTTATAGCTACATGCATGGAGATTTGTAACAAACCTGCTCTGGCAAACAGGCCCCTGCCAAGATCTGCTAGCCTTTTAGACAGATAGGGTCCTGATTCTTTCCTCCCCTGGCCTCAGAACCCCCCCAACCAATTATCCTGCGGTCCAGCCTGTGCCACTGCCTTCTGGAGAGAAAGCCAGGCCTTCTGGCTCTCCAGCTGAGAGCCATGTTGGTTCCAGAGTTTCCATTTCTGACCCCGACTGATCCTCATAATACTTTTCATTCTCCCACTCAGGAGAACCAAAGTAGCAACCTTATCACTACTCCAGTAGCTCTCTGCCACATAACACTGGCCTCTCTTCTAGGATGGTTACGAGTTTGACTGAGGTAACCCTATAAAAATACCCTTCGGGTGTTTAAACTGAAACCCCAAATTCATTCTTGCCATTGTGGGTGCAGAATCTCAATCCAGATTAAGATAATACTACTTTGCCCAAAGATTATCTGCTTTGTTGAGAAGCAGAAGTGCCCTTAACCTAAACACCCTCCGTGCCGCACGGTCTGAGCCCGGCAGGCTGCAGGCAGGCAGGGCAGTCACGGAGGGCCTGGGCAGCTCTGAGCCAGGGTGTCGCTCTGATGCTGCTTGTGAGAGTCAGCAAACCTGATTCCGCACAGTTCGCCTTGCAACCACCCACCCAGGGGATTAGAGGATGGTTAGCAAAGTAGCCCCAACTTGGGGTGCCTCTCAAGAACTCCTAACTTGGAGGAGGCACTGCAACACATGACCACCACCTGCTCCTACACTCCCCCCCCCCCGATGTACCCTTCAACCTAGATCCTAATTTACCAAGCTGGCCTGTGTGCACCCACACGCATTCTGTACATGCTTACTCAGAAGTAGGGCCCATTGCATTCCCTGGGACCTTCTCCTAGGTAAGTAGAGATGGAACTGTAATTCTAAGCAGGCTTTTTGAAATAAAGCATACGACCTTGGACAGTTGCCCAGAGCCGCAGTGAAGACGCAGCGTTCAATAATTAAGCGTTATCATACTTATGTATAGTTCTGCTGTGGGTTTTTGTAATAGTGAATTTAAATCCATTAATTTAAAATGACATGTTCTTGCCTCTCTCTCTCTCTGTGTGTGTGTGTGTGTGTGTGTGTGTGTGTGTGTGTGTGTGTGTGTGTGCATGCGTACCTGCAAGGACACTTATCCCAAAGGTGCTTTTTCAAGAGGCAACTGGGCATTCTGGTTTTTCTTTGAAGACATTTCGCTTCTCATACAAGAAGCTTCTTCTTAAAGGTCCAGTTGCCTCTTGAAAAAGCCCCTTTGGGATAACCAAGACCTGGATGACGGAGAATCTCCATAAACATTTTGCAAGGACACTTCTTTATTTAAATTCACAGCGAAGAGGAAAAATAAGAGGCAGCAGCCTATATTTCCCTTCCTCACTCTAACTTAAATAAAATTTCCACAAAGACTTGCCACAAAAGTCTCTGCTCCTTGCAGGCGCTGAGAAAGACTAGAAAGACTGGCTGGTAGATGTGCTCCCGATTCCCCAGACCCAGCCCGCTTTAAAAGTCAGCTGCCCAACTACAGCAACTCTTGAAATCTTAGATGGTTCAGCAAAAACTAATACTGAAAATACCTGACAAGCTGCAGTAGCTGGAAGCATAAGATGCCATCTGAGGTGGAGCTGGAAGTCACCTGCAGAGGCTGGAGAAGATACCTCACTGAAGGCCCAGCAGAAGCAGAAGGGTTGCTTGGGAAGGAAGGAAGGAAGGAAGGAAAAAAGAAAGAAAACAGGAAGGAGGCCTCCAATAATTCTTCGCACCTGAAAAAATGATGGTGAGACAAAAGCAGGACATGGGATTGGATCTCTCAGATCACATGACTCTGGCCATCAGGAAGGCACTGGATTTTAACACCTATATCATGGCTGGAAAAGCTGATCCCAAGACATGGCTGTGGCTTTGAAGTTTCCGATAAGCAGCACCATTTTTTGGCTTCAGAAAACACACCATCTGCCATGTACCCCATCCACAGAGAGACGTTCTCTGATTGACAGGCTAGAAGGTGAGCTGCTTCCTGAGCCACTCTGAGGTTGGCAAGTCAATGCCCGGCCATGCCGTCCCTCCAGGGCAATCAGCACCTGTTGGGCCAAACTCCAGCAAGGAGTTGGCAAGCTAGGCTTCACACAGCACGGCCAGCCTCTCTGCTCCAGTGTAGACCTGAAAGCTGTTCATCCCTCCCCCCCACAAGCTCCCCCCCCCCAAGCCCAGACTAGGACAGGCTCACCTCTTGCCTTTTCCTTTCCAAGAAGAATAAGGGGAAGCCCCCGGGGCCTGCACATCATGGGTGTGGTGGGGGAAGCCCACTTTGGTATTCGGATATTTCCTGGTTGAGGACAAGGATCCCAGTACTGTTCTTCCCATTGGGCAGCATTTTTCAAAGAGGCCGTAAGTCGAACACGGGCCCTGTCCTCAGCACAGGCTGCGTCTCAGTTGCCTCCTGGCTGCCACTCACTAAATCACGAACAACAGGGACCTCTGGCTGTGCCAGCCTGGAAGCTGACAACCACTGTATAAAGAGTAAGGGGCACAGTGGAGAAGCTTCCAGGGGCACTGAGATGCCACAGTCATTCTCGCACTGGCAGCCTCCACTTCATCTTATCTCCCTTTCTGAGGAAGACCTGTGAAGTCACCAAGCAGGGAACAGAAGGGACTATTGTTGAATGGCACTTGGCTCCAAGAAATGGGAGGAGGGTGGCCTTCTTTTCAGGAAACAACACAAACACAGCCTGCAGCCGAGTCACATAAAAAGGGTGCTCCAGCATCTGCCTGAACCTCACGCCCACTTCAATGGGGAAAGAGGTGCAGGCGCCACCATTTCTACAAATACGGACTGCTCTTTGCATAGGGACAGGTAAGTACAAGCCCAAATCAAGGACCGACCCACTGGCTGAGAGAGGAATTGGGATTTTATGCACAAAGCATTGGAAACAGAAACTATTTCTAGAGTTATTATGCTGCAATTCTGCTGGCAGAGACACGGGGAAAGAGTGCCGAAGGACGATTGTTTGGGAGCGAAACCTGCTTACCGCAGGGGGGTCCCTGCGTGCCTCACCGGAGCCCGTGGCCAAATGCATGAGCCCGTCCTCCTCCGTTTCAGGTGGGCCACTGCCAGCGAGCCCAGTAGGATGCCGACACAAATGCAGGCCAGGAAAGTCAATGGCCCGATCAGAAGGAAGAAGGCATAGTCGGGGAGATGCATCCGGGGCGCCTGACAACGTGCAAAGGATTCATTTCCAAGAGCTGAGATGGGATACTGGGTGAGGGACGCTCGGCGTTTGCAAGTCACTGAATTCGCCTCTGGAAGAAAGAGCAGCAGAGAGTCAGTCATGGCGAGGCCATCTTGGTCTAGCAAAGCTAGTGCTTGGAGAAAATGCCCAGGGGATCCCTCCACCATGTGTGCAAGTCAACCTGAGCCTGGTTGAAATGATAGCAATTGTTCAAAAAGGCACACTAAAAGATATCAACTCTGCTTTTTTCAGAATTAAAATAGGTCCCAGCTGTTTCTTTTGCAAAGGCTCTTCCGTGGGGCCAAAATCTCTTTATGTCCTGCTCAGCCAAGAGAACCTAGAGTGGTAAGTCAATATGCTGAGAACTGGGAAGTAATCGGATATTCTTCTATTTCCCAACTTCTCTTGATTTTTCTATTGTTTGGAGAAATGTGGAGTACGCTGTATTAATCCTAGTTACTGTGGGGAAAAATCCCAAAGCAACAAGTCTTGTTCCGTTTGTGATTAAAAACAAACCCACCAACAGCTTCCCATGGCTGACTATGTTCCTCAAGATCTGTGGGGCATGTGGCAAGCGAAAGGGGGATGCGGGGAGGGCTGCTTAATGTTTCCCACCAAACAAAGGCAGATGCTGTAAGAAGCCAGGAAGGGGAGGGGCGGAAAACCACTCAAGCAAACAGCCCAGAGCGGGCTGCTTCTTTCACCATTAAGCGCTGGCTGCAGAGCCGAGCCGAGCCGAGCCGAGCTAAGCAGCCTCTGGGCCCAAATGCACTGGCATGAAAACTCTCAGCCAAGGGGCAGCAGGACACGGCCGTGTGGCCCTCACCATCTCTGATGTGCTCAGCTGAACAGTGAGGGCCCACAGAGGTCTAGAGAGGCTCAGACACCAAAGGCAGCTGCTCTACCCTGGAGTGCCAGCCAGCTGCTTACCTGGAACTTTGTCCCTGTTCTTCACCAGCCACAGGAAGAGGGGCCGGATGCCACAGGAGCAGGTCCAGGGGTTGTCTTCAAGGGTCAGGTAAGACAAGGAAGGCAGACTTTCAAAGAAGCCAGCCGGGAGGGAGGTCAATGCATTGCTGTGGACAAAGAGAGCCCTGAGATGGGGGAGGGCCCGGGGGAGTTCTGGTTCCAGCCTCAGGAGCCTGTTGTTCCCCAGCTTTAGCGTCCTCAGGGTTGGCACAGGGAGGAAAATCTCTGGGTGCAGGAGGCTGAGGGAGTTGTCGCTCAGGTCCAGGTCCTGCAGCTCATGGAGGCCCACCAGGGCCAGGCGGTGAATGCTGGCCAGGACGTTGTTGCCAAGGGTCAAGCGGCGCAAGATTTTCTGGGCTGCAAAGGTGCCGTTCCTGAGAATGGCAATGCGGTTGTAGTCCAGTAGGAGAGCGGTGGCGTTTGTGGGCAACTGGAAAGGTACAAAACGCAGCCTACGGTCCACACAGTTTACTTTCCCCAAGGAGCAGCTGCAAACATCTGGACAGCCAGAAGCAGGAAAGCATGGCAAGAAGAGGAAAAAGGTGAGGACTGTGAAGGCACTTTGCCTTCGGCCACCAGGGCAGCTGCGATGATCGGTGGCTAGCAAGAGCAAGGTCCAGGTGCTTGAAGCCATGGGTCTCTCAGGCCCACCCTTGGAGAGGCTCCACATTTGTTCCTCAGCTTTGAGCAATGGGAGGCTCAGGAACCAGAGAGGGTCTGCAGTCAAGCTTCCTCGCTCAACAACTTCCTCTGTTCGGAGCAACTTGGAGCACAACTCCTTGGGTGTGGAGTTAATTCTGAGTCAAGCGTCTGCACTTCCTTAGCAAATATTTTGACAGGCAGCCGTGCCAAGGGGCAAAGCGGCCACTTCCTCCTGGGCCCAGCTCTCCTGGCCTAAAGGAATCACCTGACGCCTGCCCCTCCTAGTCTGGCTACCTTCTGTACACAGACGGTCTTGACGTGTGCCAGGAAAGTTACTTACCGGCGGGTTTCCACGTCTCTGTCTCCCGCCAAGGAGCATCTCTGAGAGGCAAAAGCTGAGCAGGCCCAGCTGGAACAGGCAGTGCTGAGCTCAAGAAAAGCTCCTCACCCAAAGTACCACAAGCTCACAGGATCAGGCATTCTGAGAGGCGACTAGCAAGAGCCACTGGGGTTGGCCCGAGGGGAAATCTCTCTGCAGCAGCCAGGGTGACGCAACTGGAGATTATTGGTGACATCTAACAAGGAAGCCATTGTTAAAAGCTGGTGGAGGGCGGGAATGCCGGGTTTGGTCCAGCAAGGCAGCTTTTTCCTACAAGGAAAGCCAGCAAGCAGCCATCCCTGGGAAATTTCTCCCAAACTGCCACTGTCAGCCTAAGGATGAGGGCGCTCTGAAAATAGCCCCTCTGGGACTCTGACCGTCTTCCCAGGGAGGAGTGCCTGTCTTCCCTCTCCTAGGTGGGCAGGAACCCAATGCTGGCCTAGCTGTCAATCTTATCCCCCCCACTCTTGCTACCCTTTTCAGAGGAGGTTGAGAATAGCCATGCGTTCACCTTACTAAGGTATTTGTCTTATTAGTGAAAACAAAGGAAAACCCAAAATTCCAAAGGGATCCCTGGGTTGGGATACGTGGGACAGTCCGCAAAGAATTCCCAGCCCATAAGCCACCCAGGGCCTGGCCTTCACTTGTAGAAACTACCGAACTACTTGTCCCTATACTGCAGAGACCATCCCATGCTCGACAAAGAGACCCCTGCCTTTTGGGCAAGAGTCTCACAAAACAGAAGGACCACGGAAACAGAGTCCTCCAGAGGCACCTCCAGAGCCTTTATTGGCCTCTTCTTTCCTTTTCCGTCATGGATACTTGGCATCATCATATATGACCTTGGAGGAGACCGTCCGGTCCCTTTCGTCCTCTGCCGTCAGATTGAGGGAATGGGACACCTTGAACTGGATCATGGTGACGAGAGCGAACTCTTCAGGGTCCAGAAAGCTCAGGCTGGCCTCTGCATGGGGAAAGAACAAAAGATCCTGGCTAATGGCAGGTGGGGGAACCTTACCGTGGTTGCGAACTCTGACCTGGGGTTGCCGCCCTTCCCAGAAGGCAAAAGAGACCTCAAAAGAGCCAAGGCAGCTGCTTCCAGAGGGAGGCACCAAGCAAGACAGTGGGCAGTTTTGCCCAGGCGAAGTCCATTGTACCTGCCTGGCGAGATGCCCAATGGACCCAGTCAACTGAGGAGAAGCATCAGTGCGACATGTTTTAGCTGAAGGAACCTCAGAATAGAGCGGATCCCACAACTGCAGGGTGTTCCCACATGCTTCTAAACTAACATACCAGTGCAGACAGGGATGCAAAACGAGCAGTTAATCCCAGGAGTCATTTGCTGGCAATCTTCCACACAGGTCTGTACAGGGACGCCACAAACTGCAGCAAGATGAACCACACGGCCAACTTAAGGATGGGCACATTCCCGGCCACCCTCATATAGAATAGAATAGAATAGAATAGAATAGAATAGAATTTTATTGGCCAAGTGTGATTGGACACACAAGGAATTTGTCTTGGTGCATATGCTCTCAGTGTACATAAAAGAAAAGATACGTTCATCAAGGTACAACATTTACAACACAATTGATGATCAATATATCAATATAAATCATAAGGATTTATATTCAAGCAGGCTAAAGAGATCTGGAAACTGGAGCTGGCAGCTTCCAATTTCTCCAGATAAATTGAGTGAAATAAACAAGCTCTACCCATCTCTCGAAATGGTGGGACCTAGATATTCAATATCTAGTTAGTCAATAGAAATAGTTTTTGCTGGATGGAAGGAAAGATGTTCTGGAAAAATTAACACGGCAGAGCCGGTGGCATCTAAGCACCAAAGGCAGAAGCTGTGTCCCAATTCCCTTTTCCCAAAAGGACCTCAGCCTCCTCAGGAGAAGCCCTTGCCCACTGCTGTGCAAGGAACACAGAGCTGGGCCTTCAGTGCATGGACTGGGTGGGAAGAAGAAAGGAACATTTAATCCTTTTTGAAATAAACGCCACTGTTTATCACACTGTCTGATTTCCAGATACACAGCAAGACCTGTCAGGGCAGAGAATCCTAGAGCAGCTGCCTTTGCTACTGGCCTCTAAGGAGCTCCATGCCCCCCCCTTGGACCCTCACCTTTCTCTGCCGTGGTCTTCAACTTGCCACTGCAGTCGCAGGCTGGCCGGGCTGTGCCTACTGAGGTCTTGCGGCAGCCCAGGCCACTAAACCCTTCTGCGCAAACTGAAAGAAAGCAGAGGCAGGCATGACGGGCAAGTGCACCGAGACCAGGGGTAAAATGTAAAAATTCGTTACTACCGGTTCTGTGGGCGTGGCTTGGCGGTGGTGGGTATTGTGACTGGGTGGGCGTGACCAACTTTTTTTTTTACTTTTAAAAGCATTTTTTCTACAACCTCTTCGACTGAAGAGGTTGTAAAAAAAATGCTTCTAAAAACTCTGATGATCAGGCAACTCAGCTGGGATCACCAGAGGAGCCTTTTAAAAGCATTTTTTCTCGGTCGAAGAGATTGTAGAAAAAATGTTTTTAAAAGTAAAAAAAAAAACTCTAATGATCGTGTGACTCAACTGGGATCGTCAGAACCCTTTAAAAGCATTTCTTTAAAAATTTGCTTTTAAAAGGAAAAAAAAGATTGCAAGCCACAGTTGATCACCCCCCCCCCTTCGTGCGCTGTTCTACTTACCCCCTGCCTCTTTTTGGTGTGCACTGCGCGGGCACACACCTTGAGTTTGGTGCGTGGTGTGCACTGCACAGGAGCACTCAGTGCACACTCGCAGCCAGCGAACTGGTAGTAAACCGGTTCAGATTTCACCACTGCCCCAGCCCCATTTCTGGGAAACATGGGGATGACTGTGGCAGCCCAACTTCAGATGAGGTCCATTATTTTTCTTTCCAGATGACTCTCAAGCAGTCAGAAACTTCTGAAGCTGAGGGCCAGAGGAGAACTGCAAAATGGCAGAGGAAGGGCAAGGAGGTCGGTCCCTCCATCTTTTAAAACAGTTCTTAGGCCTTTGCTAGGCGCCTGATGCACCAAACTCAGTTGGTGAAGCTGTTAACATCAATATTAGTATAGAGGGAATTATTACAACCTGGTTAAATACCAGGGCCTCTTCTGCTGATTCTCAGAGACTTGGGACCACACGAGGGAAGAAGAATCCCCCTTAGCCAAAGTCCTGGGGCCTTCTGGGCAAGTTGTCCCCCATAAGATGGCAAATCTGTCCATGCCCCCCCCAGACCCTCCCTGGGCACGTACAGCGTCACAGTGAATTGTGGGGCCTGGGAATCAAAAATTGGTTCAACCTCAGAGAGAAGCTCATAAACGGGACGCCTCACTTCCCCACTGAAAGCACAGCCACTGTGCCTTTTGCACACAGAGGTTCCTCTTTGAAGGAGCCCCTCCCTCTGCTCGCCCCCAGGGGGCCCAATCAGACACTTACTGGTCCACACATGAAGCACCGAGTCTGCTTTGGGGCTGGCATCCTTGCTGCTGAGCAGGTAGAAGCCGGACCTTGTCTCCAGGACAGCCACACACACGGGTCGCTCCAGCACACACTCCCGCTTGGCCCCCTCCAGGGTTTCTGCAGAGGGATAGAGCAGTGATGGCTCTCCTGCCACGCCGTAGCCAGTCCACTGATCAAACCACTCTGTGGCTGGGAAGGAAAGGAAGGGAACACAAGAGGAGGTCGGATCAGGCAACTCGTAGAACACTGAAAAATTATTTGCTATCCGTAAATAAAAAAAAAAACACCTTCATGAATTACTGCCTTGTCGTGGAGAAGGGGCTTGCGTAGCTCAATGAAACTATGAGCTATGCCGTGCAGGGACACCCAAGACGGACAGGTCATAGCAGAGAGTTCTGACAAAACGTGATCCACTGGAGAAGGAAATGGCAACCCACTCCAGTATCTTTGCCATGAAAACCCCATGGACAGTACAAAAAGGAAAAAAGATATGACGTGGGAAGATGAGCCCCTCAGGTCGGAAGGTGTCCAATATGCCACTGGGGAAGAGCGGAGGGCTAGCACTAGTCGCGCCAGAAAGAATGAAGCAACTGGGCCAAAGCCGAAAGGACGCTCAGCTGTGGATGTATCTGGTGGTGAAAGGAAAGTCCGATGCTGTAAAGATTTTTTCTCCATAGGAACCTGGCATGCAAGATCCATGAATCAAGGTAAGCTGGACGTGGTCAAACAAGAGTGAACATCGACATCTTAGGAATCAGTGAACTAAAATGGACAGGAATGGGCGAATTTAATTCAGATGACCATCAGGTATACTACTGCGGGCAACAATCCCTCAGAAGAAATGGAGTAGCCTTCATAATCAATAAAAAAGTAGAAAAGCAATACTGAGATACAATCCCCAAAATGAAAAAATGATCTCAGTTCGAATCCAAGGCAAACCATTCAATATCACAGTAGTCCAAATCTATGCCCCAACCACTGGTGCTGAAGAGGATGAAATTGACCGGTTCTATGAAGCCCTACAGCACCTTATAGAATTAACACCAAAAAATGATGTCCTTATCATCATGGGGGATTGGAATGTCAAAGTAGGAAGCCAAAAGATAACCAGAATAACAGGCAAGTTTGGCCTTGGAGTACAAAATGAAGCAGGGCAATGGCTGATAGAATTCTATCAAGATAATACGATGGTCATAGCAAACACTCTTTTCCAACAACCCAAGAGACGACTCTACACATGGACATCACCAGATGGTCAACACAGAAATCAGATTGACTATGTGCTCTGCAGCCAAAGATGGAGAAGCTCTATACAGTCAATAAAAACAAGACCAGGAGCTGACTGTGGCTCAGATCATGAGCTTCTCCTTGCAAAATTTAGGCTTAAATTGAAGAAAGTAGGAAAAAGCCCCAGGCCACTCAGGTATGAACTAAATCATATCCCTGATGAATATACAGTAGAGGTGACAAATAGATTTAAGGAATTAGATCTGATAGACAGAGTGCCTGAAGAACTATGGACGGAGGTTCGCAACATTGTACAAGAGGTAGCAACTAAAAGCATCCCAAAGAAAAAGAAAGGCAAGAAAGCAAAATGGCTGTCTGAGGAAGCTTTGCAAATAGCTGAGGAAAAAAGGGAAGCGAAAGGCAAGGGAGAAAGAGAAAGATACACCGAGTTGAATGCAGAATTCCAGAGAATAGCTAGAAGAGATAAGAATACATTCTTAAATGAACAGTGCAAAGAAATAGAAGAAAACAATAAAATAGGGAGGACCAGAGATCTCTTCAAGAAAATTGGAGATATAAAGGGAACGTTTCATGCAAAGATGGGCATGATAAAGGACCAAAGTGGCAGGAACCTAACAGAAGCAGAAGAGATTAACAAGAGGTGGCAAAATTACACAGAAGAACTATACAAGAACGAGCTTAACATCCCTGATAACCACAATAGGGTGGTCACTGACCTTCAGCCGGACATCCTAGAATGTGAAGTCTAATCGGCTTAGGAAATCTGAGCAACAACAAAGCTAGTGGAGGAGACAGTATTCCAGCTGAGCTATTCAAAATCTTAAAAGACGATGCAGTAAAAGTACTACACTCAATTTGTCAGCAAATTTGGAAAACTCAGCAGTGGCCACAGGATTGGAAAAGGTCAGTTTACATTCCAATTCCAAAGAAAGGCAATGCCAAAGAATGTTCAAACTATCGCACCATTGCACTCATTTCACATGCTAGTAAGGTTATGCTTAAAATCCTACAAGCTAGGCTCCAGCAGTATGTGGATCGAGAATACCAGAAGTACAGGCAGGATTTTGAAGAGGCAGAACTAGAGATCAAATTGCCAATATACGCTGGATCATGGAGAAAGCTAGGGAATTCCAGAAAAACATCTACTTCTGTTTCATTGACTATGCTAAAGCCTTTGATTGTGTGGATCACAAAAAATTGTGGCAAGTTCTTAAAGAGATGGGTGTACCAGACCATCTTATTTGTCTCTTGAGAAACTTGTATGTGGGTCAAGAAGCAACAGTGAGAACTGGACACAGAACCATTGATTGGTTCAAAATTGGAAAAGGAGTCCGGCAAGGCTGTATACTATCGCCCTGCCTATTTAACTTATATGCAGAGCACATCATGAAAAAGGCAGGGCTGGATGAATCAAAAGTTGGAATTAAGATTGCTGGGAGAAATATCAACAACCTCAGATATGCAGATGATGCCATTCTAATAGCAGAAAGCGAAGAGGAACTAAAAAGCCACTTGATGCGGGTGAAGGAGGAGAGTGCAAAAGTTGGCTTGAAACTCAACATTAAGAAAACTAAGATCATGGCATCCAGCCCTCTCAATTCCTGGCAGATAGATGGGGAAGAAATGGAGGTAGTGACAGATTTTATTTTCCTGGGTTCCAAGATCACTGCAGATGGGGACTGCTGTCAAGAAATTAAAAGAAGCGAGCTATGGCAAATGTAGACAGAGTACTAAAAAGCAGAGACATCACCCTGCCAACAAAAGTGCGTCTAGTCAAGGCTCTCGTTTTCCCAGTTGCAATGTATGGCTGTGAAGTTGGACCATAAGAAAGGCTGAGCACCAAAGAATTGAGGCTTTTGAACTCTGGTGCTGGAGAAGACTCCTGCGAGTCCCTTGGACTGCAAGGTGAACAAACAAGTCAGTCCTAGAGGAGATCAACCCTGACTGCTCTTTAGAAGGCCAGATCCTGAAGATGAAACTGAAATACTTTGGCCGTCTAATGAGAAGAAAGGACTCACTGGAGAAGAGCCTAATGCTGGGAAAGATTGAGGCAAACGAAGAATGGGACGGCAGAGAATGAGGAGGCTGGATGGAGTCACTGAAGAAGTAAGCGTGAGCTTAAATGGACTCCAGAGGATGGTAGAGGACAGGAAGGCCTGGAGGAACATTGTCCATGGGGTCGCGATGGATCGGACCCGACTTCACAACTAACAACAACAACAAACAAAAAAAATAGCTATAAAGCTGCTTTTCAAAGCTAAGAAGAAAAAGCTTAAGTGGTTTCACAATGCAAAGCTAAACACGAGCTTAGCAGAAGTTCTAAAGTTTGGAAAGGTTTCACAACAGCAGCCCAGGGAGCCAAAGGGACCCTGGAAAGGGCCCACTTTGGAGCCTTGGCTGAGCAGTCCTCCCAGGACAGCCTTTCTGGGTCGTCATAGCATGCCTACTGTTGCTCCCCTAACCATGCGAATCCAGGAAAGCTAAGAGGGAGAGGAGAAGGCAAGCAGAGGAAGGATTGGCAAACGTCCCGTCCCATGGAGGAAAGGAAGAGGCCAAGAGCCTCTGCTTTCCACTGCCAACGTCTCTCACCTTCAGGGCATTTGCACAGGAAAGGCCTCTCTTCCCCACAGCTGGCATCACTCAGAAGTCCGGTTGCCGAGTCAAACCACACACAGTCCTTCTGCCCTCCATTTGCCATGTCATCTCGCAAGTGCCTGTCCATGCAGAAGAGCAAAAGGGTCACACCCAGCCTGTAACACCCCCTAGGCGTCCTAGTGGGGAGGCTTCAGGGGCCCCAGCAGACGGGGAGGGGCTGGGCAAGGTGCAAGGGGGTGCCGGAACCTAACGGATCCCTCTCATTAAGCCACAGGGGCAATCTGAGGCTAGGGATCCTTGTCCAGTTGCAGGAAGGAGATTACCCCAAGCAGACTGGCCACTTACTGAGCCACTTGCTGGCTGAGGGGCTCCAGGGCTGACCAGCGAAAGACCGACTCCTCCTTCCGGTCATTCAAGCCTGTCCAGAAAGTGCCTTGGAAGTGGGAACGCACCCAGTCCTGGATGGAAGGAAAAGGGATCCAGTCTCCAGGTCCTCCAGGAGCAGAAGCTGTTCTCTCCAGTCTCCTCCCCCCGCCCCCGCAGTCCCGCCCAGAAGCCCCTGGCCCAAAGTGAGCTGAGCCAAAGTCTCCTTGGTGGGAACCTGAAGTGCCAGTTGCTACCCCTTCCTGACTGGCTCACAGGGCGGAAAGGAAGCGCCAGAGGGCCAAGGGGCAGAGGCCGCAGTTGCGCAGGGAGAAGGAGACAGTCCCTGCTTGCCAGCCCCCTGCGGAAGTAACAGCAGCCCCTCAGGAGACCTCAGTGCGCTGGGCATGGGAAGGCGGCTTAGAACTGGAATGGTACCATCTCCTGAAGCGAGGTCAGGTACAGCAGCTCTGTCTTTCTGAATCTCCGGCAGGCCTCCAGGGCCTCTGGCCAGGCACCAGCAGAGGACGAGTCCCAGAGGTAGCAGCTGCCGTTCCAGTGGCTCCAGCCGGGCTCCGCTGGGCAGGAACTCGGGGGTGCTGAGCCAGAGTGGAGAGAGGCCATCCCTGAGGGGCACGAGTAAAGACTCACGGTGCCCAGAGGGTGCCCGCCAAGCCCATCTTTCGGCCCGTAGCTCTTATTTCCCAAGAGCAGCCGATCCAGGTCCCCACCCTGCCGTGCTGATGGGGAGCTGGGCTGTGATGCGGTCACTGCGGGACCTCTCCGCCTGGGCTGCAGGACGACCCCGGCTGCTTCGACCTCACCACGGCCCAGCGAGCCACTCACCCCAGAGCCCCTCGCACACCCAGGGCCTGAGGTGGGAGCATGGAGAGGTGGCCAAATCCGGGTCTCCCCTGGGACGAATCTCCAAGCAGCCTCCGGTCACCAGAGGCACATCGGGGAACCTGACAGGGGAAGCAAGCAGGGTTGCATCCGGCTGAGCATCGCCTGGAGATCCAACAGGCGGGGACGCCCTGTGTGGCTTCTCTCTCTGCTTTTCAGCAGCTGGAAGGAAAGATTCACCAGAGGCTTCAGGTCCTGGGGGGCAGGAGGGGGATGAGGCAGCCTCCAAGAGCCCAGGGAAAAGATGGAGTGAGAAGCAGAGCGGCCAAAATGGTGACCAATGTTTCCCAAAGCAGCTTCCTACCCCAAGGTGCTCACCAAGGCGGAGAAAGGCTATCCGCTCGGCCTCCTTCCCATCTCCAGACTCCGCCTGCATCACTCAGCCCTGTCCAGCTGCCCCTTCGCACCATGGCTGCCACCCAGGCCTGTGAGGGAAAAGGGACCCCCTCACTCTCAAACCTTCGGCCGTCCCGGGGAAAGAAGGCCAGCCTTGCCAAGGAAGGGACCTGCGCTGTTCCCTCAGGGCCCACATGGGAAGGCTGGCAGCTCAGGCTCCCTGCGCCAGGGGCTGGCATGAGTGGGAGGAAAAGCAGGCCTGAGCTTGACTCTCAAGGGTCAAGACAGCAAACCCTCGTCTTATTAAAAGCAGTCTGCCTGGCTTGTCTTGATGCCTTCCCTGCTTGCTTGTGTTTAAATATCTTGGTATATTTACACTGTTATTAATTAACAGCTGTGTAACAAGGAGAATGCAACTTGAAGTGAGAATGCTCCGCAGCGCTGAGAAAGCACCTCTTTCTGTTTTACTGCTAGGCACAAGGGAAGTTTTGCCTTGCCTGGCCATCGCCCTCCTCCCCCTCTTAAAGAGACATCCAAAACTTCTGGCCTTTTCCTGGGCACTGCTCAGAACCAGGAGGGTCACATTTTCGCCATAGGCCTGACAGGCAGCTTTGGCCTCTTGCCAGCTCTTGCTGCCCTGCTCCTCCACGTAATAGCAGTGTCCGCCCCAGAACCACCAGCCGGGACCCTTTGGACATCTGGAATGTACCAGACCTAAGAGAAATATTAACAGTATTAATGATTTAGCTGTATGGTGCCTGAGTAGATATTTAAACCCAAGACATGAGGGACGTATGTATTTGTGAACTTTTAATGAATGCAACCACAAAACCAAGCCGCACACTTTACCATGAAGACATGAAGGGCTGAAGCGACGCACACAGCTCAGGCTGCCATCGCACCGGCCGGTCAGAGGGTTGTAGGTGTGCGTGCTCAGGCAAGGAGAAGAGCGCCTTTGGCAATGCTTTCCACAGAATCCAGGGGAGCAAGCTGCAAAGGGGAGAAGACGTTGGAAAGGCCATCCCTTCCCTCCCGAAGGAAACCGGGCCTTCCTCCAAAGAACCAGCCTTGCTACCGGCTCCTGAAGAACTCCGATTCGTTCTATGGGTTTTCAGGCAGAGCACACAGGGCTCACCAGTCAAATTAAGACAAAAACCTGCCAAAGGCCGAACGGGGATGGTCCTCACTCTAGCAAAGAATACCCTTCCAGGCCTTCCAGGCCAGCCAGTGGCCTTGAGAGCTATGCTCTTCTCTGCAGCGCAGGAGGCGAGTCCAGGGGGCCGGAAAGCCCAGGACAATCCTGAAGTGCCAATGGAGGGAAGCCCCTCGCCTGTCCTGTCAAGACAGGAAGGCACTGACCTGCCTTCAGAGAGAGGAGAGCCCCTGATCCAGGGCTGTCGACCAGCACCGTCCCTGCCACTGTGTAATGAGCGCCTTTCAGGCTCAGAAGCCCCGTACAGAGTTCCTTCTGCAGGTAGCAGGCATCTTCGGCCTCCTGCCACGAGGCATGCCTCTGCTCGGGCGCAGCCTCCTGATGGGACAGCAGCAGCTTCTCCCTGAATGAAGGCAGCTTCACATCTGCAGGGGATGACGGTGAACATCTGCCTCTGCAGCTAGAAGTAAAGCTCAAAGCCCCTCGTTTTGGGCACAGCCCCTGCACAACAGGATGAGCTCTAACCCTTCGGAGTGGCACAAAGGTTAGGCACATCTCCAAGGTCTCCCCCCACCCCTTTTTTTCCCCTACATCAGTAACAACTGGGTGTGAATTAACAGCGAGGAGAGGATGCGCATGGAAGAAGGCCAAGCCCATCGCTAGCCGGGAGATGCTCTCCTGCTCACCTCAGGTGGGGCAGGCTCTTGGCCTGACTAATGATCAGCCAGTTGGTAGCGTAGAACAGCTTCCTGCATTGGCCAAGGGTTCCCATAGGGGCACCAGGTTAGTCACGGCAGTGAGCCGAGGCTGGGTTCCATGGCCTGTTGAGTCTGAATTCAGCTCAAGTTTTCCTGAATATCTGAAGAGACTCGGATAAAACTGGGACCTGTAACAGGTTCTGTCCTTGTCAAATCCCAGAGGAAGCAGGTCACCTCTTGGTGCTTTTAGGGCAAAGCATTTGTGGGTGAAAACTTGTGTCCTTCTCCCCTTTTCATCCCCCAGAATTGTTCTTGGCTGGGTTTGTGTGGAGCAAAGCCGTACCTTCACCTCGCTGGCAAGCCCAAAGTGAGCCTCCTGGCTGCTGAAAGCCTCTTCTCCCATCTGCAGAGGGGTCTGCTGGGACCTGAGAGGGGCAGGGAGAGGTGAGGGCCAGAAGGACTATGCAGGTCAGCTTCCAAAGGCATCCGGGTATCCAAGCCATCCTCACAAAAACTCTCTAGATGGAGCAACTATACTATCGCAATTCACAGGAAGGGTTTTGCCTGCCGGAGAGGAGGGGACAACTCCAAGGCAGGGCACCACCTTATGGTGGGGAGACGCTGCCGTATATGAAGAAGGGCTCCCACGCCCCTCACCTTGCTGAGGGGTGGAACCTTCCTCACTGTGCTGCCCAGATACCTCTTGCACACGGCCTTGGCTTCAACCTGACTACTGTAGCGCTTGTAAGACCAGCAACTTCCTCGCTCAAATATCCATACCTCAAGCGGAAGGCACTTCAGAGAGGCAATGAGGGCTGTGAGAAGAGGGTTCACCTTGAAGGACAAGATAGGTGGCTGCACAGTCATCCCAGAGGGCAGCCAGGGCAAGAAGCTGAGGCAGACATGCTCTTTCTGTCTGGAAGACCCCACCCTTTACACCCCAAGCTCTTCCCCTTTCTCGGGACCCCTCAGGGCCAGGGTCCCTCGTCTCTTCTTCTGGGCTTGAGGGAGAGGCTCTTGACAAGCCCAAGGCAAGCCTGGTTCCCAAGCCTGAGCTGTGGGAGAGGCAAAGCTGGAGCCAGGGGTGGGCCTGGGCTGGACGGGCCAATTCAGTTCTCCTACCGGGAGCCTCTCGGTAATAGAGGAAGCCATCACAGAGGCCAGTCAGTGGGTTGCAGCTCAAGCTGGGCTCACATCGAGGACACATCGATTGGCAGTCCTCCCCAGAGTAGCCCGGGGAGCATCTTGTTTTGACGTGCACGGCTGCTGCTGCTGCTGCTGCTCCAGGATCCTCCAGGGTGATAAAGCGTCTCCCCACCATAAGGTGGTGGCCTGCCACGGTGCTGACCACAACATCACAGCCCTCGCCCAATGCGCTGCACTGCTGCTTGGCGGCCTGCAGCGAACGAAAGCTCAGGTCTGCAGCCTTGGTGCCCACAAAGGATTTCCCAGGGAAGGTCATGTACAAATCTGGAGGAAACCGAACAGGCCAGGTGAAAGGCAAGAACGCCTCATCTCTCCTGGCCAACGGTCCTGGCAGGCGAGCCAGCCTCATCCCTCCTGCTCTTTTCACAGCCTCACACTCACACCCTCCGCAAACTTTTCCTTTGGTCGAGAGACCAGGTCAGCCGGTGCTTCAGCTGGCTTGCTTAGTAAATAAAAAAGTGATCCTTAAAAGTGCAGCAATTGGATGAACAGAGGCAAGAAAGGGAGGGGATTCAGACCATGCAGCAGCTGACCAGAAGGCACTGTCCACCACCAAAGGCTGAGGCTTTGGTTATGCCACCTTTAGAGCACGGCTGGAGTGGGCAATTCGACCTCCTATTCCATGTAGCTCTGTCTCCTTCCTTGCCACGTTTAGGCACCCCTGTTGTCTTCTTCCTTTTTTCTCTACCCTACCCTTCCCTACCACCATCAGCCATAAAACACAACTGTCTGCAGCTTTCACCTTGCCACAAGGGGGCTGGGTTCCTCTTAAGTATCATTTGTGTGGAAAAGTTGTTCGCCCGACAGCAGAGCTGTGGGACACGGGGCAAGGAGTCGTGCTCTTCCCCACCAGCTCTTACCACTTCGGCGCGGAGCCTGGCAGATCCATCGGTGAGGCCTGTGGCACGGCTCAGCCTTCAGGAAGCCAGAGGTCAGAGCAAGCATGCAGACTGCTTTGCTGGAAGGCTCCAGAGAGAACATGAAGCTACGTGGAAAAGAATTAAAGAGGAGAAGATGCGAAAAAAACCAATTAGCTCCGCAACACCCATTTGGCCCAGTCAGCGAAGATCCCAGTGGCTCTACATGCCAACCTGCTAGGCTTGGATGGAGTTTAGCCTTGGCCTTTTTTCTGTATGGAGTAGATCAACCCAGAGTGGAGGGCTTATTGGAGGGCAGCCTCAGGGGTGGGGAGGTATCTTACCGCTTCAGCGCTTGGTTGAACTGGGTCCCATCCAGCCAGCTCCACAGATCTCTGCCACTGCTGTGCAACCCTGTCCAGAGGCTCCCTGACACTTGCCCCTGCAGCCACATCTGCAATGCACACACAGGGGCGGTGCATTCCGCCGCGTGGGATTTCCGGCCTTCCAGAGGCCAAACCCACAGAACTGCCCATTGCTCCTCACCACCCACCCAAATCTCTGGCCACAACACTGCAGCAGACTGGCCCCAGAGGAGGCAAGGCCCTTGTCTCCTTGCTGTGCTTGGATCTTCCCAGTAAGATCCTGAGTGGCTGGGCCTTATTGCTCCAGGCAGCCCAACCAGAAACTCCCAGCCCAAAGCTCAACTGCTCACCAGATCCTGCGGGCTGTTCAGAGAGAGCAGGCTCCCCCCCTGGAACCGCTGGCAGAACCTCTGTGCCTGGCTCCACTCGAGAGCTGCGTCCAGCACGAAGAAGAGGCATTTGTCCTTCCAAGGTCTCCAGCCCCTGGAATGGGGACAGTGCACATCTGGGGAGAAAAGAGCAGGTGGAGGGTGGCCTGAGAACACAGCTGGCTTCCTCCTGCCTCAGAGTGAGGTGAAGGCTCAGTAGCTTCCTAAGCAAGCATCCTGGTGGTGCTTTGGGGGGGGCAGGGTGGGGGCAGATGGATGGAGATGCATCCAGTGGTGAAATCTGAATTGATTTGCTACTGGTTCGCTGCTTGCACATACATGCAGCGTGCCAAACACACGCTGAGTGCGCATTCGCAGTGTGCACCAAAAGGAGGCTTGGGAAGGTAAGTAGAACAGCGAGGGGGGGGGGGAAATCAGTTGTGGCACGCAATTTAGCTTCGCTAGAAAGCAGGATTTCCTGCTTTCTAGCAAAGCTAAACCCCGCTGCACAGCTGGTTGTTGGAAATGTCGGTTTGGAAGAACCAGTAGCTTTTTTTAACTACCGGTTCACCCAAACCTGTAGTTTTTATCACTCCAGTTCGCCCAAACGGGAGCGAACCAGTAGCATTTCACCGCTGGATGCATCCAATCCATCCTGGCTCTTTCCTTTCCCCAGAGGCTTTTCGGAGCATCACCTGAGGCAGAGGGAGGACCGAGAACATCATGAGCACCACTGAGTTCCTTACCCCAATCCAGAAAGAAGTACAAGGCCTGGGGAGTGCATTTTCCCAGATACAGTGTGGCATTGGTGGCTTCTTGAAACAAGCAGAGCCCCGAGTGCAGATTCTGCAGACGCATGTCCTGCAAGAGGCGGAAGCTACTCCGAGGGTCAGGAGAGCAGTCCCAGCTGCTCAGAACAGAGGAGCTACCTGAGACCACCTGCACAGAATAGACCAAGAGTGGCTCACCTGACTTATACTTTGAATTGGTTTCTAAATTACTTTAGCAAGTTTGGGTCATAAATCAAGTAGTACTCTTCTGACGGACTCAGGAATGTCTGCACCCTCAAAAATTACAGACTTATCCAGGGTTTGCAGGGACAAAAAAGACAAACAAGCAAAATATAGAGTTAAAAATGCAAACAAGTCATGACTGACCAGAAGACAGGCAGGAGGGTCTGCAACATTGCGGAGGCGGCCGTTCAGCTGCAATCCCCAGAGAGCCCGTGAGGCACATGGGCCAGGCAGGGGCTGGATGTGGAGGATGGACCACTCTGGGTCTGTGCAGAGAACCAGAGCCTTCCCTCTGAGCCAGAGGCGGCCAAACCACAAAAAAGGACGAGCTAGGGATGGGAGAGGGAGAGGAGAAGCAAAACACTCTGGTTCACCATTTATTTCCAAAGAACTGGAGTGAACTTAACCCTTGTCTCTGGGAGCTCTGAAGGAGGAGGAGGAGCTGGAGTGTTTTTGAGTAAGGAAGAAATTCCTGCTGTCCTAATTTCCTTGGGGGGAGGGCGCTCATCCCCAGACCAAGGGATCCTGCTGGACAGTGGGCCCAACTAGGCTTTGGGCAGCAACTGGAGGCAAATGCAGACGAGGAGGAAGCCGGGAAGGAAGGTGACACCAGCAGTTGGGAAGGGATCCCCATTCCTCTTGTGGAGAGGGAGCAACTCAACCACCAACAAAGGGATGTGAACGAAAAGGCCAACTGGGACGTGCAAGGTGAATGGAGCACCTACAGACCCGCAGTTGCATCACCCCCAACTCAGCCCGTCGCGATGCCCCAACAGAAACTCCCCCATCCGGGCAGCCATAGTTGGTGTCCACCCAACCCATCAAAATACCACCACCACCACCGCCTCTTTACCTGGCTCTTCACTGGGAGGGCTGAACTGCACACCTGGAGGCTTCTTTACAACCAGCTGGCTCCAGCTCACCACGTTCCCAGGGAATTTCCACCTGTTTCTCAAGGCTGACAGTTGCTTCACTGAGAACTCAGAAAGGGCTCGGTCCCACAGGTTCACCTCACTCAGATCGCCCACGTAGAAGCTGGCCCCTGCAAGGTGACCCTGGTCAGCAAGACCCCTGCCTTATGCTACACACACACATACAGATAAATGAGTAACTATAGGCAGGACGCTTCTCTCACTTAGATACAGGCCTTACAGAGAAAAAGAAGGTGGGGGGGAGAAGGGCACTTGAGATGGTAACGGCCGTCACTTCTGGCACCGGTGCAAATCATCCCCCAAGGGACTCAGTCAGGACTCACCCCCGTGGCCACCTTCCAGCTGCCCTAGGCTCAGCCTTCCCCCCAGGGATAGCCCCTTCCACAGGAAGCCACCACTTTCGGACACGTCTGGCTGCCAGGTCTCTCCATCCACGAAGACTTTGAAGGGAGCAATGCCGGGAGTGTTGGTGACCGAGACAGCCAGGTGATGCCAGGATCCATCCAAAAGGAGGACTCGGGTGCCACTGAACAGCAGAGCTCTGCAAGAAGAACCAGAGCAGGACCTGGGAAAAGGCTCAACTCCCTCCGTGGTCCTCTCGCGCTGCTCCTTCCCAGGCAAGTCCGTGTGGCCAGCGGATAGAGAGATGCCAGAGGAAGGGCCTCTGGATGTGGGTTTGCAGTGGTCCCAGGGAGGGAGAGAGAGTCAACGGCACAGCCCCTGCCCGCCTCACCCCTTGGCGTGGAATTCCAGTCCAGAAGGGGAGAGAAGGAAGAGCGCAAACTCTGCCTGCTGCTGCCACTTCAAGGAATAGCTGACTGCGCACATCCGAGGAGAGTCCAGGAAGGTGCTTCGGATCCACAGCCCAAGAGTGAAGTTGCCCAGGTAGCAGTGGACGGCATCCTCCAGCTGCAGGCTGCTCCCCTGGGCGAAGCGCAAGTCAGAGGAGAGTGGATACTCTGGAAGAAGATGCCAAGGGGTGAGGGCAACCCAGGGGGGCAACAGAGGCTCCGTGACCCTCTAAAACATTCAGGAGAGCCCCAACCAGAAAGTTCTGAATTCTGCTTTTCCCTCTGATCTGGAGACAGCCATCTTTGATCAGAATTGCAGGGGATCTCTTGCCTCCTTACTTCCAGTGCATGGCTATGAAACTAGCTCTCCTAGAAGGGCTCCCTCCATGAGAAGGAGAGCAGCAGCCTATGCTCAGGCCCTTCTCCAACTGAGTGGGGTCGGGGTGCACCAGCCAAGACAGGCCTGTCCCCCACCACCTGAGGCGGCTGCTTGTGTCCCTTGCTGTGCCTGCTTGGGGCTGACTGGACCAACCTACCCAGGGAAGTGTTGGCTACGGTGGCTCCACTTATCTGCAAGGAGCTGATGTTTGCAAGGAAGGCCTTTTGGTTGTCCGACAGCCGGAAGTGCTCCTGGTGGTTGAAGAAGCAGGCGAAGCCATCTGGGTAGCTGATGAAGCTCCAGGTGTTGAGGCCGGGGGGGAAAGGGGTACGAAGGTAGTTCTTGTGCACCAAAAATCTGCTGTGTTCACTAAAGATGCTGCCATGGATATGAGTGGCATTGCACTCAAAGATAATCAAGAAGAGGGTGCCGTTCGGATGGAAGCAGGTCAAAGCCAAAGAGAAGGTGGCATGGGCAGTCAAAGAGAAGGTGACATCAGCTGTGGCATAAGGACCCATCCCGCCCGGGAGGAGAAACCGAACAGGTTCCGGAGGGCCACAGGAATCTGCCAGCAAAGAGCAGAATGAATTAGGCCTCCTTCAAGGAAACCCAGGAAGAGCAACCTGTGGAGGGAATTTGCAGCTGGGTTCTGAAGTAGTATTCGGATCATTTCTTGAAGGCATATGAGGCTCCCAGCCCATGAAAGGATCTGACTTTTCTAGAGTTTTAGATAAAAGTGAGTTCAACAGACCAGAGGCCTACTCTTCTGGGCTCGGCACACAAAAAGATTCCCAAATCACGCTTCCCATTGTGGGATTCACCACTGTGTTCCGCAACAACACAAGAGTAAGAGGTTATTCTACATGCTTCCACACTTCCTCGGTTATTTAGAAGAGGTTGGCCTTGAAGACTATTAAAAAGGACAGCCTGGGTGTGGATCTGTCTGGCAATTCTGACCTCAATTCATTGCACTCACCATACTGGAGTTGGCAGATGAAACCTATGTACTCGGCTGCAGGGTGCACCTGGCAAGGCCTGGCCTTCCACGTCCCATGCTGCCCGCCATCCAGGGGCCGAAGACTGAGCACTGCGCACCGGTCCTGTTCTGCGGACAGGGCTAAAGGGAGAGGAGGGGGGAATTTTGGGCTCCGTCAGCCTCCCACACCTCCAGGACACCCTGCAGCCTATTCTCACAAGTAGGTTACAATTTTCTTCGAGATGGTGTGACAGGAGAGTTTTAAAATCTGTGAATGGGTTGTAACACCCTCGCTCAGTATAGTAAAGCTCCAACATCAATTTCATTAAAGTAGCACAATAATGTTATAGAAATGATGTGCTGTAACAAGACAGGGATTTTTTTTTTATTTGAATTTATATCCCGCCCTTCTCCGAAGACTCAGGACGGCTTACACTATGTTAGCAATAGTCTTCATCCATTTGTATATTATATACAAAGTCAACTTTTATTTCCCCCAACAATCTGGGTCCTCATTTTACCTACCTTATAAAGGATGGAAGGCTGAGTCAACCTTGGGCCTGGTGGGACTTGAACTTGCAGTAATTGCAAGCAGCTGTGTTAATAACAGACAGACTTAGTCTGCTGAGCCACCAGAGGCCCCAGATTTTTTTTTGTTCTTCCATTTATGATTTCATTTTAATTATAACCCAAAAGGCTCTTTAAAAAAAGGAAATGTCAAGACAAATAACAGATTTCAGCCACGTAACCCAAGGGTCCAGAAAAGTACCTGAGTGCCACCGGAGGTAGGTGGGGGCCGAGGCATCGCTCCATTTCCACATGGCCTCCAGGTGCAGACCGATCCACAGGTGCCAGCCATCCTCAGGAAAAGCACCTGGAGGGGAGGGGCAGAACCAGCAGGGATGAGACACCTGAAGAGCACTGCCCCTCCCCGCCCCACCCCCCCTCGGACACAGGCATTCTCCGAGGAGCAAAAGCAGAAAATCGAAGGACAGGAGGCGGCTGAGCCTGACGGTTCCAGTTGGGTCACTTTTGATCAGCCTGTGCAACTATGAAAACTGATCAGGAATCTCCACAAAGGCCCCGGAGAATTGGTAGACATCTTACTTGACAGAAAAGTATTCTCCTCTTCATCGTGGATAATGGCCAAGTTTCCGCCGAGCTCCTGGCAGAAAGACTGGGCCTCTCCCCACGACCTCTGTTCCCGCAAGGATGGGAAATGGAAGACGTAGCAGTGAGAGCGGAATCGCACTTTTCTGGTGCTGCTGGAAAAGGCATCTGGACGAGAGAGAAAAATATGCGAGTTTCAAAAATGTCTGTGGAGATTCTCAAATACCCAGGCAGGCGTGGTTTCAAAGAGAAACTGGTTTCACACCAAGGAGAAGGAATCTAGCAACGCCTTCTACTTCTCTGGAGAGGGCAGATGAATTCTGCCTGTTCGAAGCCACCCTACTCCTAAGTAACAGTAAGAAAGCACCTTTTGCTTTCATGTCCTGAGGATGAGTTGTCTAGTGTGTGTAACAGATGTGGACTAAGTCAGGTTTCATCAGGAGGAGACACAGAATGATGCCTTTCTCTGCATTGCCACGGTGCATATGCCCCTAATTTAATTCCATTTTTGCTAGACCAATTCTTGAATACAGCTCATCTGTCTGGAACCCGCACTGCATATCGGACATAAATACAATTGAGAGAGTCCAGAGATATTTCACAAGAAGAGTCCTCCACTCCTCTGCTTGCAATAAAATACCTTATATCACCAGACTCCAAATTTTGGACTTAAGACAATTTAGAACTAAACTGACTTCAGTCTGACCTAAGCATAGTACATAAAATCATCTACCACAATGTCCTGTCAATGACTACGTGAGCTTCAACCACAACAATACACGAGCAAATAATAGATACAAACTCAAGTAACCGCTCCAAACTCGACAGCAGAAGATATGACTTCAGTAACAGAGTGGTCAATGCCTGGAATGCACTACCTGTCTCTGTAGTTTCTTCCCCAAACCCCCAAAACTTTAAGCTTGGACTGTCTACTGTTGACCTCACCCCATTCCTAAGAGGTCTGTAAGGGGCGTGCATATGTGCACCTCGTGCCTTCCATCCCTGTCCTAATTTTACTTACTCTTTTCATGTATCCAAATTATGTTTATACTTTTACCTGTTATCTTATATATGATTGACAAATAAATAAATAAATTTTCCACAGTATTTGTTGTATGAAATTCTTCCTCCTGGTTTGGGGTTGGGAGGGAGAAAGAGCGAGTCAGATGTTTTACTTGCCATACCTTTCATCAGCTTCTCACAGATAAATGAGGTGCTGGCCTCGCAGTCCCAGTCTCTCCACTGCGCAGCATAGATGCCCACAAGCTGGGTGCAGTGCTTCTTCCCGGGGTGGCCCTGGAGCCAGTGGCTGGAGAAATTGGAGAACTCAAAACCAAGGTGTGAGCTGGAGGAGATTTAAATAGGACTCCGTGCAAAAAGGGTGTTTTTCACTGGATGTTCCGTGACCTGGAGGCCACCTTGGAAGGTCTTCTCCAGTCAGGAGGAGATGGGAGAGGAGAGGCTGACTAGGCCACCTCTGCAGCTTGGTGTACGTTGGCTGAATCCTCCCTTCTCTTGGGACACCCACCAACCAAACACCAAACTCTTTCTTCCCTCACCTGTACCAACTCTGTGATATTGGAGTGCCATCCACCCAGGTGAGCTGAACCTCTCGCCATGCCAGTCCAATCCAGAAGTAGGCCGCGTGACCCCTGGCACCATCGGTAAGGTCCCTCAGGAACATCTGTGCCAAGGCAAGTTTCAAAGGCAAGGTTGAGACCACAGCAGCATTGTCTCTGCTCTTACAGAAAGCAGGAAGGCTAAAACTTTCCTATGGCCAGTGCAGCAATAGAGCTGTCTTCATGGCAGCTGGACCTAAGCCAACCACCTGCATGGGCAGTTTTCCCCCCACTCCTCTTTTTATTCCCCAAGGGAGTGCGGATTGCAAAGACCACCTCTTACTTGCTTGCTATAATCCTTGATGACTACTAGATCTGCCTTTTGGTCCTGACAGAAGGCTCTGGCCTCCTTCCAGGAGAGAGCAGGAGCAGCTGGGATATAGAAGCAGAACTCATCTCTGTATGGGATCCACTTTGGGGGGCACCACCCCAGTCCTGCATACAGAAGCAGTAAAGATGCATCTTGGATCAGAATTTTTGTTGCTAAACAGAAAAGGGCTAAGCTTTAGTCCTACGGGGTTTAGTTCCACTCAGTCCTACAACAGCTCCTGAGTTTCAGACACATCAGATTCAACCTTCCCAAGAACGGCCACTTATCATAGGCATGATGGAGCACACGGATGATCTGTTCTTTGAACTACAGGCCAGCTTTCTTCCTTGGTCTAGCAGCAACTTGGCCCTGATTCTGCAGGCAACCTTCTAGCAGCTTCTGTGTCACTCTCTGTCCTCATCCACACAGCCAGACTCGCGTGGACTGTTAGAATCCACAGGCTAAAATCTTTCAATCCAAATAATAAAATGAGACTAAGCAGACCCAGAAGTGGAAGAAATGAGAGGGCATTAAAAGGAAATATTTAATTTAAAACTTGTCATTCATGTTGATGTTATGTAGAAGATTAAAAAGAATGAAATTAGTAAATGGGAGTACAAGAGTTTAACATCAACGGGAATAGAAAAAAAAGGGGGGGAAAGAGAGATAAATCTGATTAAAGATTAAAATTGGGGGTGGAGGTTAAGATTAGAGTTTTAAGAGAAATGAAATAGGGAAATAAAAAAGGAAGGAAAATATATTGATGAAAGCATATAAGAAATGTTGAAAAAAACCAAATTGGATGTAAACATGTACCTGGCTAATATTTGGTTCAGAAAAGATATATTGTATGTTGTTGTTTGTGTGTAAAAAATAAAAAATTGTTTTATATATATATATATATATATATATATATATATATATATATATATATATATATATATATATATATATATATAGTTCACATAGATAAAAGATTAAATGAACTATCCTCTCACCAGAACTTATGAAGAGCAATGCCAATGGCCCCCAGACTACCTTCCAGTGCGATTCTGCTCCGCCCATCTCAACCGGTCCTAAAATCAGAGGAAAACCCATCGTTTTTCTTCGGCAGCCTCCGGGAAGTGGAAACCCCTTTAAGTGGATACATTGGATACATTTCCACCATCGATCAAGGGCTCTCTCACTTGAGAGCTGCCCAATTATTTGGTGACGGAGTCCATCTGGAACACCCGTGTAGGAAAAGGAGAAACAACGTTTGAATAGGACTGGAAACTCCCCATCCTACCCCACCGTGCCACATGGGACGTGGGGTCCTGCCAGGGAGCTGGGCCCTTCCCGAGGGAGGGCACCTCTGGGCATCCTCCTCCGCCCCATGGGTCGGGCAGCCAGAGCATCACCTCTCCTCCCCGAGACCTCTCAAGAGACCCTCTGGGCCCTACCTGGCCCTGCTAACTTGAGGCAGGCTTCTCTAGGCCTCAACGGGCCTCACCCAGGCAGGAACTGGAGCAAGAAGAGGATAAGTGATGCAGCCCTAGACACCTGCGCCTCCGAGGCCTCCGAGGGCCAGAACAACAAGTGACTGAAGCCTCTTGCGACAGACGTAAGTACCTGCCCGAATACCTCTTACCTGGGCTTCCTCCTTCTCACCTGGCCACGAGCAACAGCAACGGGCCCAGGCACCTAGGGCTCTGCCCAGGCCTCCCACTGAGCCTCCCCAGACCCACCGTCTGAGGAGACCCTCCACAGCCTGCCCCAAAAGGGAAGCGTGACCCGAAAAGGGGTCCCGTTTCCAGAGGGGATTTTCTGAAGGGGTTCCCCCGCTGGTTTCCCCTTGGTTTGGGGCTACCGATTGTTCCTCTGTGCCTCCAGGTTCAGGTTGTAAGCTTTTGTGGCTGCCTTTTAAAAGCATACTCGTGAGTAAGAATTTGCCTGCTTTTTTTTTTTTATTTATAATAACAGCCACTTATAAAGATATGTTTAACAAATACCAAGGCACAGAAAAATCACGAGCAGGTTCATATTTAGAAAGGCAGATTTGTGACTTTTAATTAAAAAACAATCAAAGTATCTCAAGCTAAAATAGCCCTTGATAGATCAAGTAATCAGGAAAGCAGAAGCAGCCAAACCTTTTGGATCCCTTCGTGATTTGATACGGCTCTGGCTGCTTATCCTTCAAACATCCAAGATGGGCTAAATTCAGTATTTTCACTTGTGCCGAATTCAACAAGTTAAATTAAAGGACTGGAGCTGAGAAACACACTGTTAAACAACGTTTTTACCAAGTGTGTGAGAAGTCCTCGGGTATCACACATTTGAAAATCGAAATTTACTGTCCAGTATGGACTCCTCATGAAATTAACAGCTCTGTAGATTATCGTTAACATTATTTTCTTCTACTTATGACATAATTCATATCAGAAAATATTTTAATATTACTATTGCAGCAGCATAGCAGTATGATATTCTCTCACTTGGAAACTGTCAGAAAAACATTCCAGTTTTTGAAAAAGAGACTAAACCTAAAAAAATTAAGAAAATATAAGAGTCAAAGAGTGTTACGCTGCTGAGTTTCAGCCCCCAACAGACTCACAGCCAAGCATGTTCTCCAAAATGGAAAACAAAAAAGGACTGAGGGTGTTTGCTCCAAGGATGCCTGGTGCCCAGTCCAGCAAAAAGACAAAAAGGAATCAGGGGAAGAGATAAAAGAGGGGAGAAGAGCAGAATGACAGAACTGGAGAGTTAGGAGGGACCTTGGAGGTCTTCTAGTAGGACCCCCTTGCTTAAGCAGGAGACCCTATATCATTTCAGACAAATGGCTCTCCCTCCTCTGTAGCCATTCCAGACCTAGTGCTTCTCTGGAAGCAGCCTGTGACTGACTAAAAAGAGACTAGAGGCAGAGTCCGAGCCATCGGATCTATTCGGACAGACACTTGCAACTAAGACCCAAATAAAACACCTCACTAAGAACGCAACCCGAGGATTAGGACCAGCTGGCTACACTCTGCAGCAATGCCCAGCTTGCCATCACCAAGCAAGCACTGAGGAGCTGGTGCAAGATTTGAGGCCGGAGGGCTTACACGCAACCCCTGGACTGGTTAGGAGATGGTGCTAGAAGCCCTGAAAATTGCAGCAAAAAGGTTTTCAGAAAATCCTGGAATCTGAAGTCCAGCAATGAGCAAATGCTTCTCCTCCCTTCCCAGTTACTCCCCCCAGGCAGGCAGGAAGCTAATTCAGCTCTGAAAAGCCGCAGCGGTTCCACAGCAGAGAGTGGGGTCGCAGGGGCAGCAGCAGCCATTCCAGGGAAGGCAGGGCTGGGGCTCAGGCGAGACTTCCTGGCACGAGCCACTCGGCTGCTCCGTGATGACCGGCTTCTCCTTGGAGAACCGCTCCAGTGACAGCCGGCCTCCCTGCCGGGGAAGCACCTTCTCGGACTTGACGGCGAGGAAGGCCGCGAGGTCCAAGTCAAGCATTGCCACCCCTCCGCGTGGGGTGGGGGTGTTTTGGCGGCACTGGGGACACGGGATCCACCACTGCTCGTTGGCCACCACATTGAGGCGTCGGATACAGGCCTGGCAAAATGCGTGGCCACAGTAGAGGCGGCGAGGGAGGTGGGCAGAGAGGTCATAGCAGCAGTAACAGATGACGCACTCGAGTTTGAGGCTGCTGGGACTGGGGACAGCAGCCTCCAGGCCGGGCTTGGCAGCCTCGTCGTCCTCAGGCCCAGAAGGCAGAGCAGTCCTGCAGGGAGGAACCCAAGAGAAGAGTCGTTCAGGACCAGACGTGGAAGCAGACTTTGGGCAGCAGCTCCAGTTGGTCTCAGTTGCCACTCTTTCAAATCTGCCTGCTGCAGAAGGCCGTCAGCTCAGGGACTGCCTCTGAATGCCCGTCAGTCTGAAACTCCTAAATCTACTCCCGATTCTGTTTCTGAAGCTCAGAACTAGAGAAAAAAAAAAAAGGGGGGGGGGAGGAAGGCACAACTTCCCAGTCACATTGTGATCTGGACAGCCAGGCTGCTGGCAAAGGAATTTCAGGTTTCAGGTGGTGCCTTATTCCCTTGGAGGCATCGTCTGCAATTGCAAAGCTGTCCAGCAAAACTGACCCCTTGAAAGCAGGGGACAACTAGCTGACCAAGCCAGTCACTTAAGAGCCTCAATTCAAGTGAAAAGGGAGAAAATTACATGGAAATCCCTCCCAAATGCAGCACCCCAAAAGGGATGACCTCCACAAATGGCCTCCAAACTGTGGTCAGCAGGCCACGATCCCCTGCGAGGGCTCACCTTACCCAAAGCCAAAGAGTGAAGGCCGATGGGGATCTGTGGCTACACAATCGGCAGGCAGGGCGGTTTCTGTGGGAGAAACTTACATTTCCTGCTCCTGCTGCATCTTCACTCTCCTTCAGGGAAAGAAAGGGAGGCTGACAGCTTCTGGCCGCAGCCTCTCACGCTGTTAAATTATTCACATTTCAGGTGCAGTTGCTGGTACTGTATCTACCAAGAGGAGGCCAACTTCACAAGATAGAGTTACTGGTGTCCTGGCCAACAATAGCCACAGAAACACAATTATAGGCTCCTTCCTTGCCTGCCTCCTCCAACTCCTCTGCCCAGCACTGCCCTGGATGTTAGTCATGAAACCACCTTTTGCACAAACGCCTGAAGTGCTCACCTCCCACCCACAGGAGAAACAACCCATAGGATTGGAAGAAGAAGGAGAGAGGGAGGGAGGCAGGGAGGGAGAGGGGGGAGGGAGGAGGGAGGGAGGAGAGGAGGGAGGGAGAGAGAGGAGGAGAGAGGAGATGGACGGAGGGAGGGAGAGGGGAGGAGGAAGGAAGAGGGAGAGGGAGGGAGGGAGAGAGAGGAAGGAGGGAGAGGGAGGGAGGGAGAGGGGGGAGGGAGGGAGGGAGAGGGGGGAGGGAGGAAGGGAGAGAGAGAGGGAGATGGAGGGAGGGAGGGAGAGGGGAGGGAGGAAGGGAGAGAGAGAGAGGGAGAGGGAAGGAGGGAGGGAGAGGGAGGCTGGAAGGGAGGGAGAGACTGAGGCTGTTCTTTCCTAAGTCCAGGACTGTCCCAGAGGCTGAGAGATGAATACCTGGAAGAGAGGGGCTGTTGGCTGGAGGCGGTTCTCAACAGGAACCCCCCACTGGGCAACGTGGGGAACAGCCTGGGGCCACACTGCTTGCAACAAGAGGCACGGTGGAGCGGAGGCATGGGATGCGAGGCTGCTGGTAGAGTTGATCCTTCTGCAGATTCGGATTAGCCTCTGGGATGCCATTCTCCGGCCTGAAAACTGAAACTGACCCTTGGCCAGTGGTCTAGAAGGGGACTTTTCACCAGCAGCTCCCTGCCTGGGACTCCTTTCTCTGCAGGAAGGGAGGATACTCTTCTTAGGGCAAATCTTAAATCCTACTCGGACTCTTATTGGTAGCTTTAAGGCTCATAGTTTAGTCCCCGCTGTTTGAACTGGTAGGGATCTGGCAATCTACTAGCTTTCCAGATATGCCGCATTAACCATTTATTGTAAACTGCTTCCTGATATGAAGATAAGAAAGCTAAATGACAATTCCAAATTTCTGAAGAGTTGGGTCACTGTTCCATCATGGGCTCCTGTTTTTCCATAAAGTCCCCATAATTTCCAAATGGACTGAACAATAAAAGGAAGCAGGAAGAAAAACGGGACTGCTTCAGACCAAGAGGTGCTTTGCCCATTCTTCAGATTCTCCTCTTCCTACAGACAAATCTGGATATTTGGCTGTCAGAAAGTCCAGACAGGGTCGCTGCCCCCTCCCCCTCCCCAGAAGTCAGGCCCCACCAAGGAGGGCAATGGAAGGGCTGCTCCATTCTGGCTGCAATAACTAAGATCAGACCATGTGCCAACCCTGCAAAGCCTTGCCCACACGGGGCATAGACATTCTATGATGCCTCACTTCATGAAGCAGCCTCATTGCGAGACAAGAAATGGGGCAGGAGGCCGATGGAGAAAAAAACGCTGCGGTGGGCCCAACGGTTGTGTGTGCCAGACCCAGGGCAAGCCCGCTCTTGCCTGCTTTCCTCCTGAACAGACAGACAGCAGTGGGGCAGGCACCCGCCTAGCCACATTCCTCAACCCTTTCACGGAATGGGGGTGGGTGGGGTGGTGGTGGTGCTGTTTCATTTAAATGGGCTCAGTGGAGGGAGGCACAGCACCCATGAGACCTTGGAGGGAGGGCGAGGGAGGAAAGGGGGGAGAAAGGGATGAGAGTCAGCCCTTCTCCTGGGAGTGGGTGGGAAGCACTTAGGTGGTAAATGTTTGCCTGCCTTCTGCTGCTTGCTTATGTGCTGACCAATTTCTGCCTCCATCTGAACCAGTGGTGGGTGTCAAATTTTTTTACTACGGGTTCTATGGGTGTGGCTTGGTGGGTGTGGAAGGGGAAGGATAGTTTAAAATCTCCATTTCCAGCCCACTCCAGGGAAAGGATACTGAAAAATCTCTATTCCCAGCCCACTCCAGGGAAAGGATACTGCAAAATACCCATTTCCTCCTGATCAGCTGGGACTCGGGAGGCAGAGAAGAGATGGGGGCAGGGCCAGTCAGAATTTTTACTACCAGTTCTCCAAACTACTCAAAATTTCCGCTACCGGCTCTCCAGAACTGGTCAGAACCTGCTGAAACCCACCCTCCCCTTAGCTGGTTACAAGCAGGAAGGAAGGAAGGAAGCTTAGAGTCCCCTCTGGCACACCCAGGTCAATCTCCTCCTCCTACGTCTCCGATTCCTTTCCCGTAACTGGGCGAAACTGACCGGAGGGCGAAACGTTTTGGACCAAGTACTTCAAATGGACTAATTTACAGGATGTGCCTGAAATCCAGAACTCATGACTCCAGTGGAATTGAAATTTGGCAAATTTTATAAAACTTTTTGTGACATACGATTATCGTAACACAAAATGTCATAAAACGTTTCCTGTGCTGATGCTTGGCTACGTAATACAGTTCAATATGGGCCATTCTCAAGGCAGAAATGTCTCCGAATGTCCCCCACTGAAGAAGGCCAGACAAGAGGCGCTCCACCACTATGGAAGGAACTGAAAAATCCGCTCAGGAAAAACCTCCCAACGGATGAGCTGGCGGTCCGTGGGTTGGCCGGTGCAGAAATCTAAAGCAACATCATTCCTCTTACTGCGCACTATTGCGCTGCTGTCCCATCAGCCTCAGCAATGTGTTTTGTTTCTTCTCCTTGGCTCAGAGCTGGGCTCTGCTTTCCAGGCCTCAGGAAACCAGCTCCTCCATTGCGGCTTCGGAGAAGCAGCCCCAAAGCCCACAGGCACCTGTTCCCCAGCCACATGCTCCATCTGGCAGAGGCTTCCATTGCCAGCGAGTCTGAGAGGGAAGCCAGGTGGGGCTGTCACGGCATGGCAGAGAACGAGGCAGGGTGTCACATGAAGGAAGGGTGGCAAGGCAAGGTTGGCAAGGCAGACGTGGAATCTCGCCCTGTTGGGGCTGTGCCAAGGAACGCCCATGGGTGACCTTCCGAGTGCGTGTCCTTGGGAGGCTCACAAAGCAGGTCCCAAGCCAGGCTGCCTTGGGCGAAGATAAGGAAAATGGAAAGGCCTCCACAGGATGCAGAAAGACCAGGCAAAGGAGGAGCAGTGGGGGTGTGGGGAGCATGAACACCAGGAAGACATGCTGGCTGGGCAAGGACATGTTTTATGACCCTGGTTATTGACAGAGAACTTTCACCATACCTCCCTTAAAGGGCAGAGGCTAAGGGCCGCACCCTGAGCAAACAAGGTCAGCCTTCCACACAGCAAAGCCACTGGCAGCTACACCCGCCTCCCATCCAGTGTCTGCTCCATTCGTCTTCTATCCACTCCCCTCCAGAGAAAGGGCAGGGGGTGAGGCCATGTGCCCAAGGGAAGGGAAGGCACTGCAGGCTCTGGCTGGTCTTCGTAGACAGGGAGCAAATCTGGCTCCCAACTCCAGATCAGGGTTAGGGCCATGTCCACTCTTCATCATCCTTTGCCAGGAGAACCTTTTCCCTGTTCTTCATCGAATGCTGGCCCAGACAGCCCTCCTCTGCTGCCCATGTTGCCTCAAGGGAAATGGGGGAAAGAAAAGTTGACCGCTCCTTTAGGCCTCCCGGGCATCAGGGCACAACTGTTCTGGCAGAGGGAGGGCAGTGGCCGGGAGTGGGGCAGATGAATGCAGCTACATTGAGCCAGCCTCAATTGCTCTTCGATTAGGAGATGATGCAACAGCACTTCCTGCAGCAAGGCGAGCAACAGCAGCCGCAGCAGCCACAACAGCCGGGATCTGGAGCGGCCTCTTCATGGCTCTTCCAGCGGAAGGGCTCCGGAGCATCCACCCTGGGCACCTTGAGGCTGGCGTAGGGATTGGTGGGTCTGGCTTGCGACTCCGCCTGCGCTTGGCCCTTCCAAGCCAGAGAGGGAGATTTTGGGTCTGCCTCTTTCTGTGGGACTGCCGAGCAGGAGGGCAAGACACCGGGACTGAAGTCCTCCCCCAGGTAGGATCTCAGGAAGTCATCCTTCAGCTGAGCCCGCGGAATGGTGACGCTGGCATAGGGGTTTTCGATGGTGAACCCCTGGTCCATGGCTGCCTGCTCTGCCTGCTGACAATCCTAGAAGAGCAGCGGCTGCAGCAGCCCCTAAGGAGGTGGGGCACTGGGCCTGCCCAGCTGCTGCTTCTCTTGTCCAGTCACCAAAGAAAAGAACCAACGCTTGGAGACAAAAAGGAGATTTTATTGTCAGCAATTTTCCCGTGTTGCAGAGCAAGAAAGGAGGCATTACAAGAATCAAACTGAAACTAACTTTGGTAAAATTACAGCGGAAGTCAGGAACCAGCCACCCCCACTTCTTCTGGAAGAGGGACAGGAGAAGACTACAGAAAGGGGCATGGTGGCTGGGGGTGGGTGGGGGAGGCTGGATTACAGTCCCTGTTTCCAAAGCACTAACTGCCTTGTGGCCTGGGGCTCCTCCTGTTGCCTGGACAGCTGCCCAAATCTAGAGCGCTGGTCTTCCCAACTTCACCTGGGCACTGAGAAAGTAAAAAAAAATGAGGAAGTGGGGGGGGGGGGCCAGCAGGCTGTCACTGGTCTCCAGCATTTGGTCAACAACATTCAACAGGCTGAATTTCAACCAGCGGACCTTGTTTCTCTGGGTGGGCAGCCCCCCTGGTGACATTCGCCCAAGTGAAGGGTCTCCAGCAACGGGGCTCTCTTTGCAAATCCCATGCTTGGATCTGGAAAGTCCTTTCCAGGCTTCTGGTGGGGGTGGGGAACAGCTGCACCAGTGGAACTTCTTCCTACCAAAGGCAAAGGGTTCCTGCCCTTGGGACGACCCAGAGGCTACCTCTAAACTAAGCGTGCTCAGCGGCGGAAGCGCTGGGTTGCCCCAGGTTGCCAGGCCAGCACCTCCCTGGTTTGACAGACAGGTAGGTGGACGCCTCTGGTACCTGCCTGCTTTCTTCGGGCAGCACCGACCCAGCCCCGGTGCCCCCACCCAGCCCCGGACCCCGGCCTCGCCGTCGCTGCCCGGGGAAAAGAGTCGGTTTCAGCGCGCCCCCGACCTACCTCGCAGGATCGTCGGGAGGAAGAGGTGCCCTCTTTGCTGACCGTCTGCTGCGCCTCCAGCCAGGGAGGGACCCGGCGGCCGCGCCCTCCCAGCCTCCGCAGGGCCACCTTCTCCCGCGGGAGCCGGCAGCGGCACCGCCCAGCAAAGTTCGGGCGGGCCCCGCGGCAGCCCTCCTCCGCTTCGGAGCTCCACGCGCAGCGGCAGCAGCTCCGCCGCGAAAGCCTCCTCCGCGGCCCCCTCCTTGACACCCGACTCCGGCAGCGGTTCGTCCTCGGGGGTGCGGAGGAGCCCCGACGTGCGAACCTCCAGGCGACGCCCCCTCCCGCCCCCCCGGAGAAGGGCCCCCGAGGAAATCTTCCACAACCCGGCCCCCTCCTTCCTGCTTGCGCCTCGCCACCGATCGCAGGGCTCCGGCAGGGGCAAAAGATCCCAGGGCCCACCGGGCAGGGGGCTAAGGATGCCCCCTCGAAATTTCCGTTACCCATTGGAAGTGGCTCGCCTGGTCGAGGCCATTCCTCCCCCCCCCCCCCCGCGACCGGCGCCTTTTTTCTAAGAGGAAAGGCCTTAAACAGATCTGAGCCAGCAAACCCTGGTCTCCGCTGCCCCCACAGGGCGCCTGGCTCCCCCTTCCTACCCTGAGGCTGGATTGCTGGGGGTGGCGGGGGGGGGATGGGGGACACAGAAAAGGCCGAGGGGGCTGCCTCGGGACAGGGACAGGCAAGCAAGCAGGCAGGGCAAGTGCTGTTCCCCAGAGCCAACGCTAGGGGTCAGCCCTCCCCTAGCCCTGGCCTGCTTCCCCTCTCCATCCCAATGCTTGAGAGTTGAGGGTTATGGGTGTGTGTGTGTGATGTTTTATCTAAAAGGCAGCAGGTTAACTAATCTTATGGATAAACTGCATGATATGACTATCTTACTACTGTATGACATATTAGGAGAACTGCTACATACAGTATGAGGTATAACTTTTTTAAAACAAGGAAACAGCATAATGCATATATGTAAATAAAATGAAAAGAAAATGCAACTTTCCCCTCACTCCTGGGTCCCAAAGTGGGTCACCGTGCAACACTATGCCACACTGTCCTCACAGCTCCCGGAAAGCACAAGAACTCAGGGCAAAGAGACGGCTCGGCCTACTCAGGCCCAGCACTTCAGCCCAACAAAGGAAGGGCCTTCTCCAGTGTTGTGAAAGCTTCCCTGGGCCCTTGTCATGCAGTCTTCTCTCGGGGCCAATCCAGCTGCCTCTGCCCCCTTCCAGGGGCGGAGGAAAGCCAGCCATTGTGACCACCCATCGAGTCTCCTCCGGCTGGAGGAGAAACTGAGGATTTCCTGTCCCAGAACCAGCACTTCCGCCTCCTGGGCCCCTCCCTGTGGTTATCACCCCCACCCCCCACAAGTGGTGAGGTTTCCACCCTAGTCCTGCCTCTTAGTCATACTTAGCAAATTTCCCAGCCCAACAAGTCATGATCGGGAGCAGCAATGTTATTTTCATTATTAATATTATCGTACCAAGTCAGAGCAAGTTTCCTCAGAATGCAAAAAGGCTGGCTTGGCTTCCCCAGGGAAGATTCTGGCTGAAAAGACGGTGCCCTCTGCCCTTTGCAGACCTTAAGCCTGTGCAGCATGCTTCAGTTAAATGGGCATCATTTCCTGCCCTCACTTGGTTAGTCCAACCAGTTTCAATTAAATTTGTGCATATTTTCATATGAGTAAGGCTATTAGATTTGAAGGGAAACATAATGCATCAATAACACTCAAAACTTTTAGTACAACTTGAAGGAAAAAAATAATACCTCATTTATGGATGGGGCCTCGGCGGAAATAGGCTGCCCTGTCTCAAAGTCCCTCTTCAAAGATGGCGTCTGCCAGGCCCACCCCTGGGAGCGCCCTTTTGCTCACAGCCCCCAGATCCCCCCTCACAATGTCCAGTGGGGCAGGGCAGGGGGCTGCCAAGGGAGACTGAAAGACTGGAGATACAAGGCAGCTTTGTGCAAAGATCCCAAACACAGCCGGGGGTGGGGGTGGAAAGGGGGCGGATGCTGAGCCAGGCTCCATGAGAAGGGCAGGTGGCCTTCCATTGGGAGCAAGCCGAATTCCCTGTATCCTCCTCAGCTGGGACTAAGGAGACTCCAGGTGGGGCCGAGAGACAGGGGTATTCACCATCTGCTGCCTCGGGAACTGAAGCCGGGGAAATTTCAAGCACCAATCGTCCTCCTCTTTCTCCTTCACCAGCCACTTTGCCAGCCAGCTCAGGCCAACTTTGGAAACAGGAGATTCCACTGGTTGTTTTCAGGTTATCTGAAAAGGCCGTTGAAAGCTACATTAAGCTCAGGCTTTTCATTTCAGAACAGGGTTCACAAATGTTAACAAAAGGGAATCATCCTGCCAGGTGACCCACAAAAACAACCTCCAAGAGAGCATTTGGTGCTATTTTAATGCCCTGTTCAGAACATCGGACGAGCATCACCTCAGGAGGAGACCTGGTCAGGATAGGGCTGAGCTTAAACTGAAGAGCCGGATGGGAAGAAAAGGGAGGGAGCAGGCAGGGAGATTTCCCTAGTAAGTTCTGATGAACTGAGGGAGGGGGGAGCACAGACAGGGAAGGTGTGTGTGCAGGTGCAGACCAATTGCAAGCAGCCTGTCAGTTGTGGCTCTCCCATGGTTTTGCTATCTCACAATCATGATTTTTCCCACTTTTTTAAAGGAAAAAAATAGCCTCCACCATTCCTATTGAAGAGAGAGTGAAAGCGAATTTCCTGCTCTTGATGTTCTCTCGATGTCCCCTGACTCATGGGGTACAGACCCACAGGGAACAAAAGGATCTCCCACCACCACCCCGCCCTCAATAACTTTTTGCAAGGCCCAGCAGGGCCCTGGAGGAGGCATCTGCTCAGCAGCAGGACAGCACCCTGGACCAAACCCCCTTCCACTTTTATTGTAGTCTTACTGCTTATGTTATTTTCCAAGCAGTTTACGAACTTGGAAAAAAGGTGGGGATTAAAAGGGATTCAGTGAGCTTCTTCTTATTGAGATCAAGATGGAAACTCTGCAAGGTGGATCCTGAAATTGGGGAGTGGAAAGAGCATGAAGGGCGCCTGGGGTGCTGGAAAGGAGGCTGCCCCTCCTCCCACCAGGGAGTGGGCCAAGTGCCTCTTTTTATTTCCAGTGGGGGTGGGTGGGAGAGCATGCTAAGCAAGTTTGGGATGGCTGTCACGGAGGGGGGGGGCTTGAAGAAGGGGAGTGCATGACCTCTGCTCCAGCTGAGCAACAGTGGATGGAAGCACCCAGGGCTGCCTGGGGACTTCTGCTGCTGCTGCTGCAGGGCGTCTTCCTCTCCTTTGGGCTCCTCAGCATCTCTGCCCAGCCCAACTGCTCCGGGTTGGAGGCCCCTTGGCCTCTGCTTTGCCCTTTGGGCTCCAGAGCGACCTACCCCGCATGTCTCTCGTTCCAAGCTGCAAGGGGAGGCCCACCCGGCAGCCGGAAGGAAGCTGCTGCAACGGCCACCGCCGCCGCCTCCAAGGGAAACTTCGCAACGGCCGGCCGGCCGGACGACGAAGGCGGAGCAGAGGCCAGCGAGCCTCTTTTTCCTGCGCGACCTGCAGACAGAAGCTTCTCCGCAGCGCGGCTGGCAGGAGCGGGCGGGCGGGCGGGCGCTAAGGCAGCGCAGCCCGCGAGGTCGGGCCGGCGGCGGCTGCTGATTGAGGGAAACGTGAGCCGAGCGAGCGGGGCTGCCTGCATCACTGCAGTGCTCTCACTGCGGAAAGAGCGGGGGACGGAGCGAGGCGGCGGCCGCGGGCACCCGGCAGCGGCAGGGCAGGCAGGCAGGTTTCCCGATCGACCAGAAGCAAAGGGCCCCGTCGCTTTCGGGCCGAGGCATCCCCGTGCAGAGCCCGCGCATCTCCGGCCTTCGGCTCTGCCGGAGAGGAGGCAAAGCCACCACCGCCGCGGCCTCTCTTGGGTACCAGTCGCGGCCGGGCACAGTTTAGCATCCCGCTCCGCCGCTAGGAAACCGAGGGCCGGGCGCTCCCCCTCCACGCCTTCCCGGCTACGGGGCGCATCGGCTGAGCCGGAGGACCCGTCTTCCGCTCCCCGTGCACCTGCTCCTCGGCCGAACCGCTGGAGCGGCGCCCAGCTTGCTGAGGAGGCAGCCGCGGAGTATGCCCGGGGCTCCCGGACAGCCGGGAGGGAACTGCCGGAGGTGAGGATCTGGGAGCGCGATGGGGGGCGGTGGGGGGATGCCCACGAACGACGGCTTGAGCATCTGCCTCGGCCTAAACAACACGGGCCCCCGGAATAGTGAGGCCCCACCGGCAGCCTCTTCTACAAAGGCAGCCGCCTAGATTGGCTTGCCCGAGACAAGCAGATGGTGGGCTTCTGGGCCTCTGCAAGGAGTGTGGTGGACACAGCCACCTTGACCTGAATTCGCCAGGCACTTTCCCTCAAAAGACGCCACCAGAACTCCTCCTCCATTAGCGTCCTTCCTTCATCACCCTCAGGAAGGTGTTCTCTGCAACCCAGAAGAGGTGGGCCAGCAGGAGCGTCTCTTTTGGGGTGCCCACCTACTGGAGTGGCCTCGATTTCTGCTCCAGGATGCAGGATCTTGTGAGCCCCCAAAAGCTGCTCCGTTGACGGCAGCAGCTGAAAGGATAAGTGAGCTTTGTGGCAGAGCAGAGACGCCAGCCAGTCCTCTTCTCCTCCTCCTGCTCTGCCAGCACAGCTTATCTGTAGCCCAAAGGCATCTGCCAACTGAGTGGTGGGCAGAGAACTCCAGGTTGCTCCTAGCTGTGAGCCTTCGCTCCTTCCTTTGCAGGGCTTGGAACAAACGCAAGGCCGGTGCTCTCACCTCATGGCACCTTCGTCTCCCCATCTTTGTTCCTAAAGAGCCAGTACTTCAAAACTGGCACAATTGCATTGCCACATTAAGTTATTCTGCCTCAGAAGCTTCCATCCTAAAATGTTAGTTCACATCAATGCCTCCTGGCTTGCCCTGGGTGAACCTTAACCAGCCGTGTCACTTAGATCCCTTAGATTTGCATTTGGACGAAGTCATGCAAGATCTGAACAGGAATTCGGAGGTCCACATCCCAGTCTTTGTTCAGTGCAGGCTGCTTTCTTCAGCAACAACTCCCCCCACCCCCACCCCGGTTTTGGTCTTTAAACGAACCCTGGCCCCCACTGAGAGAGACAATTTTCAGGCTAACTTTGGCCTCTAGAAGTTCCCAGATTCCCCCAGAAGAGGAAGCGGCTGCAGTTGCAATCGGCCTCCGTGGCCAAGTTGTGGCTTGAGAGCGAGAAATCCGTGACGCGGAGCTGGGGCTGAGCCTCTCAAATGCAGAAGGACCAGCGACTCTTAGGGCAGTTTGGAAACTTGGCTGGTGTGCCTGAGCAGATTGTTCCTGGCAGCCGTGGACAGAGCCCACGTCCCATCCTCTCCCCAGTGTGTGTGTGTGTGTGAGAGAGAGAGAGATGAGGGAGACCTGCCTTCAGAGTCCAGTGCTCATTTTGAAACATTTCCATGTGGCCCCCAAGGCAGCCTTGCATTCCATCCATGTCCGGAGTGCGGAGTTGGGGCCTGGAGGGTCTTTTGCAGGGTTATCTTTTCACATAGATGCCCAGGCCCTGTGTATGCCCACCATCCCCCCGCCGAGGTTTCAAAAATGTCTTGCAGAGCGCCAGACCTAGTCAAGAGCTCCAGACCCCTCAGACCTCTCTCCAGGGAGCGGTGGTAGCTGAAGCCCAGATAAGATGCTTGGCACAGAGAAGGTGCCCTATTTGGTCCCTGCTATCTCTGAGTAGGAAGGTCAGAGACATCGGTGCTGAGTGAAGAGAGCCCCACAGCCCCACCTGGCATGGTTGCTTCAGAGCAGCAGGCAGACGAGAATAAAAATGCTCCTAGCCCACAGAAAGTAAATACACAAAAAAGAAAGAGGCACTGAATAAGTCAGGGAACAACAGAGGAAAAAAACGACAAGTGCCAGTGGGGAGTTGAGCAGCAGAGGACAAGAAGATGCTGGGCGGGATTGCTGGCATTTCAAAAGGATACCCAGTTTCTGAATGCCTTTTAGAGCTGACAAGTGGTTTTATTGCACCAATCTGCTGCTTTTGGGTGGGGGGAGCAAAGGCACCCACAAATGCTGCCCTCCAGTGACATGCACTGCTCTGCTTTGTTTTCCAGGGGTCTGAAGGGCCAAGCCAGTTCCAAGTGAAGAAGGGGCAGCTCCTCCAAAGCAAACCCTCTGCCTGGCACCTGAGCAGGATCTGCCCCACCTGGGGGCCTTTTCCTGGGACTTGATCTGAGAAAAGTGCACGTCAGAGCTCAGGAATTTGCAAAACACATTCTTGAGCGTTGTTAGGATCTCCCCACACATAAACAGGAACCAAGGCGCAAGGGGAGGGAGCGCTCAGGCCTCCCCCGGACACTCCAACCGCATTCCATCCACTCCTCTTCACCCGAGTGGGCTCAGCCACACCAGCAGGGCAGAAGACAACCCACCAGCCCGCTCTCTCCCCTTTCTCGGCCTCCTTTCTTTGCTGTTTAGCCAGGAACAGCCAAGCACCCTCCCTGGGAACTAGGCCCAACGCCCTGCTGCCCAAAAGAGCTGAATCCGTGGGCATAAAAAAAAAATCTGGTGTGGATATCGCCCCTGGCCTTGCAACCTGTCTTGCTCAGAAAGCGTGGAAGGCCCAGGCCGCAGCCATTTTGGCAGCCCTGGTGCAGGATGCGTCTCTGCCCTGCTGTCCCCCTCCAGCGCTGCCCCTTCATGGTCCGCGCCCGGTTCAAAGCCCGGCTTGCCGCAAGCCCCATCTAGCCTCATGCAGGAGGCCTTCGGAGGACACAGAGCCGCGGACAGGAAGGTGAAGAGCCTCCTCATGTCATGTCTGAAAGGGCAGCAGGTCATCATCAAAATGGAGGCCATGAAGATCATCCACCCTGAAAAGTTCTCCGAGCTGCAGAGCTCCCAGTCACGCTATGTCCCGGCCCCCCGCCGAGACCCTCCCCTGGTTGCCAAGCGGGCCTGGCCCTCGGAGTCCGAGATCATTGTTAACCAGGCCTGTGGCGACATCCCAGCCCTAGACCACAACCCGGGATCTCTGGGGCTGTCCCGGACCCCGCCCCTACCCCGGCGGGAGCGGCTGTATCCAGGGCAGCGCAAGGGCAGCTCCGACATCTGCTACCACCGCCAAGCCTCGGACGAGGTGATCGTCAACCAGTACGTGCTGCACCCCTCCACTCCTTCCGAGCCCCTGGAGTGCCCCACCTGTGGCCACACCTACAACTTCACCAACAAGCGTCCGCGCATCCTCTCCTGCCTGCATTCAGTCTGCGAGGAATGCCTGCAGATCCTGTATGAGTCCTGCCCTAAGTACAAGTTCATCTCCTGCCCCACATGCAAGAGGGAGACGGTGCTCTTCACCGACTATGGGTTGGCCGCCCTGGCGGTCAATACCAGCATCCTCAACAGGCTGCCGGCTGAAGCACTCTCGGCCAACCAGGCGCAGTGGAGCAGTGAGACCGACCGCAGCTGCTATCAGACTTTCCGCCAGTACTGTGGGGCAGCCTGCACCTGCCATGTCCGGAACCCGCTCTCTTCATGCACCATCATGTAAGCTGTGTGTCTGCCCCTGTCCCGCTCTGTCCACAGTCTCTCGCCGGCCTCGGCAGTGGGATTGCGTGAGGGAGAACAGGGTGGCTTCCACAGGAACTGGGAGATGCCCAGGCCGACCAGACTGGCCCTCCAGGATCAGCAACCACCTGGCTGCAGACGCCCCTTGAGTTGGGATGGCTGCTGCTTTAAGGAGAGAAAGTAATCTTGGGGGTCATTCCTGGTCAGGAGGGCTTGCTCCCGGGTGTGGCTGTTGGAAGAGCCACCAGGAAACGTTGTGGAGATCCGACCGCCCACTGCCGTCCCCTTCCATTCACCTCCCCTTCTTCTGCGCATCCCGAGAGACCCTAAGCCACACTTGGCTTGGCTTGGATCTTCAAGGGTTGGATCTCTTTCCTTTCAGCTCATGGCTTAGTCCTGGCAGGGGAGAATAGGGTGGTTTTTGGGAGAAGACGAGCCAAGGCAGGACCCTGGAACAATACAGAAACGATGCCAGGCGGGGCCTGTGCTGGAAAACAAGGCAGACGCCAGTTTTAAGTTATTTGCCAAAGCTTCTGTTTCTGCGGCCAAGCGTTGTAAATTCACTCCGTGCTGCCAACTGAAGTCCAGTTGCAAACAGGAATTCCTAAAGAATCGCCCCATTTTCCCGACGCAAATTCTTAAGGGAAGCGGAAAACAAATGTACAATTTTAATCCTCGTTTTGGAGGATGCGTTCCTCAGCACTGTTTCAGAAATGCATCTTATTTGAGCCCTTGCTGCTGAATAAAATGGACTGAGAGCGCAGTGATCCTTGCGTTGCGTCTCCTGGGACAAAGGGAAAGGTGTGCCCCTGGCAATGGAAGCTCTAGGCTTGGCAAGCAGCAGCGCCCTCCCACCTGTGACACTGAATCTCCTCCTAGGAAAAGGAAGGTGCTCTTTTCTGTCTAGGGCGACTTCAGGAGCAGACAGGGTGTGGGCCACTCCCCAGCTGTAGCCAGGCTGATAACAGCCTTTGTGTCTAAAGACCCCTCGGTCCATGAAAAAGACCTTCCCAACTGAAGGGGCAAAGAGTGGGCGGCCGATGCAGTTTGATCACTGGAATGCCATGACAGTATCGGGCTGGAGGGAAGAGGATACCCACTTCCTCTGGCAGAGGCTGGTCTGGGAGGAAGTGCCAGTCTTGCAAAACATTCTGCGCCAAGCTAGGGAAAAAAAAGCCATAACTTGATCCGAGTCCAACCTGCACAAGGCCAGGATCAGAGAAAAGGGCATTTCCTTAGTGACCCATCTCTTGAGGTTCAGCCCCACGTGCCTGTGGGTCTGGGAGAGCTGAGATTTACAACCACGTTCCGTTGCCCTGTGGGTCTTTCTAGAAGTGAACCAGGAAGGCCGGCCATGACTGGCAGTGGGCCACAAAGGGGCATCCCTGGGACAAGCCGGGCTCAAAATCTGGAGAACCCGCAGCATGAGGAGGGCTGGGAGCAAGGCCTGGTGGGAGCCCAACAAATCCTCCAAAGAGGGACGTTGACTCTTGCCAGCCAGGGATGCCCACATCGGCCAAAGGGCAGAGCTGTCTTAGCCAGGCTTTCTTCGGCTTCGCTTCCGCAGAAGAGTGCAAAGGACGGGGAGCCAAGTCCCCTGGGTCCATCTCAAGGGATGAGCTGAGGAAGGCAAAATTCCTCAGTGGCAGCCTGGGCATTTCCTGTCCAACCTCCCAGGAACACCTTGGCTCAAGAAAGGTCTGGGATTCGCTTGGCCAAAGGCCCACAGCCGCTTGTCCCTCGGGTAGGTTGTCAAGCTTTGCCCAAAGCCAAGATGGACAGGAGAGGGAAAGAGGGAGCTGCAACCACCAACCCAGAAGAAAAGATGGCTGATGAAGATCCTGTTTTATACCTGGTGGTCTCCTTAACCCTCAGCCAAATCTAAATAAAGAATGCTCCTGAACCAAAACAGACATGTGCTTTCCATTCATATGTGTGGAGAGAGAGAGAGAGAGAGAGAGAGAGAGGCAGCTACGGTCTGTGTGTGTGAGGAGGTGGGGGAGAAAGGCCAACCCAGAAAGAGCCCTCGCAGTCTGGGGCTGGAACAACCTAGGTCACAGAGGTGGGGTTTCCTCACCTGACCCCTCGCTCTGCCTGCAGCCAAAGAGCCCAGCACCTTCCTTGCCCTAATCAACCAGCACAACAGGAGGATCCAAAGGCAAGGCAAGTTCGTCCCCTCATCCAGTACTTTTTGGAACAGCTGTGAAACCTGAGCTCCTCCAGTGGGTCTCCAAGGGGTCATCTCCTTGAAGAGGCAGCCACCCATCACCCAAGAGCCCCGGGGACCCACCCTGCGCAAGAAGGACCAGGGAGGTGGGCGGTGGGCAAACCGAAGGGGGGGGGAAGGAGAACAGCAACGTGGTTTCTGACACCCTGGCCCCCTTTTCTGGGGAAGCAGCTCCCCCTCTTATCCTGATGTCTGGCAAGGAGGCCGAGGCAGGCTTGGGCATTGCCAGCTCTTCCTCTTCTGCACCAGCTTCCTGCCTGCTTCAAGGTACCCAGCTAAACCCTGACCTTAAACCCACAGCTTCAAGGTAAACCTCGGGGGGGGGGTTGCTTTGCCTCCCCCACCGTTTCTCTGATCTGTTCCTCCACAAAGATCTTGCCACAAGGTGGAAAGAGGAAGTGGTTCTTTTGCTGAAGCTTTGCAATAAAGTGAGAAGTGCTTGAAAAGGGGAGGCGGGCTAGAAAAGGTGTGGCAGTTGGGGGTGGTCAGGGCAGGGCAAAAGAGCCACTGGAAATCGGTTCACAGAAACACACACACCAAACAGCACTTCCAGGGTCACCAGGTGTGCACTCTATTTGTCTTCTAAGAAACCACACCGTAATACTTCCACACACCACACATCAGAGTTCACTGCTGCCGGACTCTGGGCGACAGCAGGCTCTGTCTGGGGTCAGTGTCAAAGCACCATCTGGCCTAACCCTAACCCTGCCCCTCCTCTCCCCCTCTGGCCCTTGGGGCAGGCAGCCCCTCCTTCCTCTCAACCTTCCTGAGGCCACAAAGCTCACGTGTGTGGCTGAGCAACAAGCTCCCCCAGCCAGGCCCTCCCCTCCCCTTTCCTGCCCAGCTCTCCCTGCCGTCCTGGAGGGAAGGGAAGGCACTTGAGAGCCCCCCCAAGGTGGTCACCCTGAAGGGACCCACATTTGCTCACTAAGCAGTCGGTTCCAGGACGCCTGACCAGGAAGGAAGTCACACACCTTGCTAGAAAAGGATTGGAAGCAAGACAGCCATTCTTGGAAAGCCTTTATGTGAGTCTGCCCCAGAGACCTGGTGTTTTGCCTTTCAGGGGGACAGGAGGGAGGGGCACGGGGGTCTTCCAGGTGGGCAGACTGGGGAAGCAGCTGCTGCAAAACCTCCTTGCCAGAGACAATCCACAGAGGCTCCTGGAGCAGAATAGCCAACGGGCTTCTGGGCAGCTGCTGACCTGCTCTTCCCCCTCCACTTGGGGCAGGCCGTGCCAGCCGCTCCCGCCTCTGTCCTCCTCCACCAAGCAAGCAGAGGGCGCCTGGCACCTGCTGAGTCACGCCAAGCCAGAAACCCTGTGCGTTTGCTTGCCCAGATGGCCTGGCAGCTCCCTCTCTTCCCTCGGCCCTGTTACATCTGGACAATGAGGACGATGTTGTCGGCAGCAACAACCGTTCCCTGTGACACCCAGGCCAGATGCTCCTGTCCAGCCTCAGGTCTTTGCTGGCTGGGCGGAGGACAGAGCGAAGCCCCCAGAGGGAGCAAGGATCAGAGGCTTCGCGGGGAGAACCTGGGCAAGAGGGCTGGCATGGGCCAAACAAGGCCAGTTTCCTCAGAAAGCACAGAACGCCATGCTGCCAAGAGCTCAGCTGGTTGAGCCCCAGGGACAGCCCCTCCCTCTGCTGCACCCCCACAGCTGGGAGACCCCCTGCCCAGCCTCAAGGTGGGCCAGGTGCTCCTAGCTGGACACAGATAAGAAGGCCCATTTCCCCAGGCACTCAGAGCCATCTCCAATTCAGCTGCGCCCCCTGCAAATGCCACCGTCCTCTGCTTTCCAAAGCTTCCTTTCCCAAGGAGCTGGCTTCTTGCTTGGTGGAGGAGTGGGCGGTGTGCCATGGCATGCTCAGTTCCCAGGGTGGCCATGTAGAGAGCTGTCCGGAGTTGCTTGCAGGCTGTGCTGGTGGCCCCCACCCTCACTCGCAGCCCCCTGGAGCCGAGCCAGGCCAGTGGGAGTCCTACTTGTCCAAGATGAGGAACAGCAGCAGCAGCAAAAGGATGGGCAGGAAGACCAGCAAGAGGCTCAGCATCTCCGCTGTGGCCAGAGCCAAGAGAGCCGTCCTGTAGCACCAGGGGCATCGGCGCTCCAGCTCTGCCAGGCCGCCCACCAGGCAGGCTGGATAGCGGAGGCAGGGGAAGAAGCCCATCACGCGGCTGGTGTGGAAGCGGACGTGGAAGTGGTGCTCTAGGCCCCCCCAGAACCCGGGCTGCCGGGGCGGCAGCGGACTGAAGGCGGGGGGCGCTGGGCCCTGGGCAGCGCTCAGCAGGAGCAGCTCCTCTTGCAGCTTGCAGATCTCCCACTCCATCATGGGCGTCTTCTGGCGGCAGATGGGGCATCGCACGCGGCCAATGTCGGCTGCACTGCCCGCCTGAAGGATGGCCTGCAGGCACTGACTGCAAAGCACATGGCTGCAGTTGAGCAAGGCTGGCTTGCGTTGGTCTTGGTCGTAGAGCTCAGTGCAGATGGGGCACTCCTGCTCGTCGCCCCCCACAGGGTCCTCGGCTTCGATGCAGGAGGATTGCACCACGGCCCCCTGGGCATTCCTGCCCAGGCCCAGCAGGCAAACCCCTTCCATTTCCTCCTCCTCCTCCTCTTCCCCCAAAGGCAGCTGGGGCGCATTTCCTGACAGGCGGTTCGTCTCCTCCTCCTGCCCAAGGATTGCAAGCCTAGCTGGGCCACAGGCCTCTTCGGTCACAGGAGACTCTCCAGAATCCACTCCCAGCTCACCCAGACCAAATTTCGGATGCCAAACAGGGGAAGCGATACTTGGCTCCTCCTCCTCCTCCTCCCCCTCGGATCCAAAAAGGTCATCTGCTGCTGGCTCAGTCCTGGGCCCTTTGCCCTCACTGCCATCCTCTATAAGCTGGGCACCAGTCCGCTCTTCCTGCAGCAAGCCTTGCTGAACGTTGCCCAAGGAGGGTGCAGCCCTGAACTCAGACACCTCCTTCTCGGGGAGAACCAGAACGGCTGGCTCTGTCCCCCCAAGGGCTGAATCCGAAGGGATTGTCCCCATCCCTGTCTTGCTCCCAGCTTCAAAGTAAGGCAGTCCGGAAGTGGCTCAGCAGCTGCTGCCTTCTGCTTCTTGGGTCCAAAGTTGCCCGTGAGACATGGCAGGCTTCCATCTCACCTAGCTTGAAACTCCTGCCCGAGAAGGGCTGCTGCCTCGCATGCTCCACGGCCCTCTGCTCTGCGGCTGAGTTGCCTGACCCAAATGGTTGCCAGCAGGAAGGCTGGCAGCAGCTGGGATCCTCTCAACTTGCGACAATAAAGACCAGACGCTGAATGGAGGGTGGAGCAGCTTTCTGTCGGCTGCAGGCCAAGGGGTGGAGCCGGGCCGGGCCTGGCTGGCTGAGCAGGTAGGACCATCTAGGTTGCTCCATGGGCAGCAGTGCTGGTGGGTGCGGCTTCTGTTCCTCTGTGCCGAGATGACGCCCCAGCACAAGGGCCGCTGCCTTTCTGTTGGAGGAGCTGGGCTACTCCCGCTTTGGGCTGGGCTGCCTTTTTCTGCTCTGAGCAGCAGCCATGCTGAGCGCTGCCTGTTTGAAGGGAAGGGTCTCCTTTGCTGCTCACAGGGATCACTGCCAGCAGCACAATGAAGGCAGAAAGGCTCAGCCCGTCTCCCTATTCACCTCGGTTCTTGTCCTCTCTGCCGCTGTGGCGCACGGACATTCCTGCACAGATCCTACCGAGAGACCAGGAGGCTGATGCTTCTGGAAGCAAACTCTACCCTTGTTTTTTAACCCCAGCTCTCCATTGACACCCACGTGCCACTTCCAGGCAGGAGCTCCACACACGGCAGCAGGGCCCGGCCTAAGTTTCTCTGCTCATTGTGGGGGGGAGGAGCAGAAGGAGGGCAGAGCTGGGACATCTGGTGGAGTCCCAAGGCTGGACTGGCCAGGCCATTGAACCTCCTGGGCTTGGCTGCCCGTGAAGCCAGCTGTTTCATGCTGCCGGAGCAAACAACCTTAACCAAAAGGCTCGGCCCGATTTGCTTGGGGGACCCCATCTGTTCCTTCAGGGACAAAGACAAGAAACCTCCCAAAAATGACACGGGAACGAAGGTAAGCCTGGCCAAAAAACAAAAAAAACCAAAGGAAGAAGAGGCTCGCTGGGAAGGGACAGTTCCGGCCTGAGAGCCTCCAGGGCTGCTTGGGGCAGCTACTCAAAGGACACCCTTTCCTCCACATTTTCCCCTGACCTCTTGACCCCCAGATTTTAGAAGAAAACCTTCTGTTCCCCCTTTTGCACACCGTGATGGAATTCTACTGCCCAGCGAATAAATAAATTCTCTGCCCAGCGAATATTTTCACAAACTCTGTAGGGGCAAAGGCGATTCGATGAGGCAAGCTACAAAAGGGGAATTTCTAACATCATTTAAGGGGGTTCGGTGGGGCTCCTCTCCTCATGTTTTCTCACACAAGAGGGAAACCACTGTCCTCTGGTCAGTGCCAGGCACCCCTGGAGGCACGCAGAGGGAGGAGGGACTTCTCAACCTGGGTCCCGGCTACAGATGGGCACCTTTCACGGGGTTTTCTTCCATGGCCCAGGCTCAACTGCCAACCCTTTTCGGAGCAAGGCAAAAGAGACCGGAGGTGTCCCTGGGGAGCCCTTCCACCGGCCCTCTTCAGGGTCAAAGGCAAGAGCCGAGATGTCATAGGCTCCAATGGCTTGGCTTGATTTATTGGTTACGATCACCGCACCGCTATAGCAATTTGGTCCTTGGCGAGAAGCTTCCCCATCCATCCCACATTCCATGGCAGCTCAAGACCAGGTCTCGGCTTGGAAGCGGTGGGTTTGTGCCAAGCGGGCAAGATATTCCTCCCCTTCTGGAGCAGAGAGGCCTCCTTCTGACTGGAAAACAAACTTCAGGGCTTCTGCCACGTCCTCTGGCATCTGCTTGGCGTTTCTGGAAGAGAGGGGTTGCCGTAACAGGAGGAGAAAGAAGGGACAGCGGAGCATCAGGGCCTGGTGGGCACACAGGAGCTCCAGAAGGACTGCAGCGAGGTGCAAAGTTTCAGGTCGGCCTGGCCCACCGCAGAAGGAGCCTGGCCCAACCGATACCAGGGAAGTCTCCACTGCGCCCCAGGGCGGATCAGGATCTAATCACCCTCCAGCTGTGGCCAAGGCGGAGCCAGACCTTCCTTCGGGTGAAACTACTTAGAAGCCGATGGAAAGAGGAGACTGGGACCAAATCTGCGTACACCCATCCCCGCATGTTGTTTCCACATCAATGCTTATAATAGCCAAGAAATTATAAAAAAATCTATTGCAAATTCCGTATAAAATAATACCAAGTCTCAAATGTCGGAACAGCAGGTGTTACTTTTTTTAGGCATTAAAAAAAAATCCTAGAAACATATTTAAACATCTGGGGCAGGGGGAAGACTAAAGGGAAGTTGACAATTCAGGAAAGCGTTCCGGAAAATCCTGGCATAGATTTTCTTTCCCCAGAGGCTTTTGGGGCTTTTTTTGACACGAGTGAAGTTGCTTTGAATGTTTGACAGTTATTACTTGTAAAACTTCAGATAACTTTTGAGGAGACAGCTCCAGATGTGCAACCTGCATTTGGGCTAATCGTACCAACGCCCAGTTCATCCTCCAGGCTGGCCTGCATCTCCAGAAATGTGAAAAAACTTGTTTTACCCCCAGAACGGGTTTGATGTGGTCTCCACCCTGGCCTGGGCAGGAAGATGAATTGAACGTTTCCGCCCAGGATTCCCCAGGATATGTGCAAAGCTGCACACTCCGCATGCAAACAGGCCAGACGTTGGAAGAAGCCCACGCATAAAAACTCGGGAAGCCCCACCAAGCTGGAGTCAATGCAGACGTAAAACCAAGGATTCAAGGTTGGAGCCCAACGCTGGGAACAAGGACGGGGTGTTAAGACCGATTCAGACGGCAGCTCTTGCCATTGCAGAAGACCAACTCTCTGCCCAAAGGCCATGGCCACCGATTCAGCGCTGCTGCCTGACCTCGGACTTTCTGCTCCAGAAAACCACCCTTAAAGTCTTTATCTCTGGCACCAAGGCTCCCCCAAGACCTGTTTCCAGAGGGTGTGATGGATTAGGCTGCAATTCCAAACTTATGGATTGGGGGTAAACCCATCTTGAGCTTTGTGTGTGGGGAAAAGGAGGAATATACCACAGGACCGGGTAAACAAAAATAGCTTTTAGCTGTGCCCCGAAGTGAACCACTTTGCTGTGGGGGCTTCCCGTGATGCGAGTTTGTCTAAATTCTGGCGTCACTCAATGCTACCAACTGGCTTCCTGTCCTTCGCTTGGCCTCTGTCCAACAGTGCTTGCCAAGAGGAACGGGGGAAAGCGCAGAGTGCGATGCACCAGGCCTATCAGTGGGATTTCTTCCATGCCCTGCCGGTGAAGGGGCCGGATATGCTAAAACCTTGTAAATGGGAGCCGGAAATTGCTCAGGGCTGAGGATGGCTGGGCACCGGCTTAACTCTTTAGGCCACTTTCTGGCACTCACCCGGATAAGTAGATGTGGGCCTCCTTGTGCTTCACCAGATCCCACACGAGCTCCTTCTCCTCTCTGATACGGTGCTGGACGTAAATCTTCTCTTCCTGTGGGGAGACCCCATGAGAGCTCAGGCGATTTAGGCTCCAATACGGAGCACAGAGGGAAAGAAGGAGCTGCTTCCAACAATCCCCCTCAGAAGCCCTTGAACCTGGCAGACTCAGAATTGGGTTCAGGATAAAATCACCTAGGAGCACAAACAGGGGTATCTGGAACAATGGGAAGCTGTTGAAGAATGGTTATTCACACGAAGGCACCCGCTGGGGTTCAGGGGTAGTACAATAAAAAAATACAGTGCAAAGCAGGGAAAACACCATTCTTCCTTTTTTCTTACGCAGGAATCTGGCTTTCCCTATACTATAATCTGGCATGATCTCTCATTTCTTTGTTCCCTGGGCAAAATGAACATGCTGCTAAGGAGGCTCAACAGCATGGAAAACCAAATCCAACTCTGGGTGAAACAAACAACCGGAGCTCCTCAGAGAGCGGCAGGCCAGCCGTGCCTGTGCAGGGACTCCCCAGGACTCCGGCCTCAGCACCAGAGTTCCTGGGAAGGTGGCAACGAAGGGAAGTACTTCAAAGGTGTGGAGTCACAAAGCTTGCTCAGCCTCTTTCAGAAAAAGGTCACACCAACTGCGTGTTCTCCAGCAGCCACCGCAGGAAGCTGGGTGAGGACACAGGGCCACTCCTGTAATTGTTCTCTTCCTGGCCTTCTTCCGAAGACATCTTTCTGACTGTTCAGCCAGAGCCAAGCTGCACGTTCAGCAGAAACACCCTGTACCACCCCTTCCTGGGCATGAGCCACATCAAAATACCAGTCCCGGGAGACCACAGGCTTGGCTAACCCTCTGGGCTTTAAAAGTATGCTGCAAGGGGAAGGAGATGGCCAGGAGTCCCTTTTTAGCAAGCTGAGAATTTGTAAAAGGGAAGGAACTATGCGGTTCCCCTACCTGCTTGCAGAAATGGGACAGAAGTAAAGCCAGAGGCAAGGGCTGAAGCTGGACTATTATGCACCCGACCCAATGCTATTTCCTTTCCTGAGAGGTAACTTCTACCTGGAGCCTCGAGAAGGACTCTTTCCGTAATGTGGATTTTTAAAAAACTGATACCGCCACTAGGGAGAGAATTGGAGACCTTTTGCCCACAAAGACAGATCCTTCGTCAGTTAATGCAGGAAGAAGCCGGAGTCAGACCCGCCTGGCACTGGAAACAGGCAACAGTCTCGGCATACTGAGTTCTGTATTTATTCAGTGTAGACCAACAATGAATCAAAGCAGCAGGCTAAGCGTACCTGGCAGTGGCAAGGCCCCTTCTGCTTCAGAGAAACAAAGCAAGAGGCGGGAGGACGGTTGGATCTTGTGACCCAAAGTACCAGTGTCTGTGTTTTTCTGCCCGGACGTCACCAGCCAAAGGCCAGGCAGGGCTGGAGCCTGTCCACCTTCAGCCAGAACCTGCCACACATGCCGGCTTCTCCAAGGTGAGGCGGGGCCCCAGAGCCAACAGAAGGGGCCGAGTTGACCAAGCCACGGAAGCAGCTGGGACAGAGGAAAAGCAGATGGTACGGCTCCCCCACACCCAGTGCAAATATGGCTCCTGCTTCCAGCCTTCTAAAGGACCATTTCAGGGCCCTCCTCGATCTGGTGCAGATCCATTTCATGGGAGCCAAAATGCAAAGTTTCCGGATGGCCTGCGGGCCTATTCGTTTTGCCCGCTCTCCCTCCCTTTCTGTTCTGACTCCTCGATGCCTATTTTGGTAATCCTGGCTGAGAAACACACACCTGCACACACCTTTGGCGATGCACAAAGCTACGCGTGCGGGATTTACCTGATCTCGGGAAAAGGCCACAAAGAGCGTCAGGAGCCCCCTCTTCACCAGTTCTTCCCATTCCGCCTGGCAGTAAAAATCTCTGGCTCTGTTTCGGCAACCGAAGAACAGACAGTTCCCTCCTGAGGGAAGACAAATGGGGACGGCATCAGGCAGGGCAACAAGCCGGAGTAGCCAACTGGGCAGGAAGAAGGGCCAGGCGCTCAGGAGTAACCTGGCTTGTTCGATATAAGCTCTTTGTAATTGCCGGGTCCTCCTGGGCAGAGCCATCGTCTAAGGGAGACTGACTGAGCACTGTGATCAATGTTATGTCGGACGGGGAACCAGAGCCAATCCTAGTTCCTGCCTGACCAAAGTGTGGACAGAGCAAATAACCGAATCTTTTGAGGGCATGGTGTGCATTTAATGGCCGACAGCTGGAATAAAAGTAGCTGAACAGTCAGCACTTCTAACAGCAGCCATTCATGGTGCTGCTAAAAAACCGAAATGTTACTGAATTCTTCCACACGCCGCCCTCTTTCAAAAGAGCATTTCAGAAAGTCCCCAGCCACCCCCAGCGCCACCTGCTGAAAACTACAGGTGAGATCACACAATGCACTTCACTGCTGCCCGAGGTGTACTTGAAGATCAATTGGCCAGACTTCTAGAAGTCTGCCTCGTCCCCCACAGCGGCTTCACCTGTGTTGCGCTGGGCCACTCGCTCCTGTATTGCTGCTCTAAAAACCGCCACGCCAGTGCCGGGCCCTATCATGACCACTGGAGCGCCTGGCTCCCCTGGGAATTTCAGCGTCCCTTTCTTCACCCACAGAGGAACTCGCACCACTTCTGAAAAAGGGAGAGAGGAGCCCGTGTGAAAAGAAAGGAGACACAGTTTCAATACCCAGCATCAGTTTGGGGTCTTCGAACAGAGAGGGCACAAAGCTTTCTTATTTTAAAGGGCTTTATTGCAATTTTCTCAGTTTGGTGGTTGTGAGCAGAGTTGTTGGGAGTTGGGCGGCGCACAAGTGTGACAGATAATTAGTCCGCAACGCCACGCCCCCCCCCTCCCGCATTCTGCAAAGCAAGGCCTCCTTCTCTCCACAGAGATTTTGATGACGCGAAAACAGGGTAACTCACCATTCTGTGGATTGAGAGAGGCCAGCCACGTGGAGCACAGGCCCCGCCGAGGTTTACTGAGACAGGTCTTGTAATGCACCACAGCCAGGAGAATCTGAATTCGGTTGGGATGCACCTGGGAGAAAGGAGGGGGGTGGCAGAGACAGAATAAGTCCTGGACCCTGGATGGGGGGATCTGGAAGAAGTGAACTTGGGCAGGGAACAGCAGGGAGAAAGTAGCAGCAGAAAAAGAACACCACCCTTTATAATAAAAAAAAAGAAGGAAGGAAGAAAGAAAGAAAGAGAGAAAGAGAAAGAGAGAGAGAGAGAGAGAGAAAGAAAAGAAAAAATAAAAAAGAAAAGAGGGGTGCCCCTGAGCAATGAGCTGTTTGGGGGACTGGCCAGACACAGGCAGACAAACTCTCTCTGCATGCAAGTTTTATTTATTCATTTTTGTTCTGTGGGGAAAGGGAAGGAACCAGGGCAGCCCCTTATGTTTTTCAACCTCCTGGATTCAAGGGACTCCTCCTCCAGGAGACAGGGAGTCAGTTACACTCAAGTAGCGCCACTTTCAGGAAGGAGGCAGAAGCACAGGGGAAGCGAGGGGGGCTTGGCTTTCCTTTCCCTTTCCCTTTCCCTTTCCCTTTCCCTTCCTTTCCTCTCCTCTCCTCTCCTCTCCTCCCCTCCCCTCCCCTCCCCTCCTCTCCTCTCCTCCAGGGTTAGAGTTCACAGCCTCAGGATTCCTGTTCCCTCTACCCAAGAATCAAGATCAACTTTGCTCAGACTGAATTCCAGACCTCCATTCCTTGAATAGCTTTTTTTCTTCTCCTTCAAGAAAGTACACATTGTCTTGTTTGCATTCTTTCCATTATTCAGTTTCACTGCAACAAACCCTCACAAATGAAGACAAGACGAAATGACAGCCTGGAATTACCTCAGGACAATTCCTTACTCCCATTCAGAGCTCAGGCCAGCCCACATGCAGGGGATAGATGAAGAATCGGGGGGGGGGGAAGCATCCATTTATTCCAAATACATTTAGCATCAGTTCAAAGCACTGAGCAAACCTCTCCCCCACCCCCCACCCCGCTCCTGCCCAGCACCTGTGCTCTCTTACCAGTATTGAGGAAGCAATGGAAAAGGCCCGGGGCCTGACCTGTGGAATGAGGTCTAGCAGGTAATTCCACGGAATGGCACAAGTGGTGTGAGGGAAGTCACAGAGGACCTGGGGAAGGAGGGAAGGAGCAGAATTGGTAATATTCAACTGCAGTAAAAAATAATAATAATACTAAAAAATGCCGGAAGGGGCTTTTCTGAAGCAGCTAATCCCGAAAGAGAAACTGATGCAGGGGACTTGGAGGGTTTTTTAATGGAACGAGGTCAACTGGGGCAGAAAGCAAAGCACGTGCAGAGCTCGGTGGGTAGATGTTCTGAGATCTCAAACACCGCACAGTTGATGGGATTTCTCCCAAAAAAAACCCATGGCCACGTAACCAAAAAGTGCAAAGCTATTTGAAGGGGAATGACTCCTGGGAGGTCTGAACTTGAAGGTGATTTTGATTTATGGAGGAACACGGTTGTGTTGGTTGACAGGGAGACCAAGACAAACCAACTTCACCAAGCCTCCCAACTAGCAAACGGCAGCCCTTCCCCATGGATGCAGATCCAGAAAGGAAGCAGGCTGGGCCTACCTCGAGTATGGTCCTGCGGGGCCGGTTGCAGTAGGCATAACGCTCCTCCTGGCCTTGCGCTGAGCTGAATTCCTGCAGCTTACTTTGCTCCAGGTCATTTGGAGAGAAGTGGGACAGGAACTCGAAGAAGGAGCGACGAGGGATACACGTTATGTCAAGGAAGTGGGTGACCAAGTAACCGACAGTGGATGGTTGGGGCAGAGGAGCAGGGAGAGGCGTGCCTGGAATGCAGGAGTCCAAGAAATCAACGGGACTGTGGTGGCTGAAAGGTTACTGGATTAAAAGATCCTTGTGAAATGGGCTAATCTCACTTGCTTAAACACCACGGCTTCATAAAAGCTACCAATGGTGACTGGACTTTTATCACTCCCACCAGTTTAGACAACCACTGACTTGGAATCAAGATGATGTATTTTATCCCTTTCAAAATGACTGTCATAGAGCTTTGTTCACTTCTGCAAATCCTACTAATTAATTAATTAAAATTGGTTGGTTCATTCCCCTAAAATTTCTTTAATCAGACATTGTCCAGAAAAATAGCAAGAGGTCCAAGATGACAGATTCCAGATGGGATCAAAACGAGAATGAGTCTGGCATTTGGAGATACTAGAATTCTTTAGGGGCTCACAGAACACTTGAGACCCCTTGCCAACTCTTAAATGCCAGCATTTCTGGTGCTCTTGTCCCACAAGGAAGCCAGTTAGCTTAGGGAGGGTGGGGGGCAGCCAGAGGGAATTCCCAAGCTCGCTCAGCTGGTAAAAGACTTGCAGGGAAATGACTCCTCTGCCAACCAGGAGTAGGAGGGAGGGTCCCATTTGCCTGGGTTGAAGAGACTGCAGAGGGAAACTCTTTATACCTGCCTCTGTGGGCCTCAAGGTGAAGGAGGCATCTGGGTCCAGGCGCAGGAGATCACAGAAAAGGCGCACTTCCTCAGGACCATTGTGTGGCTGGATCATCACAACATCACCTGCAGCGTATCTGCCAGGAAGAGGCAAGACCTAAGATCCTCGCTGGGGATCAGTTTCGGAGACTTTCAGGTTTCCTGCTTTCTCTTAAGCAGAGCTGCCCTTGGAAAGTTTGTTAAGGGACCCAGGAAGCTGCGCCTGTGACCTGCTCAGTCATGGCAATTCTAACGAGGCTGGGCTGGGCGGGGGGATGTTCCCTTGCTTGTCACTTGCCCGTGATGCTGGCAGGGACTAACCTGGGCACGGAATAATGGACCCTCCCTTCTTCGTCTAACCACACAAGTACATCTTCTAACCCTTTCTCAGCACGCTCCGTTTGAAGACCCAGGAGAGAGCAGCCAAACGAACCAAGGAAACTCACTCAATTGCAGAGCCAGTGATATCAAATTCAATAAGACGGACATCTTGGAAATGAGATTCTGATGTCACCCTCTGATTGGAAACCATCTGGGCACAGAAAGGATTCCTGTCGGATGGAACATCGCCCAATGCATCCTCCGGTTGCAGCACTGCTTTGCGGAGGTCACTAGAGGCCTCGTCCAGGAACTGAAAGGTGTACTTGGGTGGTAATCTGCAGAAGTCAGAATTGGGATGATAAATTCTCTTTCCTCAGCATGTGGGGAAGGCAGGAAGATTGCTGAGTAGCTGTGGAAAACCCATCCCTTTCCTCCCTTTACCTTGCAGGCAACCCAGTTCTATTTGCTTGTTTTAAAAAGGAAAACAGTTTCTACTTTATTTTAATCAATACACACACGAAGGTAACCCACATTCTGCATCACCTTTCCTTGTTGTGGTACTTACAGGATATCGGGGCTAATCACATGGAGGCCAGATGGAAGAGGCCACAGAGCTAAGATCTTTTCCCATAAACTCAAAAGCCAGGGGTCAATGACAGCATCCGGTCTAAAAAGAAATGAACGAGTTTCAGAACAGAACTATTTTTGTGTTTGGTTATTAGGGTTCAATACAGCAACCCTGAGCTTGTAAAGCACCCACATTCTCTCAGTGGCATCTCCAGCTGGGGGTTGGAGGGAAAGAGGCCCCGATGGTCACCACACACAATGAGCCATGCGACTGGGCAGGAGGCAGCTTTCTCTATGAAACAGGCCGTGGGATCTGAAGCTTTTGACAAGGAGCAGAAGAACGAGAAAGGGAGGGGGGGGGGCTAAGAGAAAAACCCTGTGGTTTTAAAAAGTTCCCCCAAAAGCCACCATATTCCTCTTACCCCAAGTCATGCTGGTCATCACCCAGTGCAGCGGGCACAAGGGGGCTGCCCCCAAGCTGAAGAAGCCGCCTGTGCAGTTTTTTGGCAATGAAGTTGAACCTGGACCAGGAAACAGAAGAACACACTGAGCAGCAACTGAGGAATCAGGGGGGAAACTTCCAGAACCTCCATTCCCACAGAAGCAGAAGGGAGAAATGAGCTACAGAGCAGGAAGGGTCTTTTGGATCTTGCTTGACAGAACACCTCACTGTGGACAATAACCTTGTTAAAAGCCTCCACCTCTCATCACATTTGGCATGAGAAACAACGTAATCCTATAGGAAAAAGCAGAATGCTATAATGAACAGGGTGGTGAAATGTGTGTGTATGTGGGGTGGGGGTGGGGGGAAGACGGGAGGAATCCATTGACCGGCATCCTGAACAACTTATTGGCACAGCTGGACGTGGCCTCTGATCAGCAAACAGTGTTTGTAGTGATAAGCACCACAGGGAAGTTTAAAGGCACCACCATTTAATGGATGAAAGTCACTGTCACGCTAGGACATTTTTTTTAAAAAAAAGGGAGGGGGGAGAAAAACGTTGCTGGAGAAAAAGTGGTCTCCAAATCTTTTCCAGAATACGGTGAATGCTTTTATTCAAAAACAAACAAAAAAGGAAAACGTCTCACTCATGTAGCATTTCAGTCACCTATTTTTGTGCAATTCAATTGCTACCTATAGCTAACAAAATTTAGATCCCGGTTAGCTAATTCTGCCCCACATTTTTTTTTGACAAAGCCCCAGAGCCCCAAAGCCTAGTCAGCAGCAGCAGCTCAGAAAGCTGGAACGTCAGCGTGTCAAAGAACTCCGACTGCCGCGAGTTGGCCTATTAATTTCCCTGAGAGAGAAGTGGCTCTTACTTGGGATATGAGGAATCCCCAAGTCCCAGAACAGCATAGTCCATCTGGCACAGGGAAGTGGGAGGCAAGTTCTTCCGGAATAGAAACTTCCAGAAATTCTGGAAAATTAAAGGAAGACATTATTTGGAAGCTTTTCCCCAAAGGAACCTTATCCTGCTCACTGCAGGGAATTTGGCTCTAGCCCCACTAGAGGGGGAACCAAGACTGAATGGCAGCATCACCCCTCCCGACTGGCAAGTTAGCCAGGTCAGCATTCCCAGCCACACAGACTCTGGTTCAGAGGCTTCCTAGTTCATGGTTGTCTGGCCACCCTGCACCCTCCCCACCAACCCCAGGAACAAGGGGAGGGTTTCTGAACTGACCTTCATATTATCGGGAGGGTCTCCTTGTCCTGTGGTTGCACAAACAAATACCACCAGCGGCTCATGAATCAGGTTTGCCTTCCAAGAAGCCATGCAACACAGAGAGGGGTCACAATGAGTTCCTAACAAAGGCCATCAAGCTTCTTTTCTTCCAGGAACATCTATTTCATTGCTGACCCATCTTTCCATCAACAAATTATATTTGGGGCGGCTAAAATGGCAAAAGCACCACTTGTTGAGATGGGCGGCTACTGAAATTAATTAAATCAATAAATGTGAAAAACTGCTCCTGCCCAATTCCAGAAAAACCAGGAAGGGCCCGCCTGACCTCCTCTGGCTGGAAGCTCTCCCTTCTGTCCACCTTCTGAGGGTGCATGGGTATGGGACCGAGGTCCACAGGTCTGAAAGCTGAGCCTAGGCCACTTCGTAAGCTAAGGCGGAATGGTTTTCTATAGCTATGTAGCCGAAATCACTGTTAAGTCCCTTAGCTGCTACTCACCACCTGGTAGTTGTCCAGGGCCTCAACCTTACAGTGGAAATGGCGTCGCCTGGCTTCTCGACCAACCCTCTCGGCATTATCTTGGGCAGTTCCTGTCTGGCTGCCATAAAGCACAAGCATCTTCCGTGCTGCCATCTGAAGGGGAGCAGGACGAAGACAACCAGTCATTAGGGCGAAGGCACAACTTTCCCAGTTTAAGAATACCACAACAGAACGAACAAGAGGCAGTTGTCCGTGGAAACGGGGAAAATAAAGGTGAATTCTCTATGGACTTCAGCCAAGCTGTACTTATTTACAGCGAATCGTTCAGTTTTTGCCTCCTGAACCTGGTGGAAACAGGAGGCAAAAGAACCACTGGGAATCTAGGCTTACCTAGATTAAACAATTACAAAGGGACCAACAAGTGAGGTCCCAAGGCTAAAAATGGCCTATTTTAGACAAAAGATTTGTCCTGCCAAATTCCTGAGGCACCAAACGGATTTATCGTACACGTATGACATACACATTGTGCCGTAAACCAGCCAGTGATATAACTGAAGTGGCATAGAAGCATTTGTAGAATAAAATAAGAGCCGGCGTCCCTTATACATAATAAAACAACCACTTAGCAGTGTCTTGGCGCATTTGAAGAGCGCATAGGAGGACGACCTTAGGAACCCTCATGTTAATGGACGCCAGTCTTACGTCTAGCAACTCCACACTGGAGCCTGAAGGTTATATGAAAACTGCCCTCTGGATTCATGATATCCGAACTGCAGCTGTCTCGTATGTGTGTGTGTGTGTGTTCACGGTGTGTGTTCGCAGTATGTGTGTGTGGATGGGTGTGTGTGTGTGTGTGTGTGTGTGTGTTCACGGTGTGTGTATGTGTTCACTCTGTGTGCACAGTGTGTGTGTGTGTGTGTGCGTGCGCGCGTTCACATTTGCATTTTAAGCCCTGTGCAGTGTGACCGGCGTTTTCCTGTCCCTCTCCTCGCCCGGAGAGCCGCTTCTATACAAGCAGCAACCCTCCGCCTGCCCCAGAAGAGCCCTCGGCCCCCCTCGGGCGACCCTCCCGGCCCGGGGGCCAAACGGAGGGACCAGCCTGACCTTAAAGGGCTGCTAACTCTTCCCTTCAGTTGCGCCGAAACCAGCGAGCGGGGGATAGAAAGGAGGCTCCCCTGGAGTGCCCGGGCTACTTTCGGGCCCCTCCCGCTTCCGGCGGCGCTGAGGCCGGAGAGCGCAAGTTCGCGGCGGGGGGGGGGAGGGAGGGAGGGAGGGGGAAGGAAAGCGCCGCTGTTCCCGGCCGCCCGGCGACACTCCTCCCACTGGCGCCAAGCCCGCGTGCCCGCCCACTGGCCCGCGCCCGCTTTCGTCACCGGAGCGCGCCGGAAGCGCCCGTCCGCGGAGCCTGCGGCGGGGATGCTGTTCTCGCTGCGGGAGCTGGTGCAGTGGCTGGGCTTCGCGCCGTTCGAGCTGCTGCTGCAGGCCGTGGCGCTGCTGGCGACGTCGGGGCTGCTGGCGCTGAAGGCGGACGGCGCGGCGGCCGGGCTCAGCTGGTGGGGCGTCTTCGCGCCGCTCTTCGCCGCCGACGGGCTGAGCACCTACTTCACGGCCATCGTGTCGGTGCGGCTCTTCCAGGACGGCGAGAAGCGGCTGGCCGTGCTGCGTCTCTTCTGGATCCTGACGCTGCTCAGCCTCAAGTTCGTCTTCGAGATGCTGCTGTGCCAGAAGCTGGGCGAGCAGAGCCACGAGCCGCTCTGGTACGGACTCATCATGTCGCCTGTCTTCATCCTGCTTCAGCTCCTTATGATCCGCGCCTGCCGAGTTAATTAGCAGCAGCAGCAGCAGCATGACCGGGACTCTCCTGGAAAACACTCTGACCGGCTGCGGCTGCTTCCTGACACCGCAGACTGAAAGCTCATGCCAGGACCGCAAGTCCTCTTCCTGCCCTCACGGGTAACACTTCTTGTGCTCGGGGGGGTATGGCAGCCATTGGACTCTGATTTCTGAAGGCCAGAAGATCTGGGCGAGTTCCAATTAAAATAAAAAATGTAGAGCCAGTATGTAAGCCTCTTGCTTTTCTTCCAAACACTGAGATTTGGTTTTTAAATGTTGAAAGCAAAGCTGAAGGTATTTTGAAAAATAGCTGGCAGCAATGTTGGAAAAATGGCAGGTACTTTTATACATACCGGTAATTCCTTTTGCAACGGTAAACTTCCAAGTTAATTGCTAACTGCACACAATCAAAGTGAGCAGGGCTCCTTGCCCTGCAAGAGAGAGTGCGAACTCCAATGAAACCGATGGCATTAAATTACAAGTATATAGCTCAAAATGAAGTAAGTGCTTGTTGGCTGGGTTGTAGTCCAGCAACCTTTCTAGAGTTGCACATCGTCAGGTGCTTGAAACAAGCAATTTCAGGATTAAGGATTTTGATTTGGCTCATGTGGGCAGCACAGAGAGATTTAGCTACTAAATGCCATGATCTGGATTGCTGGAAGAGTGCCAGTAGAAAAAATGTGAATAAAATAGATGAATAATAAGTATGGCAGCCTTAATAGAGTTATACAACATGGATAGTTTGCTTCTGGGTGTAGTTTTTTGTTGTTGTTGTTGTTGTTGAATTTATATCCCGCCCTTCTCCAAAGACTCAGGGCGGCTTACATTGTGTTAAGCAATAGTCTCATCCATTTGTATATTATATACAAAGTCAACTTTTATTGCCCCCAACAATCTGGATCCTCATTTTACCTACCTTATAAAGGATAGAAGGCTGAGTCAACCTTGGGCCTGGTGGGACTTGAACTTGCAGTAATTGCAAGCAGCTGTGTTAATAACAGACTACATTAGTCTGTTGAGCCACCAGAGGCTTCTGGTGTTTGTTGCGTTTGGACAATTGTTGACTCTTGGCCCACTGGAGCATAGTATATTTAATTAACCCAATTGCCTGGATTCCCAACACACTCATCCTAAAAGCAAAGTAATCATATTTTAATTGGTCGGACTAGTCTTGCAGGCAAACCTATTGCAGTCTTATACTCATATGGCAGCTTTGGATGTGTTACGTTTTCAGCTTCTCTGCACTACATTGTACAACATCTTGAATCTATGCAAGGGTCCTCTTTGTAGACTTTAGTTCAGCATTCAATACCATCATTCCAGACACTCTTCTAACTAACCTAAACCAGCTACAGGTACCTGAACTGACTTGTAAGTGGATCACAAGCTTCCTAACAAACAGGAAGCAGCAGGTGAAGCTAAACAGAATCACATCAGATACCTGTACAATTAGCACAGGGGTCCCCAAGGCTGTGTGCTCTCCCCACTTCTCTCTGTATACCAATGACTGTATCTCCAACGATCCATCCACTACTGAAGTTCGTAGATCACACAATAGTGATCGGTCTCATTTGAGACAATGATGAATCCACATACAGACGGGAGATTGAACGACTAGCCTCGTGGTAAGACCGAAACAATCTGGAACTGAACACACTCAAAATCATAGAAATGGTGGTGGACTTTAGGAGAAACCCTTCCATACTACCACCTCTCACAATACTAGACAACACTGTATTAATAGTAGAGACCTTCAGATTTCTAGGTTTTACCACATCGCAAGATCTAAAATGGACAGCTAACATCAAAAACGTTATCAAAAAAGCACAACAAAGAATGTTCTTTCTGTGCCAACTCAGAAAGCTCAAATTGCCCAAGGAGCTGCTGTTCCAGTTCTACAGAGGAATGATTGAGTCTGTCATCTGCACCTCTATAACTGTCTGGTTTGGTTCTGCAACCCAACAAGACACACACAGACTTCAGAGGATCATTAGAACTGCAGAAAAAACAATGGCTACCAACCTGTCTTCCATTGAGGACTTGTATACTGCACGAATCACAAAGAGGGCTGTAAAAATATTTACAGACCCCTCACATCCTGAACATAAACTGTTTCAACTCCTACCCTCAAAACGATGCTATAGAGCATTGCACACCAGAAGGACTAGACACAGGAACAGTTTTTCCCCCCCGAACGCCATCACTGCTAAACAAATAATTCCCTCAACACTTGTCAAACTTGTTACTAAATCTGCACTACTATTAATCTCATTCCCATCACCCATCTCCTTCCACTTATGACTGTATGACCGTAACTTTGTTGCTGGTATCCGTATGATTTATATTGACTGTTTCCTAATATGATTCAATTGCTTATTTGTACCCTGTGACTATCATTAAGTGTTGTACCTTAGAATTCCTGATGAACGTATCTTTTCTTTTATGTACACTGGGAGCATATGCACCAAGACAAATTCCTTGTGTGGCCAATCACACTTGGCCAAGCAGAGACAGCCCAGCGAAGGAAGGAATCGGCAAACGCCTCTGAAGGGGGCCCCGTCCTCAGGCTGTGACACGGACGGCGGGAAGTTCTGCCCAACTAGCTCTATCTACCCTATCGCCCTCAGAAGGGCCGCTAAGGAGATTCCGGAGGCGAAAAAGCTACCCTGGTAACCCACTCTTGCCTTGACTCCAATTCCCAGAACCCCCAGCGGGAGGAAGGCTCCCGACCAATAGTTGACGAGTTTCTCCAAAAGACACGACTCCCGCCCTATAATAGACCTAGCTTGCGCGTGGTGGGCGGGGCTTCTTGCCCAGCGGAGAGCCGGAAGGGACGAGTGGATCCTTTGACGTAACGGGGCGTTGCCCTTAAGCTGCGGGACGTTCCCGCTAAGCGCTGAGCCTGCCGCGCCCGAAGCGGCTTCCGCCCAAAGAGCACCGTTCCCAAGCCCCCAGCAACGACCGTTCCCCTTACCTAACGAAAAACACCAATGGGAGACTTCCGCAATCGGCTGGGCGGCGCCGTCCCGCCTCCCGTCCAATGAATGGGCTGCCGGCTGCGGCTTTACGCTAAAATTCAGCGACACCCCCCCCCCAAGAATAGCGACAGGCTAATCGGGGCCGTCTTTCGTGCGCAGAGGCGGGACTCCTCCACGACAGCCAATCGGCGCGGCCGCTCCGCCGGGGCGTCTCCTCCGCGGCCGGTGGGCGGTGCTATCGCCGGCGGGCCCCGGAAGTCGCTGGAGGCGGCGACCGCGGCGCGGCCGGTCGGCCAGGTGGGGGGGTGGCTGCTCGCCCTGAGCGGCGTGGGGGGGGGGGCGGCGGCGGCGGCGGCCGCCGAGGCGCCGGCCTGGAAGCTGGCCCTTCTGGAGCGGAAGCGGGCCAAGCTGGCGGCCGGCATGGGCCTGGAGCCCGGCTGGGGCTCCGCTCCGCGACCCGGCCAGGGCTCCGACGGGCGCGAGGCGGGGACGGTGGTGGCCGAGAGCCTGGGCCCGCTGCGGGGGAACCCCTTCATGCGCCTGGAGAGCGAGCGGCGGCGGCGGCGGGGGGGGGGCTCCTGCGAGTTCCCGGGGCCGGCTTCCACCCCGTCGCCGCCCGCCGAGTCCCCGGCCCTGGCGCAGCTGCTGCAGCTCTACGGAGCCATGCCCGGCATCCGCACCATCCGCGCAGGCAACATCCTCATCATCGAGTCCAGCGACCCGGCGCAGCCCGCGCAAGGCAGCGCCCCCGGCCGTCAGAGCCCCCTGCGGGATCTGCTCGCCCGCCGCGGCCCTCCTGTCGCCGAGATCCGCGCGGCCCAAGTCGTCGTCTATGAGCCCGGACCGCCGCCGCTCTCCACTGGCCCCGATGCCGGTCTGGTCAGCCGGCTGCTGCAGAAGTTCGACCGGCCGGGGCAAGGGAAAGGGCGGGGCGGCGACGGCCCTGTCCTGAAGGTGCCTCCGCCGCCCAGCCCACCTTCCACCCGCCCGCCCGGTGCTCAGGGCGGCGGCGGTGGTGTTTTCTTGCAGAAGATCGGCTCCAACTCCTTTGTGGTGAATCCGAGGGGACACCGCCCCGACATCGCGGCTGCCTCTGCGCTCAATAACGGGCGTGCGACAGTAGAGGAGGGCACTCCGCCTCCTCCCAGCAGTCCCGGCCAGTGCGGCATGGCAGCCATCTCCAAAGCCGTGCCATCCTCCCGGAGCCCAGCGCCTTCGTCTCTGCCACCAGCTGAGGCGGGAAAGCCAAAGTCCAAGGCTGTTGCTGCCCTTGAGACCTCGCCACAGCCGCCCCCACCATCCAGTGCCATGCCGGCCGGCCGAGCCTCAGACAGTCCACCGTGGCCCAGCCCGCTCTTCAGCTCCAGCTGCTCCTTTGAGATCCGCCCAGCCCTGAAGCCCAATCTTGCCACCATCCCTGCTCACGACCTCCAGGCGCGCGCCTTGGCCAGCCTGCGGCTCAATTCCCGCAACTCCTTCCTCTTTGTGCCCCATCGGAAAGAGGCGCCCCCTGACCTTCCTCAGCCTGCAGAGGCCCTTCCCGCTGCCCCTGAGGAGAAGTCGGTCAAGCCTCTGGTGCCCGTGACTTACATAGATGAGGACTTGGTAGCAGCCATGCCGCCCTTGAAAGTCTTGAGCCCCAGACTGGAGGGTTTCCAGGTGCCTCGAGAAGGTGCCTTGGCTCTGGAGACTGAAGACCCTGCTTTGCCCACTTGCAGGCCCCTTTCCGCTGGCTCCGTTACTCGCACCTTCACCGTAGTGCCCAAAAGGAAGCCTCCCACAGCCGGCCTGGAGCCCTTCAGCAGAGCCTGGCTGCAGGAGGAGGAGAAAGAGGACAAAAGCCAAAGGGAAGCCCAGATGGGAGCCCCCCTGCAGGAATCGGGTCGTGTCAAAAAACGCTACCCCACCGTCAGTGAGATTGAAGTGATTGGCGGCTACCTTTCTCTCAATAAGTCCTGCATGAGCAAATCGGGCATTCGGCGCAAAAAGGTAACCAGTTGACACCTGTGCTGACCACTCATATTTCGGTTACACTTCTACTGAATTTTTGCAGAGTGTGGAGGTGAGCAGGACTCGACCCAAGAGAGCTGGGCCACGGTTGTGCAACTACTGTAGGGCCTCTCAATCTCTCAAGTTCTTTAGGGGGCCTTAGGTGGATTAAGCTGCCTGCAGGAGCTCAGGGAGCATAATGTGCCACTGTTCCCTCTGAGTAGCTCATGGTATAAATAGGCCAGACTTTAATGCGGGTGCAGAGCTAGCTGTGAAATAGCAAACAAGGACTTGGAAAGGTTTTGTATGCTTGATTTCATCCATCCATTGTGGATTATTAGAAAGGGACCCTCCTTGTCCTGGGGTGCTTCGCTACCGTGCTGTGATTTAGTAGTGGTGGATCCTATCCAAAGAAGCATTGTTTATGTTTAGAAAGCTTTTTTTTTTAAAGTGAACTGTGCTTTTATTGGAGGATAAAACTTTCTTTTGGAGAAAGAGTTATAGTCTAAACATTCAGATCAGGATAGGGGACATCATTCAAGACTCAAGATGACACATTAAAGAGATCTGCCATTACTACAGGGCACATGTGGTTTCCTATCTTTTCACACTCATCTGTTTTGCAAGATCACAAGTGCTTAGAAACTGATGGGAGATGCTGGCCAATTGCTTTAGGACTCTTTAACCAGAAACCCAGGCCAGTGCTAGGCTGGGGTCACTTTTCAAAGCCATTCATGGCCAACCAAGCAGAGCCTGTTTCCTTTTGATTCATGCAGTTGGCTTACCATTGGTACAGATTCCTTTAACAAGGTGTGGCAGACGCAGGGTGGGAAAGTGAGGTAAAAGTGATCAAATTATTGTGCAATATCAAGGGTCAGGCTGGAGGAGGAGAAGAGATGGTAATTATTTATACATTGCCTTGCAGCTCAAGTTTCCTTTGAGACATTGCTGTACTGTTTCTTAGCTGGCAAAGTCTTTTTTTTGGGTACAGAGATTTTTTTTCCCCTAGTGCCACCTTTTTAAGGACTAGTGCCAATTTTTCTTTGTCCTTCAACTGGTTGCCTATTGCGCTCCCCCTCCCTTTTCAGCTGTATGGAAGGGCTTCCCCCTGTCCTGCTCACCAGAGGGAAATTCCCCCCCACCCAGCCTTTGTGCTGCTTCTGTTCAGCTCCTGCAAGGCTCTTGTCAGTTCCTGGCTCTTGGCCTGGGAGCTCAGGTTGCTGTCAACAAATAAAACCCAGCAGCGTTGAAAAGAGGATCCTGCTGGAAGAAGAGCTGCTGAATATCGCCTGATGCTGTTCCTGTCAGAATAAAACATTCTTGGAAATTACTTTATGTCCACAGGATACCTGTTGGCCAGAAAATAGCCTGCCAACTTCATTCTAGAAGGACTAGTTTCAAAGAACTGCAGTTAGTTCTTGGTGATTAAGATTGCCCTTCTCTTGCCCTTCTTCCTGGAGTTCAAGTAGCCATTGTAGTTCTTTGCAGGAGCTCTGTGAATGAGGTGAAGGTGAAAGAGAGGGGCCGTCCAGAGTCTTCCCAAACTGAGGATGTGCTTGGGCTCCTGGTCAACCATCTTAATCTCCAGGCCACCCTGGTGCAAGGCACTTTAAAGTAAAACTTGGTGGAATAGAAGTTGGCCACAGTCAAAACAGTTTTAACTTGCTTGCTGTTCAGTTTTAATCAATATTTACATTGGCCACAAGGACCTCAGACTGTAGTTTGTCATGTATTTTCCATAGCTGGAGGACTAGACTTTTCCTTTTTTTCTTTTCAGTACTTGAAATTGGATTAAAAGGTTAAATGGGCACAAGTGAGCATTGTAGTCTTAGCTTCTCTGTTGATGTTTATTTTTAACAAGATTGCTTTTGTTTGGAACATAGTTACTTTATTTTTAAAGTAGCTGCTTTAAACAAGGCTCTTAGTAGTGACAGTGAAGATGATGTGAGGTTCTAAAATGGAGCAAAAGTTATATGTACAGTTTGGCCCTAGTAGTTAAGGCACCAGGCTAGAAAGCAGGAAACCCTGAGTTTTGAGTCCCGCCTTAGGCATGAAAAACATTTGGTTGGCCCAGCTCAACCCACCTCACAGGGTTATTGTGGGGAAAATAGGAGGAGGAAGATAACGTGTTGAATAGGCTCACTGCTTTAAGTAAGTTGTAAAAATAATAAAGCTGGGATATCAATAAATAGGGCAAGGTGGCCTATGAATCTGCTGTATCCTCTTGGGAAACTTCCTGAAGCATTCAAAAGTGCCTCTGTCTGCTTGTTGATTCCCACTGCAAAGTGAAGCTTCACCTGATTGTCATCTGTTGAAATAGGTGGCTATAGGAATCAAATAAAAGTACTGAAGGATTCTAGCTGGAAGAAATTAGAAATTTACCTAACTGAAACTTGAGGTACAATTGCAAAGCAGCTTCTTACTGTTCCTTCAGATGAAAATATCTTTCAATGAGACCAGCTTGCAAACCATGTTTGAATATCCATCTGAGAGCTCCTTAGTGGAGGAGGAGGAGGAAGGAGAATACGCCACAGAAGTACATGGGAAGCCTGCCTTTCTCACTCCTCATCCAAACAGTAGTGTCAACTCAAACCCAGTCAACTCAGGTAAGCCTCTATTTCAAAACCTTTTGGGTTGAAGCTATGGCAGATCCCCAATCATGATGTCACCTTTGGAATGGGAGTTGGGTGAGGCAATGACACTATTATCTGATTCTTTCCACATTCAGGATTGGAGTGGATGTTAAGCACCTGCAGTTAAAACTGCAGCATCCCCAGTAAGATAGAAGGAAAGAAAAACAATTCAGGAAATTGAAACGTTAAACTTCTACGGCCTTGTTGATGTCCAGTAGAGATTTTGCAGAGGATAATGACTTTCCAGCCTCAGGGATTCCTCTGAGATCTCTGCTCACGCCATCCCATCTTAGTCTTCCCCTTATGCTTCTACTGACTCTGGGCGCTCATCCTTTTTGCTAGGTTTGGCAGGTTACACTCCAAGGCACTCCCTAGGCTTCAACAAGTGGCAGGACCACCAGCACCAGAAGCTGCCTTCAAGCATCGGAGCCCTTCCACAGGAGGCGGACCAGCAGGTCATGGTAAGACTTGGGCAGGCGAGTTTTGGCTTTTTGCCTGCAACCTTGGGGTGGGTGGGGGGATCAGTGGGTAGTAGCTTCTTAATGTACGAACACACTAAACTTGTCTGCAATAAAGCAGAGGTAGCAGGCAAAGTTCTGTGCTTGCAGCAGTTCAGAAGAAAGCTGGTGCTACAGGTAAGACTTAGCATCAGCGTCATTCCAGTTTTGAACGGCTGCCCTCTCTAGTAAATGGGGCACCGTGCTCTGCTTTGTTGCGTTTCTCTTCTCTGGAAAAAAAGCAGCATGGCAGCTATCTTTTGTCTCCTCCCAGCTCACCCCTTCTGAAAAGAGCCACCTGTCTGACTTCAGCAGCGAACCTGCCCTCTACTTCTGAGTCCTGAGCGCCACTGAAGAAAGATATTCTTGGCACCTTTGACGCACCAAGGTACCTGGAGAGACAAAGGTGGCACGCGAAGCCAAACTTCTCTTCCCTCCTCAGGGCCTCACGTTCAAATGCACCTCTTGTTTCAGTAGCTTGGGTTTTTTTACCTGCAGCCTTCCTGTTCTGAGAAAAAAAAAACACCTGAGGTGGCCAGATGCTGAACAGGCCGCCAAATACTCAGACTGCTGTTGAGCCTGAGCTGCTCCCTCCAGCCAGATGTGCGCAAGAAGGCTCAGTGATGAGCTGGTGCCCAACAAACAAGCAAACTAACCTACTGGAAAATATTGTCTCGGAACTCACTGTGGGGAAATCATGCTCCGAACACTTAGAAGCGGCCATTGAGTTTTTCAGCTGGGCAAATAATGACAAATACTGTTGCCTTTAACAAACTTAACTGTACCAGTGGACTCTGTTACTTCAAAGAAAAAGGGCTAGTGGCAAATATGCGTCCTAATCTGATACTTGTATTTCTGTGACCAAATCATGCAGAAGCTCAGCCGTGCAGCGGTCTCTTAGATGCCTCCTGTGGCAACTGGAATCCTTTAGAAAGTTGGCAATTTGTGATCCTTAATAGTCTTTTTTGAGCCTCACACATTTTCCTTGCCAGATCCAAAACGTTGGTAACGTTTCCTGTTTGAATGAAACTCTAGGTCAGGCAGCCAATCCTTCACTTGCAGTGCCACTAAGTGCTGCTTCACTGCTGGGGGCTCTTCCCCTGCTCAGCTCTTAGAGCCCAGTTTTTCAGCACTGACTCAGCTCAAGTCTGAATCTTGGGAGAAGGGATGGAGACTCCTGGCTCTCTGATCCTTCCTCTCCAAAGCACACCGATAACCTTTTGCTGTCCTATTTTCCAGAAAGCAGCTGATCCGATCATCTGAAGGAGGATTATTCTGATTAATTGGCTAGCACTGCATTCAGGTTCTGGAAACCAGAGTAAAACACTGTCATTAGCATTTCAGTAACACTCCAGGCAAGAGCAGAATGTTGTTGCGTGTTTATGTACGGGGCTCAGCCACACGTAGCCGCCTGTGAAAGGACCAAGTCTTAAACCTCCCGGAGAGTCGGTGTGTGTCTTCTTTCTGTTTAGTATCTTAAATCAAAACAAGTTAATTGACTCTTGTATATTTTGCACTTAATTGTTTATTAATGGAGGAAACTGGGGCTTTGATCTTACACTCCACTGGATCTAGCTGGAGAAATGAAACTGCTGTACATGTTCCTTTTCTGCCTTTGAATGGTGTCACTTTGGGCTTCCCAGGTTCATTAAACCACACAAGTAATTTCTTCATGATTATTGTGGGTGATTTATTTGGCTAATTTGTGCAACTGCTATATCCGTGTGTGCAGAATTGCAACATGAACCCATCTCACCAACTTTAACCTTCAGATTCCTATAGTAACTGGCCATTTTGGGGAGCTGTGAAAGCATAGAAGGTTGGAGGATGGGGGAGACAAATCTCTATTCGCTAGGCAAAAATAATTGGGCTTCAGATGTCGTTAAGCCCAGGCCCAGCCTGCTTCTATGCAGAGCAAACACCGGGCAGGGAGGATGCCTACAGAGCCTTCTTGGCTGTTTCTATTTACCTTTCTGTGCTGCCAGGGCGGCTGCAGCCACAGCATCCACCTCCTCTCTCTATCCCTTCGCTCTCCCAGCATTGCAGGAGCCTCTCACAGGTCGCCCTGCACCTCGCCTTTCTCCTCCTCCTCCTGCTGGACCTGCCGGCTCAGCTCACCCCTCTTGGCGCACAGCTCCTCGGTGCCTGCGGAGGGAGGGAGGGAGGGTGCTGCAGATCAGGGCCTCCTGGGAATGGCCCCTCCTGCCGCTTCCCCCCCTCACTGCCCTGCCCCGCCCGGTTTACATTTAAGCAGCTCGTTGTAGCTCTGTAACGCCATGCCTTCCTGGGTCATTGTCATAGCTGCCGCCGCACTCTCCGCCCGGCTGGCTTCCCGGCCTGCGCCTTCTGCTGTCACCTCCTCCAATGGTTGGCCGGTCGCCAGCCCGCCCGCCCGCCCGCCCGATGAGCCGCTTGGAGGCATGGCACGCCATAACCAACCACCACCCTGCTGCTGGTCAATGAGCTGGGTTGGAGTCCGGGTTTGAAGGCCCCGGTGTCGGAGGATGAGCTGCGGGTGGCGGTGCTGGAGAGCCTAGAGATGCTGCCGGACCTGGAGGCGTTTGTACTGGAGGTGCTGGAGTGGGAGCTGTGGGCTGGCACCTGAGTTCCGGGGCCGGGTCGGAAGGGAGCCACCGTGCTTGCAGCGGTGCCTGCTAGAGGCATTTGCGCTGCTGTGCCGCCACCTGGAGCCCTACTTGCGTGGCCTAGGTCTGCTAAAGGAGTGGCTGCAGACGGCTGGCTCGCTTGCTCCCTCTTGCAGCTTGGTTCCTTGTCAACATTTCCCTCCAGCCGCTCTGCAGGATCTCGGGAGAGGCATGACTGTGGTGGTTGGCTGGACGGTTTTCTCTCTCTCTCTCTCTCTTCTAAAGGGCCTTCCTTGCCCACCTATGGTGTGCTTATCACATGCTTCTTGCCAATGAGTACAGCCTCTTCATTGACAGGATACCGGAGAGCTGGGGAAAGGGAGGAAGCTCTGTCTCAGGGTTCCCCAAAACACCCCCAACGAAATAAAACTCCAAGGCAATGAGCTCCTCAAAGTTCCACTTTATTAGAGATGTCATGTTGGCACATCTGGGAAAACCTGGATCTGAAAGCTTCCAGGTTTCCCCCACCCAGTTGAAAGTTCACAATCCTGCTGCATGCCACAAGTTCATCACATGGTCCAATCCACACTTCAGGCTCAACTGGAGACAATCCCCAGTCACTCCCACCCAGGTGCAGGCAAATATCCTTGTCTCCCAGATCAAAAATGTTTTTACGGCTATTCTTCTACCCCTCCAACAAAAAAAACCCTCCCAATTTCCCAGGCTAACATATTTGGCAGTCAGGAAGCTAAAAGGAAAAAAAAACTGACACTGGGGAGTTCCCTTTGCCAAGGGCCTTGGTCTCCCCCTCCCCCTCTCTGGGGAATCCCAGGAACCAAGATGTGGGAAGGAAAAGTTATCTTGGGCAGGAGGGCTTCTGTTGTTCGTAGACACGAGTATCAGCAAAGCCTCCTTTAAGTCCCCAAATGGCAGCCGAGCTGGGCTGGCAGGAAGGCCGGAAGGCATCGGACGCTGGGGAGATGGAGAGCTCTCGGAGGCAGTTGATGGAGGAGGACAAGATGGAAAAAAGACAAAAAGGAGCGGAGACTGAGGCAGCTTTCTGAGGCTTCCTTGGGAGGAGGGGAGGAGGGACTGCTGCTGCTGGGCTGGAGAGAGGCCCACTGGGACTGCCCATTGGCTGCCCAGCGTTCTGGGACCTTGTGAGGTCACAGAGACTCCCTTGGATTTCCTGCCTAGCTGGAGGCCTGGTGTGTTTCCAGGGCTCCTGGGAGATGGCGAGAGGTTGGGCTCAGAGCTCCAGGATGCAACTGGCCTGCCTGTTCATCATAAGCATCCTTTCCTTGGCTTCATGTGAGGAATGGGACTAATCCTCCCACTCGGATTTGGGACTGGGAAGAAAGCCTGGGGTCAGACATGCTGCAAAGTATTTGGGCTTTAAATCTGGGTGTGCTTGTAACCCTGATACGCATCAACATTGGAGATATCTGTAAGCAGGCCACAATTGGAGGGGGAGACAAACACACAAAGATTTGGTGTGTGTGTTAAGGAAGAACACAGGCCAAATCTCCCACATCCATTTTTACATTCAGAATTATTCTTCCGTTGATTTGCAGTGGGAATGAGCAGGGTAGAGGCCTCAAGAGATCATCCAGCCAAAGTCCACCCAAAACACAAAAAGAAAATAGTTGCCTCTCTGGAAGATGCCTGGAAGGAGGAGGAGGAGGACAAAGGAGAAGGATTCCGTGAGCGGATTCTTCGAAGAGCCGTGAGGAAGGTCAGCCTCTTGGAGCACTCCCTGCGAAATGTCCGCTATGGCAACCCAGTTTGGGGGGCTACGGCGGCTGCCCCCTTTGAATCTCAGTGCTTAGGCACTGGGCAAGTAACAATCCCTGTGCTGTGGAGGTGACAGCATTGGCAGGAGGGTTGGAAGGACAAGACCTGGAAGAAGAGATCTAAAATGCAAACCCTGCCTCAGTGGGTGGCCTGGTATGAATCTGTAACCCAGTATTATCCCAACAGTATCCCGAAGAGGCTGGAGATCACGTGGAAGGTGGCCACCGGCAAATCTCCATCCCCAGTAAGGGCTGTGGTTTGGGGAGGGAGGACTTTTGCACCCCTTTCCTCCCCATGGTCCGGGGAATTTGGTGTGGCTTTGCTCCTACGTTTGGAGGAGCAGGAGTAAGAGTGGCTTTGCTCCACTGAGAACCAAGAGGAGAACTTGCTGGGAGAGCAGGAAACGGCCTCCAAGAACAGTTTCTGTCTCTTGCTGCCTGGTGCCCCCAATTACAGAGAGGGCACCCATCAACGGAAGGGTTGGGGGGGAAGGGTGCCCCTCCTGGCCCTGATTGTACTTCTCTTCACGTGCCTTCAGTGGGCAGAGCTGAGGGCAGCTGTCCTGAAGTGCTGGCCAAAGGGACCCTGGCAGTGATTGTGGCCGCCTTGGCCTTCTTGGGCTTCTTTTCCACTTCTGTCCTTCTGGTGGTGGCGGTCTGCATCCTGCGGATGGTGGATAAGCAAAGGTGAGTCTTGCAGGCCGGAGGGAAGGCCTGGCCTCTTCTCTTGTGGCTGTCGGGTCTCCATCCTGCTGCCACTCCTGACCTCCTGCACAGTCCTCCTAGGGGCCGGAACCAGCCAGTTCTTCCTGGGGCTCTGCGGTCATTGCAAGCCATTGCAAGGACACCCTGCCCTTTGCCCTCCTTCTGGCTCTGCCTGAGGATCCATGGCTTCCCAGATGGGGATGGTGAAGCAAACTCGGCAGGCTGGAGGATTGATGTCGCGGCCCAGGATTGCTCAGTGCCTCCGTCTCACTCCCCAGCGTTTTTGTGTCTTTTCTCTGTCTCAAGGAAAACAGGGAAGGAAGGGAAAACTGGTTATCCTTCTTCCAGAAGGCCTCTTCCTCCTATCCCGTAAGTGAATCAGACCGGGGGGGGGGGCGCTCCCGAGATCTGGATTGTCCAGGTTGAGCAACTGAAGCGTCAGAAGTTACAAGTGGGCTCTCATCTAAAGACTTCAACATCATGAAGAAAACTGGTTGGCCAGCCAGAAAAGTGGTCCTTGCCTAAAGCTTGGTCTGCTGCTTCAGGTGCCATGCGGCTTCTTTCTCCCCCAGGCCTCAGCAACGGAGGGAGGGAGGGAGGGAGGGAAAGTGGTGCCAAAGATGGATGCAGGCCCCTTGCATTCTTGCCCTCCACTTGCAGACCTCCTCGCCCAGAGCATACGTACATGAACATGAAGCCACATGGCTCTGATCGCCTCCGTCCAGCCACCCCGTGAGTAACAACTCTGGTATTGGCTTCAGAAGAGCCTGGTTTTAAGAGGCTCTTCCTTTGTAGCCCAGACACAATGAGTAACTATTTTTTTTTTTATTCAAAAAGTTTTACAAAATTTTTTCCCCCTTCCCCCCCTCCCCCTCCCTTCACAACCCCCCTCCCCCCCCCCGACTTCCCGGAACGAACACAAGGTATAGTTAAAAATAAAACAAACATATGCTAAAAAAATTTCATCCCAACTTAATTATACCCTACAATCATCAATTCCTAACTTCCCCAAAACAATCAAAATAATACATCATAATCATTCAAAAACAGTCTGATAACTCTTAGTCTGATATCTACGTTGAATATAGTCAATCCATTTTTTCCATTCCTTTAAGTATCTTTCTTGCGTATTGTCTTTCAAAAAGGCTGATATCTTCGCCATCTCAGCCAAACTGGCAACCTTCAATATCCATTCTTCTATTGTAGGTACTTCTTTTTTCTTCCAGTATTGTCCTATTAGTAATCTTGCTGCTGTTATTAGATTTAAAATCAATTTAGTCTCAATTACTGTACAATCCATAATAATTCCCAACAAAAAAAATTGCGGCAGGAACTTTATCTTCTTTTTCAAAACATTTTGTAAGATCCACCAAATTTTTATCCAAAAGGCCTTTCTATCCTTACAAGTCCACCAAATGTGAAAATATGTAGCGTCATCACAATTACATCTCCAACATTTTGCTTGCATATCTGGATACATACACGATAATTTTTTAGGATCTAAATGCCATCTATAAAACATTTTATAAAAATTTTCCCTCAAATTCTGTGCTCATGAATTTAACATTTCTAACCCAAATTTTTTCCCAAGTTTCCAATAATATTGGCTCCTGAAAATTTTGTGCCCACTTTATCATACAGTCCTTTACCAAGTCCCTTTCAGAATCTATTTCAAGTAACACATTATACAATCTCTTTATATGCTCCTGAGACTGATTTCTAATTTGCTTTACCAAATTTCCCTCGTTCTGCTCTATACCAATTTTCTGATCTTCCTTCCATCTAGCACGTAGTTGCTCATATTGAAACCAAGTATAATTTTTCCTTCCTCTTTAATACGTGCAGAGATTTTAATTGCAAATTACCTCTTTCAGTATACAAAAGATCTTTATATGTAATCATTTCCTGATTCTGTTCTATATTTATATTCTCTATTGTATGTCTAGGACTTGCCCATATAGGAACCTTATAATTTAGTTTATAAGAGTATTTTTCCAAACACAGAAGAGCAGTTCTTAGCACATGATTTTTAAAGGCCTTATCCACTTTTTTGTCATAAATTAAATATGCATGCCATCCATATAGCAAGTCATAACCTTCTATATTCAAAATTCTTTCCTCCGTTAAATTAAACCAATCACTTATTGCAGAGAGAGCAGCTGCTTCATAGTATAATTTAAAATTGGGCATTTTTAAACCTCCCCTTTCCCGAGAATCTTGAATTATTTTCATTTTAACCCTAGCTTTTTTACCTTCCCATATAAATTTGTTAATTCCCTTCTGCCATTCCTCAAGATTCTTATCTTTCTTAATTATTGGTATCATCTGAAAGAGGAATAAAAATCTAGGTAAAACATTCATTTTAATAGCAGCAATTCTCCCCAGCAAAGATAATTGCAATTTTTTCCAAACAATCAACTCCTTCTGAACTTTTTGCCATAAAACCTCATAGTTATTCTTATACAATTTCACATTTGACGATGTAATATAAGTATTTAACCTTCTTTACAATTTCAAATCCTGTTATTTCCTCTAGTTTTTCTTTCTGTTGTGTGGCCATATTTTTTATGGCTTAGGACCGGGCTATCTACGGGACCGTCTACTGCCGGCTTCTATCTCCCATCATCCGGTACGCTCCCACAGGGAGGGACTCCTCAGGGTGCCGTCAGCCAAGCAGTGTCAACTGGCGGCCCCCAGGGGGAGGGCCTTCTCTGTGGGAGCTCCGACCCTGTGGAACGAACTTCCCCTCGGACTTCGACAATTACCTGACCTTAGGACCTTTCGCCGCGAACTTAAAACTTATTTATTTCGTATGGCTGGACTAGCCTGATTTTTATTTTTATTGGATGGGTTTTTAAAATTTTGTGATTTTACGGGGGAGTACATTTTTTAACATTTTGGGCATTTAAATTAGTTTTTTAAGGGATGTTTTTAATTATTGTGTGTATTTATATTTTATCTGCCTGTTCACCGCCCTGAGTCCTTCGGGAGACTTAATTAAAATATTATTATTATTATTATTATTATTATTATTATTATTATTATTATTATTATTATTATTATTATTATTATTATTATCACTTTTGTCTTTTTCTGATTTACCTTAAACCCTGAAACCTTCCCATATTGATCAATTATTTCCAACAAAGATTTACTAGAATTTATAGGGTTTGTTAAAGTAATCACCAGGTCATCTGCAAAAGCTCTTAGTTTATATTCATGTTGCCTAACTCTAATTCCCTCTATCTCCTTTACTTCTCGTATTTTATCCAATAATGGTTCTAGAGTTAAAATAAACAATAATGGTGATAAAGGACATCCCTGTCTTGTTCCTTTCGCAATCTTAAAAGGTTCTGTTAAGCTACCATTGATTATAATCTGTGCTGTTTGCTCTCCATAAATTGCCCTAATTATTCTTGTAAAACCATCTCCAAATTGCATCTTTTCTATTAATTTAAATAAAAAATCCCAATGCAATCGATCAAAAGCTTTCTCTGCATCGAGAAAGATAAATGCTGCTGGAATAAAATTTTTCTTTTCTAAATACTCCAGTAAATTAACAATCTGCCTAACATTATTCCTCATCTGTCTCCCTTTTATAAATCCAGATTGATCATTATGAATTCTTCGCTGCAAAATCAACATTAATCTATTAGCTATTATTTTAACAAAAATCTTATAATCATTATTTAAAAGTGAGATTGGCCTATAGTTCCCAGAATGAGTAACTATTTCAGTGTGGATTTGGAGCCTAGGGAGTTTGGCCCCCGGGCAGGCTCAAGTGATCGCTTTAAAGCTACTGGGGGGAGAATATTTTGCAGAAACCAAGGAGGTGTGAAAGGGTCTTCATTAGCACCATTAATTTTGGGTGCATGGCTTTAGATCAGGAGAAATGTATTTAGCTGGTTCAGAAAACAGCCGGAGCTCTCGATTGCTCCCCATGTGGGATTTGGGTGCTTAATTCAAGGGTGGGTTAAGGAGGAGGTGGAAGGAGATGGCCCTTCTCTCTGCTGGAGCACTGAAGCCCATTCTTGTCCCCCTCAGGCATACCACAGAGGACGCCTACCTGAGTGTCAATGAGCTGAATCCTGGTCCCAGGTGGGTCAGGGAGAGAAGACGGGAAGGGCCAGAGGGACGGGATGCCCTGGAAAACAAGCATCTCTTTGGCAACTCTTTCAGAGCTGCTTTTATATTTTGTTTAGGCGACTCCAGGCAAGTGGTAGAAATGCTGTTTTAAGAGGAGAAAATATAGAGACAAGGGCCTGCTTGGGGGCAAAGTTGTGCTCTCTGACAGTATTTGGGGATCTTGTGGGGCACTAGTGTGGAAAAACCCTTGGGCCCCCTTCAGAACCGAAGGAGGCCCTCTCAATGTGCCCTGGGGCCACTGCTGAGAAGCAGAGCACCATTAAAAACCAAGCGAGGAGGTTGGGGGTGGATGATGCTTTCTGGCTCAGGCCAAGCTCTTTTCACCCAGCAGCCATTTCCTCCAGCCTCAACTTCCTCCACTTCCTTGTAAAGGGATGGCGCTCAAAGTTAAGAGTTAACAAATGATCATGAGGATGCCTTCTCTGCTAACCCAGAAGCAGCGGTTGTCATGTGGAGGCCCAGCTCCACAGCCCAACAGCCATTCGTTGTGTTTTTTTCACTTCAGAACCCATCAGAATCACCACTACCACAGCTTGAGTGCGTCATCGCCACCCAAGTCAGTAGCAAGAAGTGGGGGACTGGGAAAACGGGGCGGGGGGGGCGGGGGGGGGTGCACTTTCCCTATGCAGAATGTATTTGCTCTTTAAAAGCCTGGAGCAGAGTCCTCGTCTGGGCTTAGGATCCTTTTGGCAGATGCCTCTGTAGGTAGCCCAGCCCTGGAGCAGAGATCCGAGCCCCAGCCCTCGTGGTTCGTCCCCCTCTCTCCTTGGCTGCTGCAATCATTTCCTTCTGCTTCCAGGACCCCCATGGAAAGGGAGTACATAATTCCCGAAAAGGTGCAATCCTTTTCAAGGTGAGTGTGAGGGATCTGGGATGAAGTTTTAAATTCTCCGATAAAAAGCCACAGCTAAGGCGTTGCTTGTCCTGTTTAGGACCTCCTTTAACAAGGGATCACATGAGCTGACCTCGCGTAGAAGAAACTGGAAATTTTTACTGAAAAATGTTCAATGTTTCATTTTCTATCAATGTGCCTGACCCCTTAAGAAAAGCTTTCCTGTATGTACACTTGTAACTGTGAGCTACTTGGTAAACTTCCCGTGTGCTCTGCTCCTGGGGAGCCTGTTTGGGTCTGGACTTTGCAGCATTAGCTACAACAGCTTAGAGCCTCCATGTCCAGTAGCAGCCCATCAGTAGGTTTGTTGGTGGGCTGGGAAGGAGGAACAGAAGTGAGAAAGTTATAGTCTGGACTTCCTGAAGGCCCCTTAGCTACTACCGACACCTGGATGCCTGGTTGACTGCTCTCATCCAGCAGGATCCATCTGTATTTCAGCCCTTCCTCAGGAAAAAAGTACGTGAATGTGGAAGAGTCAGAGCCTACAGCTGTGTAAGTTTTGTGGGATGAAAGAAGTGTTCCCTCTTTTGAGCCCTTCGTCCAGCAAAGGCCTAGAAGGGACTAGTAATTAATGCCCAGGGGAATTGTAGCATGGACATGTCAACTGAGGACAAACAGAAAAGGGGCTTTGTGCCTGAATGTCATCTCTGTGAACCTCTAGCCAGTGATCAAAGAGCAGCTAGAGTTTTGGTTACTCTGATCAGAAGAAAGAGCTGGTCCCCTGGTCACCCCCAGCCTCTTTACAGCTGCTGAGCTGCCTCCCTTGCTGCCCAAGGGGAGGAGAAGAAAGCTCTCAGCTTTCCTATCCCAGATCCTTCCAACAGAAGTTCCGGTTATTTAGCACCTTCCCTAATACGATGCTCTTTACCATTCTTTCCTTCCTAGAACGGGAGGCTCCCCAGAGATTGGGATGACACCTCAAGGGTGAGTTAGCATTTCCTGGGACTGTGGGAGATGGGCAGACTGGATAAGCTGTTTTGTGTGGAAATGTTTCTCCAAATATGTTCTCCTTGACCCAAAATGGTAAGAGGGAAACTCAGGTTTCAGGAGACAGGGCATTGGGAGGAAGAGGGTAGACTTGTACAAACCATCATGTCTTTAAAAGTCAAAGACGAGGAAAAAGCTATGCACTTAAGCTTCACCGCTGCATTAATGGGATCTGAACTGGGTAGAACTAGTTAGGAAAGGGAACTTGATGGTATAGTTGGACAGCTTGAAGGAAATGTCAATCCAGCATGCAAATTTTTTGTTTGGAACCATTATAAGCGGAACTGAAGATAGAAACTGTCACAATATTGGTGCAAACCTTTGCTGAAAGTATTTTATGCTGTTCTGGTCCCTTAATGTGCAAAATCAATCTGTCCAGCCACATATCTTGTTTTGTGTGAAATATGTCCTGGAGTGTGAAAAAACAGGCACCATATCATACTGGCTTTTCTTTCTCCATCTCATTATTTAACAGACGCGACAATCACATTTATGAAGAAGTGGAATAGAAGACTCACCCCGAAGATGTGCTGATGTGCTGTATGAACTTTTCCTTGGAGTCCCTGGGCTGCAAAGTGGCTCCTCTGGCGGGGACCATGGGGACCCCCTTCCTATTAAACCATGCTTTCATTCCTCTTAGTTCGTTGGTTTTGCTGCATGTGCCACAGAACCTGTTTCTTGTGAGAAGCTTGGCTTGGCGTGTTCTAAAATGTTGCATTTTGCATCCCTCCAAAGAAAAATTCTTATCCTTTTAAAGTTAGTGCAATTTTAATGTGAGGATTAAAAAGTAACATGTTCTCAAAATATAGTGCATTGCAGGACAGAAAATGAAGCTTTATTGAGCTGTGTAAGGTCCCAGAAGTTTCCCTGAGCCACTGAGATGCCAAAGGGAGTGAGATTCGAGACTTGCAAAAAAATAACAGCTTTTTATTCGGCCAAAGTAAAAAGTCTGGGTGACAAAACTATATCCAAAACATACAGACAAAATGCATGTAAGGAATAGCCACACCCTGCAAGAGTGGCTCAGAGTATTATTTTACGCCACTAAAAACAAAGTTCATCCAGTCAGAGGCAAAGGTTCATCACCAATGTGATTTTTAAAGCCTTCTTTGTTCAGGCCCATTTCTGCCCATGCTTTGCTATCTTACAGAGTATCCTTCGTCCTTGTGTGTTTGTGCTCCTAGGCAGCCCCCCTTATCCATGGAACAGGATGTTCCTGGGAACTGTCTCCAAGGACGTACCTAGCTCTGAAGCAAATTACCGAAGTGAGAAACCAGATAGAAAAAGATACAATTCTCCAATAGAATGAATTCCTAACAAATGATTCCTCGCCATAGCAAAATAGTACAAGCAACTTCTTTGACAGAAGGAAAGAGCAACGACTAGACTGATGCGTGTCAATAAATCCTTTCAGTTGGAAACTGAACTATGGTACATAACTGATCAATCCTGAAAGGAATAGAGGGCAGCTGGTCACTGGCAGTCTCCTGCTGATTCTGCCTGGCTCAGGCTTTGGCCTCTGCTCAGCTGGCATCTTCATCATTTTCTTGGCAAGGGAATGCAGTTGGGGAACCTGGGAAGGGGGGCATGGGGCTGGAGAGGTGGGCTGGCAAGCCTAGGACTTGCTTTCACCGCAGCAGCTGAGGACAGAAAAACAGTGCTTCGGGTTGAGGTCTGTTTACAGCCCTGGGTCTCCATTGTGGAGGATGCTGTCAGCTGCCCTAGAGGCGTTGCTAAGGTAACGGAGCCCCGTTGCTAAGGAGCGTCTTGTTTACGGCGTCCACCGCAACCGCCATGCCGACAACGCAGTGCGCGGGGAGCTTGCGCTCTTAACGTAGTCGCCGTAGTGAACAGGTTCTCGCGCCTACATTCGCGCGGGCGACCGTTACTAGGAGACGCGTCTCCTCTCGGCCGCCAATTAGAGGTCTCCATCATTCATTCAAATCACCCAATAGAAGAGGCTCCTTCGGGGTTTTTTTTTTCCATTGGTAGAGAGCACGGGGAACGAACGCGAGGAGGAGGAGGAGTTTCGGACGACCGTTGTAACGTTCTAATAGAAAATTCGAGGGAGAACGTCCTCGCGCTAAAAAACGTTCAAGCGCGGGGCGGTTTTCGGTTAAGACTGGCATCTCGAACGCCCAATCTATAGCGCAGTTTGAACATTTTCGCCCAATCACCATCGGCAAGGCGGATTACGAAAACGGTGGAATGAGATTGAGAGGACGCGCACGACTACGCAGCTCCGCCCCCTTTCTTGCACCTAGTATATAAAGGTGTCCGTTACCTTGACGCAGCTAGTATTCGTCGTGCCGTCGGCGTTGCTCGTCTCGTTACCCGGACCGCAGAGAAGAGGCCGATCCCGCCCGTCGGTTCCGACGTCATGAGGGAGATCGTACATTTGCAGGCAGGCCAGTGCGGCAACCAGATCGGCGCCAAGGTCAGCCTAGCCGGCCAAGAAGTCGGAGGAGGCCGGGTGGGTCTCGGGAGGCTGCCTGCGAGGCCTTCTCATATCTCTTCTCGCTTTCCCCCCCTTAGTTCTGGGAGGTGATCTCGGACGAGCATGGCATCGACCCTACCGGCACGTATCACGGCGACAGCGACCTCCAGCTGGAACGCATCAACGTCTACTACAACGAGGCCACCGGTGGGTCTGCCGGGCGCGGTGCCTCTGAGCGCCGGGACCGAGGGGGCTCGGAGCTCGCCAGAGGCCCGACGGGGAGGGGATGGGGCTTGTAGTCTTGGGAAGGCGGCGAGAGAGCCGGCGGGGCTTCGGGTGGTGTGCCTGAGCTGGCCTTTACTTCGCAGGCGGCAAGTACGTCCCTCGGGCTGTGCTGGTGGATCTGGAGCCGGGCACCATGGACTCGGTGCGCTCGGGCCCCTTCGGGCAGATTTTCCGGCCCGACAACTTCGTCTTCGGTAGGTGATGCTCGGTTGGCCGACGGATTTGGGGTCAGATGGCGCGCCCCGCACGGCATCCAAGTGAAGGGTGCAGCGCATTTCTTCCTTTGCTTAGTAGGATTGGAGGCTTGAGGTTAGGGAATCCGGGGGTCGCTTACTGAGGCGATCTAAGTGTGTTGGGGGGGGGTGTTCGACTGGAATTGCTGCCAGGGAGAGGGAGAACTGAGGAAGGGCCTACTGAGGCTGATCTGCAGGGAGCCTCATTCCAGGCAGGCGCGGTTGTGCAAAAGAGCTGCTCAAGCAGTGCAGGAGCATCCATATACAGAGGTGCCATGTCACTGGATGGGGCCCAGACCATTTGAGGAAGGTGGGATCTGAAACCTTGGCATCTAAATGGGCCGTTAGCTGCTGCTAAATGATGGATTTTGTGCACTAATCTGACTGAAGCACATTACGGGCTCATGTAATGGGTGTTCATTCTCCTGCTTGCTTCCTCCTCCCTTGTAGGTCAGAGTGGAGCAGGCAACAACTGGGCCAAGGGCCATTACACTGAGGGGGCTGAGCTTGTTGACTCTGTACTCGATGTTGTAAGGAAAGAAGCTGAAAGCTGTGACTGTCTCCAGGGTTTCCAACTCACACATTCCCTGGGGGGTGGCACTGGTTCTGGCATGGGGACGCTCCTGATCAGCAAGATCCGTGAAGAGTACCCGGACAGGATTATGAACACTTTTAGCGTTGTCCCCTCCCCCAAAGTGTCAGACACTGTGGTTGAGCCCTACAATGCCACTCTCTCAGTCCACCAGCTGGTGGAAAACACAGATGAGACCTATTGTATTGATAACGAGGCCCTGTATGATATTTGTTTCCGGACCCTGAAACTGACCACTCCTACCTATGGCGATCTCAATCACCTGGTGTCAGCCACAATGAGTGGAGTGACCACTTGTCTGCGGTTCCCAGGCCAGCTAAATGCTGACCTGCGCAAGCTAGCAGTCAACATGGTTCCCTTTCCTCGGCTACATTTTTTTATGCCTGGCTTTGCTCCGCTGACCAGTCGTGGGAGCCAGCAGTACCGTGCCCTGACGGTGCCTGAGCTCACCCAGCAGATGTTCGATGCCAAGAACATGATGGCAGCCTGCGACCCCCGTCATGGGCGCTACCTCACGGTTGCGGCAGTTTTCCGTGGGCGCATGTCGATGAAGGAGGTGGATGAGCAGATGCTGAATGTCCAGAACAAGAATAGCAGCTACTTTGTGGAGTGGATCCCCAATAACGTGAAGACTGCTGTCTGTGACATCCCTCCTCGTGGCCTTAAGATGTCAGCCACCTTCATTGGCAACAGCACTGCCATCCAGGAACTCTTCAAGCGCATCTCTGAGCAGTTCACAGCTATGTTCCGCCGCAAGGCTTTCCTGCATTGGTACACTGGGGAGGGCATGGATGAGATGGAGTTCACTGAGGCTGAGAGCAACATGAATGACCTTGTCTCAGAATACCAGCAGTACCAGGATGCAACAGCCGAGGAAGAGGGTGAGTTTGAAGAGGAAGCAGAGGAAGAAGCAGCTTAGACCGGAGGCTGGGGTCACACCTCTTTGTTCTGTTCAAAGGTGTCACAAACTTTATTTGTTCAAGACCTCTGTTTATGTGTGCTGTGTTGTTGTTATGTCACCTGTCTGATGCTGTACGGACATTAAAAACATTTTCATCCTGTATGTTGTCTCCGCAATACTTCATCGTAATAAGCTTTCCGAGTGCTGTTGCCAAAAGTTAGGGCATAATTTTCACGGATAGCTGGGAGGGAAGAAAAACCCCAAGTCAGCAGCTCTGCATGTTCCAACTGGTTCTTTCTGAATGTGGCAACACAGTAGGATTGAGTGGTATGTTAAAAGAGGGACCGGGTGTAAAGACTTTATTGTTCTTTCTCTGCAAGTAAAACTTCAGCAGGCCGAAGCAGTCACAGGAACACTGTTTTTTGGAAAGGTTACCAAGGAGCTTACTGGCCAGAAGATGGGCAAAAAGTGTTGCCAGTGCTCTCCTTGCTCGTCATGTTTCATAACCAGGACTAAGCAGCTGTCAGCCTGAGTCAAATTGCAGCTGCTAACTGTCCTTGGGTGTTCAGTTCTGTGTAGCCAGAGGCCCTGGGAGCAAATGCTTTATGTTCAACAGATCTCACCTGCCCTGAGGAGCTAATGGGGAGAAACTTGTCTTAGCCTGACAGGTCCCATCACTTACTTGGCACAAACCCAGTGTAGAATGGAACCAGGCCTTTGCTGTTGTAGATCTTTGTGTTGGGCCAGTAAGTGTGGGGCAGGCGCTGTCCAAAACTATGCATGGGGTTTCTTAGCCTTTCCTGAGGAAGGACAATCAAGTGTGTTAGGTGGGAAAGCTTGTTTTGGGATCTGCTAAATTCGATGCTATAGCACACACCCCCTCCCGGCTTTGCTGCACAGATGTAGCGTTGCAAGAGGAAAGGGCTGTCAAGCTGGACCCCTGGCCCAGGAGCCTTCCCTAGATAAGAAATTATTTCTGGAGACCAGTTTATTTGTCTCCAGACAGCATCGATGTTCAATATGAGCTGTTAGGGAATGATGGGCCCAGCCCCCTCCCCCTTCCCTGCACCAGTATTACCTGGTTTCTATCAAAATTGTTCATGGCATCTTTCACTCCCTTCAGGTAGTTGACTCCCATAATCCAGGTGAAGCATGGGATAAATCCAGCATATCCTGTGAAAAGTTCCAGGGAGCTGCTCAGGACCAAAAGTGGCTGCGGCTACAAATCTTTTTACGCCTTCTAGGCCCAGAACAAGAGTGGGTGTGGGGCTGTGGCTTTTTTAAAACCAATCTTGCCTAGTGAGAATCAGGAAGGGGCTGAATCTTTGGCATACAATTGCTCTCTGTTCTTCCCAGAATTATGCTTCAGCTCTTGGAACTCCTGGCCACCACCTTGGCATGCCTGGAGGGCATCAGGCAGATGCAGGTGTTCTATCCAACACTTCCCAGCTCAAATTGGCATGCTGGAGCAAGCTCCTGAATGGAGGGGTGGGCACTGGCTGAGGCATCTGGGGAAGATTAGGGGCAGGGAGGGGCATGCTGTTAGCTCAAAAAAATGCTTCACTGCTCAAATGATTTTTTTTTTTTTTTGAGAAAGGAAATAGCCCTCTGTTTCAATGTGCTTTTCCTGATCCCATTTCTATAACCCTAGTTAAAAAAGCAGGGCCTACAGCAGGGAGCACCCTGTATGAGGGGAGGAAGACTTGATACTCTTATCTCACCATTGCCCATAGTTTACCTGAGATAGCTTTTCGCTGAATGAGGTTGGGCAGATCCATCTTGGGGGTCCGGTCAAACCGCCTGACATCCACTGTTTCTGTTACCAGTGGCAAAGGCACTCCTTCTGTCCTGGTTGGCTGAGAGCCAAAGGAAGAACCAAAAACAAAAAACAGTTGTGTCTGACTTTCTGCAGGAAAAACGCAACTATCTTTCAAAGCAATAGAAGCCAGTTGCTGTAGCTCTTAAGGCATCAGGCTGATCATTGGATAATGAGTTTTACTCCCGGTTAGGTACAAAGCCAGTTGAGGGACTGGGCCAGTAAAGCTGCTTTCTTGAGCTCCAAGTAGTAAGTTTCTTGGACTAAAGTGCAAAACAACAAGAATCCCATACTCCTTCCCATAGGTGCAAATGAATATTGTCAGAAGGGTTCTTGCTGGTCTCACGTTCTGGGCAAATTCATAAGGAAATTGTGGCTCCCTCTGGGCTTCAGGGGTAATGGGCTAGACCTAACGGTCCCAATCTAATATTTATAGAAGCTGTTGCACCCATTGGGGGCCACCCCATCAGGAATAGCTGTCTACCATTGAGATTGGACAAAGATCTTGACTGCTATTTGCACCTTGGTCACAGATGGGAATTGCCCCAGGATTTAGGCGCCTCTGTTCTGTGGTCTGCTCATTATAGCTGGTCTCTATCTCGGGGCCTGTTTTTGAGCACCTTACCTGATCAGTTCCTGCCCGGCAAGGAGGCCCCCTCCAGCCCTGTCCGCACACTAAGGACATGCCAGCCTTGCAAGGTCCTCGGCGCTCCTCCTGACCACACACCAGCGCAATGTCCGGGTGGCAGAGAAACCTTTGCTCGCCTTTCGGGGAGCCCAGCTGTGAGCTGGCTGTGGCTGCAAACTGCCTCCATCCGGGCCCACAGGCCAGCCGGATGGCGGGATGGCAGGGGATGACTTTTCTCTCAGCTGCCAATGGTGCTGGATGGGTCCATCGAGGAGGGTCAGGCAGGGGAAGAACCTTTGGCAAAGGGAGCTGGAAGTCTTGGCCTGGAATAGGAAAGCAACCGCTGTAGGGTACAAATCCTAGAGAGGGAAATAAAGGGAGAAAACCAACATCCTAAATTCAACCTTTTCAATCATTCTGGGGCTCCCTACAAAGCCAGCAAAACAGGTAGAGATGTGGGGCTGGCAGTCGAGGTGAAGCCCTGCTCATGTGCAAAAAGCCCGTTGGGTAAGTCCTGATATCATCCACTCCTGGAATGCTACTCTGGAGCAGGATTTGGTTGGTTTTTTTGGTAAGAGGATCTTCGGTGGTAGGATAAAATTGATCTGTGAATATTTGGCCAGCTGTATAGTTCTGAGTATATAGTTCTGTGCCACGATTCAGTATTGTTTAGTCCAGCCAGACAGCAGTAGAGGCAGCAGTAGAGGCAGCAAGAGACTAAGGAGCCTTCTTGCCCACTAGGGCCCCAGCTTCATGTCCCTCTCCCAGCTTTCTTTCAGATGCTCACCTGTGTATCCTGGGATGTACAACTGGCCCTGATCCATCCTGTCTGGTGCAGGGAGTTTCTGCTGGCTGAAGTCTTCTGTGAACTTGGGCCTCCTCAAAGGTGTCAGAACGGAGCATGGGCTCTTGCGGACCTCAGGGTCGGTCAGCATCCTGGAGGTTGTTCTGCCGAAGCTTTGCCCAACGTGGTAGCGGACCTGAGGGTAAAAGCCTCCATATCTGGAGAGGCACAAACGGGTAAAAGGAAATGAATTCACAGTTTAGCATGGCAGGAAATGGCATTAATTTAGCATCAATAAAAGTTGCTTGGCACCAATATCAGAGATCTGCCATGGCAATTTTATTGGTTTAGGAAATCCAATAAAAGATTTAAATAAAGGAGTGGAAAAGGAAAAGGGATTGGGAGCAATGTGGGGCGGGGGGGGGATGTCAACCAAACCCTTAAGCCAGAAAGCTTTTGGAAGGGGCGCAGGCAAAGGAGGCGGCACGGCCTTCCCAAGTTCCGTAGAAAACAGCCGGGTGCCCTGGGCTCAGCGGTAGACTGCCCCTGTAGGGGGAAGCTCTGCTGGGAGCCTGGCATTCAATAGCCTTTCTTCGGCTCACCCAGGGATGTAGTAGGGCTCCTGAGGGAAGAAGCTGCACTTCTGGGCTGCTGTCATGGTGGACCAGCGCCGCTGCTCACCGGGTGCCTTCAGCGGCCAGAGGGCTGGGCCCGGCCGCGTCACCCGGGCGACCATTGTGAACCAGCCTCCAGGCGGAGGGACGGCGGCCTCGTCCCTGGCCAGCCCGAGGCTGAGCTGGGGCCGCCGCCTTTCCCCTCGAGGCCTCCCATCCCACCGCCGGGGCGGCCGCGAGGGGGCAGCACAGGATCGGCGACCCGGACGCAGCCCTGCCTCGCGGGGACGTTGTTCCGCCGCCTGTCGAGCGAAGGTTCCGCCCGGGGGTTGCCGCGCCCGGGGGACCGTTTGGGCGGCGCACAGGCGGAGCGCCACTTCCGGCCGCCTGGCCCGGTGAGGGGAGGCCGCGGGTGGGGGGGGGAGGCGTCGCGTTCGGCTCTCTGGAAGGGCACCCGGGGCCGGCGCGGCGGAAACGGTGATCCAAAGGCCGGGAAGGCTCGGCTCTCGCCCGGTTTTCCCAGCGCGGGGCTCCGGTGAGCGGGAGGCAACTCCCGAATAACCGGAGGGCTTCGCTTCCTTCTCCCGCAGCAGCAGCAGCAGCAGCAGCTCCTCAGCTATCCCTCCGGGCGAGGAAAGCCCCGCCGGACTGAAGGCTGGAGGCCTCCGGGGAGCAGGTGGGTGCTCGACCCCACGCCTGAGGGAGCCGCTTCCCTCCCCTCAGCCGGGCCTCCCCGTCCCGCCTCGGGCTGCTTTTCCCGGGCTCTTAAGGGCCGAAGCTGGAGCGAGCGGCTGGCTCCATTCCGGCCTCCTGGTGGCCTTTGGCGAATGGGTGGAGCAGGGGTTTGCAACCTTGGCAACTTTAAGACTTGTGGACTTCAGCTCCCAGAGTTCCTCAGCCAGTTTTGCTGGCTGAGGAATTCTGGGAGTTGAAGTCCACAAGTCTTAAAGTTGCCAAGATTGGAGACCCCTGAGCTGGAGGAAGCCAAAGGCCAGGGGAGCTGCCTGCCTGCCTGCCTCCCTCTTGAGTGCCCCGGCTGGGACTGGATGCTGTCAGCCTCTCCTCCAGGGTCACAGCTGGCCTCACCTGCCAGGCCTGGATGCCATCAGCCATGGATGCTTGCCGGCGATCCGATGGTGGTGGCTTCTGTGGGCATTTTTCTGTTGAAAACGCCATTGGCTGCTCTCCAAGGATGGCCGCCTTCCTCAAGTGCAGCTGTTGGACTTCGGCCACTGATCCTCCTGAGTCTGGTGTCGGTTTCAGTGGGGGCGACTGGGCTTAGCAGAGCTCCGAGACCCCCTTCCCAGATGAGCCTGCAGCTGCTGTATCCCTGGAATGACTCTCTGCACCTTAGGCCTTGTGTGTGTTTGTGTGTGTGTGTGTGTGAGCGAGCACTACAGGCGGGTGAGTTTTGAGCATGTCTCATGGTTGATCGGTCTGCTGGACAGGATCTTCTTTCAGTGCTTTCTAATGTGGATGGAGCTGTAGGATCAGATCTTTGGAAATGAAGTAGATCCTTGAAGAGCTCTCTACCAGGAACAGCAGCTGACTGGCTGTCCATTGTCAAGGGCTTTTGACTTTACTGGTCACTTTCATGTGGTTTGTGGGTGTTTTTTGAAGTCTGTAACCCCTAAGAAATGTTAAAGGGATCACATGTCAGCTATAGAGACTGCCGGTGCTCCACACAACTTTGGGGGGGGGGGAAATCTACATTCCTGGAAATCCTGTTGGCAGTGCATCCAGCAGCCTCTAATTTTTCAGATAGACAGCAGCGCATCTTAATTTTTTTTATGTTCTGGAAGGTTTTTTTTTTAAAATCTTTTAAGTTAAACTCTCAGTGAAAAACAAAACAAAACAAAAGCAGCACACTCAGCAATTGTCCAGATAACACCTGGCTCTCTTTCCCTATGCAGGTGTTTTTATTCTCAAGAATAAATGCTGGCTCCCTGTGCATTTCTTCAGCCTTTAGCTCACTGGAGAGGCCATGCCTGGCGAATCCTGGTGCCAGTGAAATGCCAGCTCAGAGAAGTTGGCTTCTACATGTGCCTTTGGACTCCTGTGCTTTGTGCAGGGAATGGCCGCCAGGTCATGTTCCTTGAGTTGGGCTTGCTTTACACCTTTCTTTTGTAGGGAGGCCTTGGTTTAATTAGCATCTCAGCAGTGGCCAGGAAGTCGCAGTTAGGCAACCTGGAAAGGAATCAAAGAAAGGTCACCCTCAACGCTTCCTCAGCAGCTTTTCTTCCGGCTTTTGGCAGTGGCTTCCCCAAGGAGCGCAGACCTCCTCCTCCTCCTCCTCCTCCTCCCTTCAGACCGAATCATTTTCTTGGGATGAAGCTATCCCAGCCCCGAGGGTCAGGGGTAGCAGAGGTGACATTTGGTGTCTGTCATCCACTTATTGCGAGTAACCAAATTCTCTCCTCCCTCCAGGACAAGGGGGCAGCTGTCTTCCCTCCCCCAGAAGACACCCTGGTGGAAGATTGCCCAAGTCATGGCTCCAGTGGTGAGGCCCAGCTTCTGATGGCTCTTCCTTCTCCTTTTCCTGGCTCCTTGTGTGGAGTCCTTCACCCTCTAGGGGTCCCTGTTTTTAGATACCAGCCAATAGGTAGTTTTTGAAATGTGAGGTTGGCCACAAAGAATACCAGGTAGTTGTAGAGAGGGAGGTATTTCTGGGCTGCGGGTCTCCTTCTTTAAATGAGTCCCTCTAAAACCTATGAAGGGTTTTAGTCCCCTGCAAATTGGACCCAGAGGTTTCCTGGAGCCATTGGTGGAAAAACCCCTCCCCCCCTTTCTTGGACTTTGCAAGTTTGGATCTATGTGCTTTTGTGCATCCCTTCCCTCCTGCATGTTTAGAAAGTTTTACTAATTCTTTTTGGATTTGGAAAAAGGGAGAGGGGAGAGTCCACAGGAACACCCATGGCCCTTTTTTCTGGCCCTCTTATTCTAGAGGGAGGGGAGGGGAAGAGCTGCCAGGCTCCCCCATCTATGTTTTGCATAAAACAAGCTTTAGCAGGGAGACCTTTGGGGACCAGGGAGAAATATGATCTAAATTGTCTTTGGGTAATAGCTGGTTTGTGTCCTAAAAGAAATTAGTCCTATAGAATGTGGGTGGGTAGGATAGAGGTGTGGGGGGGTGTTACAGTGCAGGAAAAATTGCTTGGAGAAGCCAAGTTCAGTAGAAAAATGTTCCTAAGTTTGGAAAGCCCTTGGCGAGGGAGCCTGTGAATATTTCCAAAACTTCCCAGAAAATTCTCACCCAGCCACGGTCTGAGAAGACTGCATGCTTCCACCAGATGTAAGCACTCCAAGGAAACTTTGGCTGCCTTCTTGGATTCTCTGCTGTGCTCCAGCCCTCCCCCCATCTAATTGGTCACCTCTGCCTGTTGCCCTCCCTCTGTCTGTCCTTCCTGCAACAGGCAGTCCCTGTTGAGCTGTTTCCAAGACAAACACTGAATTTGCAGGGCGGGGCGAGGGGGGGACTACTTCCTCAAATTAAAGGCCTGGAGCCCCAGGCTGTCAGCCTGCCAAGCTGAAGGCCCAGCTCCCTCTTCTCCTTTGCAGGCAGAGGCTCCAGCAGGCAAGAGTTACTCTCTGCCAGAGCCATATTGCTCAGATCTCTGGGTGCCCTACCCCCCCGCACCCACCGTGCTGAGCCATCAAGTCCCCCGCCTCCCTGTGCACACACACAGGGACTCCTTTCACACTGCCCTTTAAACCCTCTTTCTTTGAGGTCCAATTCTGAGAAGCAGAGACAGACACACCTGCAGGTTGAGGTACTACCCCTCCCCTCCATTTTGTCTGTGGGGGAGGAGGACGGCCTGGCTCAGACTGAGCTGCGGCTGCCTACAAAGGACTGCTTGCCCAGCATCTCCCAGGCCTCAAAAGGCTGGAAGCCTCAGCTGTTCCACCCCAAACTTTGGGGACCAGACCTGGCACCCTCCCAGCCCTGTCCCCGGGAGAGTCAGCCTGCCAGCCTCCTCCCACTTCTGCAGGACTGCAGGATGGGAGGGAGTGCTGTCCTGCTCCTGTCCAGAGGGCTGTTTTCAGGAGAACTGGTAGTTTCAGGGCTGCCATTTCAATATGTCAAACTCACAACGTCACATGACACATCGTGACTTCCCCCCCCTTCGCTAAACTGGGCATAGGCGTGGGCAGCCTGTGGTACATCTGGCCCGCAGGCCACAAGTTTAACAGCCTTGCTCTAAGGTGTCTTGCCAGCCAAGGCACTGGAGCCTGCATTTCCTGCTCCCCTACGTAGGGAAAACGGAATGCCAAGGGGAGGGAGAGGCAGTTTTGGGTCTTTGCGGACCAGCACTTCCTTGAAGGGAGGAAGGTCAGAGGGCCCAGCCCAGCCAGGAAGCAGATGATCAGGCCTCTTGTTGGCCCCGAGTTCCCAGGGGGCCTTCCTGGGTGGAGTGGCTGGCCAGAGGAGATCATTACAACAAGCCCTCCCCACCCCAGGTGACAATATTCTGGATAGGCAAAGATTTGGCCCTTTGGTCTTTATTTCTGTTAGCCATTCTGTTAGCAATCATGTTAGCCATTTAGATGAGCACTGGAAAGGCAAAGATGGTTTTCGTGTTTTGTTCAGGAGACACCGATGCCCTCAGCAGGGTAGGAGGGCTCTCCTTGGCCAAGCTATAAGCTCCACCCAAGAATTGTGGGTATGTGTGTGTACGGCGGGAGCCCTGGGCCCCGCGGGTGGAAAGAACCACTTTACAGTTTGTTTCTCTCCTTTCCTGGGTTTTCTCTGTCTTCCCTTTAGAGCAAGACCCCTTGCTCCAGAAACTTCACGCTCTCTGGGCATGGAGGGACATGGAAAAGGTGAGTTTGATAAAGCATTGTACAAGAAGTTGCCAAATTTGCTACAGTGCCTTGAAGAGGAAGCTGTGTGGCCTCTCCCTCTCGCTCAGGCCCCCCTGGGGACCACCAGGGGCGGGGGGGGCTGCTTGGTTAATAGCACAGGTGTTCCGCTCCCACCACGAGGGGATTCTGCAGGTCAGCTTGTGCTGGCTCCCCTTCTCCCTCGCTGGGAGGTTGGCCCTCTCAAAAGCCAGGTGTCCCACATGGGATTTGTGGCCCATGGGCTGGCAGAGCAGGGTCAGTAGAGATCCTTCTGGGTTTCCCCAGCTCCGGGAAGAAATGCGCCTGGGCTTTGCCAGCCTGAACGACCCATTGGTCTGGCTCCTGGATGTGCTGGATTGCTGTGTGGACTGGAGAGGGCCGGTCTTGCTGACCCACATTGTCCGTGAGCTGCAGGGCTGGATAAAGTGCCATGCCAGTGATCAGCCGGTAAGGAGACTGCTGGACTCAGCTCGGGCATAGGCCTCAGAGCCTTGGGGTACCCTGGAGAGATGCAGAGGCCTTGCCCATTTGCCTCTCGAAAGGGTGGCAGTGAAGCGGCTTCTCCTCCAGAGGGGTATCTGGGCTCCCGCTGGGGCTTCTGCAGGCTCTCCTTGTGGCCAGATGATGTTGGTTGCCACTTCCCTCAAAGTTTGGCACTTCCAGCAGATTTGGAGAAGGAAGAGGGGTCCCCCGTTTCTCGGTTTCCTGGATTTTGGCCTGCATTGCTTTGGGTCTAGGATTCACAGCCTGCCCCTCCCTCTCTCCCCCCCCCTCTCTCTCTGGTGTCCTCAGTCTGGCTTAAAGCTGGAGAAGCTACAGGCCCGTCTCTTTCCCTTGCTTGCCCGCTGCAATGTCAGCCTGCTGCAGCCCCTGGTCATCATCTATCAGCTTCACACTGCAGACCGCCACCATTTGCTGGGCTTCATCAGCCAGCTCTGCCAGCAGGGGAAGTTCAAAGAGGTAAGGTGCCCTCGCTTGGCCACTGGGGGGCAGCATTGCTCTCCCTCTGGGACTGTGAGGAAGGGGCCTGGGAGCAGGTGGGGCAGGCGCAGGAGGGCTGGGGCTCTTAGGGAAACTCTGGCCAGCCCCCTCTTGCCAGGCTCCTTTGGGAAACCAAGTGGGAATCCTGCAGGCCCTGCCTGGAGTCTGCCTCCTTCTGAGTTCCCCCCCCCCCCAGCCAGCCGTTCCGAGAGCCTGCCTGAACCGTCCTTCCTGGCACACACACCCCTCCCCGGACAAAGGAGGGCCTTTTTGGGAACAAAAGCCGTTCTCCCCCCCACCAACCATAATTCGGTGCCCCCATGATGTCGCAAAGAACACGGAAGGCCCCTTTGACTGGCGGGGTCCCACAGCTTAACATGCCACAATATTTCATGTTGGAGGGATGGCGGCTGCTTCGGGCGGCATGAATGCCCTCCATTGTTTATTTGTGTTTTTTAAACAACTCCTAAAGGTTAAAAAAAAGATGATATCTGTGCCTCTAAAAAGGGGGGGATCGGCTTGTTCCTGGAGGTTTTGGGGAAGGAGGCGTCTTTCTGTGGGCTGCCTGGAGTGAAGCGATTTTCCTTCATTCAGCTGGAGGCCTCCCTCCCTCCCGGCTACAGAGATGGCCCAGACCGCATCCCGGCCTGGGAAAAGTCTCTTCCTTTTGAAAGGCCTTTCGGGTTACAAGGGGCAAACGCTCAGACTTTTCAGCATTGCCCTGCTAAGTAATTTGGAGTCGGGTCTTCAGGAAATGTTCTTTTCCCTGCAACCCTATGAGAGGAGGGCAAATGATGGGAGGTTGCGTGCGTGCTCTCATTGGTGAAAGAATGAGGGGGGGGGACTGAATTCAGAATAACTCGATCCCCAGGGAGGAGAAAGGAAGGGACCGCCAGGCAGAGGCTCCCTTTTGAGAGGTAATTTACCCTCAGATAGCCCGGCTCGGAAAAAAGGGAAGGACGGCGGCCTTGGGGGCTGCTGGGGGCTTCCCAGGTGGGCCTCTCCCTGGTCACAGAGGAGAGCGGCTAGTCAGGCATTTGCAATGGTCCGGCATCCCCACACTCCTTGCCGGCCGAATTCTCGGCTGTCCTCGGTGGTTCCCATTGGATTCCATTCCAGAGAGCAACCAGTCCCAAGTGTGTATAAAAATAACAGCAAGGGAACGGCACGGAGGCGCAGTTGGGTCTGCTCAGTTTTTTTTCTTGCCAGCCTCCTCCCTCCCCTCTCACTCCCATTTCCAAAACTGATCAAAATAGAAGCCTGGGAATGGCTTTGGCTCTCCCCCCACCCCACCCCCCACCCCTTTGGTTGTCTTCAGCTTTTCAGAGGGTTTGTATTGGAGGCTCTGCATTTAAATCCCCTGTGCGTTTAAAGTCACTTTGTGCGCTTCTGAATGAATGGCCAGAGACCCAAGCGCTTGCTGGGCATCCCTGCAGGCCGAGTGTCTTGGGGGTGGAGGTGGGGAAAGCTTTGCTTGTAAAGGCTGGATCAGGTGAGGCTTCTGGGCCAGGCACACGCATGAATAGCCCTACCAGAGGTGAATAACGTTGGTGGAGTTCTTCATGCCCTCTGAGTTGGGCTGTTTGCTTGCAGATGTTTCATTGCCCAACTGGACAGTACCAGCAGGGTGAGTCACTGGTGTTTGAAGACGCCGGGTAACTCTTTGGGGCCAAAGTTGCTCGGAGGGAGATGTGCCCCTTCTGAAATGTGTGTGTGCTGAGAGGGGGTACGATGCCCTCTTGCTGTGCTTGAACGTTTCAGCAACCCCAAGGAGCTGCCTTGAAAAATGCCAGCAGGCCAGCCTGGGTGCGTGCAGGTACATCCACAAACCCTTTCTGCTGACTCTTGGCGCAGCTTTCTGAACCCTCCTCCCACCTTTCCTTGTTTCATAGGCTGCTACTTTAAGTATAAAACTGAAACTGCAACCAGACCTGGAATTTGAGAAGGTAAATCCTGTGCAAAATGCTGATGCTGCCTTTGCATCATCTTCCTGCTTCTCCCTGAAATACTAGCTGTCCATCTGCAGGGACAAGAGAGCATTCAGGGCTGTTTAGCCCGATTGGGTAGCTCTTCTGGGGTTTCTTCCTGCAGCCTTTTAGACTAACAAGAGCGCAGAGTGCCAATGCGGCTTCCCTCTTCTGTGCCCTAGATGTGCATTCCATTGCTGCTTCAGGACAAAACGGAACTCGTCGAAGCTTACGTGGAAGGCAGCCCTGAGCTGCAGCAGAGTCTCTTGAGGCTCCTGGACTCGTGGTCTGTTCCAGGCTTCCAGGTCAAAGACCTGGCAAGGTGAGGGGGGCTGCTGGGAGGCCACCCAGGGAGGACTTCTTTCCTGGGGGAGCAGCATTCCCTCCCCTGCAGCCAGCTGAGCTCAGGCAGCAAAAGGGAAATAGTGGCTAACTTTCCCAAAATTGGCTCTGCAGAATGAGTAAATGTTATTTCTTCCTCCTTGCCGCTTTCGTCCTTTCTTTACTGTTGCTTATACTTAACGTGAGGAAGGGGAGCCTCCCTCGAGCACCAGAGTCCCACCTGCTGAATGCCGAAAAGGCCCCCACACACAAACGGGCTGTCATATGAATCCAGTTTCAAAAGAGTCCCCGGATACGTCTTCTGTGCTCCTGAGGAATCGGAGCACACAGGGTGGGGGTGGGGGTGGGGGTGGGGGTGGTGCGTGTGCCTGTATGTACAGGGGGTATCCTTGGTTAAGCGGCTGGGAGGAATTCTGCCCAGGGTCAGGGGCAGCTGGCAGGAGGCCCAGGGATTTTGCTGGCTGGACTGACTCCCTCCACCTGCTTGAGTCTCTTTCAGACAGTATCGGGCCCTGCCTGGTAAGTGGCCAGAAAAGATCAACTGCAGGACGATGCATAAAATGGCCTTCCGGCTGCTGGACAGATACAGCCTGGACCCAGGTGGGCATGCCCGGCATGTTCCGGGGGTGGGGGGGAGCCCTCATCCTGGGGGCCGGTTGGCAGTTGGATGGAATCTGGGTTGTTTTTGATTGAGAGAGAGGACCGGGTCCCACAGTCTGAAGGGACCAGAGAGAGCAGTTTCCACACGAGAATCCAGTTTCTGCCCAGAGAGAATGCATGGCCCAACCCTGCACGTCCTTCAGGACTGTGAAACAAATGGTTATTTTTCATTTACTGGACAGATCACCAGCCACGTGCTCACTCCCTCGTTCAAAGGCACCTTTGAGAATAACCTTTTTTTAAAAAAGTGGGGGGGCTAGAAATTGGCTTCTGAAAAAAAGCTTCAGCCTTTCAAGATTGCCAGGTCCAGTATTACCGCCCGTGTTCTGCTTCCTTCTTCAGCGCTTTTACCCCATTCACCGTCCCTTAAAATGCCCTCACTTCAAGCCAGCAAGATTCTTCTTACTGCTAAGCTAAGCTGTGAACTTATGGCCGGTGGTGGTTCAAATTGGCGCCCTGCGATCAGCAGGGCCTTGCCAGCCTTGTAAAGCTTGCTGAGGACGGAGGGTCCACTGCCTGCCTGGGGACTTCAAGCACTGCAGGTGCCTGAGGGGTGGCTGTGGGTCGCCTGTGAAGTGAGCTGCTGCCAACAGCAGAGGGCAGGCGAGAGCTGCCCTAGAATGTGGGACTCTCCTGCATCTCTCTGGGGGAAGTACCCGCTCCCTCTCCTTTGTTGCTTGGAATCACACACACAGGCACACACTTACGTATTTCAAGGGGGAGTTGAATAGCAGAGCCTTCCCGGTGTTGGTCCCTCTGAATCTGTTGGGACTACAGCACCAGTTTCTGAGCCTTAAAAGAGTTCAGCACAGGGCAGGGGTGAAGGGCCTGGGCAGATGGTAGAGTGAGCCCTGCTTGGTCCCTTTCTCTGCTTCCATTGACCCATCCTTTCTCCCCCTCCATAGTGCTTTGTCCCCATATTCTCAACCAGCGACACCTGGGCACGTTGAAATACCTGCTGCATAAGAGATTTGTTGAGGTATGTGGTGGGAAGGGGGAGAGTATTAAAAGGCCATGGAGGCTCCAGTCCAGTGTCTTTGCAGCATTGTTTTGCAACGTCTCTTACAGAAATCCATGACGCAAGAAAACTGGGCAGATCACATCCAGGTCAGTGTGATTTTGCTCCCAGCCACGTAGGTCTCTGTGGCTGATGCCCAAGAGACCGTAACGTGGCTGGCTTGGTTTGGGTTCAGGCTGGGTGCCAAGCAGTTATTGCGGTTTGCCAGGTAGAGCTGTGTGTCTTGCTCTAGGGGATCGTTGAAACCAACCGTGGCGCATTGCAGGCAGGGGGTGGCATCTGTCTCGGGTCCCCTGTGCCGAAGCAGGAGAAACGCCTGTGTTCTACTCATCAGAACCATAAGTCACACCTTCACTTTTATGTGAGAAGTCCATCAGAGGCTTCCGGTGTGCAATAAATGTAGGTCATGCTTTTTCTCTAATCGGAGAAGTTACCCATTCCAGCAGGTTCTGCCAACCTTCCCAACCGTTGTTCCTTCACCCTTGTAGCAGGGGTGAAATGTAATTTTTTTAATTACCGGTTCTGTGGGCGTGGCTTGGTGGAGGGGGTAATGTGACTGGGTGGGCGTGCCCAACTTTTTTCTTTTCTTTTAAAAGCATTTTTTTCTACAACCTCTTTGGCCAAAGAGCTTGTAGAAAAAATGCTTTGAAAGGGTTCTGACGATCCCAGGTGAGTTGCCTGATCGCCAGGACCCTTTCAAAGCATTTTTTTACAGCCTCTTCGGCTGAAGAGCTTGTAGAAAAAATGCTTTGGAAGGGTTCTAACAATCCCAGCTGAGCCGTGCGATCATCAGAGGCTTTTCTTTTTTTAGTTTTAAAAGCATTCTTTGGCCGAAGAAAAAATGCTTTTAAAAATGAAAAAAACTCTGATGATCGCGTGGCTCAGCTGGGTATGCGGGGGGGGGGGAGGAAAAGGGGGGGAAGGGATTTTTGCTACCCATTCTCTGAACCACCCACCGCCATCGCTACCGGATCGGGCAATCCTGTCCGAACCGGGAGCATTTCACTCCTGCCTTGTAGGTAGTGTCGCATCTTTCCCTGTCTGGGCACACAGTAATCCCACTGGTTCTAGGTTTTCGTTTTGTGGTTGGGGTCATCTGCATTAGACTCGGTTGCATTTTGAAGTGGGTTCAACAGAAATTGTCCAATGGTGTGATTATTCCAAAGCGGCCATGTGAGCGTAGACTTAGAAAGGTCACCTTGGAGAGCGTCAGCCGTACCGAATGGGAAGGACCGGAGGACGCTGCTTCCTTCAGAAGGTGTGAATGATGGGCGGAGGGGAATGCAGAGGCACTGCCAGGCTGTGAGTGTTTGGGCGCATTCAGTCTGCCCTCTGAAGCATCCGGGCTCCCCAACTGAAGAGCGCTGGCGGATTTTACAGAAGGGCATTGAGAGAGATTAGAAAGAGGAAGAAAATTCCTCTGGACAAGCCTTCCATTTGTTAAGGCCCTTGCAAACTTCTTATGTGCTGCTTTGGCCTGCAGCCAGGTAGACGCCTCAGATAGGTATAAAGAACTGTCACCCAAGAGCTGTTTAGAGAATGCCAAAGCCCAGCCTTCAGCTTATTTGTAGCTCCAGGGGGATGGAGCTGGACTTGGGAGGCATCTGCTTCCCACCCACCCACCCGCCCATCCCCATCCCCAAAAGTACAACAGCCACCGAGGCAGCTCAACAGCAGCAGGGAGAGGGCTATGCTGGGTCTTCCACCTTGCTTCTGTTAATGGGGGAACCGCCCACTTATCCTCTTCCTCAGCTTAAATGGGCCATAGCAAGCAGGCTGTACAGAGCCCCCACTGCAGACAGCAACTTGTGGTGGGGGGAGGACGGATGGGCTGTGTTGCCCAGGCAGCTTCCCATTGCTGCCGCCTCCATCTTCCTGCCAGGGCAGGTGGGCGCAGATGCAGCTTCCTGTCGCTGGGCCCAATGGGAGGGCGGGAGAGCTGCCAGGCCTCATTCCTGAGGCCTCCAGCCACCTGAGGGGTGGCGCTTCTGCTGGAGTGGGGATAAATCACTCAGTGGCCCCAGGGGAAAAGTGGCCAGGGGGCTGCAGACTCCATCCCCACCCTACCCCAGCCCCAGAGAGGAATAGGGACTGGGGCAGAGCCAAAGGAAAGGAGGCCCGTTGCCAGGGGAGAAGTGACATTACGCAGAGAAAGCTCCCTCCCCCCCTGCTGGAAAACAGCCAGTCAGACGGAGCTCTGGCCGAAGCCGTGGTGCCTGCGGAGTGGGGGGGGGAGTTGAAGCCCCCAGGGGGTCTGCAGGTCCCCTCAGCCACTCTTTTGGATGGGACGGCCTTTCCTTGCATTAGCCACCTTCCTCCTCCTGGATTCCCCCCCCCCTTTTCACTTTTGCCAGAGGCCGCTTGGCTTGTTGGCTTGGAGCCAGTGCCTGACGCCCCCCTTGGCGTGCCTTGAGCAGGACAGGAGGGGACGCTGCCCCCCAGCTGGCGCTTCTCCCCCGTGTTGCAGCAGCCCTGCTGTCTCAGCGGCTCTGCAGGGAACAGGCCAGGTTCCCACACGTTACCTGTCTTCTGTCGCTGGAGAGAGGAATGTGGCCCAGCCGGTGTTTTGCCTCCGGTGCCGAACCCATAAAACAAAACCGGAACGGTGGGAAAGGCTCCAGTTTCAGGCTTGCCTGCTCCTTGGGAATCCCACACAGAAAGGCGGAAGGAGAAAAGATGACGAGCAGATGAACAACAAATGTTCCCGGCAGCTCTTCCTCCCAAAGAATATGGGAGTGCTTGTTGGGGGCCTGGGGGAGCTTAAGGAAAGTATTTAAACAATAAATACTAAAACAGAGTTTCCCTTAAAAGCATAAAGTAAAATGAGTGGCAGGCAAGTCTAAAAGTGGTGGAGAAAGACCTTCCCTTTCCCCCATGGCTGGGTTGGGGGGTCCACAGCTCTCCCATTAGGAGTAGCTCCAAAAATGCCTATCTTGCCGCCCAGGGAGGCGGTCTTCACCTTTGCCTTCCCTGACCCGGGGCAGTTTTGGGTCTTGTCTGCCTCCCAAATGGCCCGAGGTGGGTGGGACTGGGTTGCCTCCCGGCCCACCGGCATCCCTTTCTTCTTTCCCTGCTTTCCAGGGCATCGTCCAGGACAACCGGTGGCTGCAAGAGCAGCTGGTGCAACTCCTGGTCCGTTACGCTGGCCTGGGGGTTGCTGCCCAGTGGGCCCAGCACTACAGCCTCCTTGGGGACAGCTTGCCACCTGGTTTGGCAGCCAGGATGGAAGAGACAGCCATCCCAGAGAGGTAGTGAGACAGCAAGTGTGTGTGTGTGTGTGTGTGTGTGTGTGTGTGGCCAGCAGAATCAGCCACAGGCTCCCTGGATGCTGGGCTAGGAGGCCTGCCAGAAACGCCTCTCCTTGAGTCGGCCTCGTTTCTCCAGCCTTTGGGCTGCAGCTTCCAGCCCCTCCAAGAGGGACCCTTCTGGGCGGGTGGGGTGTTCTCAGCTTCCGCGTCTCCTAGACTTGGAACAAGAGGGGAGCCAAGGAAGTCCCCAGTAGGTCTGAGGCATCCCCAGGCCCTCCTCCTCCAGGAAAGGGGGCAAAGTGGTGAAGATGGGAGCACCAAGTTGGGATGCTTCCCAAGTTAAATCAAGAAGCCGACTTGCAAGGTAAAAAAGAAGCCGGCTAATTTTGTTTTAAAAGGGTGGGCGTTTCCAGAAATGGCTTCTTGGAAGGAGGACGCTGTGTTCCACCACATCCTTCGACCGAAGGTGCCCCCACCTGCAAGGCCTGGGTGCCGCCTCGGCCACCTCTGAATGCTGCTTATGGCCGCACACAATTTCTGCCACCGCTTTTGCTCTGGGACTTGTTTCTGAGTGTGGGGAATGTCTTCCTTCTGTTTGTTTAAAAGAAGCCCCCCTCCTGCAACCCCCCTCCCAGGGACGATGCCTCAGAGCAGACCCCGAGTGCTTGGGACAGCATGAAGGAGGAGTGCTATCAGCTCCCTGTGCCAAGGGCAGGCATTCTTTTCTTATCAACCTGGGAGGAGGTGATGGCGTGCCAGGAACAGGTGCTCCAGGTGAGGACTCCCCTCTCCTCCTCTGGCTGTGGGGCTTTTTTCTTGGCTTAAATAGCCCCTGGATGATTCCCTAGTTTCACTGAGTCACTTAATCCGGGCTGGTGGCCAAGGATGCCCTTTCCTGAAGTGCCCAAGTGGGGAGACCCCCACCCCAACATCTGGGAAGGGCTGAAGAAACTTCATGCTTTTCCAAAGCTCTGTGGGGCCCCCACAGAGGGGAGTCCGGCTGTAGCTCCTCCTCCTCAGCTGCATCTCTGGGGCAGCGCCCGGGGCTCACCAGATAACCCACCCACTGTCCTTCATCCACAGCCTGGCCAAGTCGTTGGCATCGACATGGAGTGGCGCCCCTCGTTCAGCACCATTGGAGGGAAGCCGCGGGTCTCGGTTGTTCAGCTGGCAATTTGGGGCCACGTCTTCCTCTTGGACATGCTGCAGCTGCTCCGGCAGGGAGAAGAGGAGGCGCGGTCTGCAGTCTGCGGCTTCTTCCAGACTCTCCTGGCCGACCCAGCCATTGTGAAACTAGGCAGGTGGTATGGGACCCCTCCCGGTTGGGCCCCTCAGTGGGGCCAGTGTTGTTTCTACCAGAATTACGCATCTCCCGCTTTCTGACTGAGAGGGTTCAATCAATCAATCAGAATAGAACTGGAAGGGACCTTCAAGGTCTTCTAGTCCAATCCCCTGCACAAGCAGAAGACCCTAAACCATTTCAGACAGGTGGCTGTCCATTCTCTTCCTACAAACCTCCAGCGATGGAGCACCCACAACTTCTGAAGGCAACTTCTGTTCCACTGGTTGGTTGCCCTCACTGTTGGGACCTTTCTCCTTAATTCCAGATTGCTTCTCTCCTTGTTGAGTTTCCATTCATTGTTTCTTGTCCTGCCATCAGGTGCTTTGGAAAATAAGTTAACCCCCTTCTCTTTGTGGCAGCCTCTCAAATACTGGAAGACTGCTATCATGTCCCCTCTAATCCTTCTTTTCCCTAGACCAGTCAAACCCAAATCCTGCAACCGTTCTTCATGTTCTTCTCTCCAGGTCTTTAATCATCTTAGTTGCTCCTCTTTGCTCTTTTTCCAAAGTCTCAACATCTTTTTTGTAATGTGGGGACCAAAACTGGACACAGTATTCCAGGTGTGGCCTTAACTAAGGGTTCCCAGGCTTTCCTTTGGGCAGCCGAATTTGGAGGCAAACCTGAGCCAGGCTTTGTGTCTGTCTGCAGGCTACGGGATGTCAGGAGACCTGCGTAACCTCATGGCAACCTGTGAGATTTCCAGAGATGCAGACCTGCAACTCTGTGGAATTCTGGACCTCCAGCTGGTACACCAAAAGGTCAGGAGAGAAAGTGGAATTTCCATGGAGGGAAAGAACCCACTGCCCCTCCCACACACCAGGGTTGAGCGGATCAGGCCCTCTCTTTCATAAATGCTGTATAGCCCCTTCAGCCTGATCCATATTTCAGCCTCTCCAAACCAGGAAATGCATTTCCCCATGACTTGGCCCAAATTCAGGGTTAAGGATGCTGCTGTCAACTCATCTTCCTTCCTTCCTTCCTTCCTTCCTTCCTTCCTTCCTTCCTTCCTTCCTTCCTTCCTTCCTTCTTGTCTTCCATCCTTCCTTCTCGTCTTCCCCTTCCTTCCTTCCTTCCTTCTCCTCCAGTTGCCCAAGCGCTCCAAGAAGAGCTGCCAGCCAGCACTGGACCCCTGGCTGGCGAAGGACAAGGCCTGGGGAAGCAGGCTCCCCGAGAAGGGGCTCAGCCTGCTGGTGCAGGAGGTCCTGGGCAGACCCCTCAACAAGACAGAGCAGCTGTCCAACTGGGAGAAGAGGCCCCTTCGGGAGACACAAATCCTTTACGCAGGTCTGGCTCCCTTGCCCCCTTTTGAGCTGAGCAGGCAGACCAAGAGGGGGCTTTAGTGGGGTGCAGTGGCAGTAGGGGGACCTTCAAAAGCTTGCCTGGGGAGACAGTCCAGCCTTTTCCCTCCAGGGAGCTTTCTGTGCGGTTATAGACAGGCACTCTGTTTCTGCCTCAGCTTCTCTGCCCCACAAGTTGCCGCTGCCCACCTCGCAGGGCTGTTGTAGGTTTATAGAGGAAGGTGGAAGGCTACGCCCAACGTGATAGCAGCCTTGACTGTGGTGCCTTTCTGCAGCCTGTGATGCCTATTGCTTGCTGGAGGTGCATGCCAAGTTGTTGAAGGACCCAGCTGCCTTCGGCCTGAGCTCCGATATGGTGGGGATGATGAGCAAAGCCAGCCGCCCCAAGGCAAAAACAAGGAAGCCACCGAGGAGGGAGCAGGAAGCCCCCCCCACGGTCAAGGAGGTGTGTGGGACCGAAGCCAGAGAAAGGAGGCCGCCACCTGAGCTCCGGGCTGCTGAATCTCTGGGCCCATGCTGGGCCCATCCCTCAGCTAGCCATGCTTTGGGCTCTCTTCCCCCTTTGGGGTTCTTGCATGGCGAAGGGGTTCAGCACCAAGTCCCCCCTTTGGCGAAATGGGGCTAGACCCTGGACGGGCCCATTTTCCCCTACAGAGTCCAGCATCCGTCCTGGCGGAGGCCCCCAGGGCTTCGGTTGGCATCCTGGCGCAAGACTTCCGTGTGGTTTGCGACAACATGTTGCAGGGCCTGGGACGATCCCTACGCTGCCTCGGGGTGGATGTTCGGATCCTGGGGAATGATGACGAACACCGGAGGGCTGCTGAGGTTGGTGGCCGTCGGGCCAAGTCTTCTCGGGTGGCAGTGGGCCCCACCCTGGGCCTGGCAGAGCAACCTGGGCTCCGGTTCAACCTGCAGGAAAGTCCTCCACGGTCAAAAGGAGTGCGGTTTGCAGTCCTTCGGAAGATCTGAGGCTGAAGGCAGAGATGAGCTTGGTTCAACCATGGCCCCCTCACTCATGCCACGCCCTCCTCTGCCTTCCTGTTTCCATAGAGACCGGGCAATTTGCCTTCCTAGTGCTACCACATGGGCCCGTGGCTTTGAGCCATGCTTGGCCAATCAAAGATACGAGCCCTTTATCCTTTCTCTCCCCCCTCCGCCCCCTCCCCCATCTCCCCAGCTCTTTTCCTTGGCTCAGTGGGGGCTGATGAGGTCTGGCAGGTGGAGCAGGAAGCTCTCTGCAAGTAGCCGCCAGCCCTCCCTCCGGCTTATGTCCCTGACTCCAATGGCTTTGGGTGACCCTGGGACTTTGCAGGTGGAGGGCACAGCAGTGGGGTGGCGGGTTGTCATGTTTATGGTCCCACTTAGATGAAGGGAAGAGAGCAGTAGGTTTCCCACTGCTGCCCCAGAAGTGAAGGGTTGCCCAAAGTAAGTCTCTCTTTTATTGATTCCTTTCCAGATTGCCAGGGAAGAGAATCGAGTGATTTTAACCTCCGGCCTTCCATTTCATTCGGTGAGTGCGTAGAGGGGTGGGAGGAGAGGGTTTTTTTTTCCTGAGCTCCTCCGTCCCTCGGTAACTCCCCTTGGGCACCGTAACGACTTCTCTCCTGTGGCAGCTAGTGGTTGTCCCTTCCCCTTTCGTGGCCAGGCCAGGATTTCAGTCAGGAGCGATTCCTCTCCTCCACCAGCTTTTCTCAGTCGCAGCATGGTCTCCCGGCCCCACCACCTTTTCCCAACCGGACCCTCTCTTGCTTTGGCCCAGCTGCGGTCCCAAGTGGGCGAAGGTCGGTGTTTCTCGGTGAGCTGCTCAGAGAAGGCCAGGGACCAAGCCCTGCAGGTCCTGAAGCACTTCAACGTCCGGGTGGCCTTGGCCGATGTTTTTAGCCGCTGCCAGGTAAGATGGCCAGAGCCTCCTCCGACAGGCCCTTTCCCAGGTCTCTTCTGGCGCTTTTTGGTCTCCTTGTCCTTGTGGGACCGGGGTGGGGGACTGAGCAGTTAGCAGACGGGCAAGAGCCCCTCTCCTCTGGGAGCAGGTGGCCATCTGAAGAAGGCGAGGCGGTCCTTCGGGAAGTTCCTTTTGGGTCTGCTGGGAGGAGGGCAATTCAGCCCCACAGAAAAGGAACGACTTAGGGAGAATCCTTTTTGCTTGCAAAGCTGTTTCCTCTTTCTAGCAAGGAGTGGGGTTCCAGGAGCACCTTTCTCGACTTGTTCGGCCTGTGGAGAAAATCTGTTTCCTCCTGGTGGCTTGGAGGGGAGTGAAACGTTGACGGGCAGCACAAGGCGGGGGAGGGTGGATCTCCGGTGTCTCGGTGCAAGTCATTCAGCGTGGCTGCGAATGGGCCTCAGGCTCGGTTTTCCTGTGGAATTCTGTCCAGCGCACATTGGCGTCTCTTTATTGTATTTATCCGCCAGGGAAAGCAAAGCGGGGGTGGGGTGTGTGTAACCCTTCTGCCCTTTGCAGAGGTCCCAGAGCATTTCTGCATCTGAGGGAGGGGCTGGGGAGGCCATCTCCTTCCCTTACCTACATAGGGAGGGCCGTGGGGCATGCAGGCCAGAGCTGGCACCTTCCTTCCAGGCAAAACCGTCCCTCTTGTATGTAGGGTGTAGTGGGAATGGGGGCTCCTGAGGACTTGTTCATCCCCAGAGAGCGGCTGTGAGGTGGAGGCGAGGGGCTTGCTCAGGCAGGCTCCTTTCCACAGCAGAGAATCCCCTGCTGCGTTTCCCTCTGCATTCTGCGCAGGATCCTCTTGAAGGAAGAGGGAGAAAGAGCTGGGGGGGGGGAAGCCAGTTGGACCCCGGCTGGGATCTCGCCAGCGGTAGCTACCTTGAAGAGGGCGGCTGCCTGGTTCCCACAGACGGTCTGTTTTCCTGCCAAGATCTCAGTATCTCCAGAAACCCAGCAGAGCATGAAGGTCACAACCAAGGAAGAACGACACCCCCCACCCCCACCTTGTCCTTTTCCCTAACAAGCCCTGCCTGGACTTTCTCCTGTGGAGCCCAAAATGGAGGGAGAGAGGAGCCTTTGCGGCAGGGGTGAAATGCTCCCGGTTTGGAGCAGATCAGCCGATCCAGTAGTGATGGTGGCGGGTGGTTCAGAGAACCAGTAGCAAAAATCCCTGCCCCCCCACCCCAGCCCCCCCAATGCCCGGTCGTCCGCTTTCCCACTTGCCGCTTCTTTTAAAAAATGCTTTTAAAACTTAAAAAAAAAAGAGGCTCTGACGATCACAGCTGAGCCGCGCAATCGTAGAGCCTTTTTTTTACTTTTAAAAGCATTTTTTTTACAACCGAATAGGTTGAAAAAAAAAATGCTTTTAAAAGTAAAAAAAAAAAAAAAGGCTCTGACGATCATGCAGCTCAGCTGATCACCCCCTTCCCCGTGCGCTGTTCTACTTACCCCATGCCTTCTTTTGGTGTGCACTGCGCACACGTGCACCTCGCATTTGGTGCGTGGTACGCACTGCGCATGCGCACACCCAGCACGCATGCGCAGCCAGCGAACCGGTAGTAAACTGGTACAGATTTTACCACTGCTTTGCGGCCCCGTCTGATCGAGTGAGGGGGGCAAATGCACTCCTTTCCTCATCCTGCTCAGAATGGCCTTCCTTTGCCTTCCAACTGGCCTGCTTACGTCTCACCTTACCTGAGCCCAGGTAAAGTGTTTTGGGACGGAACAAAGAGTTAAGGCTTCCCTGCATTTTAGAACTAGCCAGATCTGGGTTGGTGTTTCTCTGCAGACAGCCTCCGAGGCCTTTCCTGCTGAGGCCTCCCTGCCCATCCATCTTTCTTGGAGAATGCAGTTGCCAAGAAGGAAGGAAGGAAGGTGGCTTCCCTGGAAAGTCAACACTTTCCCATCCTTGGGAACATGGTAGGGTCTTTCCTGCCATGGATCTGTCCCCTCCCCCTATGGGAAACAGCTCCTCGGACTTCCCAGGTTGAGAAGGGCAGCTGGCAGGTGTGTTTCCCTCCCTCCCCCCAGGCTGGTTATCTGAGGACTTGGACTCCGATGCTTGCTTGCCTGCTGGAATCAGAAGGAGGAGGTGGCCCAGCCACTCGAGGGGGGGCGGGGTCATGGAAGCAGCCTTTCCCCCAGCTGGGCCTTATGGGTCTCTCTGCCCCCATAGGTTCCTTCTTGGCACCCAGGCAGCTTCCTGTCTTCCACGCCCCTCATGCCCAGGAGTTGCTCTCTCTTGAGGGTGCAGACTTGGGGTGTGGCCATTCCCTTTCGCTGGAGTGTCTCTGGAAGGGGTCTTGCTTTGCCCCCACCTCCCCATTTCCCGCCAGCCAGATCTGCGTTGCAACCTCTGGCCCTGTGCGCCCTCTGGAATGAAGGAAAGGCCGGGAGATCTGCAGGGCCCTTGGGGCAGAGAGAGCCCCCCTTCTGCTCTCTTGCGGGGGGGGGGGGGCTGGAGATGGCAGGACAGAGACCGGTCGGGCGTGGTCTTTCCCTGAAGGGAGGTTGGCAGGGCCAGGCTGCTCTTTTGCCATTTGAATGTTCTGGTGCCGGCTTTTCAACCCCATGCAGATCTTCTGATGCTGAATTACCTTTGCGTGAGTCCTGCTGGCCTTCGCAGGCAGCAGAGAGGCCTCCTTCCCTCCTGCCCAGTGGGCCAGCCAGAGCCTCTTCATATTTCCCCCAGATTCCTTGCAATCCTTATTTTTCACAGTCTGGCCTTCCCTTCTCCTGCCAATTTCCCAGGAGGGCTGTTAGAAGGCAAAGATTTCTCACGATAGCACAGCAACCGGAGCCTACATTGCTCCTGGGCCCTGCGGTAGGGCCGCTGGCGCTTGGCACGCAGCTGCTCAGATACCCAGAGTGGTCAGTCCGCAGCGTCCCCTGGACTGGCTGGCCCAGGCAAAGGTGCCTTTTCCACCCGGGGCGAGCGAGGCAGCTCCTGCTGGCTCTGCTCCAGGTTCCCTGTTTAGGGCCCACAGGGAGGAGGGCTGGGGCATCGGGTGGCAAGCCAGGAGCTTTCGTGCACCTGCCAGGCAAAGGGGGCAGCAAGTCAGCCACCTGGCTCACTTCAGTGGAGTACTGGGGAGATCAACTCAGTTGGCCCTTCTGTGTGCCTCGGGGCCACTTCTGGGGGCCACAGTGCTGGGCGCCTTCTTCCCTGAATGGATCACATGCCGAGTTTCCAGGGCCCGTCCCTGCTCCGTGATCTGTTTGTGCATGGGAGAGTTCTCACGCTAAAAATACACTGTCAGTGATAAGAGAAAGATGGGGGGGGAGGGGGACCATGGAAATGTCCCTGCACGAGAAGGAAAAGGCTGTTGTGCTGCTGCTAAAAATATGTGGGCAACTCAGAAACAGGAAAGACAATTGGGGGGGGGGGTTTGCCAGCGCTTAACCCTCATCCTGTGGGTAAAGTTGCAGCCTTTCCCCAAAGCCAGGCAAAACCACGCTGGGGGCACTAGGGGCATTTTGCTGGCAGCTGCTTCTCTCCCGCCAGGGCTTGGCAAGGGGGCTTCAGTGGCTACATCCCTGGGCAAGCCCCTTGGGGGCTGCCTAGCATGGCCAGGAATGTTCCAGCCTCTTCCTAGGCGACCCTGGGAAGCTGGCTGTGGAGACCCGGCTCTCTTTCTCCTCCCTGGAGAAAGGGGGTCGCATCCAAAACGGGGGTTCTGCTGCCAAGGCAGGTGTGGGCGGGCACCAAGCATGTGCCGCAGGGTGAGGAAGCGGCTGGGAGGTCGGCTGTTTAGCCTCAGCTGGGAATCCGTGGCAAGGGCTGCTCCTCTGGGCCCAGAAAGACATCCCCCTTTGGTGGCACTGACATCTAGCGCTCGGCACCCGGGGCAGCGGCCGAGGAACTGGCCTCCTTTAAGCAAAGTAGAGCCCCATTCCAAAGGTGAAGCTGCCGGGGCGGGGGGGGGGTGTATACTGCACTTTGGGTCAGTGGGATCCAGTGGGATCCAGTGGGCTGGCTGGGAGGCTCCTCTGCCTGCAGTTCTGCCTCTGAGGGGGCGGGGGGGGGCTTGGCCTCCCTCCTCCGTCCCTGCCTGCTGTGGGCCAGATTAACCTTTCGGTCTCTCCCTGACCTAAGAAAATCTCGTGTCTCCGTTGGAAGGATTATCTGGCCATTGGCAAATGCCAAGAACGGGTGGGGAGGGTGGATACATTGCTGATGACAGGGTAATCTCCCTCCGTGATAATAGAAAACCCCGGTTGCAAATAAAGCCACAGCCTGTTTGGTGAGGCTGAGCGGTCAACTGGCACAGCAATGCGCCCGCTGCCTCGGTAGCTCTTTCGGAACCTTGGGAAGGCCCGGCAGGGGAGGTGGGCTCCCTGGAGGAGCCTGGAGGTGATGCCAGCCCAGCCCACAAGCCACTTTGAGGCGTGCAGGGACCAAGGCAGCACTAAGGTTTTCTCCTGCCCGGGGCTCAAGCACAGGTTGCCTCAGAGCCCCTTTTCTGAAGGGCCTGTGGCTGTTTCCTGCTGGGCACAGTGGCCTTCCCAAATCCATTGTGGCCCCAGCAGGGGCCCTCCCTTGTATAGGGCTCCTTTGGGGCCCAAGGGCTGTGTCCTCTGCTCCCCCCACCACTCCAGGACCCAGACCAAGGGCTTCAGGGCAAGCTGAGCGTCTCAAGGCATCTGACTTCGCGTCCAGGCAGGGGGTCCAACTTAGTTTGGCCGTTTGCTCTGGATCCAAGGCCAGGCAGTGCAGTGGTCATCCGCGCTCCCTTCCTCAGGTTGCTGGTGCCAGCAAGCTCTGAAGGGGGCGACATGGTGCTCTGGTGGAGGGAAGGAGGGAGGGAGGGGGCTGAAAGGCCTGAAAAGGGGGGAGAGGATGCAGGCATAAACACAGGGGAGGATGTGGAGGAGATGCGGAATCTGGAACTCTTCCAAGGGGAACTCCTCTTCCTTTTGGGCATTTCTCCCTCGCCCTTCCCACAGCTGAGGCCATAAAGAGCCGGGCACTCGCAGTGGGGGTGGGCGTGGGGGTTGTCCTCAATTTCCTGAAGATGGACTGCGGTTACAGGCAGGTGAGGCTCTGGGCCTTCCTCCTCCTCTTCTGCTCTTTCTCCATCCCCCAGCCCACTCCTGGTCCATTCAGGTAGCCTCTCCATCCCGCTCTGGGGTCTCAGTCCCTGGGGGGCAGGAAAGGCTTCTCTGAGCAGGGAGCCTGGGCGCCTTGGCCCCAATCCCAGAAGGAGCCGCTCTGCATCCTTCCTTATCGCTTCTGCTGGGCTGGAAAAGCTCTTATCTCCATCCGTCAGGATGTTATGCGGCTCATTAGGGAGAAAGCTTACATTAGGGGAGGTGGAAGGGGGGGTATTAGCCACTTCAGGGTGAGAAGCAGGCAGTTGCTGTGCCCCCCCCACCTGTTCACTGCAAAGGAGCTCCCCCCCCCCCCCCCCCGTTGGTGGGATTCAGGGGCAGAGCAGCCAAAGGGTCACATAGAGGGCAAAGTGCAAGTTTCTAGGAGCCCCAAATAGCTTTTTATGAATCAAAATGTTTGCTATAAGGGGAAGAAACACCAGGAAGGTGCAGACACCCCCCACCCCAGCTGGCTTTGGGGGATCCAGGGCCAGCTGGGGCTCCCGGCAGTATCACCTGTTGAGGGGGGGTGCTTTTGTGAACTCCTCCCTGCAGGGAGAGGCAACTGCTAAGATGAGATGAGATGAGCTGGGCAGAGGCCTTTGCAAGCAGAGGGATCTCCGCTGAGCTGGGAGGCAAAGGGCAGTTATTTCCAGTTTCCTCCCCTTGAACTTGAGTTCAGGAGTCATCCTCAGCTAGAGGGGTGACAATGGTGTGTGTGTGTGTGTGTGTGTGTGTGTGTGTGTGTGTAAAGCCAAGGGCCGGAGCTGCTCCCGTGCAGCACAAAGGATATAAAAGGAACGGAAAATTGCTTCCACTCCGGAAGGCTTGGCCTTCTCTGAAATGTTCTCACAGAACCGCTTCTCTCTTTAGCTCAAGTCACAGGAGAGCAGGGCACTCTGGGAATGCGCCTGGAAGCTTTTCCCCATGGAGCCGCCTGGGGTCTGATCCAGCTTGCCCCGTTTCCATGAGTCCCGGTGAATCGGGGAGGGCCCTCCGCACTCAGAGTGGGCCTGTCTCGGAAGGGAGGGGGGATTGTTGGGGTGCCTTCTTACTGTTTGCGGCATGCGAGGTAGCTGTGTGGGCAGGACCCTGCCTGCCAGGTGCACCCCTCACAGGATGGGAAGATGGGCAGCTGCTGTGTGAGGCTTGCCTGGCACTTGGAGGAGAGAGGTCTGGTCTGGTCAGTGGGCCTGAATGGGGGAAGAAAGATTACAGGGCCCAGAGGTTGGTGGGCACTGGGCAGGGCTGCAAGGGGAGTCCCAGTCCATCTCGGCAGGGACCCTCCACCCACTGCTGCATCTCTGTGATGGAGGAAGGTGCAGCCGCTGCAGCTTCAGTGAGGTGGAAGCCTGGGCCCTCCATCAGGAATGCTGCCTCCCCCCCCCCCCCAGGAGCCTGGCAAAGGAGCTGGGATGATTAGGTGGGAATTAAATACTGAAATGTGAACAGTTGACAGTGGCACCACAGAATGGCTATTTTCAAGGCTCCCCCCACCCCCCAGCTTTTACTTCTTCTGATCAGCTCTGCCCTCCACCCTCAAATTAGCCTCTTGCTGAGTGGCTGGGGGCCAGGCTGCTGCTTCTGAGTCTGCCCTGCAAGGCCAATGGGTGAGTGTTGGGTTTAGGTCAGCCTGGAGAAATGGCGGGTGGGAGAAGGTGGGCTAGGGGGTCTTCGAAGAGGAAGAGATGCCATCTGTAGAAACTCTCCTCTAGCTGGGAAATCCTCCGCTGGATTGGCTGGAGGCAAAAACTGCTCTCCTAGCTTTGTGTATTGGGGCAAATACAGCCTGGGGGCAGGGAGGGTGGGCTGGAGTTGGCAGGGGGGAGGAGGGGAGAGAAGGCTTCCTCCTCTTTGCTGCCAGCCAGCCTCCCTCCCTCCCTCACTTTTCAAAAGGCCAGGCCTACCCCCCTCTCCCTTGGGCTTCCCAGGCCTTTGTCTACTAGCAAGGCCCACAGAAGGGAGCAGCCTCCCCCCCCCCTTCATTCCCACACTTGTAATTGCTGGGTCACGAGAGGCCCAAAGCATTGGGGACAGAGCAGCAGGCAGAGGGGGGGGGCCTTGGGTGGGGAGCTGCTGCATTTCTTTACAAGCTTCTAGGAAGGTTTTCCCAGGCGGTGATTCCTGCACTCCCCCAGTTTCTCCTTGGCTGCCCCCAAATCCTCCCAAGCCAAAGGCCCGGCTGTCCAAAGGGGTCTCCCCTTGCTTTTGGGTGGAAAGGCGGCCCCTGATGGATGAGCTGGCTAGAGGGGCCTTTGGGACTTTAATTGGGGAAAGGGGAGTTTGGATTTGAGAGGCAGCTTTGTGAAAGTGCTTGTAGAAGCCGCTGGTGCTGGGAAGCTTCGTCTTAAACAGGGCTTCTCCCCCTCCTCACCCTTCTAAATGTTGGGCCCCCTGGGAGGAGCTTCCCAAGGCCCCTCCTTCCCTGGCCTGCCACCCTGTTTTCTCACCTGGATTTCTCTAGTAGTCCCAGCCTGAAAATGGGAGACTTCCCTGAGTGGTTGCAAGACCTTTGTGCCCCCCCCCGCCCTCCTGTGGCCAGAGGAGTCTTGCCCTGCCAGGTACTTGCTTGCAGGGGCCCCTGCAGATAAACTGGCAGGAGAGGAGACTTGGGCCCCCCCCCCGCCCCCTGGGCCATCCCCTTGCACTTCTAGGCCGGTCCTGCCTTGGGAGGAGGTTGGAAGCAGAGGCAGAGCAGATTCTGCCCAAGGGAGCCCCTCCCTCTGGCAGCAGAAGGCTGGGAAGGTGTCCTCAGGTTGCCTCCTGCAGTGGAGGAGGAGGAGGGATTCCCACGCCTCCTCACAGTGAGCATCCCGGGGCCAAACTTCTCACGCCAGCCCTGGCACTTGGCATCCATGGAAGAAGGCGGTCTGTTTTCCGCAGGCTTTCCCTCCGGAGCTCCTGGTGATCAGGAGGCAGCCCTTGCCCTGCCTCTTCTCGTCTTCCATTAGACCAAGAGCAGCTCCTGCAGAGGGGCCCCCGTGAACCTCTTTGGAGGGCAGCCCATTTGCAGCGTCTTGACCCGTCTGGGGCTTCAGGCAGGGACCGTGCAGCCACTTCCCCTCCTCCTCCTCCTCCCTGTCTAGAGATGGAAGACCCGGGGCAGAGGTGCAGCCATGGGGAGATGCTCACTGGGGCAGAGAGGACCAGGGTTGCACACCCTCCTGGTGCCCTCTTGAGTTTGAGGGGGGGACGGGACAAGGATCCCCAAGCGGCTCACATTCTTCCTTTGCCAGTGTTGAGCTGCCACCAGCTCAGTGACTGTCTGCACTCCGTAGAAACAACCCCCCCCCACAGGTCTCTTCCCTTGCCTGGCATGGAGCACCAGCCCTTGGGGTGTTTTGCAGAGGGGAAGGGGTGCCCGTGAAATCGGTCAGGCCCCAAATCCTGGGTGGGTGGGGGCGCTTCCTCTCACAGCCGAGGTGACGTCAGTCCCTCCGGAAGGGAAGCACCTGACAGAGTCAGAAAATCAGGCTTCTCTTCTTCCTCCTTCCAGCCGAGCGCGTGGAGCGGGATTGGGGCCAGCAAGGACGACCGGGCCCCTGGCCAGACCTTTGGGGCTGAGGGTGTGTGTGCGTGTGTGTGCTGTGGCTTCTGGGGGGGACGGGACACAAAGCTTTTCCTCTGATTTAACTGAACTGCCCCAAACGTTCCCTTCACCAGAGGGCTGTTTGCGCCTGGGGGTTTGGGGTCCCGCCCCGACACCCGAGGTTGGGCTGAAGGCAGGCAAAGCAAGAGGCAACCTCTGGCTTGAGCTCCACTCCCTCTGCCTTCCTTTCCCTCCGCGCACACACAGAGGGGATGCAGATTCAACCCCCAGCTATACTGTGCGGGGTGTGTGGGGGGCAGGCGGCAGGAGCTGCTGTAGAGATCAGGTTGCTACAAATTCAAGCCCTTCTCTGCCCCCTTTGCAACAAAAAGCTGCAGGGTCCCTCCTCTCCCTCCAAACAGAGCTCCAAGGCTGCGTGTGTGTGTGTGTGTGTGTGTGTGTTTCTAGCAGTGGTGGTGGTGGCTGTTGCTGCTGCTGCTCCTCCGGCCGCCTTCTCCTCTTCCTCCCTGCTGCTGCTCAAAGCCGCCTGCCCTTCCCCCACTTTCCCACACTGCTTAGCAAGTCGACAGGTTCTCACACTCGGCTCCCAGGGGGCCCGTCTGCTCAAAAGCATGTCCGCCTGGCCCAGGCGCTTCCTCTCCCCCCCCCACTTCCCTGGCCAGGGAAGCCCCCCTCCACTGCAGGCGGGCACGGGGCGTCCCCATTCGACTGAGCATGGCCAGAGGCAGGGAACACAGGCAGCAACCACGGCGGCAGCTGGAGAGCCAGCTAAGCAGTGCCCTCCCATCCCTGCCAGCTGCCCTTGGCACTCTGTCCTGCCTCGCAGTCAGGGCGCAAACTTCCCAAGCCTGGCTCCCGGCAGGGCAGATGAGGCAGACGGAGCGGAGGAATGAAGGAGACTGGCACTTGGGTGGGCATCGAGGTGGGATCCAGGCCAGGCAGAGTGGGGCTGAAGAAGGGACGAGCATTTGTGGGGCAGGCAGAAGGGCAAGCCTGGTTAGCGGAGTCCCATCTGTGGGGAGAAGGTGGTAGGCCCTTCGGTCATGGCAAGAGCCACTAGGCATAATGGACCCCCTCCCCCCAGATCCACAAGGGGTTTTTCCCTCTTTGCCTTTTTCCCCTCCCCATGGGTCCTCCACCACTAAGCCCTCTGCTCTTGGCCCCAGCGACCTCTGAGCTCCTGGGGCCGCCTGGCCCTCTTCCCAGAGTTGGTGGCCAAATCCTTGGGTTGCCCTCGTCCTCTGTCTGTTTACCGAACAGTTTAACTTAAAGGGATTAATTTGGGAGGGAGGGAGGGGGTCTCTCCTTCGCTCTGTCTCTTTCTCACTCTGGAGTGGCTGAAGCTCTCTCCCTATTTTGGGGGAAGCCCCCTGGCTGTGGGGTTTGTGCTTGCCCCATGGACCCTCTGGTTCCCCCCGGAAGGCTCTGAGATCCCCTGGATCTTCTCTGGACTCAGAACCATAGAACTGTAGGGCAGTTGACGGTGTGAATCGGGCCCTGAAGAACCTTGAGCAGCTGCTAACTTTCAGATCTCTGCAAAGCCGGTTGCAACATCTTCCACACTTGGCCGGAAGGGCCCTGCTTGGCTCTATGGTTGGCTGGGTGTTCCCCGTCCTGCCGTCCATCTTGACTCTCCCCAGTGCAAAACAGCAGGTGCACCCCCAGGCAGGTTTTCTCAGGCAATACCCCCAGGATAAGGAATATCCCATGTAAAAAATACAAGTAGAAAAATAGGGACCACCTTTGGTGGGAAGGTTTCTAAGTCGAAGAGCCAGCGCTGTCTAAAGACGTCTCCGTGGTCATGTGTCCGGCATGACTCAATGCCAAAGGTGCACGGAACGTGTTCCATGCGCCTTTGGCATTGAGTCATTACCACGGAGACATCTACAGACAGCGCTGGCTCTTTGGCTTAGAAACGGAGATGAGCACCGCCCCCTAGAGTCGGGAACAGCTAGCACATATGTGTGAGGGGAACCTTTACCTTTACCTTTTTACCCTTACCCCCAGGTGGGTCCCCTTATCGAAGTTGCATGCCTCTTGCAGAAGCCACAGCTTGGTCTCTGAGGAGAGGGGAAGTAAGCAGCCCCCACCCCTTCGAGGGCTGCTCCCTGGCTTCCCACCTCGCCCTGGGTCGACTGGGCAACAAGACATTCCTGTGGAGGAGGCTCCCTTCCCTGCCAGATTCTCCCCACAGCAGGAGCAGCCTGGAAGCCTCCAGGTCCCAGAGCTTCCCAAGGCTCTGGGTACCAGTTCTGGTCTGCTGCTTGCTGGACCTGGGGCTCCTACCCGCAAGTGTCAGTCCCATCAGGCTCTGTCTGCTCCCCGCCAGTCCTGCTGAGAACTGCCTTTGTTGGTGTCACCAATGGGCTCTCACTCACTCACTTGGGTGTGAAAACAAGGGGGATGCGTGTGTGCCCTCTGCTTCTCCCAAAGTTTGGTGTTTCACAGCAGCCCTTGGCACTTCCCTGGGAAGCCCTCCCCTCCCCGGCTCACCCATGCTGACCAAGCACCCTTGAGGATGTGGGGGGGTGCCACGAGGCACTTTTTTTTTTGCTTCTGGTACACCTCTGAATGAGTGCTGGGGTGGATCACCGGAGTCCAGCCACAGTGTAGAAGGAACCGCGAAAGTGGTTGTTGAGGGACTGGAGATGTGTTGGTCTTAGGGGCTTCAAAAGAGGCACCAAGATCTCCAAGGGCCCTTCGTCCCTCCTTGAGGGAAGGGCCAGGACTAGAGCTGCTGGGGCTCCTCTTTGCAATCCCTCCTTGCCCCCATCATCTGTTGGTTTGAATTCAAGGGGTGTCTTTATTTACTTATTTTGTCACAACAATATATGTAGGCATCGTACAAAAAGATTATATAGCATATAAACATATGAGTAAATATTAGGAGGTATAAGCATATTTATATATATAGGAAGAAGAAAAGAAAAACAATAGGACAGGAACGGTAGGCACGTTTGTGCGCTTATGCACGCCCCTTGTGGTCCTCTTAGGAATGGGGTGAGGTCAATAGTAGAAAGTTTTTTGTTAAAGCTTTTAGGTTTATGGGAAGAGACCACAGAGTCAGGTAAAGTATTCCAAGCACTGATGATTCTGTTACAGAATCTGTCATAAAACCACTTCTTGTCTGTCTTTGGGGGACAGAAGAGTGGTGTGAGAACGCATGTACTGCAAATGCTGTTGAGTTTGTTTCCTTGTGATGTTGGTGACTGTTGCCTTCCATCTCCCTCCACTGATGGATGCTGGGAACAACAAGCTGGCGAGCTAGGCCGGGCTGAGGGCTTGTCCCAGGCTGGGTTGAGGGCTTTTTCCCAAAGCCACCCAGGCCAGGTCGCGTCTGGGTCCTTCCCTGTTCACCACAAGCGCAGTGAGCAGTAAAGGCCAGAGGAGATGGGGGCTGCGCAGATGGGGCGCTGCCGTGGATGTGCAGGGAAAGGGAGGGGAGCCGAAGGCAGGGAGCACCAAGACTGAGCCCACGTCCCCTCCGCCTTCCCTGGGAAACGGTCTGCAAAAGGCATAGCCCAGCTGAGAGCAGCTGGGAACATCTGGACTGTACCCTTGCCAGTGCAGTGGGGCAGCCTTCTCAGCGTGAGCCGTGCTTAGCTCCTTGGACGGTCTGCTTCGACACAGCGATTTTGCCTTGTGTAGAAAGGCTGGCTGTTTATGGGGCAGCTGGGAAGCTCTGTGGCAGGGTTGGGGCACATTCCTTGAATTGGGGGCAGCCAGACTGAAGCAGCCTCCAGGAACCCTCCGTCTTGTTCCTGCCTTTTGTCCTGTCTCTCCCATCAGGGGACAAGCCTTTGGGGTGTAGGCTTTCCAGGAGGGTCTGGGACTCAGGCCTGGTGTGTATGTATAGGGGGGGGGGCAGATGCAGTACCTCGCATTCGCCTCCCATTCAACTCCTCCTTCCCAGGCCTCTTGGCTGCTGCCCCAATCCTGAGTGCTGGCTCCCACACGGGGAGGCCTCTTTAGTGACATGGCAGTCTCTCCCTCCCTCCTCCTCTCTCTGTCTCCCCCTCCCCAACCAGAGGCCCACCACAGAATGGTTTGGGAATTGGGGGGTGGGGGAGAGCAGCAAGGCTGGCCTCAGGATCGGGAAGGGGTGCCATTTTACACTGCAGTCCAGCCCATCCACTTTGGGCCAGAGGCGTCCCAGTTTGCATATGTCCAAACTGGCTGCTGTGCTCTAATCCCAGCCCTGGGTGCCTCACTACCCTTGTTGGTTGCTGCTTCTCAGGACGCTGACATTGTGACTGATGGGCATGGCAGTCGCCTGGGCTGAGAGCAGGCAGGAAGGCCTGGTTGCATCCTGAGGCTCTGGTGGTTTTGACAGACTTGCGTCCAGCCACCCTCTTCCCTTCTCTGCTCCCGGCTTGTTCCACCTTGTGTGTGAGGAACCGGTTTTTCTCCTTCTTCTCCGGGGCCTTTTGTTTCCGCTAGATCGGTTACGTTGCTTCTGGGCCTCGCTCGTATTTCCTTTCTCACGCTTTTAAAGGGCGTCCTTGTGTCCGCTTCCCCGCTTTCTGGCGGGCGGGAGAGGACAGGCACAAGCAGCCCTCGCTCCGGTCACTCTCTCTGGTCAGTTTGCCTGAGACGGGGGAGAAGGGGCAGAATTGGCAGGCGAGCAAGGAAGGGCCCCTTTGGCGCTGGAAGAGGCAGCGGTCTTTCCTGCTGAGGTTTCAGGGGGCCTCCAACCTCAGATGCAGTCTATCTGTGAATGCAAGCTGTGGCTTTCTTGCTCTAGGGGTTGGGCAGGCAGGGTTATGCAATGGGGCACATTCTTCTCCGCCCCCCCTGGGCCCTCCTCAGTTTGGCCCCTTCCTTAGTGTCGTCCCCCCACCAACGGCCACACATTCATGATGCTCCACAGCTGCAGAGACAGGGCCAAGGAAATGCCTCTGGGTGCTTTATTTGCTCAGGCCCTTTTGCCAGGGCAGGGTGGGGCAGGTGAGGAGAGCAAGTGCTGGTGAGTGGGGCGGGGTGGGGGGAGCTTGTTTGGGGAATCGGAGCTGAGGTTGGAAAATCCCAGCAGTCAGCCACCAGGGCGGGAAGGCCAGGCTCGTGGGGGTGTCTGAGCACATGAGGCATCTCCCAGCAATGTGTGACTAATGGGCACAGAGGAAGAAGCCGCTGGGCTCCCCGGCTGAACTCTGCTCTGGGGAGCCCAGCCCAAATTGCCTGATGCCGCAGCCCACCCCCAACCCCCAATCCCCACCCGTGGTGGGTTCCTTGGGCTGGGGAAGACCAGCTGCAACTAGCAGACCCCTTTGACTGCCTTGAGTAAAAAAACCCAGGGCTGCGCATAGCTCATTCCCAGCCCTTTCCCCCTCTGCAGAGCAGCCCAAGGAAGCAGTGGTGCACAGACCCTGCCATGGGGCCCTCCCCCCCTCCTTCCCCTCCCCCCCTCCTTCCCCTCCCCAGCCCCACAGAAGCAGCCATGTCTAGCCGGAAGGCCGCCTTCTGTGGGCCAAGCGCCCTGCCCTGCTGTGCTTGGAGGCTTCCAGTCCATCCTGGGACATGGAGGCATGGCTCCTTTGGGAGCCAGCTGCTGCGCCGGTGCCCTCGCTCAGGTGAGCACCCCCCTCCCACCCCTGGGAAGGAGGAAGCACTGGGTGGCCGTTCCCACACTCGGGCAAACCTTGCCAGCTCAGCCTGAATTGATGCCAAAGCCCAGACAGGCCCTGAGCAGCAGGACTTGGCTGGCACCCTCCTGCAGCAGCCTTTTGGAGGCTCCCGAGTCACGGCAGGCCCCGGTTCCCACGGCCTCTCCTGCCAGGCCAGCAGAGGGGAGGAGAGCAAGGTGCGGCCCCAGGGCAGGCAGGCAGGGGCTGGTGGACCTTGGGCAGAACAGAAAGGAAGCTGGCGTCCTGAGAGTTGCCAGGAGGGTCTGGCTGGGGGACTTTCCTAGAACTGCGTCTTGCGTGAGCTCCTTTCCTTGTCTCGCTCTCGCTTTCAGGGGACCAGTCCTGGGGATCCCTGGGGAACCCTCTTCAGACCTTTACCCATCCCTGGCTTGGTTGGTCCTGCTCTGGCTTAGGCTGAGGGTCTGCCAGCTCTCCCAGAGCCCCCCCCCCCCGTGTGGAAGGGAGCACCCGCCGTGCCCCGCTTCAGGGAGATGGCAGCCCCCCCTGCGGGGATCCTTTGTTCCCAGGAGCTGCCCAGGGTCAAGTAGGGCCTGGGGGTTCCTTGGGGAAACGGGAGCTTCTGGGTCTCTCCAGCTTCCTCCCAACCCCGACCTGGACCAAGCAGCTGCAGAGAAGTGCAGGTTGCCTGCACTGCTTGGACTGGCGAGCCAGGCCGGGCCACGCCTGCCTAACGGCTTCCCCACGTGCTTCTCGGTTGACAGGGTGTCAGCCTTCAGCCGGCCCAGCCCTCTGGGAGATTTTCCCATCGGAACGGCAGGAGTCGCGTCATCCTTGGGACCTGCGCTGGGAAGCGTTCCCAGGGCTGGGGCTGGGCACAGGTTCCTTGCTGCCGTCCAAGTGGGACGGGTTCAGCAGAGAGAGTCATTCTCAGGACTGCCCCGCCCTGCCCAGAAAAGAGTGTGGCAACAAGAATTCTGAGTAAACCGGGGAAGTTCCCTGGAGATTCAGACCTGATGCCCCAGGACAGCTCTCTGGGATTGGAGCTGCACCCCCGCCGGGTCTCCAGGGCCCTGAAGCAGGGGAGCGGCTGCTCATCACGCCAGCCTTCCTCCTGGGTTTCTGCCTGGCTCCCCCAAAGGGCCGGAGGGGTCCCTTTTCCCAGAGGGAGTCAGTGGCTGCTCAGCCGATTGTGGTGGGAAAAAACAAAGCTGCTGTGTGCATCTCAGCCCCATCCTGGGGAACTCTTTCACTGGTCTTTGAAGAGGGTGGCCCAGCCTGGACTGAGCTTCCCTTCGCACCAGCCAGCCCTCCAGCCAGGAGTAAAATCCAGCAGGTTCTGGAGAACCAGTAGTGGAAATTTTGAGCAGTTCGGAGAACCGGCAAATACCATCTCTGGCTGAGGTTTTTGTTTTTGTTTTATTTGCATTTATATCCCGCCCTTCTCCGAAGACTCAGGGCGGTTTACACTATGTTAGCAATAGTCTTCATCCTATTTGTATATTTATATACAAAGTCAACATTGCCCCCAACAATCTGGGTCCTCATTTTACCTACCTTATAAAGGATGGAAGGCTGAGTCAACCTTGGGCCTGGTGGGACTAGAACCTGCAGTAATTGCAGGCAGCTGTGTTAATAACAGACTATCTTACCAGTCTGAGCCACAGAGGCCCAGACAGAGTGGGGAGGAAATGGAGATTTTGCAATATCCTTCCCCCAGGAGTGGGGAGGGAATGGAGATTTTGCAGTATCCTTCCCCTGCCAGACCCACCAAGCCATGCCACGCCCACCAAGCCACACCCACAGAACCGGTAGTAAAAAAAATTGGATTTCATCCCTGCCTCCGGCCACTTCATTCCCAAAGGCCCCGGGGACGACATGCATGGCCTTACATGCCTGGGGGGCATCCCAGCATCCATTCCCCAGACAGCAGTTCTAGGTTCCGCCGGGCCTCCAGTCAGCCACATCCCATGAACGGCCAACGGGAAGCCCAGGGGAGAAGTCCCCAAAGGGCAGGAGGGGCTTTAGGGGGCTGCAAAGAGGGAGGGATGTGGAATGCAGGGAGAAGGAGAGACCCTAAGCTAGAGAGAGGAGGGCTTCATCACAGCTGCCCTTAAACGGGGGCTCCTCAGAGACGATGCTTGAGGTAGCTTTAGAAGAGGAAGGCAGAGCGGAAACCCCCCCCCCTTTCAGGGCACCCGTCCAGAAAAACAAGAGGAGAAGGCTGGGCTTGGATTACTCCAGGATTGATTCTGTTCTCCTTTACTGCAAACCCAGCTTTCCCTGGGTTCCTAAGGACCCAGAGCTGACGAAAGCTCCTTCCCTCTGCCTCCAAACAGGCCTGCAACTGCAGCCGCTACGTGAAGGTCTCGAAGGAGAGGATGGCCCTGCTGAGGAAGCAGAGCGGCTGCTGGACAGGGGAGGACACAGGTACATACGAAGAGGGGCTCCCCCATGCCCCCGTTGGAGCCAACCAGGCGGCCGGGATAGGCCTTGGAGCCTGCTGCAGCACACAGGCAGCGTGAGAGAAAGCCACGCTTTGGGCCGGGCCGGGGCGTCTTGTGGGAAATGGGTCAGGGAGGTCAGGGCTGGCGGTTCACTTCAGGAAGCCCAGTAGGGGGCAGAAAGCGCCTCCCCTCCCTGGCTGTCACCCTCAAAGGGAGGGTTGGCTGGATGGTGCAGGCCGGGGGTGGGCGGGGGTGGGGGGCTTCTTGGGGTGTCGGCTTTGCTGGGCAGCCATCTCTGAATCCCCGATGGGACGCAGCAAGCAGCAGCTTCTGGGTCAGGCAGGACAGGGTCCTTCCCCCCACCCACCCCCACCACCACCGAGTTGTCCTGCGGGAGAGAGCCACCCCGTTTGCTGAGACCTTCCCTGTCCTGGCTGCCATTCTTGTGGACTGACCCAGCTGGCTGAACAGGTTTCTCCCAGGAAAGGCTTGAGAACAAGAGAACAACCCAGCTTCCGTTCCCACAAAGAATAGAAAGCACCCTCCTGCCCGCCCCCCCGAAGCAGGCAGGGTCAGAGCAGAAGCAACGGCTGGCCACTTCTCCCCCCACCCATGCCAGGCCTACATGCCCACCTCTCTGGTATCAACTTGGGGCCAATGAGAACCTTGCCACATTTCTTGCCTTGGATGAACCTGGCCCAGTCCTTCCCCGGGCAAGTCAACCAGGCTGGCTATGCTACTGTGGGGCGGGTGGGGGGGGGACGGGACCCCATTGCCTGGTGAGAAGTGGCCAAGATGGCCCCTTTTGGCTGTGGCTCAGAAGGTGGAGCTGCTGGCTTCTCTCACAAGGGCCCTTTCACCCAGAGGAGCGATGGAGGGAGGGAAAAGGGGCCGCTGCCCTGGAAGAGGACTGGTGGCTGAGCACGGCTCAGCTGAGCTGCTGCTCTTCCCGGGACCCACCCCAGGCCTGCCTTTCCCCATGCCCGCTGTTTTATTTTCATTTGAACTGTGCTTGCATGTTATGAGAGGACAATTAATTGTGGTATAATTACTCATTTGAATTTTTCACCTGGGGCGCCGTGCAGAGTTTTTCCCAGGCTGTGGGATCCCTTCTCGCCCCTTTCTCTCCTTTCCGAGGCTCAGTGCCACCTCCTCCCCACTCTCTGCTTTGGCCAGGATCCTCTCGCGAGCCCCAACAAATCTGCCCGTGGCTATAGTGCCAACCTTGTAGTCCTGGGCACATTGCATCAGTGTTCAAGCCTGGCCTCTCTCTCTCCTGCGAGCGAGCGTCGACAGTGCCGAAAAAAGAAGGGCGAGAGGGAGAACCAGCAGATGGAGAGAGAGGAGCAGGAAAGGGAGGGTCCTTCTGGGCATCTGGATTTGACAGATCCAAAGCAGGAGGGTCGCCACTCTGTCTCTTTCGTGTGCCTGCGGGCATCTTCCCTCGACTGCCCTTTTGGCAACACCACAGGGCGGGGAGGCGGTCTCAAAAGGGTTGTCCTGGCACCTTTGGCAGTGGCAGTTGGCCAGGCCCTTCCGCCGGAGAACAGGGACCCCTGGGCCCATGGAAGATGCCCAGGGACCTGAGGGAGACTCGCCTGGTGCTTTTTCTCTCGCAGACTCCTGAGGGCTTTGCACCCCTCACTGGACCTTTGGACTCCAAGGACGCACCCAGGGTGTGTTTTTAAGACCTGAACAAGTTTTATGGCCCCAACCTCTCCCTAATCCTCCCCAGGCAGCGGCTCTGACCCTGACTTAGCACGCACACCGTCAGCATCCTGAGAAAGGCTGGGTCTCCTCGGGGAAGTTGGAAAGGTGGCTGGCTGGGACCTCCCAAGGACTAGCACCCTTGTTGACGGAAGCCTAGACAGCTCTGTGTAGGGGACCGAATTCCTCACCGTCACCTTTGAGGGACAAACTTCGACCATTTCCGAGATCCTGAAGGGTTTTTTTTTTTTTACACCTGTGACCTATGAAGGGGGCCAAATTGCTCCTATCTGGAGGGATGGGGGGTGTTGTGATTTTACACAGGAAGGGAAGACGGGGGCGTTTGGCCTTTCTTGCCAGGGACACTTCAAAGGGTCACCAACACAAAAGCACTTCAAAGTGGCCGTTTGTCAATGAGGAACTTGTAAAGCCCCCCTCCCTTCCATGCCCCCCCACCCCCGCCCCTCCAAGGAACTCTTTTCAAAGCCCTTCTCCCTTGGAAAAGCCCCCCCCCCCTGCACAGCAAGGGCCCCTCGCCAAAAGGTCACCTCCTTGCTGTCTCACCAGAGACAAAGGGGGTTTTCTTTGGGAAGGGAGGGAGTTGGAGAAGCAGAACAGGGTGGGTGGGTGGGCGGTGGAGGAGCCCCCTTTGAGTGGGGGGACGAGTCACCAGCAGAGTTCTCTCCCGCACTGGCATCCGCAGAAATCTTCCCATTTAGGCTGCAGGTTCAGAATCTCTCCATAGCCTCGCCTGCTGCCTCTTGAGGGCTTCCCCGTACAGCTCCATGTTTTGCACCCTTGAAAGTTTGCATGTTGAGAGTGGGAGAGGGGGTGGGGGTGGCAGATCTTTGCCCACAGCGAGCCTAGTGTCCCCTCCTGGGCTTCCCTCCCTCTGCACCCTGCAGGGCTGCCTGGATCCGGGGACTCCCTTTGGCCACCCCTCCTCTCTCTAGCTCAGCAGAATGGTCTTCCCCTGAGGAGGCCAGGAATGGGAAGCAGCCGGCGGCCAGTGGCCAAGAGCAGGGAAGGCTAAGCACTGCTCTTTGTTTTGCAGAGCCCCATTTGGGAGATCCCGGCCCCACCGCCACCCTGGAGCCCCAGAGCTGCAGCCTCGGCCTTCATCAACCTGCCTGCAGCCCACCCTGGCAAGGCCCAGAAATGGCAGTCCCTGGGGACGAATCCTCCCTGCTGCCCACTGGCGTCCGGCTGAGAGTCGAGGCTGTCCCGCCCGGGGTGCTGTGCCAGGAGGACGTGGCCTGCTTCTACTGCTGCAGCCAGTGCGGCCAGGTCTTCTGGGAGGGCTCCCACCTGGGCCGCCTGGTCTCCCAGTTTAGGGAGGTGCTCGAGCTGCCAGAAGAGAGCTGAATTGGGGCTTGTCCTTGGGCTCTGTGCAGGAATGGGGGTGACCCTGGGGCCCCCAGGAGCTTCCCTCACGGCAGGAGGGCATGTTGGCAGGTCACCCCGTTTTTAGAGGGATCTTTGAAAGGATTTGTCGGCTTCTTTCCTCAGGCCCTCAGACCACTGCAGACAGAGTGGGACCGGCACTCCCACTGCCTATTGCCTCTAGTGGGAGATGGATTGTTAGCATCATTCGCACCCGACTCCAGGACCAAATGTTCTCTTGCGGGTTGGGGGATTCCACACAACTACACACACACACACACACACACACGTACCCTTCCACACAGTGCAACTTGCAGCCTTTGCTGTAAAACTATATGCCCGTCTCTTCTGCCGCAGAAGAGCTCCTGCTGTTTCTCTGAAGATCAGAGGCATAGGCAAGAAATGTCTCCCTTGATCCCAGCACACACGCCTCCTTTTTTTTTTTTTGAAATATTTTTTTTAAGTATAATAGTTCCATCTTCCATTAAATAATGTGTTGTCTGGGGTACATGTATCTTTGTGCAATAATAATCAAAATTTACAACAGTATTCATTACGTTGATATTACTGCTTTAATTTTACAATAGTAACATTGAATGTTATAAACATATTCACTTCTCCCTCTTGACATATCTTCTAATAGGAATATTATAATAATATTAAACATAATAATCCTAATATTCATAAAAATAATAATCATAGTGTTCACATTTCTCAACATATTTTCTATATTTCGCTGAACTTTTGTTTCCTATTTTTATTCTCTAACCATCGATAAAATAGTTCCCATGTCATATAATATTCAGTTTGTTCTTTCTCCTTAATTGCAAGTGTTAATCTGTTCATTTCTGCACATTCTAATATTTTCCTAATCACATTCTCATCAGTAGGAATCTCTTCACTTTTACAGTTTTGTGCAAATACAATTCTAGCTTCAGTTAATACATGAATAATTAGATATGCATTCCCCTTAGTATAGGTTTCAGGTAAAATCCTCAAAAATATTTCTGGTTTTAAATCAATGTGTTGTTTTATCATCTTTTCCAGCCATGTATGTATTTTTGTCCAGTATATTTTTGCTTCTATACATGTCCACCACATAAGATAATAAGACCCAGGTGTCTGGTGGCATTTCCAACATTTAGCTGACTTATCTTTAAACATCTTTGCCAACCTCGCCGGCACGAAGTGCCATCTATAAAACATCTTATACAAATTTTGTTTATATGCAGTTGACGTTGATTTATAGTTCTTGTCCCACAATTTTCGCCATTTATCTAATTCTATTGTGTAACCGGTTTTTTGCTCATGCTATCATTGCCTCCTTCACTTGTTCATCTTCCAATTTGATGCCCAGTAAATAGCAATATGTTTTCGTTATCTCTTCTGTCCCTGTCAATATCTTGTCTAATTCTGTTAGTTCTTTATAGTAACCATATAATTTAGCATCTTTCTCGTATCTAGAATGTATCTGCATTTGTGAGTACCATGCCATATTGATCCCGATCACTCAATTCTTGTTTAGTTTTGAGCCCCCCCCCTTTCATTCAAGATATCTTTATATCTAACAATATTTCCAATGTTAATAACATTTGGGTGAATCAATGCTTCCATCCTTGAAAGCCAAACTGGTGTCCTCAAGCAATGTTGCGCACTGGTTTTCTCCCATACTAACAGTAGTGCGTTCCTAATATAATGTTTTTGAAAGTAACTATGTATCTTACTTTTCCCATACCACAAGAATGCATGCCAACCCAATTGCAAATCATGTCTCTCCTAAGTCAATAGTCTTGTATGCCTCAGTATAATCCATTCTTTCATCCATGTTAATACCACGGCCTGACAGTACAATTTCTAATTTGGTAATCCAAAGCCTCCTCTATTTTTTGAATCCTACGGCATTTTTAAGCTAATTCTTGCTCTTTTCCCTTGCCAAATATATTTTAATATTATGTTATTAAGTTCCTCAAAGTATTTTTTCCCCAGTTTTATTGGAATTGTTTGAAATAAGTACAGTAATCTCAGCAATATACTCATTTTAATTGTAGCTATTCTTCCTATCAACGGTAGTTGCAGATTTTTCCATCTACTTTAATTTGTTGCATCAGTTTATTTTAGTTATCTTCCTTAATCATTACACATCTTGCTGTCAGCTCAATCCCTTAGTATTTTACTTTCTTAGCAATCTGAATATCTGTTCTCTTCATTAATTCTTTTTTCTGTTTATCTGTCATATTTTTCACTAAAATCTTAGTTTCTCTTTATTTATTTTCAATCCTGCCACTTCGCCATATTCTTCTATTTTTTTTATTATTAATTTAGGCCCTGTTTCTTGTGAATCTTCCAGAATGAAAAATTAATTCTTCTGCAAACGCCTGTAATTTATACTCTTTTTTTTATTTCCATACCTCTTGTCTCTGTATCTTGTCTAATATTTCTATTTAATACTTCCAATGGCAATATAAATAACAGGGTAGACATTTCTTGTACCTTTTTTGATGCTAACCTTCTTAGTCATATCTCCATTTACCATCGCCTTAATCATATTAATAAATTTCTCTGCAAAGTCCATGTCTTCTAATTGTGCTAGCATAAATTGCCAGTTCACATTGTCAATGTTTTCTGTGAGTCTAGGATATTAAACATATTTAAAATTATTCTCATATTGTCTTTAATTTGTCTCTTAGGTAAAATCCATTTTGATCTGAATGTATAAATTGATTTAAGAATCTTTTGTCTTTCTGCAATTATTGAGGCATATGTTTTATAATCAGCATTCAATAAGGATATCAGTCTATAGTTTTTTATCTGTTGTAAATCAGAATCTTTTTCGTATGAAAGTAATATATGCTTCTATCCATGAATTTGGCACTTTCGCTTCTAGCAATAGTTCATTAAATACTTCCAACATTGGTATACTTTAAGTGTTTTGTAAGTCTACAAGACTTCTGCTGGTAGACCATCCTGACAGGTGTTTTGCCATTCTTTTGTCTCTTAATTGCTTCTGTTAATTCCATCATTGTTATGCATTCATCTAACATAGTTTTCACTGTTTCAGGTACTTTAGGTAATTCTGCTTTCTCTAAATATTGTTTTATCTTTTGAAATTGTCTCTTGATCATATAGTTTTTCATAGTAGTTTTGAATCACTTTCTTTTTATCATCATTTTGGTGGTGAAGTTCCTTCATCATTTATATGCCAGCCATCTTCCTGGTTTATTTGCATTTTCAAAGAAGTTTTGTTTGGCACTTTTAGTTTTTTGTGCTAGTTCTTATTTAACTCTTAAATTCATATTATGTTTTATTTATTCCATTTGATTTTTAAATTTTTTTGTGGTTTTTTTGTAGTTCTATCTCTAGTCTCTTATATTCTTCTAATTTCTTTTGATTTTGTCTCTTCTTTTTATTTTTCCTTCCCATATACATTATAGTTAATCCTCTAACATATGCTATAGCTGTGTCCCATACATTTTGTAATGAAGTCTCTTCTTTTCTATTCTCTTTAAAGAAAAAGTCCAATTCTCTTTCCATAAATTGGATAAATTCCTTTTCTTTTAATATTGATTGATTCAATGTCTTTATTTATTGCTTTATTTCCTTTTTTGTCCCTTCCATATAACTTTTATCGGATTGTGATCTGCCCAGTTGCTTATTTCTATATTTATTTCTTGCACATTAGATTTTAGCTCTGCTGACATCCATATCGTATCTATTCTTGACCAAGACTGTTTGAATAAAATGAATATTGATTTTCCCTAGGATGCATCTCTCGCCATACATCTTGAACGCCTAGTTCTTCTGCCAATTTGAAGAAAGCTTTTGGAAGTGTTTTTTCTAGCTTTTTTATTTACTTTTCTAGTTTTATAGTTCATTTCCCCCCCCCTTCCTTTTGCTCCTTCTTTGCTCGCCCGTTTATCCTCTTGAGTTTTTGCCAGGGAGACTTTTTGGCTGCTGTGAGGAATCTGGACCTTCAGCCGGGAGGACAGCAGCCTGGTCTCTCCTCCAGGGGCTTTTTTGGTTCTGTCCCCTCTGCCCCCAAAGATCCCGGCCCCCTCTCTTCAAAGTTATTGAATGAGTCCCATCAGTCTCCTGGTGGGGAGGTTGCGCTGGGGGCCTGGCTTGCTCTCCTGGCATGGGAGCTCTGTAATTCCGGAAGGAAGTTTCATTTCCCTCCCTCGTCCTGTCCCCAAGGCAGGCAGCCAAAGGGCAGGAAGCGGTTTCTGAGCATCTAGAGAGAGAGAAGCTTGGTCAATTCCAGAGGACGTCAACCCTTCCGGCCTTTGGAGGAAGATGACCAGGCCTCTTGGTCCGCCAGGGTGCCCCCCCCCCAAGCGGCTCAGGATTCCCAGAGGGTCCCTCTCCTCCCACAAGGCTAAAGGTGGCATCCCGTCCCCTCACATAATAAAATGACCCAAGGTTTGGGGCAGCGCTCCTGCAAGGTGGGATCCCACAGGGGGAAGAGGCCTGAGTTTTCCTTGTGGCAGGACCTAGCTGGCCCCAGGTTCCCAGTAAGTTCCCAGCCTTGGGCCTGCCAGAAGCACCAGCTTTCCTTGGGCATGAAAGGAGGCCTCGAAGGCTGGGGACAGGTGGGTGGTTGACCTTGGGGGGGGGGAGTGCATTTGGAGGAAGGGATAAAGGCAGCCCAACATCAAAGGCTGGCAGAAATTCTGCATTTATCATTTGTGGAGTTTCTGATCAGGATGGAGGGCCTTGCAAGGTCCCTCTTTGCCCAGGATAAATCAGTTGGCAGGAGGAGGCACACTTCAGAGGGCTGCCCAAGGATTCAACCGCAAAAGCCTGAAATCGGCGTCCCTGCCAGGGCTGGTTCTCCCTTTCCACCGCTTGCCTTTGGACAGGGGCCCTTCCCCTCCCCCGCTCGGTCTCCGCCGCTGGAGCGGCTTTTTCGCCGCCGCCTCCTCTGCACGGGGCTCGCTCTCTGCGGGCAGAAGCGAAACTGCATTTCTTCGCCGAGATCTTAGCAGAGATGCCGCCGTTTCTCTGCAGCCGGCTGTAATCGGCAGCGCGATCTCCCCTCCCAGAGACCCGCGTGCGCGCGCCGGCACCGCACCGTACCGCCCCGGCCCTCCGGCCCCGCCTTCCCCGCGGCTGGGAAGAAAGGCCCAAGACTTTCCCACGCTCCCGGGTTCACGGTAATGAGGCCACGCCGGGTCCGCCCTCGCCGGCAGGCCCCGCCCCGCCTCGAAGGGGGGGCCGGCCTCGCTTCTCCTGCTCTGGCCCCAGCCCTGGGAGAGGAGAGGCTTCCCCCCCCCCCGTGCCACGAAGCGGCAAGTCGTCTCTGCGCGCCCAGGTACGTGTGAGGAGGGCGCCCCGCGGGGCTGGCCACGTTCCCACCCGCTGAAAACGAAGAAGGAGCCGCGTTTCCCATCGGCTCGCTCCCAGCGTACAGCCCAAATCGGCCCGCCCAGGGGGCTGCATCCAGGCGGCTGGGGCTGTTGTGTGAACACAACCTGAGTGTTCAGGGCCTCCGTTTTTCTCTCCCCCCTGCGACAGAGGGGCCGGAATCATTGGGGGGCTTTGCTTTCCCGAAGCTTAGGACTGGGGTGGGTAGGTGGCGGTGCTGCACTCCTGCCATGCAGGATTTATATCCATGCCAAGTATAACGTGGCTCCGGCCCTTCCCTCCCGTCTCCCCCACCACACAACCCATGCCTCTCTTGAGAAAGTCACCCCCAACGCTTCCTTGACTGCACGGCGGCGGGTCCTTCACCCCTCAGGCAGGAAACCAGAGAGAAAAGCGGCTCTTGCTTTAGAGGCAGGGGTGATGCTGCCCTGCAAGCTTTCAGGCCACACAGGACTCTTGGCTTTGCGCTGGACGTCTCCCAGAGTCCAGGCTTTTTTCATCTTGTTCTAAGCGCTCCTTGGGATGGGAAACAGTCCCCCCTCCCCTCGGCTGGCCAGTGCCTGGTTTTTTTCTCACGCCCCAGTTGCCCCCGTCTCTCTCTCCCCCCCCCCTTTCCACTTTCAGTTTTCTTCCTCTTTTTCCCCCTGAAATTGATTGAGTCAGCAGTTCCTTTGTGGGCTTGGCTGCGGCTTCTGTCTTTTGTTTGCCCAGCAATCTTTTCAATAGATCTGCTTCCTGATAAGGGCCCCCTGCCTCCTGCCCCGTGTAAACTGAGTCCTCCCTTTGGGGAGCAGGCCCTATGGCGGCATTTACAGAAAACAGGCCTTTTTCTGAAGCAGGCAGGGGACCCACAGACAACTGGGAACCAATGGCACTCCTGCACCCCACCTCTCCCCCTCTAGCCTCTCCCAGGGGCTCCACCAGGGAGCCAGGAGCAGGAGGGCAGGTAGAGGCCCTGGGCCTGACCTTTTGCGCCTATCAAAAAGCCTTTTTTCGCTATTTCTCCGCAAAAATTGCCAAAGGAAAAAATTGCTCTGGAAACCACAAGAGAAGTGTGGTCACCAAACCCCCACATTTTGTCTCATAAAGCAATAACTTGGGAAGTCTGCATAGGGAAGGCAGACGGCATGGGAGGAGGAACCTTCTCCAAGATCTTTCCATTAGGTTTGCTGGCATCTCTTGCACTTGCTGAACCAAGGAGGTAGCCGCCAAGGTTGTGCTGCCACCCCTGCCCAAGCCCCCAAGTTTGTTCCTTAAAATTTAAGCCAGACCCTTGATGTTACTGGACCTGCTTAGTCTTCCAGGATGCTCTGGATCCTTCTGCTGGGATCTGAGGACAGCAACTGCAGGCAGGCAGGAGACAAACCTGACAGTTACAGAGAAAACAGGTGAGTTACTGGGTCTTTCAAACAAGCTGGTTTATTAGTTGTTTCTTGAGCCATGGAATTGTGCTGTAGTTTATCTGAAAGCTACAGATGGTCAAGGGGCAGCTGCTTCAGCCTTTTAGCTCACAAGATTTCTTTTCACCAAACACTGCATTTTGAAAGTTAACAGAAGCAGCAGAAATCCAGCCAGGCAAGCATTTCTGAGCAGAAAGGAAGAGATAGTAGCCACCTCTGTTGAATTTCTGCCTCACAAGCTTGTTTTAAAAGCCAGGAGCTTTTGAAGGGATGGGAAAGGGGTGCCATGTCAGCAAGCACCTGTTGGCTTCCCTTACTCAGGAGTCGGGGCTTGGGTCTTTTCCTGAGGAGGGGGGGGGAGAATTGGGAAATCGGGGTTGGGGAGCTCTTGAAGAAAGGCACCCGCTCCCTTCTGCGGCTTCTGAGCCAAAAGCCCAGCGCCTCTTTCTGTCTCCTCACGGCTGCATTTGACCATTCCTTCGCTGCCCTTCGGAAGACCAAGCGGGGAGCAGCAACCGCCCCCTTTTTCTCTCGACCCGGGCTGGAAGAGGAGCCGTCACGGGCAAAGGCGGCCAGAGCAGCCCCTCACTGCACTCCCGGCTGCCGCAATGCAAGCGATAGCTGCGCTCGGCCGACCCCGGGAAGCCCCCCTCCCACCCCAACACACACGCACCGGGCCGTGCGCAGGGAAGGCGGAGCTCTGCCGGCCCTCCCTCACCACACGGCGACCAATCCGCTTCCGAGAGGGTGGGGAGGGCCGGGCCTCTGCCATTGTTATGCAAATATCACGGGGCCGCCTAAAAAGCGCCCCCCCGACAGTCGCCCGCTCAGTCTCCGGCCGACCCGCGGCGCCTGCCGCCCGTAGCACTGAGCCCGCCCGCCCGCCCGTCCGCCAGCGAGCGATCGATCCCTCGAGCCAGGCGGCAGTCCCGGACGCGGTGCGGACCGAGGAGCCCCGGCGTTACGCGGCGGCGGCGGCGGCGAAGCAGGCCGGCCGGCCTCTCCGGGGCCCGCGCTCCTTGCCCATGCGGGGCCGGGCGCGGCGCCTGCCCCGTCGCCAGCCGGGCGCGCAGCCATGAGCCAGGCGGAGTTGTCGGCCCCCCGCGCGGCGCCCAGCCAGCGCGTCTTCCAGGAGGCGGTGCGCAAGGGCAACACGGCTGAGCTCCACTCGCTGCTGCAGAACATGAGCAGCTGCGAGTTCAACGTGAACTCTTTCGGGCCCGAGGGCCAGACGGCGCTGCACCAGTCGGTGATCGACGGCAACCTGGAGCTGGTGAAGCTGCTGGTCAAGTTCGGCGCGGACATCCGGCTGGCCAACCGCGACGGCTGGAGCGCCCTGCACATCGCCGCCTTCGGGGGCCACCAGGACATCGTCCTCTACCTGATCACCAAGGCCAAGTACTCGGCCGCCGGCGGGGGAGGCGGCGCGGGGGGCGGCAGCCGCGGTTGAGCGCGCTCCTGTAGCTCCGTCCGGCGGCGCCCCGAAAGCCCTCCGGTCCGGCCTCCGTCCAGCGAGCCCGCCTGGAGGACTGAGCCCTGCGCCGCTTCCCGAGAGATGCGCGCCGTTGGCCGGCCAGCGCCGCCACTCGGGCAGAGGAGACTCGAGCGCCGGCCCTGCCCGCCCTTCGGGAGCCGCCGCGCTTCGTCCCGCCGCCGCTCTGCCTCTCATCTACCTCGGTTCTTCCACAGTGTTGGCTCTCCCGCTCGCTCGCTCCTTCCTTCCTTGGGGCCGATCAGCTGCTGCCCACCGAGCCCCGGACCTGCTTCCCTGCCGCCCAGCAGCTGCCACGGCCGCTCCCCTCCCAGCCAAGCCGTGGGGCGCTTTCCGCGGCAGAGGACCGACCTCCGGCTCTTGCTCCGGAGCAAGACGTTCGCCGCTTTTGTCTGGTGTCCAGACCGAAATCGCCCCTTCCCGCCGCAGCCCCCCCCCCCCCCGCCTCCCGCTCGCTCTTGCCCTTCTGGCCGTCTTTTGATCAGCTCCACCGGAGGGCAGGAGAGCTTTTCTTCTTCTTCTTTTTCCCTCCCCTCTTTCAAAAAGGGTGAATTTCGCCCGGCCTCTTTCAACGGAGAAGGGGGGCGCCTTAGGAAGCGTCTCCGGGAAGATCGAGGGCGCCCCCTGCTGCTGATGGAGGGAAAGCAAACTACTGAAAACCGAACCTTTCGAAGGAGGCGATTTCCATGCGGGGGTCGCTTCCGAAAGGAGAAGGGGCGCCGTGCTCCGAAACTGACTGCCCGTGTGCCTTCGATGCTGCTCTTGAGTCTCTGCCTGGTGTGATGCGCCCAGGCAGCCCCCATGAATGTCGAGGAAGTCACCCGCCTCTTCTGCCCCCTTTTCGTGTGCACTAGAGAGAGAGAGAGAGAGAGAGAGAGAGATAAATATCCCTTTCACTGCCATATCACCTGCGCCTCTTCTCCCCCCCCCACCCTCAAATAGCCATTAAACCTTTTAAAATAGAGTTTTTCACTGTGTTTGGGCTGCGCGTTTAAGTATTTATCTTGTACGTCTGCAAGGATGTGTGTGAACATGAATAATTTGTGACGAGCGTTTTTGTTTGAAGGGATGTTTATTTTGGTAGTTCAGAAAAATGCAGTTTTTTTGGGGGGGTTGCTATTACGTATATTTCTTCCCTAATTACCCCACCCCACCCCATTGCACTGAGTTATTTCCTATCTCCCGGTTTCTCCATGCATGCCCTCCCCAAAAAAGGGAGCCTGTTTTCTCCAGCCCCCTCCTCACTTACTCTTCCTGGTTGGTTTGTAAGAATGACCGTTGGGGCTTCACTAGCCCTGGTGAGAATTGCTGTGGGTGGGTTGCGGGGCCCCTCCTGACAGCAGCTTTTAGTTTGTTCTTGCTGGGGGAGAACCAGTTCCTTTTTTTCAACTTTGAGGGGGGCTGTTTTTATAGTTGCACATGATTTCTTTTTGTCTTAAAAACAGATTTGCCACAATAAAATGTCATAACATTTATGGCATAATTATTAAATAAGAAAAAAGTAGCTTGTGTTCAGAAATCCAAGATCAGATTTCAGTTTTAGGAAAAGATCTTGGTCAAAAGCCCGTTTTTCTAAAGAAGACTCATGTAAAGATGTTAACACATATTTATATTTTTATATATGAAAAGTATACCTTTGGAGACTGTGAAACCTTTTGTTTTTTTGGGGTGTGTGTGAAATAAAATATCCATGAGGCTTGTTCTGTTGCGTGGTTTCTGCCATCCCCACTTTCTTTTTCTTACAAAGAACAGAACCCGCCCCCCCTGGGAACTGAGTTGGGAATATCTGCCTTTGAGGTTCTTTCTCTTAGCTAGCCAGTGAGCTTCCTTCCCACAGGGATCTGCTAAGCATCCTTGCTCTATAAAGTAAGACCTGCCCAGTTGGGTGGCAATTGCACTCTTGGGCTGACACAAGAGGAGGGAGTAAATGTGATACTTTCTATGCAACCCTGTAAAGTTATTGAATGTAGCCAGGTGTTATGTCCTGTCCTCCCCCAAACCTCCCACACTCCCCACACTGAGACATAAAAGGGAAGATGTTATTTGGCTACTTGTGCTGCTGGATCTTTTGTGCCAAAATGGGAAATGTCTCTTTGCCTTTCTTTAAAAGTGGGGGTGGGGGTGGGGTGTGTGTGTGTTTGAGATGCACCAATTTTGTGCTGAACCATCTACAAGTCTAAATATTTTTCTTGGGAAAATGTATTAACATTAGTGAAAAAAACAGAATGGAAGAAGCTGACCCGCAGATCACTTCAGTGAGCAGTCTTGTGCTAGAAAATGGTCTTGTTTCCTCACCCCTCCTTTCTAGGTGGCAAATACCTTTCTTAATTATGTTAATTAATTTGTGGAGAATTTTAGGCTTATGTTGAAGCTTTATGTGGGTCACTGTATGATCACTTTTTAACTGGATGAAAGAACTGCCAAGGCTGTACGGGGTGGGTGGGTGTGTCTTTCTGTGTATATCATAGCATTGTGTAGTCCCAGGGTGAGAAATTTATAAATAATTTTTCCACTGATCTTTTTATATAAAAAAATGGTCCTATGTTTGTGTGTGCTTCGTTTTTCTTTTCCGACCAGAGGCTGAGATCTCAAGGAAGCTGTGGATGGGCAGGGAGCGAGAAGGGGGCAAGGCCCACCGACAAGGGGGTGTGTGTGAGAGAGAGAGAGAGAGCTTGGTACCCTTGTCTTGGACTACAGCTCCCAACATTCCCACCAAGAGGGAGAGTCGGACGACCTGGAAGGCTGGGCTGCCAAGGAATGGGATCAAACTGCAGCAACTTTAGCAGGCCTGGGACTGATGGAAGGGAATTCTGAAGGAGAGCCTCCATTGCCAGCAGCAGTTCAGCTTCAGAGTAGAATAAAGGATAGCATCCATATGGCTTTGGGCTATAGCTCCTCACCTCTTTTGACAGAAGAAATCGGCCCCTTTTGTTTCTCTCCCTCGCTTGTGTTCAGTGGGCACAAAGGCCCTGGAGGAGAAGGGCCCAGGTCGTCCCCGGCAATATTTGGAGGGCTTCAGGGTCCCCAACCAGCATCTACGGGAGGGCACCAGGTTGTGCAGGGCTCTTGAGGCTGGCATCCTTATATGGGACAGCATTTCTCCCCTCAAGTTGTGGAAGGAAGCTGGCTTCACATGATGGGGTGGACTTTGATTCGTGGGACTGATTGGCCCAGGCTAGATTCGCACAAGGACCTAAGCCCACCAAAACCTTTGGGCTGGATTCACGCAGGCTGACAAGCTCTGGGGCTGAAACAAGGCGGTGAATGGGGTTGGCTGCCTCGGCCTTTTGCCAAAGGTTGAACCCCAGGCAGTCTGGTAACTGGGGGGGGAGGAGGGCTTGCTAAACAACTGGTAATTCGTGGTCCCAACTAGAAGGCAGAGGTTTCTCTCTCCCCTCCCCCACCACGGGGGCTTTCAAGATGCCCTGCCCTTGGGGTGAGATGGAGCAGAGCCACAGTCCACCGTGGAGGTCTGATTGGGCCCCATACCTTGGCTTGCTGGGAAACAGATGCCCGTTGGCAGTACTCTGGCTCCTAGGGTGGCCTGATGGGGATGGGGTGCCTGCTCCTCTCAATCCCACATGAGAACCAGACCAGGCAGAAACAGGGAAGGGTCACTCTTCTGAAGCAGCCCAGCCCCCACGTCCTTAGAGTTTAGCCTGTGCTGCATGAGCCGGATCATCAAGGGCCTGGGCTACCTAGAGCAGGGCAGGGCAATCTGGGGGTGGCTCACCCCTTGGTACAGCAACCTTGAGCCCCTTCCCACGGCTGGCGCCTGGGCAGGTTGCTTTGCTGTTGTGGGAAACCCTGCCAGCTGGGTTGAGAACATCTTTCACCAGCGGCTCCTGGCATTTTGGATTGCGACTCTGCCACCCTAAGCGAGGCTGCCTGCCGTGAGCTCAGGAGAGAGAAGATGCCATGGGGGTATAGAAAGAAGGGAAGGGGGTGCTTCTCTGCCCTGCTTGGCGCGGCCGACGGGGAGGATCCTGGCGCCATCCACCCCTGCGCAGTTGGCCTTCAACCAGACTCCCAAGCATCAATGTCTTAAAAAGCAGCTTGGGCTGCTTCTCTTCTGCTCTAGGCTCGTGCCAGCCTGTTATTCTAATTTTATGATGTTATTTTTCTGAATCTTATTGTCCCCGAGTTGCTCTTGTTGCCGAGACCAAAACCTGTGAAAGAATTCTGAACTTCTCAAGTGTTTCCTGCAATTGTCTCCGGGTTTTTGTTTGTGCGACTGACTCCAAAACAGATGGACGAGGGCACCTCGCAGTCTTGGGCGGGTGGGCGGGCGGGCGGGGGTGGTGGTGAGAAGGCAAGAGCTTCATTTCCCTTGTAATTGACGCATGGAGAGAGAAATCCGTCATCCCGAAGGGCAGGGGGGTGTCTTCATATCCGAAGTGATGGGGGGGGGATCAGGTTGCTGCGGAGTTGGGGTGAGGGTGGGGGCTTTCAAGGTACTTTTCAGATCTGCATCACCCACAGATAAGGAATTGAGCAGAGCCCAGTTGAAGAAATACTTGACTGTTTTTACATTAGATAAAGATCTTTGGAGGAGGGGCTTATGGAATTGGAACAAGGGTGCCCCAAATCTGCCTGGCTTCTCCAGAGGGGCCCTTGTTCGGCAGGGCCTTTGCATTTGGTGTGAATCGGCTCCCCCATGCACCCCAAGTGTCCTTCTGCAACTAGCTCACAGGGGAGACTCCCCCAGGAGCCGAAGCCCCTCTCAGGCCACTCCTTGTCCTGCAGCCAGAGCGGCAAGTGGAGGGGCCTGCCTTCCCAGCTCTTCCAAAACGCCAGCCCGCCAGCCACCATGCAGGGTGGACCTTCTTGGTGGCAGGGCCTTTTGTGAGCATGGGGCCTTTCCCACACCTTCGTCTTGGTGGGGCTGCTGAGAAGAAGGCAGCCCACTCCCTCCCCTGCATGCAGAAAGGCGGTATTCAGCCCCTCTTCCTGGGTCACCCCTCCCCCGCCCAGCTCTTTTCTTCCCCAGGATGGGCTGGTTCCCTGCACCCCTCGGAGCTCCCTCTGGTTCCTTTCAAAGGGGCATTGAGTACTTCTCTGCCCCCTCCCCCCTCGCGCACCCCCACTGTCCCCCTTCAGCCTTTTTCCAGCTATTCATTCCCAGGACAGCCCCTCCTTCCTCCTCCCCCTGCTCCCCTCTCTCAAGCAGCTGGTATGCTAATGAGCCCTCCCCCCCCAGAAAGGGGCTGAGGGGGTGGGTGTCCAGAAGCCATGCCAGGAACAGCCACCAAACAAAGGAGGCTCCCACCAGCCCAGCTTTTCACATTCAAATCCATTAAACAGGGAGCTCCAGTCTCTTATTCAGAGCCCTGCATTAAATCCAGGAGGGAGGCTCTTTTTCCTAGGCTGGTGGGGTGGGTGGGCTGGCTGGAGGAGCACATAGGGGGCTGCAGAAGGGCTCGGGCAAAGGGTCTACCTGGCCCATTCCCAGGTAGTCCTGGATGAGAACTGGGAAGGGCAGCCTTCCATTTTGCCACACAGTCCTTCATTGGGCACGGGTTCTGTGTTGCCAGTCTTGCAGGCTGGCACTTCAGAGCTCAGTCGGCAGATGAGCGGCTGTCGCCCATCTGGGAGGGGCAGGGCAGTGGACAGGCTCAACCCTGGGGAGGACATCCCTTGCTGTTACCTCCCTCCAATCCACTCAGAGATACATTGCAGCCTTATTAAATTGGAGGGGGGGCTAAATGGCTCTCACAGGCATGATCTCCCCAGTGACCTGTGCCCCCTTCCCCAGTTTCCTTGCCCAGGATCAGGGGTCCTTCAAGCAGGACCCAGGCGTCTGCCTCAGACCAGCCCTGCTTGACAATGCAAGTGGGGGATTTCCCTCCCCCCAGACCCTCTTCCTCTCTGAGATTGGCTTTGGGGGGGTGTCCTTCCTTCCTGGTCTCTCTATTCATACCCCCCCCTTGCCACCTTCCAAGGAAAGCAAAGCGAGGAGGGGTCCCTCCCTGGAGGAGGTGCCAGCCACGGGTCTCCGCTCTCAATGCGCCATTCACCCTGCTCAGCCACACAGAAAATCTCGGTCATCAGATCCTTGCCCTGCCTGGAGACAACTGTGGCTTTCTTCTTTTTAAGGGCTGTAAAGCACGGAGCTGTCCCTTTTGGGGAGGGGGCTGAGAAGCAGCGGCAGCTTTGGTGGGAAAGGCTGGTGTGGCGGAGAGCAGTTGCCCATTCAGCCCAGGGCCCTGCCTGAGAGCACCTCTCCCGTGTGTCTGTGTGTCCTGCAGGCTCCGCACAGGCCATTGCAAAGATATGCTCCCCCCCCCCCGTCCCTTCCCTTCCCCCAAGGGTGCATTGGGGAAAGCTAGTGATGTTCTCGCCCTATGCAGGGGACCAAATGGTCCAGGAGAAGTTGCCTGTTTGTGGGGAAGTGTGTGTTTGTGTGTCCAGATAGGCCAGAGACTCAGCTGCCGAGCTGAAATGGCGGTTGGGGTGCCTTGAAGGGCTGCCCCGGGATAAGATTGGAGCCAAGACGTGCCGAACAAGTGATGGGGAGCAATGGGGCAGGCCCTCCTTGCCTGTGGATGCCTGGGGCAGCTGCTGCCTTCCCAAAGGCCTGAGGGAGCTCTGGGGAAGACAGTGCTGGCCCCCCTGGCGCCCCCTGCTGGTACCAAGGGGAAAAAGCCACCAGGGAAAGGATGGCAGAAGCCCACCCCCCTCCCCTGGACCCCTCCCCCCCAGCCCAGGGCTTGAGATGGGAAGAGCCACAGTGAGCAAACTCTTGGTTGGCAGAAAACATTGCTGACGGACACGAGAGCAACTTGACTTTGTGTGGCACGAGATGCCAGGGAGAGGGAGGGTCCCGTAGTGAGGAGACGGGCTCGCTTCAGTCCAGCAGCTGTGTTTATTGATGCCAGTAAGCCGGTTTTGAAAACAGGGCTGGTCCTCTTGCTTCCTGGCCTCTCACAGGGCGGACGGGCGCAAGAACTCCTCCCCGTCTGCAAGGGGAGACGGGGGCGTTTGGTCCCTTTCCCCTCCAAGCCGGCTGCCTGCGCTCAGGAGGGCCAGGGGGCTTGGCAGGACCTGGCCCAGGAGGGAGGATCAGGCTGGAAAAGGCCCCTCCCTCGCCCGTGCAAAGAGTAACCCCTCCCCATGTCTCTCCCTCCCCTTTAGGATCGCATCCCCATGGGAGACTGCCACCAAGGGCCTCTTTCCCCACCTACCGCTGGGGAGGAGGCCGCAGTACTCCTGGCACTCCTTCTCCAGGTAGAACTTGTTGGCATTGCCTCCGCAGCCCTGGAAGGTGAGGCACCTGCCCTGCTTGGCATCGAAGGCCCAGAAGGTGTCCTTGCAGGGCTCTCCCGGCACGATGGGCAGGCGGCAGGCAGCTGTGGGCAGAGAGGGAGGGAGAGGTTGCCACTGGGCATCCAGGCGGGACGGAGGAGGGCGCGGGAACCGCTGGCCCCGCTACACTCACCCTCTGTCCGGCAGGTCTGCAGGCAGCCGCGCTCTGAGAGGAAGTTGTTTTGATTTCCCCGGCAGCCACCGTAGAAGAACCTCTCACAGTTCTGGGATGTGGTGTTGTAGAAGTAGCGCAGCTCCATCCCCAGGCAGGGGCCGGCATCCCTGGGCTGCAGGCAGAAATCTGGGGGGTGGGGGGTGGGGGAGAAAGGCTTATGCCAGCCCAGTTGGACTGAAGGCTGTGCCCAGGAGAGCCGTTTCAGGCAGGGGAAGAGTAACCCCCAGCGGCATAATCGTGCCCACACTGTTGTGCCCTCTCCTTCACTGACCGCCCAACCAATGTGGGTCCTCCGGGGGCAGCCGTGGGGAGCGCCAGCTTAGGGAAGGGGACGTAAGGCTTCCCGGGATCCCTGGGAAGCTCACCTTCTCTGTTGCCCCCCACAAATGATGGGGAGCCATCGGCAGAGCCTGCTTCCTCATCCCAGGTGCTCCTCCGGTCTCTCTGGGGGAGAAAACGGGCCAGTCGTGAGCTCAGGTGGGGAGAGGGGCATTAAGGGCTGAGCCCAGGGAGGAGGAAATGGTACCTGCTGGTTGAGTTCTGCCTGGGGGGGGACACACTCCCCTGAGGAAAGAGAGACTGGTCAGGGGGGTGGCATTGTCTCCACTGCAGGAGGGGCAGACCAGCCAGACAGCCTCGAAGACTGGCATGAGCTCCCTCCCTCGCCCTCTGTCTGCCCCCCATCACACCCTCACACCCTGCATCTCCTGGCCTGGGAAGATCCTTCCCCTCCTCCCCTCTAGCTTCTGGTTTGCCTGTTTCTGTCAGTCTGAAGAAGGCGTCCTCAGGAATGCCCAGGGTCACGGAGAACTGTCTGAAGTCCTCTATGAGGTCCTCAGGCAGGTCGGGGCTCCTCCCTGGAATGGACAAGAGGGGCGCGACTTTGGCATCCCTGCCAGGTTGAATCCCTCCGTGCTGCAGGTTTGCTGGGACTCGAGTAGCAGACGATGGGCAGGGCTGGCAGCTGACATTGCTGTGTTGCAGGCCTTTGTGGGGCTCTGGGAGGCAGCCTGGATGTCCTCCAAGTGGGACTCCCATTTCCTCCCCCAGAGCAGCCAAGGGAGGCTGACCCAGCCGTTGGCCAAGAGGCCTGGAAATGTCCCTGAGCTTAGGGCAGCCTCTCTGCTTGGCTCTGCTCCCGGCAGCCCTGGAGGGCAAACCCTCCTGCCCACCCCACGCCACCCACCCCCGCCTGATGAAAATCAGGGTAAACAGGAAGACGGTGGGCGGAGCCTTCCTTTGCCCTTGGACCCCAATCCACCTAGGCATCTCCAACCTGCCACTCCCGGGTGGGTTCCTCTGCTGTGGACCAGGGGGATGGTGCCATGTCTCCAGCTGGGGGGCCAGAAACATGGGTCCTTCTCAAGGCAACCCAATCAGATCTGGAGGGGCTGCCTTGGAGGCTGTGGGGGCCCTTGGTAACCCCTCTCTGGCCCCAAAAGTGGCGAGCTGAGCCATCTGTCCCAGGAACCCCCCACCCATGTTCAGTTTTGCCCCAGACTGGCTCCCATCCCTGCAGCAGCCACCTACCGTAAAGTTGGGTGGTGACAGTATAGCCGTAGCTGCTGTTCTTCTTCCAGGCAAGGAAGGCGTAGTCATCATAGTTGGTGCGAGCCACGTAGCCCTCAATGTGGGTCTCCCACCCTGGGGGGAGCGGGGGGAAGGGAAGGCAGAATGATTCCACACTCTGAGGCCCCAGCAGCCCCCCCATTTCCTTCCCCTTCCTAGGAACCCCACTCTGAACCTTCCTATGGCCCAAAACGGTGGACCACAAATGCTCCCCCTCCTCCAAAACCCACTTGCTGAGCACCGAAGTCTCCCAACCTACTAGAATTGTAGTAATAGTATTTCCCAGGGATGTTGCTCTTCTGATAAACTCCCACCGCTTGGCTGCAGGTGCCTTGCCTGCAAGAGGAGATGGGAGAGAGTGGCTGAGAACCGATGAGGTGGTGCGAATTGTTAATTACTGGCTGGTCTTGAGGCCATGAGGGCTGAACCTACCGAAGCCTCGTGGAGGTGACCGAGAGCTCCTTGCTGGTGTCCCCAGGAGCCACCTCCAGCGTCCCCATCAGGTAGCGCTCTTTATATTTCTTCAGCCACTTGCAGGTTGTGCCTAGCGCGATGGCGTACCACTTCCCGTAGACCTGGTGAGGACAACCCAAAAGTGGTCATTTTAAAACCACGTCTGATACCCAAAGCAGACTTTGGCAGAGTTTCAACCTCCGTTCCTAAAGGCTGGCGTTTCTCTTTTTTGTACCAGTCCTCCGTTAGAGTTGGGGGTCCTTGTGATATTTCTAGCTAGAATCCCAGCCCTAGCTACTCTGTTTCGACAGAACGGAGGTTACGCCACATCCATAAGAATCAAAGAAAGGGTGAAAGAGATTGCAGGCTGAGTTTTAAGAGGCCCATCCCTCATTTTATCATGTCAGCACAAAGGGGTCTTACTCTTGCTTCGTCAAAATCCTTCTGGATTTGGATGGGGTCAGCTGGAGCGATTGGACTGCCGCTGGCTGAGAGGAAAACGGCAGTGCAGACGAGAAGAAGCCCCACCTGCGGCTCCATGGCTGCGGCTGCACTTCTGCTCTGCTCAGCTCCTATGGGCAGTTCTGGCGCTGCAAAGGGGCAGCTTTGTTTTTCTAGCGTGAGGAAATTTGAACTTTGGCCTCCGGGCTGCACCAAAGGTGAACGGCCTTGTGATGAATGTGGCCGCCTGGGAGCCTGAAGTCGGGGTCTGCAGAAAGACCCCTCCCGGTTGAACTTGAGAGGGGGGACAGAGAAACGTATTTGGGTAAGGCGATGGGGGCTTCCTTCCCAGTCTTCCCAGTCCCTTCAGCTGAGACAGAGGGGTCTCGCCAAGCCCTGCCTTGACTGCAGGACGGTAGCCTCCTTTCAGGCAGAGGGTCCTGGTGGGCAGATCTGCATCCTTGTCCTTGGGAGAAGGCCATTCCTGGAGACTCTTGCTTTGGTCTGGCTTGACCAGAGGTATCCTGACACCATGGGGTCTTTCTGTCAGCCTGCAGACCCTCAAGCTCTCCCTTGCTGTCTGTGCGCCTTCTCCCAAGAATAATTAACCAAAGCAAACAGTGGGAGACAACAACTAGCATCCAAGGTTGTAACCCCTCCAAGGTCTTCCGTTTGGACATTGGATTCTAAACATGCAACGTTATCGAAAGCCAGCAGCCAGAATTCATCAGAAGTGCCCCAAATCTGAAGTGTTTTCCCCTCTGGTTTTGCTGTAAACAGATCTCCAGCATAGCTCCCTGCCAGCTGAAAAGATGGGCAGCTCAGCCGGCCACACAGGAAGCAGTTCAATTAGCCCAGATGGGATTCAGGCAGAGCCAGGAGGAACTCTTCCAGGGCCTAATATGGGTTTAAGCAACCCCTCAGCTCAGCCTCAGGTGCTCTGGATGAAGCCAGCTTGAACCAGAGGAGCCTTTCCCTGCAGGGGATCGGGTGGCCCGCTCAGTCACATGTTAAGCTGGCCATTTTCCTTGGGAGCTGGGAGTGACCCACTCGGGGGTGAAGTGTGCGGGACCCTTGGACCGGCCCCTGCAGAAAAATTGGCCAGCTCTTCAAGGCAGAATTCCGGCTAAGACTCCCCGACGGGTTCCAGGGAGAACCTTCAGATTGTGATGCGTTCCAGTGACACATAAAAGCATCACAATTTCGCTTCTGATGTCACAGAGCCCCAGCAGAGGCTGCACAAATCCAGGGTGGAACAAGGGAGGCTGAGTTTTGCTGGCACTTGCTGCCTGTTTCTCTCGAGGCGCAGAAGAGGGTTTTTGGGAGGAAAGGGGGGCGCGATCCAAAGGACTCAGGATGAGGTTCAAGAGAAAAAAAGATCTGAAGGAGCAAATTCGTGAACTGCAGTCCATCATTCACATCCAAGGTAGCCCCCCGAGTGCACCCATTTGGCTGGATCCTGGCATCTTCCTGACTGGGGAGGGTGGGGGGTCCTGGCTGGCCTTTAGCAAATGGATCTTGCTGGGCTGCTGTTTATGGGAGGACCTCCAAGAGGGGCCTAGTGCAGCAGCCCTCTTCCCCTGCGAGTCCCCTCCACCCGCGTTTCTTTTCAGAACAAGGGAGGAAGCTCCGCACGCAAGGAAGCGAGGAGGCCGTGCGCAAGAACAGGGACCTGATCGGCTTTCTGCGCACCACCCTGCGGGCAGAGATGCACGAGCTGAATCTCGGGCTGAAGGTGAGCAGCCTGGGTCTCCCTGGCACAACAGAGAGAAGGAGAGGCAGGGTGGCACCCGGTTAAGCCCAAGCCCTCTCGCCCTGTCCCGTTGGGTGGGTGGTCTGCAGCTCTCACCTCTTTTTCTCTGCTCCTTCCAGTATGACCACGTCACGATCAGCAGGGCCTGCCTAGACAGGAAGCGGGTGAAAATCGCTTTGGCAGAATACACTGTGGAGGTAACCGGTGGGCAGGTCCTTCCCCCATCACCTTCCCTCCAGGTCTCCTCAATGGGCCCTTCAGTTGTGACCCAGGCCCAAGTAGGTAGTAAGAAACTCAGTCCGTGAAAAATACAAGCAAACTTTATTCAACCAGCTGAGAATTACTTCATTCCCAGCATTGTTCAACTCAAATTAAAACAAATGCCTCCCAACACAAATTCCTCAGTTCTCTCACAAACCTTGGTCCAATTAGGCAAACTGCCAAAGGCCTTTCTTGGCAAACGTTTACAAGACACAAAAATAAATGCAAGACGTAGATGAAGCAGAAGACGAAGCTACCAACATTGTTTTCCGGCAAAGCCCAAACATCGGTGATGGTCTGTTTTAAGCCTTATGGGAGGGGCCAATCATCTCTTGGCCCTACTCCAAAGTTGTCCTTTTTGCTTGAGCTGCTCTTGCCTTCTGGCAGCTCCTCTCATGCGTGCATTAGGAACAGGCTCCAACTGTTCCTCTGCCTCACTACTATCAGTCTCTGGAGGCTCCGAAGTCCACACCTCACTTCCCGATGGCCCTGGCCTCACCTCAGCCTCATCGCTATCCGACTCCGTTGCCAGCTCCGCAGGCTGCTGACGGACCACAACACCTTCCACCCCTTCCTAGCAAGCTCGAGAATCCCTGAGCCAACGGGTCTTCGATCGGATGAACACTCACAACATCCTCTTGTATGAAGTCAAGCGCCGGGGGAACCGCCTGGAGGAGCTCCAGGTGACGCTGCAGGACCTCATCGACCTGGAAATGGCCAGCCCTGAGCTCCAGCTGCAGCTCCAGGTGAGATCTGTCCCTGCTCTGCCCTGCCCTGGGATGGAGGACCCTAGGATGCCCAGGGAGGGTGGGGAATGTTTCCCTCTGCCTTCTTTGTGCATGCAGACGATCCGTCAGCTGGAGAACAACATTGAGAAGATGCAGGTGAACATTGCGACTGCGGACAAGGTCCACATCCTGTACGTGAAAATGGTAGACGTGCTGAGAACTGTGAGTCCGGTGCTTTGGCCATCCTCTGCAGGGAGTCTTCTTGCTCGCAGAGGATGTGGGTCTGATCCACACTGTGGCAGTCCTTCTGTCCTCATGCCTGGGGTGTGTGTCCATCCTGGGTGCTGCACAGGACTGACCTTGTTGCCCGGTGGGTACAGGAAAGCTGCAGCCCATTCACTCTGTGGGCTCTCCAAACGGAAAGAGATGAATGCGAGAAGGGAGGGAGGGAGGGAGGGAGGGAGGGAGGGCCGGTCTCTCTTTCCTCCTGCTTCAGCAGCAGTCCTGATGGCTGTGCTGGGGACAAGGGTGCCTCCCCACCCCCTCAGCTTTCAGAATCTTCTCCTCCCTGCAGGAACTTTCTCAGCTTCCTTTCGTCCTGGACGACTTCGAGCGCCGGGTGGGCACCTACCAGATGGAGCTGCAGGGGATGGACCTGATGGCCATGGATATGCTGGAAGCCATGGAGGCTGCCAAGGTCAGATCCACGGGGCAGCTTTCGGCCCCCTCAGCCTCTGCCCAGAGCTCCCACTCACCCTTCGCTTTCCCTGTGGCTGCAGATGGACATGACCAATGCAGAAAATGAGTTAATTGCTGAGAAGAAGTTCAGGGAGAACTCGCTCAGCATCCAGAAGAAACAGATAGAGCGGATCCGTGCGAAGGACACCGGTGAGAGGCACCGACGAATGGTGAGTCCTTCTGAGGCGTCTGTTGGCCTTCTTTAACAAGCCGGTGTGGGGTTTAGCTCCGAGCGGGCCCTCTGCATCTAGGGTGCCTCTGGGAGGACACAGTTCAGGCTGAGGCCTTGAGCCCCCCGGGGTTCCTCTGTCTTTTGCGAGAGCCAGCTTCCCCTAATTTGTTGGTTGGCTTTTATGATCAGCAAGCCCGGCGAGACATGGACTTCCCTGTCCTGATGATGCGCGAAGGAACAAAGGGTAAGTATGCCAGGGTGCCTCCAGCTGTCCTCGTCAGATATTGAAGGTTCCTCTGAGAGGGCACAGCTGGTGGGCATTGGGGTCGAAACCACCTGGAGGTCTTCTGCTCTTCCAGGGACAAAGCTGGAGGCTTCCAAGGCCCAGATTGAGTACCAGGGTCTGGTGACCAGCGAAGTGGAGAAAATCAAAAGTGCAGTGCAGTGCTCACATCTCTGGGTACGTCCAGCAGCCCAGCCCGGCTGGCTGTTTTCTTGGCTCTGAGGCGATTCCTCCAAAGCTCAGCCGTGAGCACTGCAAGGAGAGCTTCAGCAGCCCCTCATTCTGGTTGCCCCCTTTTCTTCTTCTCCAAAAATACCACCAGGAGCTGCATTTTAGGAGTTCTTTCAAATGTGAGGCTGAAGCTGCTTGAACGGGCGACAATGACCCACGTCGCCCAGTGGAGTCCTCTTGCTTGCAGGCAAAAGCTGTTCAGCTCTCCAGTCTCCGGCTAGGCTTCTCTCCTCAAGCCCCTGGCACTAGCTGAAGCCCCTGCCCATGTCTGGGAAGGATGCTCTGAAGCAGGGGGAGAGGAGCGGATTGGGGAGGAGAAGCCTGGGGAAGAAGGTTCCCACAGACGCAAGCTTCTCTTCCCCCCATTCCCTCCTTCCCTGCCAGGATATTGCTGGGCGCTTCATGGCCCAGAAGAAATCTGAGGAGAACCTTCAGCAGCAGATCGCCAAATCGGAGAAGAAGCGGCGAGGCCTCAAGTCCCAGCTGAAGGCTCTGGAGCTGCAGCGAGCTGAGCTGAAGTTCCACCAGTCCCCAGGCTTCCTCAGGTACCTGCCGCTTGTCATCAGCAGAGCCGGAGGCACCAGGTTTACAAATGCCCCAGGATCATCTCTGGCTGCCTCCATGCAACAGACCCAAAGTAAAGTGGCTTCTCCTCCCAGCTCAAAGACGCTAGAAGAGAATCTGTGGAAGAACCTGCAGGAGGAAGAGGAACGGCTTTCGCGGGTCCGTGGCGAGGCCTCCAAAAACCAGGAACTTCTCCTCCATTTTGAGAACGGGGTTGACAACCTGATCCTGAGGCTGTGGGACATCAGTGTGCCTGGCCAGGTCCGTCCCCCTCTGCAATGGTTCCTCTGAGAAGCCCCCTGCCCATCACCTCCCTCTCTTTTTCTCAGCCCATTATGTAATGGGAGAGGAGAGCCGACAGGGAAGCCCCCTCCCTCCCTGCAGAGGAAACGTGGGGGGGCGGGGGCGGGGAGGGAGGGGAGTTGGAGGGCCTGCCCCCGGACCTTCATCCCCTGCTTTACAGGAGGGCTTCCCCAAGATGGAGGATGTCTTTGAGAAGCTGCAGTTTTGTGAAACAAAACTTCTGCATTTGAGCCGAATGATGCTCGATTTGCCCTCCGCCAAATTCAGCCGAGACGAGAGCGACGAGGTGAGCCTTCTCCTGAGGCCCTGCTGCAGCCACTTCCCTTCTGCTGGGCCAGGAGCCAGAGGGGGAAAAATGTGGCCGGGGGGGGGGGGGACTAACAGGATCCTGATTTTGCCTCCTGTGGATATTCCCAAGCAGGCTCTGGGCGCTTCCACCCCCCTTCCCTGGCTCAGCCCAGCCCTGCTTGCGTACCAAGCAGGCAGCCCATCCGGTTGCAGGGCAGAAAGCCTGATGAGGGAGGTTCTGGGCTGAAGCGGGCGTGGGCATCCTGGTGGCCATCACACTCTCTCTCCACACACACCCCACCCTCAGTCTCTTGCCTGCCACCTTTTAATTCCGATATGTAATTTGGGCAGACGTTTGTCCACCTCCGGAATTTCCTTGAGGAGAGCACCAGGGATGATCAGCAGAACCTGAGAATCACTTTCGATGAGGATGAAGAAGATGTCCGAGGTCTGTCCTGTCTTGTGGTGGTCAGCAAGGCCTGTGCCCCCAGTAGCTCCTGGCAGTTGGCATTCATGCAGCTCTGGGCTGAGCTTCACTGGGGGTGGGTGGAGGAGGGGTATTGCTGCCAGATCAGAAAGTTACGCCTCCCACCCAGAATGAGCATTCCCACCTGTTGCCTCTGCCTAGAGTTTACTGTGAAATCCCCTTTTAGTGTTCTACCAGGGAGGGTTAGCTGCACTAGATCCACTATGCCGCAACGGAGAAGGGTCTGCCCTGGCCCCAGAGAGATGTGGGCCTGGGTCTCCCTTCAGCTCAGCCTCACTCAATAGGTGGCCACCGTGTGTGTGTTTGTGTGGGTGTGTGGAGGGGAAATGGAGGTTTTCTTTGCCTGACCCACTGCCACAATTTCAACCTGTGGGTTCCTTCCTCCTTGTCTCTCTCTACCCCACACAGAAGCCTTTAACTTTGCGGACATAGACCACAGCTACGTGCCCAGTCGGGAGGAGATCAAGAAGGAGGCCTTGAAGCTCATCGAGGAAAAGACCAAGGCGATTAAGAAAAAGCAAAGAGGGGCCAAAAAATGAGACTTCCAAAGACTTGGGTACCCCATTTCTTGGGATGTGGGGATTTGACTCTATCCTGTTTTTTAAAATCTCTTTGTTTAAAATGATATTGGACTTGCTTTAAACATACAACATCCCTCCCCCTCCACACACCTAGAATGTGCAAAAAAGGAAGTCTTCTCGTATTTTACAAATGGAGAATAAAGATGTTGACTTGCTCTGAATCGGATCTTCCTGGGTGCAGAATTCCATATACAGTAAAGGCAACAATGGGGAAGACCTTTCATTCCAGCTGGGCTGAGCAGGAGACACGGCCAGGGGTGAAATTCAGCAGGTTCTGACCGGTTCTGGAGAACTGGTAGTGGAAATTTTGAGCAGTTCAGAGAACCGGCAAATGCCCTATCTGGCTGGCCCCAGAGTGGGGTGGGAATGGGGATTTTGCAATATTCTTCCTCTGCCACGTCCGCCCCGCCCCGCCCACAGAACCGGTATAAAAAAATTGGATTTCACCCCTGGACACGGCACGTGGGAAAGAGCCGCTTTCTTTGGGCACAAAGCTTCCACAGATCTTTTTAGTCTGTTCACCCGGGACGGATAGGAGAGGTTGGTGGGTGGCCGTTAGGTTGCAGGCACGTTATTCCAAGGCTTTTTTTGGGGGGTGGCCTTTTGGAGGCAGATTAAGACCGGCCTTTTCAGGGGCTTTCCCCGAAGGGGCTCAGCGGAGATGGATGGATGGTCACGCAACTCCGCTCGCCTGGGGCTGCTGACTTTTGCCTGCTGAGACCCAGGTAGCCGCTTGGGGGCGCAAGCAGAGCCAGAGGCTCCTCGTCCCAGCGTCCAATGTAGCTTTTAGCAAAGGTCGCCGCGCCTCAACAAAAGAGCTCGCGACTGCCTTTTGAGGAGCCATTATTGTCCTTCACGAGCCACCGTCCTAAGGCTTCATGGGTTTGCCTGGTTGCTAAGATACACGGCAGGCGGTACCGCGCGTCATCCCATGTTTCCGGCCCTTTCTGTCCCAAATTGGTTGCCATAACCCGCTAAGGTGCTGTTGTCTCTCCCCACATCAAAAACGAGGCTCTAAATAAAATACTCCTGCCCCGCCTCCATTCCCAGATCCGGAGCCGTACAGACAAATCGGGGTGGTTTAAAAGCGGTGGCATCGTAGGACCAAGTATCCCTTTCTGTCCTCGTGAGCCCCCGTAGCTCCGGGACGTATGCGCTTCCGCCCTGCTTTGGCGCGGCGTTCCTCCCGCAAAGGCCCTCGCGGGCTGCCGTAGCCCGGCCCGGCGCGCGCATCTTGCCTCGGCGCCGCCCCCCCCCCGGCAGCTCGGTGAGGGAAAGGGAAGATGGCGGCGGCGGCAGCGGAGGCGCCCGCCCTGGAAGCGATTCCGGCCGCCCCTGCGGGGACGGCGGCTCCGGGGACCGCGCCGAGGCCGGCGGTTCAGCGGCCGCGGGCGGAGAAGTAGGCGGCCTCGCCGTTCCGGGCGCAGCGACCGCGGAGCGCCGTCCCGCGCCTCACGATGCTGTCGGCCTTGAAGAAGCTGGTGGGCTCCGAGCAGGCCCCGGGGCGGGACAGGCCCATCCCGGCGGGGCTCCAATCCATGAACCAGGCGCTGCAGCGGCGCTTCGCGAAAGGCGTCCAGTATAACAGTGAGCGGCGGCCGAGGGAGGGGAGGCCGGCTGGGGGGCCCCGGGCCTTTGGCGGGGGCGTTGCAGGCAAGAGAGGGGCTTGGATGGGAGACTTCCGCGCGAGCCACCTGGCCCCGGCTCTTTGGAGGGGGCTGTATTTTGTGTACGTTGTCCTTTTTCTTTCTGAAGGTAGTTGAGTTTTTTAAGGTTTTGTTTAGTTGCTCTGCCAGACAAGCATTTGCCTCATTATCAGTCTCGGCTGCTGATTTCTTTACAGTCCTTCAAATGGCGTCTTGTGGTGTTGGAGTATTTTTTGTGCCTCTCTGAACTCTTTCCTTCAAGGAAGAGGGCTCTCACGTTATCCTCGTGTGCTGCTTTGTCTGTGGGACGATTGCACAAACACAATCCTCCTCAGTTACTTAGAACCAGGCCCCGAGGTCATTGCAGTGGCATTGATGTGTCTGTATTGAGATTGGTTGGATTTAGTTTCCCTACTTGAGTTGGACAATGTCGGGGGCATTGGCCATTCTCCTAATGTTTCCTTGCAATAATGCATTAATTTTCGTAACTGTCCCAGAGCAACCAAGGTGCCTGCAGCTCTCTTTTAGAATAGAATAGAATAGAATAGAAGTTTTTATTAGCCAAGTGTGATTGGACGCACAAGGAATTTGTCTTGATGCATATGCTTTCAGCGTACATAAAAGAAAAGATACATTCATCAAGAATCATAAGGTACAACACTTAATGATAGTCATAGGGTACAAATAAGCAATCAAGAAACAATATCAATATAAATTGTAAGGATACAAGCAACAAAGTTAGTCATACAATCGTAAGTGGAAGGAGATGGGTGATGGGAACGATGAGAAGATTTATAGTAGTGCAGACTTAGTGAGTAGTTTGACAGTGTTGAGGGAATTATTTGTTTAGCAGAGTGATGGCCTTCAGGAAAAAACTGTTCTTGTGTCTAGTTGTTCTGGTGTGCAGTGCTCTGTAGCATCGTTTTGAGGGTAGGAGTTGAAACAGTTTTTGATGTCAATTCTATTTTTAAAAAGTAAATTTTTCAATTTGGTTTCTAAATTATCTCTCTGAAAAGGCTGGCGAGTGACTATTGGCATTTACTGCTGTAGCTGCCAATAGCCATTACCGCCTCAACCATTTGTTTCATCTTAGAAAGCAGGTGCCTGTCTTTAGCACTGGTCTTCTGTCTCTGCAGTGCTCTTGACTCCCTTTATTCTGTAATTTCTCTTTCTCTAGTGAAAATTGTCATTCGAGGTGACAGAAACACGGGAAAGACCACTTTGTGGCATCGGCTGCAGGGAAAGAAATTTGTTGAGGAATATATCCCAACCCAGGAGATCCAAGTCACCAGCATCCATTGGAATTATAAGAGTGAGTTTTGCCAGCTGTTGGGGATGGAGAAGCACTTTTCTCTTTGCTGTTTGATATATGTGCTGCTTATTGATAAAGGCACGTCGCCAGTATAGGCTTGTCCTTATTTTTTTAAACACACCCAGCCATCTGCTCTATGCCACGTGGGTCAGGGGTAGCTCTAACAGTGTTTGAGTTAATTGCAACTGAGCAAAGTTTTCTAATCTATATGCCTGGCTGCCTTTTCCAGCTACTGATGATATTGTGAAGGTGGAAGTCTGGGATGTGGTTGATAAAGGTAAGGTCTTTCCTTTCATTCTGATGTTACAGTCGTTATATAGTATTTGGATTAGTCCTGAGAGTATTGGGAAACAGGCATCTTCTCTGCCTGCCACACTGGGTTCCTACTGATGAGCAGAGCATCTCTTGGCCTGTGGCTACTGCTTTCTGGTGCTGCCCTTGAATGCCCCCACTGGAAATGTATGTTAAGCCTGTCCAGTTTCTGTCTCCTCTTTCTGCAAAGTGATGGGGTGTCTCTTTTTGAGCTTGCAAAGGCAGAAATGTTGTGCATGAGGTGGGATGTGGAAAAAGCTACATGTTTGGGGCTCTCTCTTCTGCTTAGCTAGGAGACCAGCAATTTTCACAACAGTGTTCTTCTCCTTTCAAACACTGCAGGCAAGTCCAAAAAACGGGGAGATGGGTTGAAGCTGGACAATGATCCTCAGGAGGTGAGGCACACTCTGACCTGCTGTCTTGTAAAGCATCAAGTCCTTCATTTGCACCTGATGCAGCCTCTTATTTCCTGTATGTTGTGAGTCATCCTGGAAAGCAGCCGGGGCTTTTTCGAGATCTTTCTCTTTCCACCCCAGGCAGAATCCGAGATGGCCTTGGATGCGGAATTTCTGGATGTATATAAGAACTGCAATGGTGTCGTGATGATGTTTGATATCACCAAACAGTGGTAGGGACTTTTGCCTTCACTTTTCCCTTGCTGTGACTCTGTACAAGAGGAAGGGCTTCCTCTCTGAGAAATACCAAAGCCTTATTGTCAGACTTTACCCAAAGCTTGTAGATGATAAATGCCTTTATCTTCTCCTGAAGAACTGAGAGTGTCAAACAGAACTGATGAAGTACATGGCTCTGTGAAGGAGGAGAGGTCTCCTTCAGCTGCTCTATTGACTCAAGGGGTCTCTAGGCTGTGGTGCCTCCTGTAGGGGCAGCCTCTTTCAGAGCTGTTGTGGCAGAATTGACCTGGACAAGCATCATTCAAGGAGCTCTCCTTTCCACTCCATTCAGGACTTTCAACTACATCCTGAGAGAACTTCCAAAAGTCCCAACCCATGTACCTGTGTGCGTGCTTGGGAACTACCGGGATATGGGCGAACACCGGGTGATCCTTCCTGACGATGTGCGGGAATTCATTGACAACCTGAACAGGTAAAAGCATCAATCTTTTTTTTTAAAAAATAATAATTTTCTTTTAATACAAACATTCCATCTTACATTAAACAGTGTGTCATCTGAGTATAAAATTATTTGTGTCTTAACAATTAAACTTACCACCATATTCATTTCTTACATTCATTCTTAAAATAATAATACTGATAAAATAACATAAACCTAACATTTCTCTTCTTATCTATTTTTACAATACATTGCTTTCATATTTATTCTCTAACCATTGATAAAATAACTCCCATATATTATAATGATCTGATTCTTCGTTTTCTTGAATTGCAAGTGCTAATCTGTTCATTTCTGCACATTCTGATATTTTCTTAATCACTTTTTCATCTATAGGGATCTCTTTACTTTTCCAATTTTGTGCAAATACAATTCTAGCTGCAGTTATTCCATGAATAATCAAATATACAGTTTCTTTACTATAAATTCCTGGTAAAATCTCCAACAGGAACAATTCCAGTTTTAAATCAATATGCTGTTGCGTCATCTTCTCCAGCCACATACAAATTTTCCCCCAGTATCTTTTTGCTTCCCCACATGTCCACCATACATGATCATACAAACCCCGGTGTCTGTTGGCATTTCCAACATTTGGTTGATTTATCTTTAAACCTTTTGGCCAGTCTTTCTGGTGCTAAGGGCCATCTGTAAAACATCTCATACAGGTTTTCCTTGTATGCAATTGACCGTGTTACTTTGTAATTCCTATCCCATAGATGCTGCCATTTATCTAGCTCTGTCATGTGACCAAAGTCTTCTGCCCAGGCTATCATTGTTTTTTTAACTTGTTCTTCTTCTAATTTAACGCTCAATAAGTAACTACAATTTTTTTTATCATTCTCTCTTCTATTCCTGTCAATATCTTATCCAGTTCTCTCAATTCCATATAAAAACCATAAAGTTTAGCATCCTTTTCATATCTAGATTGTATTTGCAACTGTGTGTACCAATCCATATCAATCCCCTGTGGTAAAAACATCAATCTTGTTAAAGAGCTTCAGGCTACCTTCTGGGAAGCCCTCCTGGGGCCATCGGCCTCTTATGCTCTTGTTCATTGGTCCACTAAACCTGCCTTCTGGTGGACTTGTTATATAAAGGTGGCAGCGGTCTGAATGCACGCGCTGCATCCTCTCACCGGCACCTTCTGGGCACATGTGTGCCAGATTGCTGCCCTGGCAGTCTGTAAATTCTGCCCAGACCTTTTCTCTGTTGTTGGCATCTGCTTTGCCACTGTTCATCTGCAGCAACTCAGCAGAATGTGTGAGTGGGCGGAAGTGCTGTGTGCGTATGACGAAATGCCTGCAAACTCATATTGTGTGCCTGCTTTTCACTGATCAGTTGATCACCTTCATCTAAGCTAGCATCCACTAGCCTGGTGGCTGATGGTGATGTTGTCGGCATAAAAACTGGACATGCCCCACTGACGGACGGGTGTGTGCTCTCTCAGCTCATGTGCCTTTTTGGACAGCTGTTGTCAGGGGAACTGCTGGCAGCCGTTGCCCCCACCCCCCCACCCCTCCCAAGTTCATGGGCAGCAGGCCTCTTCAGCTGCCTGCCCCTTTCTTCAAAGGGAACCTGGCATTAACGCGTGCCTTGGAAGGGCCGTGGACAACATAATAACCCCTCAGCTGCAGTTGGAGGGTTGGTCTCAAGCGATCAGCCTCTGGCTCACAGTCTCTTCCCTCCACCCCCCACCCCTTTTGACATTGAACAGGCCTCCCGGCTCTTCCTACTTTCGTTATGCCGAGTCTTCCATGAAGAACAGCTTTGGCCTCAAATACCTCCACAAATTCTTCAATATCCCCTTCTTGCAGCTGCAGGTAGGACTTCGCCAGCTCTTTCTTTGTAGGGACTGGGAGGGGGCAGCATGGCCCCAGCCTAGCCGAGTCCTGTCTACTGCACAAGGAGAGGAGTGGGCTCCCCAGGAGTAGAACTGCTTCTGCTGGAGTCCTGTGGCTGCATACCAAGTGCCTGGTGGCCTGCGAGGGGCTACACAAACCAGAGGAGATTCAGAAGCTTCTTCGTCTGGATTTAGTCCATCCCTAGATGTTCTTTTGGCTGGGGAACCCCCACCACCCCCTCTTCTGCACCTGAGACTGCCACCTCACTGGGCACAAGTGGTTGCTCAGTTGCAGAGGAGGAGAGGTGGAGACACCTGAGCGGCCCCTTGCCTGCTCTGAAGCAGGTGATCTGCCCTCCCATTTCTTGCAGCGAGAGACTCTGCTGCGGCAGCTGGAGACCAATCAGCTGGATATTGATGCCACCCTGGAGGAACTCTCTGTGCAGCAGGAGACCGAAGACCAGAACTATGAGCTGTATGTCTGATGAGGCCACCCTCCTTACTTTGGGCTCTGGGCTTTTCTGGGAGCCTCTCCCCTTTCCTCTAAAAAAACATCCCGGGAATTGTAATTCAAGTCTGGCCTCTGCCATGTCTCTTGAATTTGGGGGAGGTTCCCGAGGTTACGTTTTCTTTCCCCGACAGGTTCCTTGAAATGATGGAAGCTCGTGGCCGAGGACACGCCTCCCCTTTGACCACCAATGGGCAAAGCCTTTCCTCAGGTTCCCAGTCTCCGGTGGTTCCACCAGGCAATGCTTCAGGGGGCTCCAGCCCCGGCACCCCCCAGCAAAGCTTGGCCAACCCCGCCCTTGCCATGGACTCCGTTGAGCCTTCAGCGCCAGGGGTGCTGCCTGAAGCCCAACTGCCCGCAGCCATTCCTGCACCAGCTGCACCACAGAAACGTGGTATCATCGCTCGGCTCTTTGGGACCTCCCCAGCTCCCGAGACTGGTCCTCCGTCTCCAGGTGAGGGTGCAGTGTTGTAGTTTGGTGGGGCTGGAGAAGAGCTGACAAGAGGAACACAATGCCAGCTTAGGGAAGGAGAAATTCTGTGCCGTGGTGGGCACTTCAGACCCACTGTTGAGCCTGGACTTTGGCTTCTCTTGTTTTCCAGATCCTGCCGTTCCTGCCCTTCCTGCAGGTGCTCCCTCAAAAGTCCAGAGCGTAGAAGACTTTGTCCCCGAGGAGAGCCTAGACCACAGCTTCCTGGAAGACCCCACCCTGCAGAGAGACAAGGGGGGGAAACAGGCAGGAAAGGCTCCCACCGACAGTGACAGGTGGGAGACCCTGTTCAGCAGCTTTGTGCTGTGGGGGGACCCAGCACAGCTGCTTTTCATTCGGCAGCGGCCACAAGGGCCTCCCCCCCCCCAATTTGTTTTCTGGGATTCTTGGTCAGCAGTGCTGGGAAGGGCCCCCGTCAGCCGGAGGAGGGAATTCAGGCGGAAGACGGTTTCTCAGGCTTTTTTCTACTCCTGCCTGCAGGCTGTGTCATCGCCCTTGACTTTTTTCTTGCAGTGACAGAGATGCTCCTGGTGGGAACCCCTTGGTTGCTGGCTTTCAGGATGACCTGGACCTTGATGAGCGTCTGTTCAGCAAGCCCCCGTTAGCAGCAGAGCTGGTCCCGAGCAAAAACGTGAACCTATCGAGTGAGGAAGAAGAGCCCTCCAAGTTCTCTATCGTGGGAGCGGTAGATGCTGCCTTAGAACAAGAAAAAAAACGGTAAAGGGAGTGCTGGGAGTTGTGGGATATTGCTGACTACAAGTCCCAGCAGCCCTCACTGTTTTGGCCCATAGCAAGATGTGTAGGGAAAGGGAGCTGTGTACTGCAATGTGTAGAGGACCAGAAGTTCTCGGGTCCAGCTTTAGCAAGTCAACAACTGTTGCGGTTTAGTTTAGAATAGAATAGAATAGAATAGAATAGAATAGAATAGAATAGAATAGAATAGAATAGAATAGAATAGAATTTTATTGGCCAAGTGTGATTGGACACACAAGGAATTTGTCTTGGTGCAGATGCTCTCAGTGTACATAAAAGAAAAGATACGTTCATCAAGGTACAACATTTACAACACAATTGATGATCAATATGGGCATTTAAATACATTTTAAACTTAATGTATTATTTAAACTTTTCATTAAGTCTTAAATAAAACTGTAACAATGTGGGAAACTTTAAAAACAAAAATATAACAGCTAGGGAAATTCAGTTCATGTAAGAAAAACCTTCAAAGCCCTTTCTCTCGACAGGTCTTGGCAGGAAGGAAGAGTTAGGGGTCGTTAACTTTTCAGATTCGGGGTTTGTGGGTTTTTGCCTGTCACATGAAATTCTCTAGATTTCAACCCAAAATACTGAAGGTTCTGTGCCAAGTGTAAACGGATGTCAGATATTTGTGTGTGTGACAGGAAGAACTGGCAGCTCCCTCTTTTCAATGCAAGCATTGTTGACTGAGCTGCTGAACCAGGTTGTGTTTCAGCAGAACCACATCAAGCATAGACTCATAATCGCCTGGAGGCCTCTGGGCACTGTCCTCACTTTCCTTTTCTTTTTTTTCCAGAGCTTCCAAAAAGTCCTTGAAACTCCCAGAGCCCTTGGCACCTCCCACATCTACACAGCTGAAATCTCCCACCGGCCAACCCCCACTTGAGCCAAGCAAGCGTCTGATGGCAGTTGGCGGCCCTGAGGCCCGTCCGTCCCCAGCGCCCTCTGCCTCCAAGCAGCAGGAATCCGAGAGCGACTCGGAGGGGCCCTTTGCCACGCAGATGCTCTCCTTTGTGATGGATGATCCAGACTTTGAAAGCGAGGAGTCAGAGAGCCAGAGCAAGCGCCCAGTAAGTCCCTCCCCTCACCGTAGGTGTGGAAGGGTTAGACGGGGGAGAGGGGGGGAGAGAATGTGGGGAGAAACTAAAGCAAAGTGTTAGATCATCTCTGAGCATCATCTGGGGGCCGGCTTTATGCTGGGCTCTCAGTCGGTCCATCACGTGTTTTCTGTGGGTGTGCTGGTGCTCTTGTTGCCCCAAGGAAGCACACTCAGAAGCACAGGTGGATCCGAAGAGGGGCTTTCCTGGGGTTTTGGCAAGGGGGCGGCAGTGGGCACTGAGGGGCCTTCTCCCTTTCGCCTCTAGGAGGAATTTCCAGTGCGAGAGGATCTCTCAGACCTCTCCGAGGAGGATCCCCCTTCCAGACCAGACCAGCTGGCCAAGCCCGTGATCCGCTCCTTCAGAGTGAAGAATGAGGCCGATCTCTTTGGGTTGGGGCTGGATAAACCGGTGGGGCGAGACAGCAGCGAGGAAGGTGAGGAGCCTCGGCCACAATCAGACCGTGGGACCAGACACTGCCTTGCAGATAAGGCTGCGTGCCACCGAGGGCTCTGAGGGTCACGGTGCCCAGCTGTGCATTACCATACAGGCACATTCTCCCCATTAAACGTGGTATCAGTTGGAGGCTTTTCATGCTGCCGCAGGTTGTACTCTTGTCCAGTTGGAAGCTCACCCTCCTTTTCATGCCCCTCCTCCCAGCTGCAGATAAAGAAAAGCAGTCTTTGAAGGAGAAGAAGAAGAAGAAGAAGAGAACTAGCAAAGAGGTGGGTCAGCCTGTATAGTTGTATTGGTACAGGGCAGTGGGCAAATCTAAAAATTGTTGCTACCGGTTCTGTGGGCGTGACCACATGGTGGTCATGTGACATGGGCAATGACGTCACGTACATCACTCACTGTAAGAGCCAGGAGCTGCACATTCTGAAGCACAGTCTGCCCTTCTGAAGGCCCCAACGCTTTGATTTTCCTTCCACCATCTGGCTTGACTGCCCAAGCAAATCTCGGAGCCTTCTCTTGCCCCAGTCCCCATCCCGGAGGGCTGCGCATCCCCCCCGCCCAATCCTCCATGCAAACCGCCCACCCCGTTTCTGCAAAGGCAGAGCCCCCCCCCCGCCCACACACCAGGGTGATCCAAAGAGGGGAGGGGGATGCTGCAGAAAAGGCCACCTTCCTACTGTGCCGGCTCCATGGGGTTTGGGGCTCTGAAGCAGCCCACTGGATTCCCACCCAGCCACCTGCCTGGTCTCTCTGACCACCGGCGCCACTCCAGGAACTTGGTGCAGTGCTCCGGGGGAAGGAGGCTCAGCTGTGCCACCACTTGCTGGTAGTGAAGAAACAAAGTGAGAGGGGCAGAAGCCCCCCCACGCAGGGGGAGGGCCAGGCTCGGCTGTGCCACCGCACAGCCTGCGGCGCTTTCCCTTTGGCCTGGGCAGTGGCACTCCAGTGCAGGTAGCCCTTCATCTTGGCACGCCCTTGCCTGCCACCACCATTCTTGCCCCCCTCCCTGCCTGGCTGCAGACATCTGCCTTCCCGAAGCAACCCCGCCGCCATTCGCTTTTGTTTCGTGACAGGAGAAGGAAGATAGTGAACGGCAGCAGCACGGCGGTGCTCCGGGAGGGCAGGCAGGACCGGAGGCAGAGGGGAAGGCAAACGGGCAGTAGTCAGCCAAAGGCCCCGCAGAAGCTAAGCATGCCAAGCCCAAAAGGCGAGCAAGCCTCGCCATGTCCCTCCGAGGATCTGAGTGCAACGAGTCTCCCTCCCCCCGCCACCACCACCCCCGCCAGCGTCAGCCTTACCTTCTAGATCCTCTGCCGGCGTATTCAGCATGCCCAACAGCCAGCGCATTGGTAAGGCTGACGGAGGGTGGCCTTTGGTAGAGATGCAGCCGCTCCTCAGGGGATGAGGGGGCGCCGCGGTGGTGCTCCGGGAGGGCAGGCAGATGTCCCAGCCCCGGTGGCATCTCCACCAAGGGCTGCCCACCCACCCGCCCACGGGCTGGGCTGGGCTGGACGCCGACCTCGGAAGGCAAGCAGGCATGTGGGACCGCCGGGAAGGCAGCGTGGAAGGCCGACAAGCATGTCAGGGCTGCGGGGAAGGGAGCTGCCATACTTGCCTGCCTTCCACGTGGCCTTCCACTTGCCTGCCTTCGCAAGCTGCCCACGGGGATGCCGGGAAAGCCATGTGGAAGGCAGGGAAGCATGGCAGGACTGTGGGCTGGGGATCGGTTCATGGGCGTGGCCAGCCAGCGATTGATACGGGTTCAGCAAACCAGCCCCAATATCCGCTACTGGTTTGCCCAAACTGGTCCTAACTGGTAGCATTTCACCCCTGGTACGGGGCAAGAAACGTTTCTGAGCTAAGCCCCCAAAGTGAGCCATGCTGGCAAAACAGATTCCCAGGCACTGCTCAGAGCAGCCCAGGCAAAAGGCCCCCTTTTAACTCAGAGGAGTCCCTGCCTTTGGCTGCACCCCTTCTCCGCTTGCAAGCTCTGCGGGGCTGGTGGCCTTGAGCTGCTTTGAGTGCTGCTTGGGGGATGGGGCCCCGCATTTCACCCTTTCTCCCCAACGGCTTTTCCAGGAAGAAGCAGAGAAGATTTCAGGGAGGAAAAAAAGCAAGCCGAAAAAGAGCAAGGAGGAGGTGGAGGAGGATAGAGGAGAAAAGGAGAAGAGGAAGCCGTCCAAGCAGCAGCACCAGCGGGGCAAAGTGAAGCCCAACGGGATCAATGAGCTGGAGGCCTTCCTCGGGGGCGGCGGCGCTGGGGCCAGCAAGCAGCAGCGGGGTGGAGACTATGAGGAGCTGTAGCCCCTCCCTAGCCAGGTGCACGGGGCAGGCGGCCCCAGCCCACCATCACCGCCCCTCCCTGCCTTTCTCTGCTGCCTGTTGCAAGAGTGGCTGGAGCCAGAGGAGGGGCCTGCGAGTGGCTCAGAAGCCCTGAGCATTTCTGTCCTTTCAGCCCGGAGCCCTGGGATTGGGCTCCTGAGAGGTGGTCCAAAGGGGGGTGGGCTGCCCACGGAGGCCCCATCGTGTCCTGCACAAAGTGGCTGCTGCCCATCAAATGATGGATCCGTGCTATTTTTTTTTTACGAGAGAAACGGCTCTGGACCAATGGCTCCCCTTAGAGCTTGGAAAGTTGCAGGGTCCCAGCCAGATGTGTGAGGAGTGGGGCAGAGGCCTTCCATGTGGTAGGGGTGGGGGTGTTTGAACAATGTGGCTTTATTATGGGAATTTGGGGGAGAGAAAGACAGACATAAGTGCCCCCCTCCTCCTTCCTGCCCTTTTCTCAGTTGTCCCAGTTTGTGTACCCTGGAAGCCCATATGCAGCTGAGTGTCTGTGGAAAGGAGGCTAGTCCCCGCGGGCGAGGGGGGTTGCTCCCCACCCTTTTCTTGGCTGCTCCTTGAGTGGGCTTCCCCCCTTTCCGGATCCCTGTCTCCCAGTCACTGCTGCATGTGTTTGCCCTGAAATCCAGCCAGCTCTTGGCGGTGGCTGATCCCACCCCTGCCATGTTTTCTGTGCCCCTCCCCTTCCTTGCGCCTTCACTCGCTTTCCTGGCCTCGCTCTTTGCCTCCAATGATCTCCAGTGAAGGAAAAGCGGCTACAAATTCTGGTGCATTCCGTTGTGCCCTTGTGTTTCTAGGTGTGGATTGAAGTTGGGCTGTTTTGACATTCCTCCCCCTCTGCGCCCCCCTCCCCCTTTGCGGAAATGCACTGGTCATCCTTGGCCTCTAGCAGCCGGCATGGCACAGGTTGTGCTCCCAGGGCCCCTGGTCTCCCTCCTTGCGCTCCCTGGGGGGAGGGTGTGCATGACAAACCCACTCTTGACCTCTTGTCCCCCCCAAACCTCCCAGGCCCCTTCCTCCTTCCCCCACGAACACCCCACCTCACCCCACCCCAGGAGCCTAGTCTCTGGAATGCAACTGGCAATTGAGCCTTGTGCTGTTCACTTCCCTTTTCTTTTATTCCCATTTTCACTTTGCTTTTGGGAAAAAGTCCCAGTGATGCACTCCTCATTCCAGCTGATAAAGCTCTCAGTTGTACAACTGTGTCTGGTTTCCTTTCTTTGGGTGACCCCTCAACTGAATCCAGGCTACTTCCGGCTCTGTGTGTGTCTATTTGTGTGTGTCTACGCGCTTAGAGACCCCATCCTGAGCCGAGCAGTGTCTGCCTGGTTGGGAAAGGGCTTGGCCTGGCCTGTTCCTCCAGGGCTCGTTCCTCACCTCCTTGGTGCCCTGAGGCAGGAGAAATCCTTGTCTTGGGGGGCGGAAACAGATTTCTTCACAAGCATTTATTACAGTTCTTGTATATCACAGGTTGTGGGGGTTTTTTGGTCTAATTTTAAAAAGCGCCCCTGTTTTGCAGATGGCCCCCCTCCCAGCCCTTGTTCCTGGCCTTTCTCCAGCTGTCCAGCAGAGCTAGCCTTTGTATTTTGTGCAGGAAGGGTGAGTGACCCCATGTGTCTTTTTTTTGTCAGTTGAGCTCCAGGCTTCCCTCGCCATCCCATGTGCCACTCACCACCGCTGGCGTTGCTGTGGTAACCTGCCAGGCAGAAGATGGTGCTCTTGTCCCCAGGAGGAGGGGAGGGGAGAGGAGCGGTTGGTGGGATTCTTCCCCACCTTGTCACTTGCAAAGAAGCTAAGGGAACACAATAGGTTGTGTGTTCTCTTCCTGGGAGACTGCAACGGGTCCACAGACACCCCAAGCCAGGGTCCTTTCCTCTGAAGACCATAACCCTGTGGGTCGAGGGCCCCTGTGCTTGGCAGGCACCTGGGTTGCCGCGTCTTGCCGTGAACCTGTTCGGCCTGCCCAGCTCCACCTCCTACCAGCCCATTCAGGGGACACTCCTGAATCCCACAAAATTCAGCCGTCAGCTGGCTTAAGCAGCAGGATTCTCTGGACTTGCCTGGCAGCAGGGCAGTTTCCCGCGGCAGACCCCGATGAGCGCCTGTTTCCCAGGAGGGTGGCCTGTGGCTTTCAGCACGTTGAAGCTGGGCTCCAGGCAGTATTGGGCGTGCCCCTTCCAGCTGCGCAGGAAAGGGGGGGACATGGACACCGCTGCTTCTGGGGGGCCGGGTCTGCGCTTAGCAGGCCTTTGCCTCTTGTCTATGCTCTGTCTGAACATGGGCCGGGTCTCCCCTTCAGGGCCTGGGTGTGAATCCTGTGGGGAAACTGTTTGGCAGGAGGGCTTTGTGTTATCTCCTATGCAACCCATCTCGCCAGGTGACTAGGCGGCTTCCAAAGTAGCAGCTGCCAGGCCTTTGGTGCTCCTGGCCTGCCTCTCACCCTGTGTTGGAAGTGGGTGCTTCTACAGGGTTGGCAAGGAAGCGGTGCTTCCCGGCACGTGTCCCCGGGGTTTCTGCGGTCCACGCCTCTTGCATGGGCAAAAGACGACCTCCGGCCTCCCAGCCGCCTTGGGAGGGAGTGTCAGAGTTGCATCGCCACCACTGACTGCACCAAGCTTGCAGCCTCTTCCACAGCCTGCAGCTCCGGGCCTCTTTCCTTGCTGCAGAAGACATTATTCCCCTTTTTCCCTCGGGTGGTGCAGCCCCAGATAAAAGGCCAGGCGATTCCTGGTGGTTCCTCCTCCCAATTGCTGCCATCTCTGCCACCTAATCCCACCCAAGCTGAGCGCCCCCCCCCCCAGCAAGTGAGCCTTAGAGGGATCCCAGCTTGATGAGAAGCAAGAGGCCAAAGAGGCCACCTGGTGCCCAGAGCTTTTCTCTGCCTTTCGTGTGCCCCCCCCATCCTGATCCAGCCCCCAGATTTAAAAGCCAGGAGCCAGATGGCTGGACAGTTGCTGGTAGGTCAAACGGCAACAAGGCCTGACTGCAGGATCATGTGGCAACCCGGAGCCCTGCACTCTAATGCCTGGCTTGTGAGGGGGAGGATTCAGCAGGGCCCTGCAAGTCCCGAAGGGGAAGCCTAGGGGGTCAGCTAGATGTACCCAGGCAGCCAAAGGGGCCGTCTGCGAGTGGAACGCGGCAACCCTAACGTGAGCTGGCCTGGCGGTCCCTGTGGCTGGGGGTGGGTGGGGCTGTTTCGTCCCAGCAGATCAAACAAGCGTTTCCATCCCTTTCTTTGCTGAAGGTAGAATAGTTTTCCTTGCAAGCTTCATGATTCATGCTGAACAGGCTGCAGGCCGGGCAGGTGGAGGATGACTCGGGAGGCCCATCTTCCCAAAGGGGCCGTGGGCGGCAAGTGCTGGAGAGGCTTCTTCTAGATCAGCTCTGCCGGTCTGGATTGGCAGCTTCTCGGAGACCGAAGACATACAAAGAAGAGGGATGTTTATGGTGGATTTCCTTTTTGACAGGTTTTGGTGTGGGCCGACCGCTCCTCCTGGTTGGTGGGGGGTTTAGAGGCAGTGGGGTGCTGATCCACAGGAGGGCAGGACGCCTAGTGCTAAGGAGCCTTGGCCTCTCGCAGCATGCCACGTGTTGGGGAGCCCCTTCTGTAGCCATGAGAGCCTCCATATTCAGGAGCAGTGTACCATGAATGCCAGGTACAACCAATTGGAGCGAATGGGCAAGCCACCTCGTCGTGTCCCATTACGTGGTTGATCCAAGAAGGGAAATACTAGTTGAAGTTTAAATTGGGAGGAGAAGAGACAGGGTAGACTTCAGGCTTCCCTTTCTGGAGCCAGCCTGGCTCCAGAGCTTCAGCCTACCTGGTTGCAGGTGAGATGGGAGCTCCCTGCCCTCCCTCTTCCTTCCCCCTCCCTCGCTCGCTGCTGCCTCTTCCTGGCAACCTCACCTTGATCAAGACTTGGCTGGCTTCATGCCAAGCTGTCCAAACAGCCTTCCAAACTCTACTGGGTGTGGGGGCCACAGGTTGGCTTCTGATTCACTGTGGGGGGGGATGAGGGGGGGCTGGGTTGGGACAAGCAGGGAGCTTTGCTGCTCTAGGCAGAGGAGAAGTCTGGTCGAGGAAGGGAGAGGCCAGCCCTGTCCGTCTCCATAGCTGTGCTTGCAGACATGATTGATGGAGGGAAGGCCAGGCAGCCTTCTCGGATGAGGGGAGCAGAGGTGGGGCGGGGAAGCAGTATGGCTGGGTGCTTTGCCCAGGACAAAGGGTGCCAAGAGGAACCTGCCAAGCGAGAAGACATTTCTGGCATTTTTTAGAGATCCTGGGTTACTTGTCTGTTTTTCCCAAAGGATTCTGTAAACGGCTTTCATTGGTGTGGGGAGTTAAATATCTCCAGATTCAGAGGCAGTCTACCTGCTGCACCTGCAGATCAGGGATGGGGGGGGGAGTCTTCGAGTTCTGCTTGTGGGCTTCTCTCTGGCAGGATTTTGCCAAGATTGGTGAGAAAGAAGAGATTTGGCTGGAAGGCCCATTCCTCTCATCGGCTGGGAAGGAGGGAGCTTGGTTTGGGTTCCTCCCCTCCCAAAGCAAATTCAATGAAGAGGGCTGGGGGTGGGCAAGCACCTTGCCCCATGGGGGAGGGAGCTCTGTAAGATTGTAGGTCAACTCCCCTTCCTCTGCCCTGCTGACGGAGACCAGCTGCTCGCGGTGAATTCCTGCTCCGCGCTGGACGCGTCCCCTTTAAGGGCTGCCAGTGGCCGCTGGGGGCGCTGTGGAGCCCAGGAGGGGTCTCTGCCGGCCGCCAAGCAGGTGCCGGAGCCGGAGCCAGGGAGGGGGGGTGCCTCTTCTGCGGGCACCCAGGCGAGGTGAGGAGGCCGGAGCTTGCGACGGGGGAGGGGGGGTGCAGTGGCGAGGCGGGGCAGGGATGGCCTGCTGGGCTGGGGACAGACTCCTGCTCCCTGAAACTGGGGAGTTCGGTGCATCCTCGGGTGCAACTGGGAGGGGGCTCCCCCCCCCCCCGTGAAGCCAAAGAGCAGCAAAGAAGGTCTGGGCTGGGGAATGCCATGCCTCTTTTATCTGGGAGCAGCTTGCTGTCCCCCCCACCTCCTACTGAACCGCTATCCATCCGCCAGCAATGACGTATTGCGAAGAGGGAGCCCCCCAGATCCCGTTTCAAGTGTTGGCATCCCTCTGGGCATGCAGAGGGGCATCCCTTCCTATGCCAGCCGCTCCTCTGCCTCGCTCAGGTGGGTGGACAGTGTTGGTGGGGGAGAAGGCAGATTCATGGGGGGAGGGGGAGGGGGCGTTTGTGGCCCTGCGTAATACCCTCCCGATGGCCAGGCCCCTTGGGCTGCCTCCATCACCCGCAGTGCCATCCCGGTGGAAGGCAGCCGGTGAAGGCGTCTGATGCTCCTACCCTTAACCCTTTCGCTGCTTGATGTGTCGTCTTCCATTTGAAGGCTTTCTGATGCAGAGGGGAGCTTTGTTCCAGCAGTCTCCTGCCGAGAAGGGTCGGTTGCTGAGCTGTGGGATACAGAGAGACACTTCTAGGCGCGTGCAGAGTGCTTTTCCCCCCAAGCTGCGAGGCAGAGTATATGTAATGTGGGAGGGAAGGGGGATGGTGAAGTTCAGACATCACAAGGGTGGAACCCCATGTGTGAGAGCTGTACCCCACCTGGTCCCCCTCCCTCCCCACCCAGCCCTCTGCACATGCTCTGTTTGGTACAGGAGCACTAGAGGAGGAAGAGGGCGAAGTAAAGAGGCTGGCCAAGTCAGAACGGCCACTGTGATGTCTGGGTTGAAATCGTCCTTGGCTGGAAGTTCCTTGAGGCGAGCTCCATTCCCCCGAAAACACCCCCCCCCCCGAGGGGAATGGTAGTGAGGGCCCTCCTGGCAGGACTGGGGAGAGGATGGCTGTGGGGGAAGGGTCAGCAGCGGGAGCTGGACCGGCTGGCAGTCTTGGCCTCGGGGGTCCTGCGCCAGGAGACCCAGCTTCCAGGGGACGAGCGCTGTGACGCCAGACATGGCAGGAAAGGCACCCGGGCAAGGGTGGAAGGCAGGGAGTGTTGCCTGGCAACACGGTAACTGGCACTGCCCCGGTGCTTGGAGTGCCAGCTGATGGCAGCATCTGTGTCATGCTTCGCTCCCAGGGATTGTTCTGGGCTGGAGGGGCTTTGGGACAATGGGCGATGCAGAGATGAAGAGTTGAAATAATCCTTTTTGGAGTATTGCCTTGGCTTTTGCCAAAATAGATGGCAAGAAGGGAAAGGATTTTGCAGAAAATGCAGATCCTGTGAAAGGCGGGGTGGGGGTGGGGGGAGAGATGAAAGGAAGGGAGTGGTTTGGCAAGGCTGCAGGTGATGAAAGGCCTAATTGGGGGGTTTCCCAGTGGGGGGGTTCTGAGTCATTGGGCAGTAATGAAAGGAGATCCCCCTGCCCCCCCCCATTTCTCTAGGATTCAGGGCTGATCGGGAAACTGCGAGTTCTTTGATTCAGGGATCTTCTCTTTTCATAGCTCAGCAATGAGAGGGGGAAGACCACAAGGCTTTTCCAGGAGTGGGGGGAGTAAAAATAGATGACTCCTTTTTTCTGTCCTCCCTGCTTGATCCCAGGAATGACAAGAGACTGATCTTGGCCTGTATCTGAACAGGACACAGCTTCTCTTGCTCCTGGCCTGGCCTTCATTGGAATTTCCCAGCATGCATTGCTTCCCAAAAGAGAGAGAGAGGTTTGTCTGTGTGTGTGTGTGTGAGAGAGAGAGAGAGAGAGAGAGGAGAAACCATGGTAACTGTGCAGTCTAGGAGTGAGACCAGCTTGCATGACTGTGTCTGCTCCCTCGTGAATATTAGCAAAAATGCCAGCCAGTCTATATGCTTTCCCAGTCCTGCTCTCATCAGCAGGGCAGGTCTATAGGGTGAGGTTGCCAATGGGTCAGGAAGTTCTTGGCTGATGACAACATGAGCCATGGGGGGCGGGGGGCTCCTTCACCAGTCATATCTTCTGAACCAGCCATAACTGGCTATGATCCCAGCCCTCATTATCCCGTCCTACAAGCTGTCTACCTTGGTGGGACTTCTGACCACAGCTCGTGGTGAGAGCGGCCCTTGTCCTGCCTCAATGGGTGCTGTGCTTCGGCCCACTGCTTAGTGCCCTGTTGCTCCCTCTTTCCAGGCCTGGTTGCTGTCACTGAGATGATCTGAGGAGGGCTGGAGACGAGCAGGACTCTGATTCTAAGATGACCCGAACAGACCCACCTGACGTCCTGGTGTCTGCCGTGTATCAGGACGTCCCCGTGGCCTCCGTGGGATCCACCCGCTCTGCCTTCTGCCAGCCCACCAGGCGATGTGACTCCTCCATGTCTTCCTCCCTGAAGAACCAACCTTCCCAACATTTCAACAAGCGACATTGTCGCAGCTTCGATTTCCTGGAGTCTCTCGACGACCCACCACCTGTGACTCCCGCCATGGAGCGGCATTCCCGGCGGCCCCCCACACCAGAACCCTACTCGGCTCCCATCGGCAAGAGGGTGTCTCTCCGGGCCGCTGTGCAGGAAAACTATATTTCCCAGGGGAAGGAACTGGCTTCCAGAGCCGAGCCCAAGAGACGGGCCCGATCCAAGAGCGCGCCCCGCGTCAAATCCACCTTCGCTCCTGTGGTCATCCCCATGGCTTCGGGCTCCCCACCGGCCCCAACTAGGAGAGGGCGGGAAGTCCATCGAGTGTCCCGAGAGCCCGAGCGGGCAGAAGCGTCCCCTCGCCGGGAAAGCAGCTACGCCTCCATGAAAGCCTTGATGAGCGAGGTGCACCCCATCAAGCTTCAGCCTCAGCGGGCCGGTGGCAGCCGCATCTCGCCTCTCTGTGTCACGGGAGCAAACTGCCCCGAAGAGGCCGCCCTGGCAGCAAGGCCCCCGCCACCCAGCGTGCATGTCAAGCGCCGGGTGGACATCAAGCCGGACGAGGCTGCCGTACTGCATGCAGCTCGCAGTGCCAAGGGGCCACAGGGCCATGGTGAGGCTCTCCTGCCCTGGCCTCGACCTCCAGGCACACCCCATAGCTTGACCGTGCCCAGCAGCCGGCAAGTGCCCATGTCTCGGACTCCCACACCCAGTGATACTTACAGTGGGGAACACCGAGGGCTGGCCCCCTACCCCCCTGAATTTTGCGATGGAGGGCCTGCTGTGCCTGAAAGCGGCTGCCTTCCTTACATCCCCTACGTGCCCCCAAGGTTCTTCTACACAGAAGAGCCAGGCAGTTTCCCTCAGAAAAGTTCCAGCTACAAGTCCTACCCTCCCCCTTATGGGGGCCAGGTCCTCCCGCCCCAAACCTTTTACGCAGAAGAGCCTCCCCCAGGGGGCTTCTACCCTCTTCCAGCGAGAACCTTTCTTGTGGAGGAAAACAGGTCTCCTTTCCCCATTCAGGAGGCCCCTGCTCAGACTTTCTATGGGGACGACCCTCGCCTTTACACTCCCAGGACTCTTCCTGCAAAAGCGGCTTATCCTGAAGACCCCCGGCCTTACCCTGCCTTGAGGGCCAACCCACGCATCTTCTACACCGAAGACTATGGGAAATACCATGAGCGGGAAGCCCTGTCTCGCACTTACCCCCACTCCCGTATGGCTCCCTCAGTGCAGTTTAACGATTGGTACTGCCCTGAAAGGGGGACGGTGCCCTACCCAGCCTGGCAGATGACCCGCTTTCCAGCTCACCAGCCTGCCTCCCAAGCCATGCTGTCATCGTGGCACGCCAGCTACAGTGTGAGCCCTCCCCGGCTTGGTGTGGACACCAGGCATTACTCTAAATCCTGGGACAATATTTTGACCCCTCATGTGCGCCGAGAAGACCAGCTGCTGCGTGGCCGTAGCTATGAGAACCTGCTGTCTCGGGACCCACATCGGGCTTTCTCCCCTGATGACCGGCGCCAACCAGTGGTGGTGAACCTGTCCAGCTCTCCCAAGCGTTATGCTGCCCTTTCCCTCTCGGAGAACTCCCTTGTCGAGAAGATGCATGCCGACAGGGGGCGCCACGGCTGGTTCGTCACTCCAGAGATCACCATCACGGACAACGACATCCGAGGCAACCACGGGCTTGGCAAGCATGACAGGCGCTCAGCCAGCTGGGATGTCCTGGATTCAGGGGACGCCCGAGACAGGGCCTATGTTCCCCATCAGCCCTACGCCCTGGACCCCGGTGCTAAAGAGAGCACCGCTCGCCAGCGCAGCTTGGAGCAGTTGGACGAGCTCATCACCGACCTGGTTATTGACTACAAGCCCCCTTCTGTCTGCCAGCCCAGCGAGGTCAGCAACCTGGCCGATCAGCTGCGGCAGTTGATCAGCGACGGGCTGGGGCTGCCTCCCAAGAAGCCGGAGCCCTGGAGGTCCTCGGAGCCCCATCCCACCAAAGAGCAGCCTGGCCGCAGCTCCTTCCATGCCGACCTTTGGAAGGACCAGGGCCGCCGCTCCACCGAGCCCCCGGGGCCCCCCAGGCCCTTGGAGAAAGGCCCGGAGGACTGTTCCCCAGATCTCAGTGCTGACGAGGACGACCTGATGATGTGCTCCAATGCCAAGTGCCGCCGCACGGAGACCATGTTCAACGCCTGCCTCTACTTCAAGTCCTGCCACAGCTGTTACACCTACTATTGTTCTCGCCATTGCCGGCGGGAGGACTGGGACACCCACAAGGAGAGCTGCATCTACGGAAGGATCGGCAGCACCTGCCGCCACGTGCTGCAGTTCTGCCGGGAGAATGGCGAGGTGCACAAGGCCTTCTCCCGCATCGCCAAGGTAGGCTTCCTGTCTCGGGGTCGAGGGGTGCTCTTCCTGGGCTTCCCCAGCTCAGGCTCTGCCGAGAACTTCCTGCAGTTCGGCCTGGAAAGCTTGTTGATGTCCCCCACTTACCTGTCGCTGCGGGAGCTGGAGGGCTATTCAGACAACCTTGGGGAGTACGCCCAGGAGCTGCAGGAGGCGGGCCAGCAGTACGACCCCCAGGAATGTTTCCTGCTGAACGTGACCGTGGCTGTGGGGCAGGAGGTGCCTGAGCGGCCCTCCCCCAAGGTACAGGTGCCAACCGTCCGCAAGTATGCCAAGATGGCCTTGGCGTCCTCCAGCCCCGAGAAGAAAATCCTCAAGAAGGAGCGAGACATGGAAACACTGATCTTGACGCCTCCTCCCGGCACGGCCGACCTGGACAAGGATGGCGAGGAAGGACGCAAAGCGCGAGAGGTTTGCTTCATCAACATCCAGCGTGAGCTGCGCATTCGCGGCGTCTTCCTGCGGCACGAGTTCCCGAAGGTTTACGAGCAGCTTTGTGCCTTTGTGGAAAGCAACAAGCGCTTCACACCCACCACCATCTACCCCATGGATAAGAGGACCGGCAAGCAGTTCATGTGCATGATCATGGCTGCCTCCGAGCCACGCACCCTCGACTGGGTGGCCAGTCCCAACCTCCTAGACGACATCATGTGAGCCCAAGTGGTGTGTCCAGAGGACGGTGGCCTCTTCCCTTCTCCTCTTATCTCAGTGCTAAAGTGATGGCTAGTCTCTTCTGGTTCTTTCCGAGCAAGGAGTGGTCAAGGTGGGGCCCAGCAAGGGACAGAGCCCCCGGGAGAGAGCGGGCCTGTGTTGGTGGCCCTTCACCCTTACTGGACGTGGGCATTTGTCATTGTTTGAAGGATGAATCCAAATCTGGTCACCTTCAGAACAGCGGATATTTTAGGAATTCCAGGCTTTGTTGGTCAACTTTTAAGACAACAATACACAGCCTTACAGTCCATTTTTCTTCTGAATTCCTCCAGACAAGAATGTTCTTACTTCATGGATTGATTTCCTTTGTTTTTAAAAATCGATCCTGGAGAGTAAAAATGAAGTAGGAGTTTGCCACTGGCATTTTAGTTGGGGATCCTTCTCCCTGGCAGCTTCATCTTGCCATCTTTGCAGCCGGCCTTGGCGGAGGGTCAGCTGCAGTATTGCCCCCCACATCATCTGCTATCCTCTTGTAAACCAGGACAAGGGAGGGGGCTTTCGGCCCGGGCACACTGTGTGGAAGGGCCGGGGGGGGGGGAAGCTGCTTCCCACCAGTGATGCCTCCTCCTCCCATCCAGGCAGAGAAATCCAGGTCAGGAGCTGTGAGGAGGAAAAGCGGTTGCTACGGTGATGCTCCGTCCCTTGCAGGAAGGTAGGAAGGGGGTCACTGCAGCCTGGAAAGGATGCCAGGAGCTAGCCTGGCAGAGGGAAGAAGGGTTGCGCATGAGAGCCTCAGTCCCAAAGTGGAATTGGGGTGGGGGGGTGGGGAGGGCTGTAGGATTTGTTTTTGTCTATGGGGAAGGAAAATTTATAACACAGAATCAATTTTTTAGCTCCCCAGCTCTACCTCTGTGGAAGCGCCAGATAAACCTCGCTGCCATATTCTGAGTCTTGGGTCCTAAAATAGGCTGTGGCTTGGGAAGGAGATGCCTCCAGCATCTCTGCATGAGTCCCTGTTCTGCCAGCCAGGTTGCTTTCCGCCTTTTCTTGGAGAGAATGGTCTGTCGGTTGCCCCATTACCGTGTTTATCCAGGCCTATGAAGAAGGCTGGGGAACCTGCCAAGGGATTGCGGCATCTTCCTGAATCTTAAGCGTATGTGAGCAAGCAAAAGAGGGAGGGGAGGAAGTGGTTCCAGGGCCAGGTATGGATGGTATTGTCGGGAACCAGGGGGATAAAAAGAGGGCTGCATGGTGTGTGGGTGTGGGTGTCTGTATTTCACTGCAGTGGGAGCATCCTCAGGACCCCAAATGTGAATGGCTGGAGGAAGCTGGCCTGGAATACTCCTTTGCTCTGGCATTGCCCCACTGTGACAAAGGGGCGGCCAATTCATTCATTGCACTGACTATACTGTTAAGACATGGCCTGCTTTGGTAAGCCACAGTGCCCCGCTCTAAAGAAAAATCCCTCTGCCAAGGGGGAAATGAGCTCTTGGTTTGCAGGCAGCCGCCCCTCTTTCCCTCTGGCAGGCTAGCTGGAGGACCAGTGGGCTCCTTTCTACCCCAACACCCAAGTCGCTTCTCCAGGATTCCCTTATGAGCTTGTGACTCTTCCGTTCAAACCTCGTCCCTTGTTTTCCCCAAAGAGAAGTTTGCTGATCCCTTTGCTTGGATTCTGCTTATCGGGCGGGGGGATCAAAAGCACATTCTCTAGGAAAAACAGGCTGGGAAAAGCGGTAATGGCTGAAACGTTAGCAACTTTTTCTCTTACCCGACATTACCTTTGTTCCAGGTCTTGCTGGTTTCTCAAATCGCAGTTTGGATATAAAAAAATAAAAAATAAATATATGAATAAATGTATAAATATACACCCAGACTCACTCATATAAATATATAGATACATAGATATATATAAATCTGAGACAAACTATTTCATTTGAATAAACATAAACTATAACTTGAATGTGCTATGTTTGCATTTTTTGGGGGGGAAGCACAAAGCTCGCTTTTCTGCAGCGTCACCAATGAGTTCTGAGAGGTTCGACTAGATGACCTTCGGATCCCTTCCGAATCCACAATTCTGCACTGTTTCCTTCGTGGGGGGGCGTCCGGGGGCGGGGACTAAAACTCCCATCGACTCAGGCAACAGCGTCCAGCGTACTGTACCACTTGGGTGGGGGCAGCCTCACCAAATAAATGGCTGAGCCAGAGCGCCACCTCGTAGCAAAGGCGGCAAAAGGGATGCTGTTGTGAAACCAATTTGTTTTGCCGCGGGTAGCGGAGAACTCTGCATATGCTCAGAGGCCCAGTCATTCACTAGACCAGACCGCTTCTCTTTGCCCGCTCTTGGGCGGAACCAGCGAGGAGCGGGACGCGCATGCTCAAAAGTACGGCTTTCTCCCACCCTTTCCCTCCTGCGGCACTTCGATTGGTCACCACCTCAGGCTCGCCGTGGTGCCTCATTGGGTGAAGAGTCGAAGGCCGCTGCGCCTCGATTGGTGCGTCGGCAAATGCGCGCGCAGGAGCTTCCAAGCCAGGGCGGCGATGGCGGACGGAGAGTTGGGCGGCGTCCCTGACGCGCTCATCGACTCGGACGGCGTCTTCAAGTACGTTCTGATTCGCGTGGAGCCCGCGGGCCCGGGGCCCGGCAAAGACATCATCCGCGGACACGCCTGGGCCGAATACCACGGTAGGTGCGGCCGGCCGGCCGGCGGGCGGGGCCGCGATTGGGAGGGGCTCGGGGAAGACGGGCTGTGGGGGGGTGGGGCTCCGTTGCCCGGCAACGGCCGCCGTCCTTGCCCGGCCCCGGCCCCGCCCCCTCCCGGCGCCCGCGGGCGCCACCCCGCCCAAGGAGCCCCTCCTGGCTCGCCCACCTCTCCCTCTGCTCGCCCTCCGCAGCCGACCTCTTCGAGCAAGCGGCCGAGGAGCTGGAGAAGCGGGGCTTCCGCTGCCGGTGTCTGGGGGGCGGCCGGATCTCCCACCAGAGCGGCGCCAAGAAGATCCACGTCTACGGCTACTCCGTGGTAAGGAGCCCGCGGAGGCTGCGGGGGGGGGGTCGCCTCCCTGCCTGTCAGCGCGGCCCAGAGTCGGGGGCCACCCTGAGGCCATCCAGCGCAGCCCCGCACGCGCTGATTCTGCCGTGGCTCTTCTCCTTGGAAATACTTTTCCCAGCCGCTTTTATTTATTTATTTATTTGATTTGATTTGATTTTTATACCGCCCTTCTCCCGAAGGACTCAGGGCGGTGTACAGGCATAATAAAAAACCGACAATACAATATACAGATTTAAAATACGATTTAAAAAACTTATTTAAATTAGCCCAATGATTAAAATTTACCATACTAAAACCCCGTTTAAAATTAATAAATTTAAGATTAAAATCCCGATTTAAGCCAGCCCCGCGCGGATAAAAAGGTGAGTCTTGAGTTCGCGACGAAATGTCCGAAGGTCAGGTATTTGGCGTAAACCCGGGGGAAGCTCGTTCCAGAGTGTGGGAGCCCCCACAGAGAAGGCCCTTCCCCTGGGGGCCGCCAGCCGACATTGTTTGGCGGACGGCACCCTGAGAAGTCCCTCTCTGTGGGAGCGTACGGGTCGGTGGGAGGCGTATGGTAACAGCAGGCGATCCCGTAAGTACCCAGGTCCTAAGCCATGGAGCGCTTTAAAGGTCGTAACCAACACCTTAAAGTGCACCCGGAAGGCCACAGGCAGCCAGTGCAGTCTGCGCAGGAGCGGTGTTACATGGGAGCTACGTGTAGCTCCCTCTATCACCCGCGCAGCTGCTTTCCCGTCCCTTGAATGATCTGCTGGTCTTGGCTGCGTCCCTGAGAGACCAGGGGTTTGGGGGTCTTCGCAGAGGGAAGAGATCTTCCCTTCCCCCCCCCCCCGCCTCTCTTCATGACGTCAGGGAGGGGTTTTGGATAGTGGTGAGTTTCACATTTTTTTACTACAGGTTTGTAGTAACCGGTTTGGTGGGCGTGGCAGGGGAAGGATACTGCAAAATCCCCATTTTTTCCGGATAAGCTGGGACTCAGGAGGTAGAGAATAGATGGGGGTGGGGCCAGTCAGAATTTTTACTACTGGTTCTCCCAACTACTCAAAATTTCTGCTACTGATTCTCCAGAACCAGTCAGAACCTGCTGAAACCCACCTCTGGTTTTGGACCCTCCTTGGTCCTCTCCGTCCAAGGAAGGCTAAAGATTCAGGAGGCCTTCCGTCTCTCCTCGCAGGATTTGCTTTCTGGTTTCCCAGCAATCTCCTCCCAAGAAAAGTCGCCAACTTATTTCTGCCTTTGCCCATTAGCAGCAAAGAGGAAAGCTGTAAAGTCAATTGATGCGGGGTTATTTTTCTTCCAGGAAGAATCCTGGGGTGGGGGACGACAGCCGGGGGATAGGGAAGGTCTAGTGGCCACGTTAGGTTCCTCTGTAAACCTGCCCGGGGTGGAGGGTGATGTAAAAAGGATTCAGAGATTCGTCCCGGTAGGGCAGAGCTGGGATTTCAACTGAGCCGCAGCTTCGCTGGCTTAATTTGCCAAAGACACTAGCCTGCCTTGCCTCTGGTATCTTACAAGGTGTTGTGTGTGCGCATAGTAATGTGGCCGTGCTTTTTGCAGGGTTTTGGCCGAGCAAAACATGCCATTGCCACAGAGAAGCTGAAGGCCAGGTACCCTGATTATGAAGTCACCTGGGCCGATGAAGGATACTGACCACTGCCTTTAAGAGTTTACCTTTGCGACCAAACAGCAGCAAGCGGGAACTGATGCGGGAAGCCGGATGGCCTCTGGATCTGTGCTATGGACTGCGCTGTGATCAAACCTATTGTGCCTGGCTTTGGTATAAGGAATAAACGATTGTGCTCGCTGCCTAAGGTGTCGTGCTCCCTCACGCATCTTCCTGGATCCACTCACTTCCTGCGGTGTCTTTTGATTAAGAGAAACAGCGGTGAAGGGAGGAAGAGAGTTTTATGTTTGTGCGGACTGGGGGAAAACGCAGAGGAAGCAGCTGAAATAATAAGCATGGACACCTGCACTATTTAGAACGCAAACTCAGAAACGTTGTTTTCATCTGCCTGCCACAATGGTTCCGCTTCACATGTATACAAAGCACAATGTTCCCATTGCAGTTTTAAGTTGCTTTGTTTTCTTGATAACTGTAGCCAGTAGGTTTCTTTTTCTCCTGGAAATCACTGTAATTGTAACATTTTCATGTAACATGGAAAGCTGTAGGGAACTGCTAGAAAGGGAAATAACATGGCCCTGTTCTGAGCCTGATCCAAACTGCAGGCCGCGGAGGGCTTTTTCTCTGCATGCTCCTGTCCCTCCAGCATGGAAACATTGATTTCTTTGGCAGTTCAGGTCGGTGGTAAAGCAATGCTTAGGCTTGTCCTGCTAATGACCTGCGGATGAGATTTCTGGACAGCGTGCAAGTCTGCAAGATCTTTCCTGGAGATTATGACTTGATTGCACGAAGTCCAAGGGCACCTTCACGGAAATGAGGTTGGATCTCTTGCATGTGAGAGCGACAAGCTCTTGTGAAACCTCACTTTCTTGGAAACAAGGGTTTTGCAATCTGTTGCAGTCTGGTTCTTGGGGTGTATTTAAATAAAAAGAGTGTATAACTTGTGACTCACCTGAACTGGAGACAGATTTTCAAATTCCTACTGGATAGCAAGGTGACTAGAGTCCTTCGTTCTTTTCCATCCAAACAGCTGCCTTGCTGTTCATAGCAGCTCTGTCTGTGGCGTACAATAAAAAATAGACCGCTTCCCAGGCAGCCTTGCAGAGAGATTAGAAATCCCAAGGACAGCAAGAGGCTGGAGGAGCCCTGTGGGAAGAGTCTCCCAGCAGCCCATTCTCAGCAAGAGGCCTCAAGGACGACATGCCCTCCAATGTTGCCCAGAGCTCCTGTTCCAGCCAGGAATTCACCAGAGATGCTGGCCTGAAGAGCCTTTTCTCCCATTCCTGGGGCAGGCAGCAACCAAGCCAGAGCTGAAGTTAAATCAGAAAGGGTCCGATGTTTGATGCCACCTCCTCTGCCTTATTAAAACAAAAGTCTGGTGGAAACAGACAGTGATCAAACAACTTTGCCCATAACAAGGGAAGGAAGCTGATACTTGGTGGCGCAGGGCCACAAGGGCATTGGTTTGCTTGGTAGAGTAGCACGCAGCTGCAGTTCTCTGCTTTTATTGCTCCAAGAACATGAGCAGGCCATTAGGACCCTCTCCCCACCGAAGATGGGGGTGAGCATCCTGCTCGTGTCCCCCTCCCTGTGGCCAGTCCCCACCCTGTGCCTGGGGCGTGCTTCCCTCCTACTCGGCCCCTGCCGCGTGTCTCGAAAGCAAGGTGATAGAGAGGTTGAAGTCCAGGTACATTGTTGCTGGAGCAGCCTTTCCTCCTCGTTCTTCCCAACTGAGCAGGCTTGATCTTGCTGCTAGGCAGGCCCAGGATGTCGGGGTCCTGGGGGCTGCTGTCCTTCCTGCAGATGCTGATGGGTGAGTTTTGGTTTGGGGGAACCAAAGGAAGGAAGGAAGGAAGGAGCCAGCCAGCCTGAACACCTGCTCCTCCTGTGGCCATTTTACATCTGCTGGAAAGTTCAAAGCCTTTCCTGGGTTTTGAAATGTGCCCTTTGGGCTGTGCTTGTGTTTGTTTAAGATGCAAGAAAAGTGGTTACTTGTAGATAGTAAACATTCTCTCGGCTTCTCCGTCTGCTGGCATTTTCCTCTAAATTCTGCCGGTTGACACCTTCGTAGGTTTTGGGAGAGAGTCAGAGGTTTATCTCCAATCCAGAGAGCTGACTGTTCAGTTCTCTACTTTTTGCATTCAGGTCCTAGTAGCCCCGTGAACTCTTGGATGTGAACTCCCTAAATGGGGTCATTAGCACCCCTCATTTGCCCCTGGGGACTCAACGGGTTCAAGCTTGTTTCTTGACAAACCTGGTTCATGTCCCGCTCTCAGAGAAGGCTTAGGCGCTGAATCGATTCCATGGCGCTCTCGCTGCCTTGAGCCATGGAGAAGGGCTAGAGGAGGAGCAGGTGGACCAGTAGATCCCCTCTGAGAGCCACCCATTTGGGGTTTCTTTGTCTCCTAGTTGGGCCTCCGTTTTATGTCCAGGCTGTGTTTGTCAACCGATGTGGGAGTCCAAGTGTGTGTGATTTTGTGTGTGACTGCTGGGATTGTTCAGATGAAAACCAGTGTGGTGAGTTGATCTCCTCTCTGTTCCTTTGGGATGAATTTAAGGCAAAATTGCAACAAAAAAGATGGGCTTCTCGCCATTCTTCTCCGGCCGTCCAGCACATACCTGGCCATTTTGGAATGGATTCCCATGCCAAAAGGCTTGTGAACAGGATCAGTTCCAGACAATTCCTGGCGATTAAATCCTGTCCTTGAATTGTTGGAGCCTGAAGTCACTGTTCAAACCCCAAGAAAGGAGGCCCCAAGCCCGCTCCCTGCCCGCTGCTGCTACTTTGGAGTCCCAGGGTCCACCAGCCCTTTGGGCAGGGGCAGGAGATGCTGCCTGAGGGGGAGGGGTGGACTGCTGGCTCTTCCCCTCCACCCAGGCTATCAGAAGGCTTCGGCTCTGGGGGCTCCCTTCACCTGCAGCTTCGAAGGCACCACGTGTGGCTGGGAGGACATCAGCAACTCAGCCTACCGGTGGGAACCAGCCCAGGCCAGAATCTCCACATGGGGGCTGGAGCCTCCTTTCGACCACACGCTGGGCACGGATTTCGGTAGGGGGGGGAGGGGCACAGGAGCCGGAAATCCTTGGTGAGGCTCTTCTGGGGGAATGGGGTGGGGGGGAAGAGTCCTCCTCGCCTGGAAGGCCTGGAGTTGAAGCAGTCCCAGGGAGGTGCCCTGTGCTGGGGGCATCCGCATCCCATTTTTCCTCTTGCCTTTGGGGGCTTGTCTCACCCCAAGATGAGCCCTGGGCGGCTGTGCGAGAGCCGCTCTCCCTCTAAATGTCTCCGTTGCCCTGCGGTGCAGGCTGGTACATGACGGCTACAAAGCAGAGAGCAAAGCCAACGGCCACAGCCCGGCTGCGGTCCCCCCTGTTGCAAGGAGCAGCTGCTGCCTGCGAGATCCGAGCTTGGTATCTCCTGTGGGGGCCAGGTAGGCTGACAGAGAACCAGCAGTGGGGCGGGCCAGTGCCTTGCATGATTTCCCCCCCACCCCCCACCCCCATATGCTCCTAGATTGAGATGAAACCGATCTCCTCCTCCTGGCTGAAGGAGCTCTGCCATCTCATGGAGATGCTCTTTTGAACCCAGGTCTTAATGAGACTCGGCAGCCTCTCCTGACCTTGGAGCTGATCCAGGGAAGTCGCACCGTCTGCCTGTGGCAAAGCCCTCCAAGTGGCACCTACTCCTGGCAGGAGCTGGTGGCCTACACCGGTCACATCCCAGGCAGCTTCCAGGTACCTGGCGCCCGAGCCCAACCCCCCTCCAACCGACGGGAGCTCCCCAGCCTCACCTGGAGTCTTTCCCTCCTGGCAGGTCACCTTCTCCTCCACCCAGGCCTTCTCCTCTGCAGCACAGCTGGCCCTGGACGATGTGGAATTCAGGAATTGCGGCTTCCTAAGTAAAGTGGCGGGCGGGGGGGGCTTCCTTTATCTCTTCCTGAACTTCTCTGCAGTCTCCTTTTCAAATAATGGCCTCTCCAAGGAGGTCCCGTAGGATGCTGTCTCTGTGATATGCAAGCCACTCTTTGCTTGCTCACGGCCCATGCAGGCTGGGGATGATGGGACTTGTGTTGCAGCACTTCTAGTGGTAGGAGAGACAGGCAGACAGACAATGGATCGCTGCAGCCAGTCCCCAAGGTAGAACTTGAATTCTTACGAATGAAGCAGGATGAATGCAGCCTAAAGGGACAGTCTGGAAGCCCCCACAGTTGGCTGCTTTGCTCAGAGGCCTCCGCCTGGTCTTTTGGCCCACCCGGCTCCTTTCCCCGTCCCTCCTCCTAGCTCCCCAGACGTGTGGCTCAAAGGCGTTCCACTGCCAGCAGGGTGGCTGCATTGCCGCAGACCGGGTGTGTGATGGCACCGCAGATTGCAGGGCTGGTGAGGATGAAGACGAGCCTAAATGTGGTGAGCACTGGGGAGGGGAGGGGGGCAGGATCCCCTCCGTTTGGCCTTGGAGGCCCAGACATGCTGGGAGGGAGCCTCACCCTGAAGCCGGATGTGCAGGTCTTCAGATGGTAGTGCAGGGTCCTGAGGTGGCCGGGGAGGAAAGCTCCTGCTGTCCCCCTTGCGGTTCTCGTGCGAGGATCCTGAATGTGATCTCATAGATCACGTTGACAGCAGAGGCTTGTGGCTTCTCTTGAGCAACCTGCAGGCCTCTTTCCTCTCGCCCGCTCTGGCCAGCCCAGTCGCAATTCCCCTGCCATTCTAAACTGAGTAGCTGGCAGGCCTGCCAAGGAGAGGCTGGCTGGGGTGCCTCTTCTCTTGAATAGCCTTGGGTTCCAGAGAGCTCGGGAGTGATGGTGGTGAGGGCCCTGCTCCTCTGTGCCCCTTGCCCTACTCCAGGCTGAGCTGATTCGCTTTGGGGTTTCACTCTCGAAAGCCAGGGGTCTTTCCCCCCAGGCAGGCAGGCTGTCTGTCGTTAGGTCGGTCCATGGTCTGAGAAGGGCCAGCATGTGTATTTGTCTCCCCCCCCACCCACCCCCCGTAGCCACCTTCACAGCGTGTTCCTTTGAGGATAACTGGTGCCAGTGGACGGTGGTACCCAACACGACTCTTCCCTGGCTACGAAACTCGAGTTTCCACCTGGGCTTTCCGCCTGCCGGGCCCTCACGGGATCACAGCACCAACAGCCGGGAAGGTGAGGAAGCAGGAATGGCTGTGTTTGTCTGAGAATGCAGCCTCGGTTCAGAAGCGCTGCGGCTGCAGGAGGCGCCTCTGGACTGCTCAGGGTCTCTACTATCCTTAGAGCGCAAGACTTTGACCTTATTCCAGGAGAAACATCGCACGCACACACACACACACACACACTCCCCCCCCGCCCCCGCTGCTTTCTGCCTTGAGGGAGTTTGTATTTTTACTCAATCACTGCAGATCAGTGAGGCAATAAAAATCCACAGCTCCACCCGAAGTAGTCAAGACAGGCCCTGCTGCTTTCTGCCCCTTTTTATTTATTTATTTATTTGTCAATCATATATAACAGGTAAAAGTATAAACATAATTTGGATACATGAAAAGAGTAAGTAAAAAGGAATATTAGGACAGGGATGGAAGGCACGCAGGTGCACTTATGCACGCCCCTTACAGACCTCTTAGGAATGGGGTGAGGTCAACAGTAGGCAGTCTAAGCTTAAAGTTTTGGGGGTTTGGGGAAGAAACTAAAGAGTCAAGTAGTGCATTCAAGGCATTGACCACACTGCTCTGGGCTGCCCTGAGAGAAGCCTGTGGCTCTGGCAGTCCGTGGGAGGGGGCTCCCGAAGGGGAAGGGCATGGGAGGGGTGCTCTGGCCCCTCTTGCTGGCTTCTGTGCTTGGAGCCCTTTTGTCCCCTGGCTCCGTGTGCCAGTCAAGGTAGACCATTCTGCTCTGGATTTGGCCGTCCTCCTGGAAGGGAAAAGATCTGCTGGGGTCACCCAAAGCCCCAAGCCTCTCCGGGCAGAGTTAACGTTTCCAAGGGTTGGAGTCAGTCAGGTGTGGCCTGCCGGAGGAGAAGACCAGCCGACATCCCTGCACAGCTTGCTCCATTCATTGCAGGCTTCTTCGCATATGTCGGGACCCAGAAGCTGGAGCTGCACGAGGGAAGAGCTCGGCTGAGCAGCCCAATGCTGGCCCCGGACGCCAACCAATCCTGCTACGTGAGTCGCCTGACCGTCCCTCAGGCCACAGCTGGGAGAGTCTTGGAGGTTTCCCTTCTTGCTTGTGGTCAGAGCAGTCCCTTTGCCTCTCTGTCTTGAATCCCCCTCTGGGGGTCTTCCCCCAGAAGGGTGGGTAAGAAGGAAACCCCTCTGTGGCTTCCCAGAGAGCAGAAGCCTGGGTCGCCTCAAGCCCCCCGTCCTGCCTGGAGTTGCTTGAATCCAGTGGCAGGTGAGGAAATGGAGGCTGGGGTGCCCCTCCCTCCCTCCCATCCAGTGACTTTGGCTGGCTTTCTTTCCAGCTGGTCCTCTACCTCCACCTGCATGGCTCAAACAGCAACAGCCTTAACGTCTATAGCCAGACTGTGGAAGCCTTGCAGCTCGTCTGGAGCCGCACGGGGGACCTGGGCAATTACTGGTTCCGGGAGAAAGTGGATTTCGTGGACACGTTGAAGATGTTCAAGGTAGACGGAGCCCAGGTGCCCGAACCTCCCAGGTGGAGCAGGCTGATGTGGGCAGTGGGAGGCCGCTGGTAGCCCCGGGCTCCAGCTCTGACCCTGTTATTGCCCTGCATCGATCAGCTTGATTTTGATTTTCCTCCCAGATTGTCATCGAGGGCAGGATTGGAAGGGAACAGGAAGGAAGCATCGCTCTAGATGACCTTCATCTGTCTCCTGGCTGCAAGTTGGTGCAGGACAGTGAGTAGGAGAAGTAGGATGGCCGGCTGAGCAACGGTTGAAGCCCTGTCCTGTCCCGTCCCCCCCCCCCCCGCTCTTGTCGGAAGCCCCGGGGTAGCAAGGCCATCTCAGACGGGCTCACAAACTATCTGAAGGGAGGAGGGGGGGGCTCTTGAAACGCCTGCAATACCCGAGCCCCCTCGGAAGCCCTTTGACTGGACCTGTCTCTTGCACTGAGGTCTTGGTCTTCGGTCCTTTTCAGACCAGCTCCCGACTCCTGCCGCGCTGGAGCCCTCCGGCCCTTGCCCCGAGGGGCAGTTCGCGTGTGACCAGGGCAAGCGATGCCTTCACCTCCAGCTGCTCTGTAACTTTAAGGCCGAGTGTGACGACGCCTCTGACGAGCAGCAGTGCGGTAAGGGACGGGGCAGCCGGAGGCGGAGGAGCCCTTTCACTTTCCGCTGGGGGGGGGCGGGTTGAAAAAAGCAGTGGCTCGGTGTGCAGGGATTCTTTGAAATGGCAAAGCCAGACTGGGCCATGGCCTTCCCAATGTGGGACCCAGGCCCAAGTAGGTAGTAGGAAACTCAGTCAGTGAAAAAACAAACTTTATTCGAACAGCTGAGAAATACTTCATTCCCAGTGTAGTTCAACTAAATTAAAGCAAATTCCTCCCAACACAAATTCCTCAGTTCTCTTGCAAACCTTGGTCCAATTAGGCAAACTGCCAAAGGCCTTTCTTGGCAAACATTCAGAAGTCACAAATACAAAAATAAATGCAAGACCTAGACGAAGCAGAAGATGCAGCTACCAACGTTGTTTTCCGGCAAAGAGTCCAAACGGCATTGGCCTGTTTTAAGCCTTATGGGAGGGGCCAATCATCTCTTGGCCCTACTCCCGAGTCATCCTCTTTGCTTGAGCTGCTCTTGCCTTCTGGTAGCTCCTCTCGTGTGCATTAGGAACAGGCTCCTCCTGTTCCTCTGCCTCACTACTATCAGTCTCTGGAGGCTCCGGAGTCCTCACATCATTCCCTGATGGCCCTGGCCCCACCTCTGCCTCCGACACAGAGCCCTCATCCGGGCCTTCCCAGGACTGGCCCACACTCTTCCTCAGCCTCATTGCTGTCCAATTCCGTTGCCAGCTCTGCAGGCTGCTGGCGGACTACAACACAATGGGGATCCCTGAGCCTCTTTCCTCCACCAGCTCCTGAAGAGCAGCGTTGTGTCGAGCCTGTCAGTTAACGCCTGCCCTTGAGATGCAAATCTCGATGCCTTCCCCTCTAGGAGGGACCAATTTTGCCAAGGGCCCCGGGGGTTGGATGGACATCAGCGTCGGCCGCCTGCGATGGACTACTAGCCGGCTCAGTCCTGTGGGTAAGAGGGTCGCAGGAACATGGCCCTGCCAGGTTAGAAGTGGGACTGGGGCCATGCCATGGAGGAGGAGGAGGAGGAGGAGGAGGATGGGGTTGTAGCTGTCTTCTGGTTGACCCGGGGCCCACCATTATTCTCTTCCTCCTCAGGGCCAGCTTTCAGTCTGCAGGAGGGCTCTGGGCAAATGTTCTCCATGGCCCGGGCTACTACTCCTGTGTTGGGCCCTTCGGGTTTAGGCTGTGTGCTGCAGATGGACTTCACCACTGGCCCAGAAGGTACAGGTGCTGCCTTTGTCTCCTTGGCACAGCCAAATGCTGCCCGGCACTGAAGCCACCGCCTGCTTCTCTCCTCCCCATCCTGCAGGCTTCCTCGCCCTTGCCATCGCCGATGGGAGCCTGGGCACCCACTGGTGGGCTTGGTTTGCCCAGAGCAACGGGACCACTTCCTGGGCACCGGCCACAGTGCCTCTGGGCGCAAGAAAAAGGCCCTTCCAGGTAGGGGGGCTGTCTCCAGTCCCTTGGTGGGGCCTGGGATGAAGGCCGAGGGGAGGCTGCCACTTGGGGGGCAGCTGCACTGGGAGGAAGGAAGAGCAGAGAGCTGCAGGTGAAGCCATTGCCCTGTTTCTTTTTCCTCAGCTTGAACTGCTTGCCAGGGCTGATCTCGGTGGCTCCTGGGGGGCCTTGCCACTTGCTGTCAGCAATATCTCCTTTGTGAACTGCAGCGCCGAAGCCCCAGGCTCAGGTACCAGCCCCTGCCTGCCCTGCCCCTTCGGTTTATAGAGAAGAAAACTTGTGCTGCAGGCGTTGGGGGTGGGGGGCATTCTTTGCCTCATCTGTTGACTGTGGCTGATCTGGGAAAGATCCCCAGCGATAGCCTTGCTGCTTGTTCTTCCCCAGCCCCCCAGGCAGGGCTGTCCTGCAATTTTGAGACCGGCTGGTGCAGCTGGTATCTGGAGCAGAACGATGGCTTTGAATGGAGGCTGAGCAAAAGCCGAAGAGGGGCTGTGGACCACACCATAGGCACAGGTAGAGTCACAGAGTGGCCGTAGTCTGGCTGGCATGGGTGGTTGACTTTGAAGCCCCGGGGGGCTCGGAGGTCCACCCAGAAGCCTCAGTGGACTCCGCTCCTGCCAGGAACAGGTCATCAGCCCCGGGAATGACCTTTCATTTTCTCTTGCTCAAAATGATGTTCTTGCTCAGAAATCAGAAGCATTTTAGAAAGACGAGCCGTGAGCCAAATAGACCCAAATCTAATTCACAATTCCCCAAGCTGTCTCTCTTCAACAAAGCTCAAAGTCCTGCACTATTCTTACCCGACATAAATGGCGAAAATAAAAGGTCAGATAAGGAATGGAAGCCACTGGGAGTCAGTCGTGGAGCCCTTTGCTGTCCGGCCAGCCAGCATTTTGCAGTTCCCCTCTCCTCTTCAACAGGCTCTTTCCTGTTTGCGGATCCTGGTGGAGCCTGGAATCCAGGCTGGCGTGCCCGGCTCGTTTCTGCTCCCCAGGCGGCGGCTGCTTCAGCCGCTGTCGAGGCCTTCTGTCTTTCCTTCTGGTATCGCATGGATGGCCCCCAGATTGGTAAGCCTTCAGACTCCCCTGCAGGAGCTGCTGCCTCTTGCTCACCCTCCAAAGAGGTGGCCGGCTAGGAGCGGAGGGGTAGGTGGGTGTGTGTGTGTCAGATGGCGGTTAAGCTGTTCTAGCCCCGCATTAGAGAACAAGCCTGCAGGTGGGCAATAGTGGCCCCCTCCCCTCCCATCTTAGCAGCCTTCGCTCCATCTTGTGCAGAAGGCTCAGAGGTGAGCGAGGGCTTCCCAAAGAAGGCCCTCACTCTGGATCCTGCCGCCTTTCTGAGCTGTGTTGCAGTTGTCCGGGAAACGCTTAAATCTTCCCGCCATCTTCCGTCTGCTGGCCTGAGTGATCTTCTGTGATCGGAGGCTCCGTGATCTTCCAGCGAGCCTTCCGTGAGTGAAGACGGCATCCTGAGTGGTTTCTCCAGCATGAAAGAACAGCTGTGTGGCCCCCTTCAGAACGTTTACACGCCCAACACAGATGCATAGACAGAGAATTTGGTTTTGCAGGGACCCTGGCCCTAAAAGTGAAGGAGGCTGGAGAACCGGAGCAGGTGCTTTGGACCAGGAGGGGGAGCCACGGGGCAGTTTGGCATCCAGCATCCTCCTCCATTTCCCCCAAGCCTGGTCAGGATTACCAGGTAAAAAGACCCTAACCCTCTCCTTTGCATGAAGAAGACCCAGAGCGCGGAGCTGATCTCGGGAACATCTTGGAGGAGTTAGGTTGATGCGGCCTCTCCTTGTCAACCAGACAGCTGCTCACAGCGCTGTGTCCCTTTAGGGTGGGGTCTCAAAATAAATAAGCCCTGTTCTGAATCGAGGAAGAAGCAAGAAGAGTAGAATTCGGACTGGCTAGATCCCTCTGGATAGGTTTCTTCCCCAGATTAGAATAGATTTCCCTGTACCGTTGAAAGTCTTCCGCAGATTCCAGCGGGTGTCATTCTTTTCTTGATGCCCTGAGGGCTAGAAACTTGGGTCTGCAGAAGGGAGTCAATAGTTCTAGCTCTCTGAAGCGGCTTTTGCCACCTGTCCTGCAGGTGATCTTTGAGGCTCTTCGGGATGGCTTCCTGGGGAGCATAGCTTTGGATGACCTCATGGTGACGCCTGGGGCCTGCCCGGCCCAGAGGCACTGCTCCTTCGAGGGTGACGAATGCGGCTTCTCGGGCCCCAAGCAGCAGGCATGGCAGCGGCAGAGTGGCACCGGGGGCCAGGGCCCTCCCGTGGATCACACCATGGGCGAGCCGAAAGGTAGTGGGCAGCAGGGTGCGCCTTTTTGTCCCTGGGGAGGGTGGGGCTTAGAAGCCCTGCAGGGAGACCTGAGAAACACTTTGGGGCACCTGCAAATGAGGCATGCCAGATGTGGGGCCAAATTATAGCCTGGCTCAGGAAGGCAGGTAGTATGTGCTTTACTAATAGCAGGTATCACCCTTGAAGATTTTATTTAGGCGCCTTACTGTTTTCCCCCTCCCTCGCAGGGCATTACATGATCCTCCAGACTGGTGCAGACAATCTCCCTTTGGGGCAGGTGACTGTCCTGCGCTCTCGCGCCTTCCCTCCTCTGCTCCGCACCCACTGTGTCTCCTTCTGGTACTACCAAAGCGGCAGTGAGCCAGGTGAGCAGGCAGTGGCGCCATCTGCACTCTCGGCGGTTTGGGGTGCGAGTGCTGCAAGAGCCTGATTCACGGTGCCAAAGACCTCAACTTGCTTCTTGCCCCCCACAAGTTAACACTGGCATTGCCCTTCCTCAGAGACACAGCAGAGGGCAGTTGCAGTCTTCGGGCTCTATTTATTTATTTATCAAATTTTTTATACCGCCCTTCTCCGAAGACTCTTCTGCTCTGTTGGTTGCTCCCCATAGGATCCTTGACTGCTTACGTGGAGGAGGAAGAGGAGAAAGAAGAGGGAGCAGAGACAGAGACGCTCAGTCTGGATCCGACACAGGGGGCAGCCTGGCGGTATGGCAGCTTTGTGGCAAAGGTCCACGGGAGATGGCAGGTGGGCACGGTGGCCTTTTTGAACCTCAGCAAAATGTCTCTCTTGCCTGGAAACAGTCTGAGCTGGCTGGCCACGAGCCTCTTACGCCATCTGTGTTTTCCGTGAACAGGTGGCCTTTGCAGTGACAGGCACTGGCGGAGAGCCAGCCTCTTACATCGCCCTCGATGACATCTTTGTGAAGGAAGGCAGCTGCTCTGAACCAGGTGAGGGCAGCTTCAGTCTCACCTGCTCCCATTTCCCCTCTTTTAGAAAGAAAAAGGAACGTTATGGGCACAGTGGGGGGAGACCCCATCTCGAAGCACACCAGGCCAGAGCATGGTCTCCTTTCTACTTGGAAAAGTTGTGGAGGGGGGGGGGACCAAGGTCAAAGGTAACCGTGTGGTCCTTTTGGCCCAGCCTCTTGTGACTTTGAGTCAGGCCCCTGTGGCTGGAGCAAGCCTCACGGAGACTGGTACAGCTGGGACTGGAAGGAAGCAGCCACCACGTTGCGCTCTCCATCTCCCAAGGAAGACCACACCCTTGGCACCAATGCAGGTTAGTGCTCAGTCCCTGGGGTCGCACGAGAGAAGCTTGGGCTGCCAGGAGGCGTCTGCTCCTGAACACTCGCTGAACCAGCAAAGGGGCTGTGAGTAAGAGGAGTTGGTGGCTCCAGTTTGATGGAAATTGATTAGGCTTGCCTAAGTTTTGGGCTCCGATTATCCATGAGTTATTCAATAATCCCGACACAAGGAAACTGAAGTCGTGGACTTGCTCCATTTAGTGGTTTAAATTCCCCCAGAAAAAGCCCTAAGTAGCTCACAGATCCGGCGAAACCCTGCACTCTCGAGCCCTCACCCTATTCATGCGCAGGGCCACAATGAAGGACAGGCGCGCTCTGGACCATATTTCCTTCCTGCTGTTCAGCTTTCCCTTTGTAGGTCACTATGCCTACGTTGACCTGGCAGTGCTGAGCTTGGGAAAGAGCACCGCACGCCTAGTGAGTGAGCCCCTGGCACCCACCACGGGCTCCTGCCTGCAGTTCCACTACCACATGGACTTCCTTGGCCACAGCTGTAAGTCAGGCAAGGGGTCCTCCTCCTGGGGTGTGTGCCCCCCCCAGACATGGCATCCTGCTGGAGAAGTGGCATTATTAAAGTTCATTTAGCAGGCTCCTGGTTAGAGGAGAGAAACCGCAAGCAGGGCTGGGTCATTGGTGGGGGAGGGAGGAGCCTGCACTTGGGTCTCCAAGCTGACCTTCTCCGCCCCCTGCATTGCCAGCTCCTGCAGAGCTCACAGTGAGGCTGAGTGGGGCGCAGGGGGAAAGGGTGATCTGGACTGACAGAGGCCATCAGAGCTGGACTTGGATGAACCGAACGCTCCTAGTGACCAGCCCTGTGGAGTTCCAGGTATTCTGAATTCAGCCTCCCTCCCTGGACCCGAAGGAAGAGGCAGCCAGCAACGCCAGGTTTTGGGACCGGGCCTTTGAGCCCCAGACATCTGCCTCCCCTTGCCACACCCCTCATACCGCCTCTTCCGAATTAGGGGCTTCACTGCACCCCACATCACGACGTCGGCTGCAGTCTTTTGATGGGTCTCTTTGACCCTCCATGAATCCCACCCCTGCCTCTTCCCTGCCTCGGTTTCCCATCGTGTCCTTCTGAGCCTGAGTGCAGCTCTCTTCCCTTCAGATCATCCTGGAGGCCAGCAGTGGAGCCTGGCCGAGCTCAGGGGTGATTGCGCTGGACGATCTCCACTATGCAGCTGGGCCGGACTGTGCCTCTCCCCAGGCAGACCAAGCGGAAGGTCAGGCCCTCAAGTGAAGTCACAGCTGTGGGCGATCCCTGCAGGGGCCACCTTGAGCTGGTCGGAAGAGGCTCTCGCCATTCCTTTTTTGCCTTGGCAGAGAGCAGCAGCCCCCTCCCAGTATCGACCATCGCTATAGTGGCTAGTGTGGTAAACCCCGTCCTGTTGCTGCTGATTGCAACCACCTGTTGCCTGTGGAAGAGGCGAGGCAGTCGGGAAAGGATGGTGGAGGAGGACGGCAACGAGCAGGGTTTTGACAACATCGCCTTTCGAGATGTAAGGGCTGTGGGGGGGAGGGGCACATGACCCTCTGCTCTCCAGCCAGGCGACTTTTAACTGGGATTGATGGCTGAGTGGGAGCTTCCTCTTGACCCTCCAAGCGGACTGACTCCTCCCTCAAGGCTGTCTGTGCGGCTTCTCCCAATCTCTTGGCTGCCAGCTAAGGCCAGCCCGTCTCTGCCCTTGGCTTCCAGGACAGAATCATCTTGCCCCAGATGGCTCCTGACCCAGCAACGTCCTAGGCTGGCCCCTGCCTTCCCCGTCCGGTCTTGAATCAGCCTATGTTGCTTTGGAGAGGCAACCGGAGCGACTCCAATAAAGGGGAATCCTTGAGACACAGTTGAAATCGGTCTCTTTTCTTGACCAGAGATAGGCAGACATTCACCACGGTTGGAACCAATGTGGGTTGCTACTGGTTTGGGCGAACTGGTAGCGGTGGTAGCAGGAGGCTCCCCCCCACCTGGCCAGACGCTTCTGTGCATGCGCAGAAGCATCGCGAGCGCGAGCAAACTGGTAACAAACTAAACTGAAACCCACTACTGGTTGGAACGTCCCATCTATGGCTACTCAGAAAGCATTTCAACTCACCACACGAGGAAATTAAAATAAACCCGATAGGAGTGTCAGACACAGGAACACTGGTTTAACCTCTTGTGTGAATTCACTGGGTTGCCATCCAAGGTACTCCTTACTCAGATGATCCTTGCTTTCATGGGCCACAAGCAGCCCCCTCCCCCAAAAGCCTCGATCGGCACCCCCCAAACAAGGTACTTGCCTCCCTTCACACGATCCTCTGCTGGAAAGAGGCTGGTGGGCAAGTGACAGGAGAGTGTGTGTGTGTGTGTGTGTGTGTGTGTGTGTGTGTGAGAGAGAGAGAGAGAGAGAGAGAGAGAGAGACTCCTCTTTACTGAAAGTAGGTCTGGACTTTTTTTCCTCAAAACTATCAGTTGGAAAAAAACATCTCCAAAAGCAACACAGACGATTGAAAGCCTGGATAAAAGCAGCCACTGCGAAGGGCCCTGAAGCAACCATGAACGCCATGGACCGCTTTCCACCATCGTGGCCCCCTCCCCACTGGAACCAAGGCAGGGGAGCTGGCCTCGCTTCTTGCACCCCGCCCCCTTCGAAACGGCCCAGGGGGGCTTTGGAAGCCCCAAAGATGCCGACAACTTTTCTTTCTTGCCCCTGGCAGATTCAGATGCTTTATTAGGATTTGGATACTTTGAAAAAGGAAGGCAGGAATGTCGGCTGTGAGAGGTTCGTTGATTCACAACAGGGTTGAGATTTTGGAGATTTCAGCCTTGCAGAGACACCCTGGCCATGCCAGAGGAGCAAACGGCCAGGCGAGATCAGTCGGGGCAAACTGATTTCGAGGCTTTGTCATCACTTCCCTTTGGGGGCCTTTTCGAGGGGCCTGCCGATGTCCCGCCCTCGGAGCTTAAGTCCTGGAAAAGAGCAAAGGGGCAGGAAGAGAGTCAGCATCTGAGCAGCCCGGTGAGGCGGAGAATCTTGGTCGGCTGCGAAAGCACTTGCTGCCGCAGGAGAGGCCTTGGGGAGCTTCTGCACCGTCATTTGTGGCACTGTGTGCGGATGCCAAGCCGGGCACGAAGCCGGGCATTCGGGCCACAGCTCAGCCACGCAGAGGCGGTGTGTTGCGGCGCTCACACTCACCGATGGCTCTCTCGATCTTGCCCAGCACCTGGTTGTTGGGGATGGCCTTTCCGGACTCGTAGTCTGCGATGACCTGGGGCTTCTCGTTGATTTTCTGCAGGGGGAGAGCCAGGCAGCTGCATGGAGCAGAAGGGACGGGGTGGGGGGCCTTCAGCGAGGCCCGGCCCTTCCACCCTGCCGGCCGCTTACCGTGGCCAGGTCCTTCTGGGTCAGCCCGTTGTTCTGCCGGCCCTGCTGGATCACCTTGCCCACCTCCAGCGGGACCCGGTCGTGGTGCAGCTCCTCGGTCTCCCGGTCCAGCTTGGCCGTGTTCTTGGTGATCGAGTGCTGCTTGTTCTGCCCTGCGGCCCCTGCGGGGGAAGGAGCAGCGCCGGCGGCGGTTGGGGAAGGGGCCTCGTCTCGGAGGGGCTCCGGCCGGCCGGCCTGCCCGCCCCCCTCCCGGGAAGGAGCCGGAGCGGCTTCGTTAACGAGGGCGCCTTTGGCCCGCTCGCCCGCCGGCGACACCTACACTTTTTGGAGGTCTCCACGTCTTCGCCTCTCCTCTGAGCCGCCAGCACAGCCTGAAGAGCAACGGGAACGTTACCGGCCCGTGGAAGGAGACCCGCCCCGCTTCCTCCGCCGGGCGCCAGCCGAGCCCCCCACCCCAGAGGGGGCCTTTCTTTCTTGGCCGGCAGGGGGCGCCCTGCGAGCGGGACGGGCTGCTGCTCTCCGGCCCGGAACTAGGGAAGGGCGAGGCGCGGCCCCTCCGCGGATCCTGTTCCAGCGACTCCGGCGGGGGCCTTCCCACGGAACACGAGCCGGAAGCAGCCGGGCAGGCTGAGCGCGCCCGATCGGGGCGGAGAGGAAGGCCCGGGAGACCCCCGCAAGCGAAGCCCATGCAAATAAGGGCTTGGTGGGCGTGCCTCCCGATTGATTGACGTGGGCTCTACGCAGACACTCCTCCCACCGGGAGATGGGCGGGGATTGAAGAGGCTGCGCACGCGCGCTCCTGCCTACCCTCTCACCTGCTTCGATTTGGCTTGAGCCGCGCTGGGGCCCTTCTTGCGCAGCACCGTCACCGTGTCCCAGTCGCTCTCCGCCATGGCGTCTCTGGTTCCTGCCTCCGCTTCTGCTTCTGCCGCCGCCTCTTCGCTGCTCAACCTCCGCAATAGGCCGTCCCTCTCCCCGTTCCCTCCCTCATCCCGTCTTTCCCTCGCGAGGGCGGAGCGCGCAGCAGCCCCATTGGGCTGTCCCGGTGCCACTCAAGACCGAAACCTCAACGGGATTGGCTGAGGAATAAGACTCCTCCCTTCGACGGGGGCTCACGACGTCACAATAACTGTCACGCCTCCACACCGGCTGTTTTGAAGTCCTTTAATAGATCAGCTCTTTTGTCGATCAAGGCACTCCGTCCTAGGATTGGCTGAGAGAAGGGAGTTTTCTGCAAGGCTGTCCCTGGAAATTCTCCCAGAAACCCCTTCGTAGTAGGTTGTACATCCAGCCTTTCATGATGCTCTGTCGTACGATTGGCTGGAATGACAAGAGGCGGTGCCCCTCCTCTCCTGAGGGAGGTACAGTAATCCGAAAGCGACGACAGCCCTCAGACTCCTTCCAGGAGCATGCGCAGAAGGCGCCTGGCCGGCCGGTCAATGTCTCAATCTTAGACGAGAATCCAATTTGCCAGGGAAGCTTCGCTTCTTCGCAATGACGCGCCGCCTGTCATCCCCCCTCCAACCCGCCGGACCGTCTCTGCCCTCCGTCCCTCCCTGCAGGGGTCGGCCAAGGACGGCGTACCAGGAGGGGAGCCAAGGGCTTCCTCAGCAACTCAGCTCTTTTCTCTCAGGTGGCCTCAGAAAGCCGCGATCTAAATTGCAGCGGATGAACCGTCGCGAAGAACGAAGCTCCCCTCTGGGAATGGAGGCGAAAGGAAGGCGCTTCGATCGGAGGCCCGGCCGACTCGCTTGAGGCGGCACCACCCTCGGCGAGGAACGCGGAGCTCCCTCACTAGCGGCCTTTCCGCGCGCCGGACAGCTCCGCCGGGACCACGCCCCCGAGCCAATAGCAACGGGGGGCGGGGCTTCGGAGGCTGCGGCGCCCGGGCGAAGGCAAATGGCGGAAGCGCTGGGCGGAGCTTCGGGGACTTCCGGTCGGTGTTTGAGTGGCCGGACGCGGCTCCGGGTGAGTGGGGGGGTGGTGAGCGCCGCGGTCGCAGAGCGGGCCTCTCCGCGGGGGAGGGCAGGGGGGGTCCCCCGGGCGCTCGCTACAGCCGCTCCGGCCTTCCCGCGCAGGGGCCTGGAGGGGGAGGCGGGGGGTCTGGCGGGCTCTCCCTCCTCCCTGTAGCGCCTGTCGGCCCGGCTCGGAGGGCTCCGCGGGGCGGCACGTGGCTCCCGGCCCTCGGCGGCTTCCAGGGGCTTTCCAGAGGCGGGAGCTCCTCCCCCTGCCCGGCCCTCCCTGCCAGGCCGGAGGAGCCGCGGGCGGGGGAGTGCCGGCCGCGGTAATGCCCGTTGCGGATCCGGGGCGGCGTCGGCAGGGATCGAGAGGCCGGGGAGCCCCTCCGCCCAGCCGGACGGTTCCCCGACGGGCCCCCCTGGATGCTCCGTCCCGGCCCGCCGGTGGCTGCGGCTCCTTTCGGGGTCCTGAGGCGGTGAAAGCGCGGAAAGGCGCCGCCTGGTCCCCGGTCAGGACACGGGCCGGACTCCGGCTGTAGGTAGGTGGGAGGCCGGCCGTCCCGGAGCCCTCGGAGCCGGGCAGCGTTTCAGCCGCTGCTCCGCTCTCCCCGCCGCCCTTCGGGGTGAGTCTCTCCCGGGGCGCCCCGGACAACGCAGCGGAGGCTCAGCTTTGCCCCGCTGGGTTCAGCCCCGGCTGCAACAGCAGCAGCAGCGGCAGCCTCCGCCAAAAGAAGGGCTTGAGACGGAGGGAAGGGAAGGCAAGCTTCAGCCAGTCCGGCCGGTGCAGGAAACGATCTTCCGTCTGCCGACCAGAAAGTTGAGGATGGGAGACGGGATAAACTGGGGGCTTCGGTGGCTGGAAAGGGGAGCCCTTTTGCGGGAGAGGAGACGCTGCCTGTTGTGAGTGAGGGTCCTCGGGGCCACAGAAGGAGGCGATCGCTTTAAAGGGGTGGGCTGAGCCGGCAGGGTGTGTATGTGGAGCTGCCTTCGGAGCTGGTGCAGTCGTCCTTAGCCTTTGGCTCCAAAGGCAACTTGGCTAAAGCAGTCCACCACCCCTGCCCCTGCTGGCTCAGCCCACCTGGAGACCTGCTCACAAACTGCTGTGGATGATGGATGGCAGCCTAGCAGATGGCTGAGCCGCTTCAGCCAGGGCCCTTTGGAACCAGCCATTGCCCAGTTGGGAGCAGGGCCGGCAGCCCTAAAGCCGCAGCGGAGGGTTAGGTTAACCGATAAAGAGAAAGCCGTTTTTAACATGGAGCTGAACTGTGGCCGTTGTTCTTCCTTCCAGGGTTGTGAAGGCTACGCAAACAGGCTGGTTCACATGGCATCGGCCAGCGCAACCCCTCCTGGCTCTTTGGACGTAAACCAGCCAGGCTTCCCCAAGGAGATTCTGGGCACTGAACTGGTGGGCAAGTACCTGTGTTCAGAGTGCCGGAACATTTTGCGGCGGCCATTTCAAGCCCAGTGTGGCCATCGCTACTGCTCCTTTTGCTTGAAGAAGATTCTAAGGTGTCTTTGGCTTGCTTTGCTTTGCAGATGGAGAAAGTGTGCTGGGTTTCAAATGCTCTCCCCTGAGGACCAACTTTATGCTGGCAAAGATTATTACCCCAAATTCTTTACACCTTGCCAAGAGCCTGAGGGGAACGGATTCCTCCCATGGCTGACAGCTCAGCTGGCAGTCCCTTCCGGCTTTGGCTCTTGACATTTTCCAAGGTGTGAAAGATCTCTTAGGATCGCCCCACATGCAGTTTCGCCTGCTTAGTTCTGAACCAAATTCTCACCCCAGAAAGAAACTGCTACATCTTTTTCATAGCCTCTCCACCTCCGTCCCCCTGCAGAAAGAAAGGAAGCAAGTAAATCAGTCTTTGCAGCAAAAGGGAGCATCTGCTTAATTATACCCAAGAGAGGCTGTCTATCTCCTGCCAGTTTGGGGATTATTCCTGTTGCTTCAGGAGTTATAATACGGAGGGCATCAGCTGCACACCTCAGGATCAGTCAGAAAAGGAAGGGTGGTTCTTCCAATCATAAACAATTCTCCCCTGTGGGGGTGGCCGACAGCTATGCAATCAGTTGGAGCCAAACAAGGCCAACTGCACACGCTCAGAGAAACGCTGAATGATGTCAGGGCAAAAAATGCAGCCGCGTTCCTAGTTCAGGTGGCTTGTCTTGCTGGGGAATGGCTGGCCCAGTTGACTTGGGAGGGTCTCGGGGTTGTTCTCACGGTCTTCCTCTTCCTCGCCAGCTCAGGGCCCCAGAAGTGTGCAGCCTGCCTTCAAGAGGGGTTGTACGAAGAAGGTGCCTCGATCTTGGAAACAGGGGTGGTAAGTGCAGCCCCCTCGAGTGGAGTTTTGTCCAGCTGTTCTTCCAGGCAGCTCAGAGGGTGGAGGAGCTCGGTTGGGTCAGATGGGGGCCCTTGAAGTAAAGGCGAAGGGAGGTTCCCCCTCCCTCTGTTTCTCTTCCCTTTGAGGCACCTCGGTGCAAATTCTTGGCATTCCAAGCCGGTAACTGGGACAGGAATGAAGAGGGACCATCCTGATCAGGGTTTCAGCCCAGCCAGTCAGTTGGGAGAGTACCCCCGCCTTGCCTTCTCCCAGTGAAACTTTCCAGTTGGGCTGGCTTGCTGGTTTGGCCACGGATTGTGCCAGAATTGGCAGCTGCTCCCGTGTTCTTTCTTGGCCAACCCCACAGACAAGCTGTTGGTGTGGAGTTGACCGGCCAGTCTTTTCTTTGCATCTCTGTACTTAATCCTTCCCTTCTTGCCCCTTTGAGGCTTTCCCAGATAACGCAGCTCGGCGGGAAGTGGAGAGTCTCCCGGCCATCTGTCCCCACCAAGGTTGCACTTGGAAAGGCTCCATAAAAGAATATGAGGTAAAGATCCCAGAAGGGAGCCTTAAGCAGCCCTCCCGTGTCTGAGCTCGGTGGAAACGGCGGGGAAAATTGGCCCTTCTTTGTCTGGAGGGTGGGGGCCCGTCGTGTCCCACCAGGACCTTTTGTCAGAGCTGTATGTGGGGCAGTGGCACCGTCTCCTGCTCCATGTGAATTTGGGGCACCCTGAGGCTTCTCTTGCGTGCTCTGTGCTGTCTGGGGCCAGAGAGAGTCTTCCATGCGACTTTGTCCTCCCCAAGCAGGGTCCTTTTCCCCCCACCCTCCACCAGACTTCCAGACGCTTCCCTCTCCCCCACCCCCCGTGCCCAGTTCCAAAGTCTGCATGGAGGCTTCATGAAGCCGAGGGAGAACTGGCAGCCCTGGGTCTGAGGAGACTGCGCCACGCTCTGGGCAGGGGAGATGGAAGGGCCCGAGTTAGTTCTCTGGCCAAAGACTGAAGCCCACTTCCTCTCCCTGAAGAGGCCCCTCACATCCCCCCCTCCTTCACCTCTCTGCCATGGCCCAGTGGAGCAAAGTCTTCTCCAGCCCCCCTCCTGCACTTCCCATGGAGAACCAGAGAGTAAATCTCAGTTAGGCGCCTGTCTTGCTGTGTCTGCAGCTGGGCTGCGTGCTTTGAATGTCAGAGCTTCCAGCCTGGAAAGTCCCTGGCGGAAGCCTGCACAGTGACACCCTCTGGAAAGTCCCTAAAATACTTGCTGGCTATTCAACCCCCCCCCCCCCAGGACGGGGCCTGCTGGCAGCGCCTCTGCTCTGGGTCTGGTCTCTGGTTCTTGGGCAGCTTCTCCTGCCTGTCATCCGACACCAGCAAAGACAAGCTCCCCCCCCCCCGCCCACCTTTGACCGGCCGGCTGCCTTCTGGCGCTGCTTTTACTTTCTCTTTGGGTGGGGCGACACTGCAGGCTTGGCTCTGGAAAGTAAAAGTGCTTCCCTGCTACTTCCAGCCCTTTGAAAAGACCGTGAGGCCTGCCAGTGGTCACAGAGGTGCCTGGAAGAGCCTCAGTTGCATCTCCGCTTCCAGATGTGCGGCTTCCTGGCTTGGCTGGAGGTGGTTGCCTCTCTGCGAAGGGCCAACCCAAGATCCGACTTGGGAGGAGAGCAGCTCTCTCCGTCCATTCAGGTTCCAGGCCCAGCGGGGTGCAAATTGGCTCTCAGGAGAGTTCTGACTTCAGTGGGAGGCTGGAACATCTCAGCCAGGCAGGCCACCCAGCTCCCCTCAGTTCATTAGCCCAGCCAGGATATACAGAATACCACCTGCCTCTTCCCAATAGCAGCTTGTGTGCTTCAGCCCTCCCCCTCCCCCCACAAAAAACTGCAGGGTTCCTATCTGAAGCAGAGCAATGGGCCTGCCTCACTCCCGGCTGCCTCCCCCACCCACTGAGTTGATTTTGCAAACACAACAGTTGTAAAGGCTGTTGAAAATTATTATCGAGATCATTGGAAAATAAAGGAGCCCCAGCAAGAACAAGCTGGGTGGCCTTGAACTGATCCTCTCTGCAGCCATCAGATTACAGACATTCTTTGGGAGCAGAGTGTCAGCGCAATGGGGCTTTTGTGCCTCCCCTTTTGGGGTGAGTTTCCAGGCCCGGCGGCCGCTCCCTTCAAATGCAGCCTGCTTTCCTGAGCTGGTCTGGAGGGGCGTGGCTGGCGAGTGCCTTCCTTCGGCCTGCTGGCCATGCTGAAATGCCGGTCCTTCTGCTGCAGAGCTGCCACGAGGGGAGCTGCCCGGCCATGCTGGTGGCCTGTCCTGCGTGTCACAGCCTGGTTAGGCTGGACGAGAAGGAGCAGCACGCCGAGCAGGAGTGTCCCGAGAGGAGCCTCAGCTGCAAATACTGCCAAGCTCTTTTCCACTTCTCTGAAAGCAAGGTACGGGCCAGAGTTCACCCACCCCCCTACCCCTGAGAACTGCCCTAGGAAAAGCCAGGTGCATTATTGCAGCAGCAGCACTCAGAGGACAAAGGTGTGGCCTTGGTCTCGATTGCTCTGTTTCCCAGGCACTAGAGCTCTGCCTGCCTGCCTGCCTGCCTGCCTGCCTTCTTTCCTTCCTTCCGGGCAGCCTAGCCACTGAGTGCCGGCTGTGGAAGGCCAGCAATGTCCTTGGAGGAGGAGAGGTGAGGGCAGAATGTGAGCTAACCTGCAGCTTTGTTTTGCCAGGCCCACGAGGCCGTGTGCCCCAAACTTCCTCTGGCCTGCGAGGGCTGCGGAAAGATGATGATCCTCCGGGAGAAGGTCAGTAGTGAAGCCCTCGGCGTTAGCACCCCAACAAGGCCCCCTTGGGTGGCCCACCTTTCTACCCCCTGTGGTGGGGCGGGGCAATGACCTTGGCCTACCAGACGCCTCCCTCCACCAGCAGTGAGGCTCTGGGGGAAAGAGAGCAACCCAGTGTTTTTGAGATGGGCCCGTCACCCCTCACTCAGCTGTGAGATGGGGCAGAAATGACACCTTGTGGTGGGTGCAGGGATGTGCCTCCCGCTCCTTTTGAAGCTGCTCTTCTCTTCCACAGTTCCTGGACCACGTCAAGACCTGCAGCAAATGCAGAGCCCCCTGCAGATTCCAGCCGGTTGGCTGCACCCACCTGGTATTGCCGCTCGGGCTTCAAAGTGGAGGGGGAGGGGGAGGGGGAGGGGGGGTGGCATTGGAACAGCCCGTTTGGCCGCTTGGACGGCATCCCTGTGTCCCATCAGCCAGGCCCCCTCTTGGCCCGCCTGACTCTCCTGCTCTTCACAGATGGAGAACGAGAAGCTCCCCGAGCACGAGAGGAGCCACCTGGGCGAGCACCTCTACATGCTGCTGAGCTTCGTGCTGAGCTTGGGCTCTGCGTCCAGCAAGCTGGAGCCCCTGCTGGATCGCCTCTCGGCAGAGGCCGGCTGCATCCTGGCGGGGGGCAGGCCCCTGGTTCCGGAAGCGGAGCTGCCCAGCTCTTTAGAGCTGCTGGGAAAATGCGAGGCCCTGGAGAGGAAGACAGTCACTTTTGAGAACATCGTCTGTGTGCTAAACCGTGAGGTGGAGAAGGTGTCACTCGTGGCCGAAGCCGCCAGCCGACAACATCAGCTTGACCAGGAGAAGATCGAGGCCCTCAGTGCTAAGGTGGGATGGGGGTTGGTGGCTCCCTGGTGGTGAGACGTGGGGGGGGCATTCGGGGCGGGTCTCGGTCCCGCTTCCTGGCCTGGGCAAAGCAGAAGGGGAAGGGGTCACTTTGGGTGGCCTGAAGGGGGTGGTGGTGGCACAGGTTCAGCTGCAGGGCTCCGCACACACTCCTTCCAAGACTCTTGGCAGCAGCAGAGCTTCTTGGGAGCCCCGGTTCTGCCTTCCTGGTCCAGGTGCGGCAGCTGGAGAGGAGCATTGCCTTGAAGGACCTGGCCCTGGCTGAGATGGAGCATACCATCCAGGAGATGGAGGCAGCCTCCTACGACGGCATCTTCATCTGGAAGATTTCGGACTTTGCCAGGAAGCGGCAGGAGGCAGTCGCGGGGCGCTCTCCGGCCATCTTCTCCCCAGGTGGGAATGCCACCCGGGGAACATCCAGGCTCTGGTCTTGGGTGGACCAGGGGCGGGGGTGGGTGGGTGGGGCACAGGGGCTGCAGTCCAGAGAACAGGGTGGGGCAGGGCAGGGCAAGCCAAAGGAAACGGCCAGTGTCCTGCACGGCTTCCTCACAACTGCCTCCTACTCTGCTTGGCCAGCCTTCTACACCAGCAAGTACGGCTACAAGATGTGCCTGCGGATCTACCTCAATGGGGACGGCACCGGGCGTGGCAGCCACCTGTCTCTCTTCTTCGTAGTAATGAAAGGGCCCAATGACTCCCTGCTGCGGTGGCCTTTCAACCAGAAGGTAGGGTCCTGAGGGTCACAATGGGGGGGGGGGGGAGAGGCTGCTGGGCCTGCAGAAGTGGGGGGAGGGGTGCACTTGGCTTCTGAAGCTTCAGAGGAGGCCAACCAGAGCAGCCCCAGTGAGTGACCTCAAGGACAGAGGCCAAAAGGGATCCAGAGATGAGGGAGGCTACTGCCAGGTTCCTGTCTCCCCTGTAGGTCACCCTGATGCTGCTGGACCAGAATAACCGCGAACACGTCATTGACGCCTTCCGGCCCGATGTGACCTCCTCCTCCTTCCAGCGGCCCATCAGCGATATGAACATTGCCAGTGGCTGCCCTCTCTTCTGCCCCATTGCCAAGATGGAGTCCAAGAACTCCTACGTGTGCGAAGACACCATCTTCATTAAAGCCATTGTAGACCTCACAGGCCTTTAACGCCTTGCCCACTGGGGTCTCGGAGCACGGGGCTGCCCTGGGGGGTGGGGGCCTGGACCTGGAGGGCCCCCTGGGCAACGAGGACCTGGTGGACCTTTTAGCCTTGGACTGCCCCCTGGTCATGGGGAGTGGCTTGGAAGCCCAGGGGCCCCCCGAAGGAGGGGCCTTTTCTGGTCCCCCTGGTGGCTCCTCCCCTGCCTTGGATTGCTGTTGGCGGACTGGGAGGGGGTGGCCGCTACCTAGGCCAGAAAGGGGACCGAGAGGGGCTGGGCACCCAAAGGAAGGTCCAGCAGCTGGATTTGTGGCCAGTCTGGCAGGGGACCTTTACGGGCTGCTGACAGCGGAGCTGCTCCTGGCTAGCCTGTGTCCTCTGCCAGGCAATCCCCCTACCCGATCACGTTCTCTGGGTCTGGAGGCCTGGACACTGCAGGGAAAGTCACTCTAGCCGAGGTTGAGAAGGGATGGAAGGGTTCACGAGCAGAGATGAACCGTGGAGGGGTGGGGCGTTCCCAACAACAGAGACCTGGGAAATTTCTCCACTCCTCCTCCTCCACTGGTGGTGGCGCCGGGGGCGGCTCCTCTGAGGAGAAGCAAGGCCTGGCAGGAGTGTTGGGGTGATCCGAGGGGGTTTGGACTGTCCTGCTGAAATGCCCTTCCCTGGGCACATGAGAAAGCCGAATAAAACATTATAGAGACGAGAGCCCCGTTTTGCTCATCTTTGGGGAGAGGGGGTGCTGGGCTCTTCCCCTCCCAAAGGAAGATTTTCCCACCAGAGAGCAATCCCCCCACCACATGTCTTCTCAGAGGCAAGGGTGCCACCAGGAGGGCGAAAGGAGGCACTCCCGGATGCCAAAGATGCTCAATGCAAGAGCAACAACTCAAGCCAAGTTTATTAAGACCAAGCCATGCTGCACTGGGTAGCCAAGTTTGGCAGGGCGTGGAAGCTGCCCAGCCCTCCTCAAAAGTGCACATTCTTGAGCAGACACACAAAACAGGGTTCTTCCTGCTTCACAAAAGAAATAACCACCAGTCGTGCCTTCACATTTCCTCAAAAGCAAATGCGTTGCAGGGAACGTGGGCAATTTCCCCAAACCAGGGACGGGAGGCCACCCGTACTCCTTCCCAGGGGCTGGCAGGCTGCAGCTCCAAAACCTTTGGGGGGGGAGGGGGGCTCCTTGCCACCTGGGTCAACGAGAGCAGAGGCCCCGAAGGGAATCCAGCCCAGTGCCCAGCTATGTTTCTCTTACCTCCCCGTCAAGCAGAAATTCAGCAGGACCAGCACAGGTTTCCTGGCTCCCTTCATTCAAAGCCCAGGAGTCACATCAGAGGGTGGCAGCATCCTACAGGACTATGCCAGCCTGCAAGCAGAACGTCTCTTCCAAAAGGGCACCGGGCAGCACCTGCCAGCCTGCAGCTCCGTTCCTTGAATGGCGATTCTTCCAGGCCTCGCCCAAGCAGGGCATCCGTGAAGGTGAGCGGGCTGGGCCAGGGTCACTTGCAGGGGATGGACCTCCTGGCCCAAGGAAGCAAGCCCTGCCCAGCTCACGTTCCCTGCTTCGTGGCCCAGGAGAAGAGGCGTCTACGGAGCCTGGGCTTCTCCTCATGAAGGATCCGCACGGTGCGGGGAGAGCGCCACACTTTGATGGTGTTGTCCGCGCAAGCTGTCAGGAGGAGCTCCTGTTCCACAGGGCTGAAAGCCACCGAGTTGACCACGTCGTCATGCTGCAGTTTCGCCAAGCAGATGTCGTAGTGCCGGTCCCAGATGTATCCGTGGCGATCCTCGGCCCCACTGCATGGGGGGAGGAGGAAATATGTTGGTGACCATAGAACAAAGCTGGCAGAGAAGCTCTGGGAACATCACCACCACCAACTGCAAAACGCCTCAAGGGACTAGCCCTCAAAAAGGTGCCACGGGATCTGGAAGCCATCAATCCTTTGCTAAGGAGCCTTCGCTGGGCAGAGAGGAGGGAGGGCAAGGCTCACCTGGCCACAAAGTCCATGCTGACATCGAGGAAAATGAAGTTGAACTCTTCACTGGGGGTGTAGGCCCGGTGTGCCCGCAGAGCCCGCTTGACCTCCTTCATGGTCTTGAGGTCTAGCACACGGAGCTCAATCTCCTCAGCGATGGGCGGTGGCTGCAAAGGATCAGAAACAACGCAGCCCTCGGGCCAAGCGCGGCTGTTGACGTACAAGTACCTGGAGAGGCAGGCAGGGGGAGAGAGAGAGAGAGAGAGAGAGAGACGGGGCAGTCCCGCTGACCTTGTGGAGGGCAAGGTGGGAGCTGGGCGGCAGAGAGCTCCTGCTTGACCGGGCGCCTGGCAATCTCCCAACACAACCAGCCCTTCTCTAGTCTTTCCCTAAGCTTGTGGTTTCCCCCCCCCCCTGCCCCCAAGACCTTTCACCGCTGAGCTGAGGCATCGTGCCATCTGGTCTCCATCCCATGCCCAATTTTTCAATGTCCATTGGCAGCGTTCCCTACCTGTGGTCTGGGGAGAGACCCATGCCAATGATATGCCCGTGAATATCAATGACATGATCCAGCGAATCAAAAAATCTGTCCGAATTCCTCTCTTCCCCCAGAACAGGCCCTGCGGTTGTCATTTGGTGGGGAAGGATCTGTTTAATTCCTAGAGGGGAAGTGAAGAGGCAACTTGCTAGCTCGCCCCTGTGCCTCACAGGGTGGCACCAAACCTCTTTCACCGCCCCTGATCAGACCCAAGAGGGCCCCAAGCATCAGTGGGAGGCAGCCAGATATTCCAGCAAGGCTCTTCCTGTTGCCCGTCCCCAGGCTCTGCTCCACAATCCCTGAGGAGGGTTTTGCAGAAGTGCAAAGACCCTTCAGCAGCCATTTCTTACACACAGACGCACGCACACCCAAGGAAAAGGGCGCCCAGGTCCCTTACCAATCTGGTGCGGTGAATAGGTGAGGCAGCCGGTGGTGAAGACCAGGTATTTCTTGTTTCCACCCTGCATGGAGAGCAGGTTGGGCTCCGGGGGCTTCGTTCGGTTCCGGGCCAGGAGTCGGGCCACTTTTGTCTCCATCTCCATCTCCGTCATCATTGGCCGGACGCGTCCCGCCATGATGTCACTCAGGAAGCGGTCCAGCCCGTCTTCAGTCCCTGCCTCCCCTTCGGCCGCTGGGAAACCCCTCGGCTGGGGCCTCTCCTCCACCTCCTGGCTGTGGCTCTCCTTGTGGGGTAGAGCGGGGCCCTCCCCCACCTGCTCTCCAGGGCCTGCCAGCTCGTCCGGAGAGCTGTAGCGGCTGCAGTCAACGACCATGACCGTCCGAATGGTGCTGGCATTCAGGTTCTGGATTTTGAAGAGCCGTTTCACCACGTTGACGTTCTCGGACTCGACACCCTGTGAGTGAAGGGGCAAGCGGAGTCAGGCAACGGAGGCCTGGGGCTTCCTCCCCCCCCAGGTCACCCCAGGGGCGCAGCCTCGCTTCACCTGGAAGGCATTGTTCAGCCATAAGACGGAGCAGGAAGTGAGATACCCAATCCGGTGCAGGTTGCTGGAGATCAAGTTGGTCTCGTTCAGCCAGCAGCCAAAAACGTCATAGGGCTTATTGCGGACTCGGGATAGGAGTTCAAAGTTCTCTAAAAAAAGAACGGGAGGGCTCAAGAGACCCCCAGAGGTGCAAAACATCTTGAGCCACCAGAAGAAGATTTGGAGGGACAGGATTCCCCGGCTCTACCGGAGGGACCACTGGACCGTGTCCCTGCCCCATCCAGGCTCACCTGCTCTTCTAGGGAGAACCTAGGCTCTCTTCAACCTCTTGGCGGGCGCCCCGCAAACCTCCTTACCCAGGCCGATGACGGCAATCTCCCCTGAGGAGGAGGTCCGGGGACCCATAAAGACCCCAGAGACCAGGAGGAGGGAGTCGTCTGCGTTGAACTGGGAGAACTGAGTGTAGCTCCAGTTGTATTTCTTCATGCTGGTGCTGTGTAGCAGTGAGACCGGGAGATCATTGTTCCAGATCTGCAGCCAGAAAGGAAAAGGAACAGGGCAGTCTTGGGGGGGAGGGGGGGCTCCAAAGACCGGAGCGCAGATCCCACCCTGGGTTTTAGGGGCTTTGCGGCTGCTTTGCACATCACAGAGCAATAACTGGGTTTGGCCACCTGGGCTCAGTGGGGATCTGACCCCTCCCCACCCAGACCTTGACGGTGCAGTCCTTGGAGCAGGAGGCGAAGAGGAGGCCACTGTGGGCGAAGCTGAGGTGGAGGACCGGGTCCCCGTGCTCCTGCAGGCGCTGCACCTCCACGCGGGGGACGGCCTCGCATAGGCGCTGGAACTCCCCGTACCAAGAGGTGGCAGCTGCGGCGGAAACGGAGAGCGGCTCCTGAGGCCGTGCCGCCTTGTGCGGGACCCCCCACAGCCACCCCGCCCGGGGACCCCACGGGACTCTCCGCCGCATCGCCCACCTCCCTCCTCCGGCCGGGATTTGGGTCCCTTCGGCGCCAGCGGCTCAGAGCCAGATCCCCACCACGACCCCCCGCTCTGGGGAGGGGCTGGGGCTGCTGCGGGGGGAGGGGTGAAATCCAGCAGGTTCTGGAGAACCGGTAGCGGAACTTTTGAGCAGTTCGGAGAACCGGCAAATGCCACCTCCGGCCGGCCCCACAAAACCGGTAGCAAAAAAAATTGGATTTCACCACGGGGGGGGGAGGGGAGATCCGCCGGGGCCGCCCATCCTCCCCTCCCCCCCCGCCGACCTGGGTGCCTGGGGACGTGGCGGGCGACGCCGTAGTGCCGGTAGAAGAGCCCCTTCCACAGGACCTCGTCCCGGGCCACCCGGCGCCACTGCCGGCACACCCGCCCCGCGGCCAGCACGTCCGGGGGCGGCAGGAGGCGGAAGATCTCGACGAGGAGGCTGTCGGGGAGCATGGCCGCATCCTGCCGCCGCCGCCGGGCGCCCCGACCAGGGAGGCTCCCGCCGAGAGCGGCCCCTTCCCGGCCGCGCACTTCCTTCCGGCGAGCGGCGACACTTCCGTCAACGGAAGCCGAGAGGGCGATCCCGCTCTCTGGCTTTGCTTCGGTCAGACTCGATGAATCGAGCCCGGAGCGGAGCGCGCTTCCTCGGTCGGCAGAGGGCGCTCAGGCGCGCTTTGAGGAGCGGCGAGAGGCAAGCGACTGGCGGAGGAATTATGGGAGTTGAAGTCCGCGCTTTCTTAAAAGTTGCTGAGCTTGTCGGTGTGTGTGTGTGAGCCGGGTGGGGTGGGGTGGGGTGGGGGCTGCAGGTGGGTTCCAGAATCTGGGAGGAGAGGCGGCTCTTCAAGGATCCCAGAGGGGACACTTGGGCCATGCCAGCCCCGATGCCACTCGGATAGCTGGCAAGCAGCGCTGGAGAGGCCCCACTTGGAATTATTATTATTATTGAAAACCGTATTAATATTAATAGAGAAAAGGGAGGCCCAGGAGCTGCAGAAAACGCACAGAAGAGAGAAACCTGCTTCGAAAAGCCTCAACCCGGCGTTTCAAAGGCTTAGGATGACTTCAGTGCTAATGCTAAGGGACAGAAAACAGTGCCCTCGTGTGGTCAATGTAGGAATCGCAACCACAAAAGGAAATAATTTTTTTTAATGATTTTTATGGTTATTATTCTGTTGTTGTTTTTTATTATATCGTGCTCTTTGAGGGCTACATCATTGGAATGCAGCATTATGTCAGTCTAGTCTTTTTCTAATCCCAGAATGGGGAAGAAGTTAGGCCCTAGTCTTTGGCAACTTCAAAGAGGGCAAAAAAGGCAGGCTTTCCCAAGAAAGAACAGGGTATGGTGATCACTTTGGGGGCAAAGTCATCGGAATATAGCATTATGTCAGGTGTGGCCTAAAAACACCCAAACCGCTCCCTGCATGGCTTTAGTGCCCTCTTTGGGTTACAAAAGACTAGGGCCTGACTTTTTTGCTTACTTTGGGGTTAGAAAAAGACTAGACTGACATAATGCTGCATTCCAATGATCTAGCCCCCAATGAGCACGATATAGCAATAAATATAACAGAATAATAACCTTAAAAAGTATCATTTAAAAGGTTTATTTCCTTTTGTGATTGCAATGCCTACATTGACCACACGAGGGCACTGTTTTTCGTCCCTTAACTTAAAAAGTTAACTTAATTTACCTTAACTTAAAAAAGGCACATGAAGCTTTTTAAACTCAGGTTAAAACTTTTGAAGCAGGTTTCTCTCTTCTGTGCCTTTTCTGCAGCCCCTGGGCCTCCTGTTGGCCTATTAATGTTAATCATAAAGCTTTTAATAACAAAGATACAGAATAATAATCTGGAAATCCCATTAAAAAGGTTTACGGGTAGTCCTCAGCCTAGGACCACATTTGAGCCCAAAATTTCTGTTGCTAAGCAGGACAGCCGTTAAGCGAATTTTGTTCCATTTTACCGCTTTCTTGCCACAGTTGTTACATGAATCACTGCACTTGTTAAATTAGTAACAGGGCTGTTCCAGGACACCCCGGGAGGGTGGGAGCCAGCCTGGGCCAGGAAGGAGCAGGCTATGCCTCGGCTGCTCACGGCCAATGAAATGAGAAGGCAGGGTGGTCTCACCCTTCTGCTCAGCTTGGCTTCCATCCTTCAATCTATTTTCCTACAATCTAACAAAGAGAAGGACTAGAGGTGATGTGATAGCAATCTTCTGATATCTTTTTCTTTTGAATAAAGTTTTTTATATATAAACAAACAACATTTAGTATATCAGTCATTTCTTCTGTGTGACATCTTGGTGTTTTCTTCCTGGCTTTTCAATTTAGTCTGTTACAGTTTTTTCCACTAATTCAATATTCTAATTATACCATTTTCTTACATATATTTACTTATTCATATCCTTTTTCCAACCAATGGTAAAATTGATCCCATATCTTAAAATATTCTGAATCCTCTCTTTCTTTGAACATCAAAGTTAATCTATTCATTTCTGCACAATCTAAATTTTCTTTGATAACTTCTTCTTCCAGGGGCGTTTTCTCTGTTTTCCAGTTTTATGCAAAGACATTTCTAGCTGCTGTTATTACGTGTATAATCAAGTAAATATTTTCTTTACTAATATTCTCTGGGAGTATACCCAGTAAGAACAGCTCCGGTTTTAAATCAATATGTTGTTGGGTCATTTCTTCTAACCATGTCTTTATTTTATTCCAATAATTTTTAGCTTCTGGGCATGTCTTCTGATATCTAACGGACTGTCACAGAGAAGAGGGGGTCAACTTATTCGCCACAGCACCTGAGGTTAGGATAAGAAGTGACAGGTAGAAGCTTGTTAAAGAGAACTCCAATCTAGAACTAAGGAGAAATTTCCTGACAGCAAGGACAATAAATCCGTGCAACATCCTTCTTTCAGAAGTTGTGGGTGTTCTATCCCTGGAGGTCTTTTAGAAGAGATTGGGCAACCATTTGTCCGGAATGCTATAAGGACTCCTCTCTTGGGCAGGGGGTTTGACTACAAGACCTTCATGGTCCCTTCCAAGAACCTTATTGTTCTATGGTCTAAGCAGGAGAAGAGGGTTTGCTGGCTGTCCGGGGCCCGGAGGGAGCTGAGCTGAAGCCCCGAGAGCTTCTCTAAGAGGCTGTCTCGCAAACCGCAGGGTGCGTTGGGGGCCCCAGCTTTGTGAATGGCGCACTGCCCTTGGCTCCGGGGATGGTAGGACAGCGGCGGCGGCAGCAACAGCTGGGACCTCCCCAGTGGCCTTTTCTGGGAAGCCTGATTAATGCCTAACTGGGAGCCCTCCCTCCCTCCCTCCTGTGCCCAAGGGCACCCCGAGCGCTGCTGGTCATTGCCGTCCCACCATGGCTCCCATTGCTGTCCTTCTGGCTGGGCTTTTGCTGGCTTCACCCTCCTGGGCACGGAGGGCCAAACCCTCCAAGAACCCCATCGACAAGATCAGTGCCCAGGAACAGTTTGATCCCGCCCAGGTGAGCAGGGGGAAGGGGGGGCTCGTTTGGGGGAGCTTCCCCTGCGGTCACTCTGAGATGGCCAAGAGCCCTCAGAATCTGCCCTGCACTGGGCTGAAGAGGGCCTGGGAGGCAGCCCTCCTCTCTTCTTGCGGCTAACGAGCTTTTCTTTTCACCTCTCTGGCTGCATTTCGGAAGGGCCTGTCCTCCTACCCAACCGCCCTTTCCAGGGATCTAGCAGGTACCCTGGGCTGCACGCCCATAATCCTGATTGCGGTGCTTGTAAGCCGGTTCCTTATCTGCTCTGTTGGTACAGCTCCACTCTCCCTGCCAAACTCTTGACAAAAGCGGCTACAGTGCGGAGGAGGTGGCTCCCCCGATAAGAGGAAGGCTCTCCCCCCCCCCTCTCGGGGAGAAGGGCTGGCATAATACGCATCTTCTCTTCCCCTCTGGCTTTTGTTATAAGGAAATCTTAAATGAAAACGTGGCTCCAGTCCAGTGGTGGGATTCAAATAATTTAACAACCGGTTCTCTGCCCTAATGATTTTTTCCAACAACCAGTTCGCCAAACTGCTCAGAAAGCTAACAACCGGTTCGCCTGAAGTGGTGCGAACCGGCTGAATCCCACCACTGCTCCAGTCCCATTTTGTCTACTCAGTTTCAAGCTCAGAGGAGTCAATATACTACCTTGTTTTGGCAAATGAAAGAGTCAAGGATTTGTTTTAAAGTCACTGCTGAGGCCTATGGCATTTTAAAAAGTACGATTCATTGAACTGGCTCTTAGGCTTTATTTTTGCAATTGTGCCACATTTTAAGTATGGTTTGGGGCTGTGGGGGGAAACGGTTGCAGAGCTACTGCAAGGAACCCCAGCCACGCAGCCTCTAATCCACAGGGGGTCCAAGGGGGGGGGAAGGAGTGGTGGTGGTGAGACAAGATGGACAGCTCCCTCCTTTTGTAGTTTGCAGGAAAGTGGTTCCTGGTGGGGGTGGCCTCTGATTGCCTTTACCTGCGTGAAAATGGCTACCGGGTGGAAGCCACCAACGTGGTTGTGTCGGTGACTGACAGGGGCTCGCTGCTCTTTAGCACCTTCCGGCCTCTGTGAGTGTTTCGGGGACCCTGCACTCACTCAGGACGGGGCATCCAAGGGTGGGGGAGGGGAAATCAGTCTAGCTATGTCTCCAGGAGGGCCCTCACTAGTTCTCAGTCAGGGAGGGGAAGTCAATTCAGACTTGCAGGAGTCTGTCTGCAGCTGTCCCAAAGTAGGTCGTTTTGGACGGCTATTGTCCTTTTGTCTGTCTGTCCATCCTGCCTCAATGGGCTGACACCACCTCCGTCTCTACAGGGAGGGGATTTGCTGGAACATAAAGCAGAGCTATTTTGCCGGCAAGACCCCCGGGCGGTTCCTCTTGAAAGGTGAGAAGCAGGAGAGGAGAAGGCTTCCTTTCACTGGCCCTCGCGCAGGACAAGTTCTTCCTTAATCTCTCTGTGGTCCCCCCTCCAGGCCGAGCTGTCCCAGTAGACGTGGTGGTGGGAGAGACGGACTATAGCAGCTACGCCATCCTGTACTTCCAGAAGAACCGCAAGATCTCAGCCAAACTTTACGGTGTGAACAAAAACTGCAGCCTTAAGTTGGTGGGCTTTGGTGGGACTGGGGAGGGGGTAACAGTTCCCGCTGCCTTGCAGCCTCTCTGGGACAGCCTCCTTCCTTGCAGGCTGGGCAGATCCTGAGGAGGGGGCCTGGGGTATCTGAAGGAGAGGCGTGCCAGAGCCACCCTGTTCTTTAGGGAGATTGGCCGGCAAAGCTCTTGAGCTGCTTGAGGGAAGGAAAGGGCGGCTTGGCCTCCCCTAATCCTGCTCTCTCTCACGAAAGGACGGACGGCAAAGGTGGCAAGTAGCGTCCTGAAGAAGTTCGAAGCTGCCATGGCTGCCCTGGACATCAGCGAAGACTTCATCTTCTATTACCCCGTCTACGGTGCGCAGCTCGGTGCCCTCCGGGGGTGGGGCTGGAAGGTTTGCGCTCCCTGTCAGTCAGGCAGCTCCTGGGCAGCAACAGACCTCTCCATGCTGGGCCAAGCAAAGAGGCTCTGTGGGGTCTGTCTGTCGCAGGCCTTCGAAAACCACTTCATCCAAACAGCGCAGGGTCCGGGGTTGCGTTAACCCGACTTTCTCTTCCATCCCGGCTTTTTCCCGCAGGGTTTTGTAGCTCGGCAGACCAATTCCACATCCTTGACGGTGAGTTGCTGGCTTTAAAGCCTCCTCCGCCAAACTCGCCAGACCTGGGGCCTGAACCGGCAGCCTCGTCCACCCCTGGCGCCCGCAAGAGGCAGGCGGGCTTTGCATCCTCCACCGGCTGATGGGCAACGAGTACAAAGCCATGCTGGGGCTCTGATGGGGTTGTTGGTGTCTGCAGGAGGCTAAGCAGTGGCCTTTCGGGGGCAGATCCTCTGATCCCCTCCTGTATTTTCTCTTTCTGCTTCCCAGAAACGAAATACACAGGATAGCAGGAATCACAAGCGGTCCAACTCTCCACCCGTGTCAAGGCAGCCCGTGAGGACACTCACGAATAGAAACCACCCAAGTTTTTCTTTGGATGTGTTCCCATGAAAATAAAACAAGAAAACCCATTTTGACATTATTGATATTTGCACAAAAAAAAAAGGGATGTTAGCTAAAATTCAGGTTTGAGTTGCTTGCTGAAAGGTAGAACTGGGCCTGTAATGAGCCCACCCCCACCCCCACCCCAGTCCCTGTGGCTACCTCAACTGTCCCGAAGCATAGGGAGCCTTCTGGCCGCAGATTAAAATGGGCTGTGGGGCTGTGGGGGGAATGCAGGGGGGCTGGGCTGCAAGTGGTGGAACAAACGCTGGGCTTTTTTGCAAAGGAGGATCAGCGGCTCTCCTGCCTGATGCCCCCCCAAAGGTTTCTCCCCCCACTTCCAGGGATGCCAGGCTGGGTGCAACTAGACATTGTTTTCTCGCAGAGTCCCCCCCCCCCCCCGCAGTGCCACAGAGGCCCCGCCCCACTCAGCTGCCCTGCCTTCAGGCCTGGACTGTTCTCGGACTCTTCGGCTTTTGCTGAGAAAGCAGTTCTGGAAAGCGCTGGCTGCCCCCCCCCCCACCGCCCAGCTTGTTCTCTTGGCGGCTGCCTTGTTTTGCTGGTCCCGCTCCAGGAAGCCTCTGCACGTGCTGTTTACCCAGCGCCACCGCCATGCCCCCCTCGCCTGGCTCTGGCAAGGTCCCCTCCGGCTCCAAAGGGGGTGGCAGCCATGGTTCTCTTGCTGGCTGGCTCCTTCCCTGACCCCTTCTGGAAGGGTTGGGCCCGGGGACGAGTCCAGCCAAAGCCTCCGGCCAATGGCTGGCCTTTCTTGGGCCAGGCTGAGCTGCGTCGAGGCTGGGGTAGCCGCTGCCAGACCCAGATACTTGCTCCCCTGCTGATCTCCAGCCCCTTGTCCTCCCCACTCAGCTCACTGCCCCATCCTGCCCCTCATTCAGCCATGCCTGAGAATGGGCTCGACTCTGCGTCCAGTCTGGCGGCTGCCGGAATGCTCTTTGGCCCTCTTTCGGACTCAATTCGGAAGCTGAGTGAGGGCTGATAGCCGTCCGGCCTCTCCTTCAGGGACTCCACCCCATCCCCCACTCCACTGCCAATGCAGCAGCCCCCCCCCCCCTGCCGCCGCAAAGGCACGGGTTTTAGGCTTTCTTGGCTTGGGAATTGGAGAATGGACGGTGTGGCTGGACCTTCAAACTGACACAGCGCTGCTGTTCCTGTTCTTCTTGCCAAGCGCAATCAAGACACCAGGTAGTGCCCACCAGCAAAATGCCACCCCCCAGAAGGAAGCAGCAAGGCGTGCTGGGCATCAGGCTGAGGGGCAGCCAAGGTCTGGGCGCTGTGATCAGGCATGCCTCCGTGGGCTCCTTCCCTTCTCCTCAGAAGAGAAGAATTGAATGAGGCAGCCCTGCGCTTTGTACACGGAGGGAGGGGCCGTCCCTCTACACTCAGCCTGGCTGATGGGAGGGGGGGCAGGCTCCTCCACCTTCCAGCAGGGGGAGGGGGTCTCCTTGGTGGGCCTGCAGGCTGATGCTCGTGCAGCTGGGCCCTCCAGCACAGAGCAGAGCAGAGTGGGGGCCAGTTGCCCGTTCTGTTTTCCTGCTTTCAGCTTGCATAATGCTGCCAGGAGGGGCGGGGAAGCAGGGCCGGCCTCCAGCATAGGTCGCCGCTTGACCTACTGCTGGGCTGCCCAATATATAGCCGCCCGCCCTGCTTTCTGGCTGACCATTCCTGCTGAAGCCTTTGCAGAGACGCCACACCAGGTAGAACCCAGGAACGCCGGCTTCGGCATGTGGGCACAACTGTCTGCCGTTTTGGCCCTCCTTTGCCTGCTGCAGGTGCAGGCCGAGCTGCCCGTTCAGGCTGACTTCCAGCAAGAGCAGGTAACCGGAGTGCCACCCTGGTGCCCTTTGGCAAACCTCTTGGTGGGCTCCTCAGCCGAGCCAGTGGGCGGAAAGGCTCAGAGTCCTTGGTTCTGTGTGTGTGTGTGTGTGTGTTGGGAGGGGGGTGTCTGAAGAATATGAAGGAAGAGCCCCCGTCACTTGTCCACACTCCTTGCGAAGGGCTGGGCTCAGTGGTGGGATTCAAATAATTTAACCACCGCTTCTCTGCCCTAATAATTTCTTCCAACAACCAGTTCAGCAAACTGCTCAGAAAGTTAACAACCGGTTCTCTCGAAGTGGTGCAAACCGGCTGAATCCCACCACTGGCTGTGCTGCAGAAGGCTTGAGGGTGGGCATCAGAGGCTGCCACAAATGGAAGCAACCTCCCCCCCACCCAAGTTTAAAAGCTCCCCCTTTTCTGCTGCTACCGACTTTTTCAAACCTGGAAGGAACCCGGCTGCCTTCGGTCCATCAGGATCTTTGGGGCCTGGAGCGGCCGATGGCACCAAGTGGCCCCAACCAAATCTTCTCATATTTCTGCTCTTCTACCTGGGTGGTCTGAGCCAAGGAGGGTGGGGGAGGCCAAGGGTGCCTGATTCGTCTCTCCTCCTCCCCCCCAGTTCACAGGCACCTGGTACAGCATCGGCCTGGCCTCCAACTCCCGCTGGTTCAAAGAGAAAAGGCAGGTCATCAAGATGTGCACTACGGTGGTCTCGCCCACGGAAGACGGGAATCTGGACATTGCCTCCACCTACCCCAAGTAAGGGGGCTCTGCTGCCAGGCTCTGCCCGGGGGGGGGGCTCTTCTGGAGGGGGATGATGGGGAGACTCGGGGCCCCTGTGCCAGAGCTCTGAGCTGCCCAGATGGGTTGCTGCTTCCCCGCAGAGCCAATCCTGCTGCGGCCGCCTCCTGGCCTAACCTCCCTCTCCCTCCCTTCCTGACAGGCTTGACCAGTGCGAGACCAAGAGGACCGTTTTCCTCCGGACGGAGGAGCCAGGCCGCTTCACTTACACCAGCCCTTGTACGTGGGAGCCCCTCTCCCACCCCCCTGAAGACCCCCTGCCCTCTGCCTGCTCCGCCTCTCCAAGGGAGCTGATCGAACAGTCTGGTTTGCCAGCAGGATGAAACTGGTTTGCAGCCCCCCACCGCCCAGCTTGTTCTCTTGGCGGCTGCCTTGTTTTGCTGTTCCAGCTCCAGGAAGCCTCTGCACGTGCTGTTTACCCAGCGCCACCGCCATGCCCCCCTCGCCTGGCTCTGGCAAGGTCCCCTCCGGCTCCAAAGGGGGTGGCAGCCATGGTTCTCTTGCTGGCTGGCTCCTTCCCTGACCCCTTCTGGAAGGGTTGGGCCCGGGGACGAGTCCAGCCAAAGCCTCCGGCCAATGGCTGGCCTTTCTTGGGCCAGGCTGAGCTGCGTCGAGGGAGGGGTAGCCGCTGCCAGACCCAGATACTTGCTCCCCTGCTGATCTCCAGCCCCTTGTCCTCCCCACTCAGCTCACTGCCCCATCCTGCCCCTCATTCAGCCATGCCTGAGAATGGGCTCGACTCTGCGTCCAGTCTGGCGGCTGCCGGAATGCTCTTTGGCCCTCTTTCGGACTCAATTCGGAAGCTGAGTGAGGGCTGATAGCCGTCCGGCCTCTCCTTCAGGGACTCCACCCCATCCCCCACTCCACTGCCAATGCAGCAGCCCCCCCCCTGCCACCGCAAAGGCACGGGTTTTAGGCTTTCTTGGCTTGGGAACTGCAGAATGGACGGTGTGGCTGGACCTTCAAACTGACACAGCGCTGCTGTTCCTGTTCTTCTTGCCAAGCGCAATCAAGACACCAGGTAGTGCCCACCAGCAAAATGCCACCCCCCAGAAGGAAGCAGCAAGGCGTGCTGGGCATCAGGCTGAGGGGCAGCCAAGGTCTGGGCGCTGTGATCAGGCATGCCTCCGTGGGCTCCTTCCCTTCTCCTCGGAAGAGAAGAATTGAATGAGGCAGCCCTGCGCTTTGTACACGGAGGGAGGGGCCGTCCCTCTACACTCAGCCTGGCTGATGGGAGGGGGGGCAGGCTCCTCCACCTTCCAGCAGGGGGAGGGGGTCTCCTTGGTGGGCCTGCAGGCTGATGCTCGTGCAGCTGGGCCCTCCAGCACAGAGCAGAGCAGAGTGGGGGCCAGTTGCCCGTTCTGTTTTCCTGCTTTCAGCTTGCATAATGCTGCCAGGAGGGGGCGGGGGGGGGGGAAGCAGGGGCCGGCCTCCAGCATAGGTCGCCGCTTGACCTACTGCTGGGCTGCCCAATATATAGCCGCCCGCCCTGCTTTCTGGCTGACCATTCCTGCTGAAGCCTTTGCAGAGACGCCACACCAGGTAGAACCCAGGAACGCCGGCTTCGGCATGTGGGCACAACTGTCTGCCGTTTTGGCCCTCCTTTGCCTGCTGCAGGTGCAGGCCGAGCTGCCCGTTCAGGCTGACTTCCAGCAAGAGCAGGTAACCGGAGTGCCACCCTGGTGCCCTTTGGCAAACCTCTTGGTGGGCTCCTCAGCCGAGCCAGTGGGCGGAAAGGCTCAGAGTCCTTGGTTCTGTGTGTGTGTGTGTGTGTGTTGGGAGGGGGGTGTCTGAAGAATATGAAGGAAGAGCCCCCGTCACTTGTCCACACTCCTTGCGAAGGGCTGGGCTCAGTGGTGGGATTCAAATAATTTAACCACCGCTTCTCTGCCCTAATAATTTCTTCCAACAACCAGTTCAGCAAACTGCTCAGAAAGTTAACAACCGGTTCTCTCGAAGTGGTGCAAACCGGCTGAATCCCACCACTGGCTGTGCTGCAGAAGGCTTGAGGGTGGGCATCAGAGGCTGCCACAAATGGAAGCAACCTCCCCCCCACCCAAGTTTAAAAGCTCCCCCTTTTCTGCTGCTACCGACTTTTTCAAACCTGGAAGGAACCCGGCTGCCTTCGGTCCATCAGGATCTTTGGGGCCTGGAGCGGCCGATGGCACCAAGTGGCCCCAACCAAATCTTCTCATATTTCTGCTCTTCTACCTGGGTGGTCTGAGCCAAGGAGGGTGGGGGAGGCCAAGGGTGCCTGATTCGTCTCTCCTCCTCCCCCCCAGTTCACAGGCACCTGGTACAGCATCGGCCTGGCCTCCAACTCCCGCTGGTTCAAAGAGAAAAGGCAGGTCATCAAGATGTGCACTACGGTGGTCTCGCCCACGGAAGACGGGAATCTGGACATTGCCTCCACCTACCCCAAGTAAGGGGGCTCTGCTGCCAGGCTCTGCCCGGGGGGGGGGCTCTTCTGGAGGGGGATGGTGGGGAGACTCGGGGCCCCTGTGCCAGAGCTCTGAGCTGCCCAGATGGGTTGCTGCTTCCCCGCAGAGCCAATCCTGCTGCGGCCGCCTCCTGGCCTAACCTCCCTCTCCCTCCCTTCCTGACAGGCTTGACCAGTGCGAGACCAAGAGGACCGTTTTCCTCCGGACGGAGGAGCCAGGCCGCTTCACTTACACCAGCCCTTGTACGTGGGAGCCCCTCTCCCACCCCCCTGAAGACCCCCTGCCCTCTGCCTGCTCCGCTCTCTCCAAAGGGAGCTGATCGAACAGTCTGGTTTGCCAGCAGGATGAAACTGGTTTGCAGCCCCCCCACCCGGTCCAACTTCCAGCATTTCCTGGCCAGAGGGATTAGCCCCTCCTCCCTGTCCTGCCCCCAGCCCCCAGGAGTGGGGGTGGGGGTGGGAAGAAGGCTGGAGGAGCAGAAGGGCAACAAGGGAGCCCATAAGACTAGCCTTCTTGCCTACCGTGCCCCCCCCCGCCCGGTCCCCTCTCCCCAGCCTCTTGCTTTGCTCCTCTTCCTCATCCCTGCCCTCCCCGCTTCCTCAACTCATTCAGGGCAGTGCCAGATGCATTGGGCACCCATTCCCGTCAGCCCCAGCCAGCATGATGGGACTCCTGGGAAGGCTAGACTGGTAGCCTCAGGGATAGGGAGGGAGGGAGGGAGGGAAGAGGAGCTGAGCCAGATTCCCCCCCCCCCGAGACAATTCCCTGCCCATTGCAAGGAGGGTGATGTGGCTGCCAAGAGGGCTGCGGGGGAGGGAGACCCTCTGCCTGCCTTAAGGGGAGGGGTCCTCAACCCTTGTCCCCCCCACCCCCCCGTGGGCTCTGCTCCTCTTTCAGGGTCAGGAAGCGCCCACAACATCCGGGTGCTGGAGACCAACTACAACGAGTACGCGCTGCTGGGGGACACCATCACCAAGGGGGCCGACACCTTCACCATGGTCACCCTGTACGGTAGGTGCAGCTGGCGCCTCCCCAGCCCTTCTGCGGGCGGGCTCTGCCGGGGGGGGGGGGAGTGCCAGGGTCCCTCACCCGCTCTGCTTTCCGGTGTCAGGGAGGCAGAAGCAGCTGCGGCCGGAGCTGCTGGCAAAGTTCACCCAGACAGCCTTGACCCAGGGCCTCGCCCAGGAAGACATCCTCATCTTGCCCCGGACTGGTGAGGGCACTGGCGGGCGGGCTTTGCAGGGCGGGTGGGGGCTGGGCTGGAGGGGCTTCCTCGAGCCCTCTGTTGACCCTTTTCCCTGCCTTCCTCCTGATCAGATCTCTGCATGGGAGGAAGCGCGTAGGTGAGTGGCTTTCGTTCAGTATCCAAGAAGGTAAATTTTTGGGTCACTTTTTAACCTTTTGTTTTGTTTTGTTATTTCTCTTCTTCTTTCCCCTTGGCATTTGAATGTTTCTTTTGAAAATTTAAGACATTTTATTTATTTAATATTTACTTAAATAGATACTGTCTTTTTTAAAAAACAAACAAACCAGAAAATATCCAAAGACTCTTGAAATAACTTTCTCTTCCTCCTTTTTTTCTGCAGTTACTCGCCTGGCTTCTGGCTCCCGCCTCCAAGGGAGGGAGGGGGAGGCAAGACCCCTTTCTCCCTGCAGTGCTGGAATTCTCCCTGTGGCCTCCTTTCCCCTCCAGCCCAGCACCGACCCACCCCCGCCTGCCTCTCGCCTGATAGCAGCCTTCCTCCTGCCCTGGAAATATTAATAATAGCAATAATAAAAGAAAATGTAACACAGTTTGGTGTCGTTGCTGCTGCCTTTCGGTGGGAAGTGGGATGGGGGTCTATGTGGAGTGTCTTTCAGGCCTGAGGGAGGTTTTAATGTCTGAGATGCCACCAAATCTCTTCTTGGATCATTTTAAAAAGTTCTCTAAAAACGGAAAAATACAACTTTTCTGTTGCTAATCCTTTCTCTTGCTGCTGCTTATCTTTTGTCCGGCTGCCTTTCTGGGCAGCCGGACAAAGCGCTCCCCTGCTGTCTCCCTTTCAAGGTCTAACCCCTTTATGTGCACACGGTAACACAAAGCAGAGAGAGAGAGAGAGAGAGAGAGGGAGGGAGAGAGAGAGAGAGACACGGATGTCCCTGCTTTCTGTAGCCTTTTGCCTAGTAAAGAATTTTGCAGCACTTTTGCTTGATCTTCCCAAGTGGGAGGTGGGGATTTTTGGTGCTAGAGTGGGTTTTTTCTAGGGTGTGTGTGTGTGTGTGTGTGTGTGTGTGTGAGAGAGAGAGAGAGAGAGTTGCACCATTGTTCTTCCTTGAGGCCTGGCATTGAAGGAAGCCCCTTTCCAGTCCTGGGGATTTAGAGGGGATTTAGATAAAAGGGAGGTTGGGTTGCAGGCTGTGCGTCTTCCTCCTCCTCCTCCTCCTCCTCCTCCTCCTCCTCCTCCTCCTCCTCCTCCCTGGGGTGGCTCAACTGCAGCACCTCTTATCCCTTAATGCCATGTTACCGGACACCAATTGCCCAAAGCGTTGCATAAGCCCCGCTTCCTGTCCAGTGCCAGGGAGAGGCATAAAACTGGGTGCCCCAGAGGGCCGGCCACCCCTTCTGCCTCCTGCCGGCACAGGAAGAGCACCACGGCAGACCCACCAGCATGGAGGCCGCCCTGCTCAGCCTCGCCGCGTTCTGCATGTTTGGTGTCCAGGCCGACGTGGAAGTGGATCCAAATTTCGACCTTAAAAGGGTACCGGTTGCGATTGAAAGGGGGCTTGGGGATGTCTGAGCCACTTCCAGGGCTCCAGATGTGGGTGAGAGCTTGCAAGCCCATCTCCTAAACTGCAGCCCTTGGAGGTCCACATCTGGCTGTGGAAATGGACTGTAAAACCCCAGGAAGCCCTGATGTTTATGTTGCTGAGGTAGACTGCGCTTGAATATGGAGAGGCAGTTTGGCTGTGGACCTCCTATGGAAACATTCTGTGGTCCTCAGCCAAACCGCCTCTCCTTATTCAAGTGCAGTCTACCTCAGCAACATAAATGTCAGGGCTTCCTGACATTTTATAGTTTCACTGTGATCGTCTGTCTCCTGCAGAAGCAGCAACCCTTCGGGGGTGGGGGGCAAAATGTAAAGGCCCCACTCTCCCTCAGGAGGGCGAGAGCTGGAAGGGAGGGAGAAGGCCTGCCGGTCTAACCACAGGGGACCTTTGCAGTTTGCAGGAAAGTGGCACATTCCGGCTCTCGCCTCCTCCGACCCGATGCTCCAGAGTCTGAAGGACGTCATCACGACACCCGCAGCCCGGATTGTCTCCTTACCAAACGGCAACCTGGAGATAGAAACTTATTACCTTTTGTAAATACCTTTTGTGGTTGGGCCCCTCCTTCATCCTGCCCACACACCCCCGCAACAATACTGCCCTTTCCCCCTGACAGACGGGGTGCGGGGGTCGACGACACAGGTTCACCCAGCCCTGATTTAAGCCAAGTGCAGGAAACTGCCTCCTGCTCCCTTCGGGATTCAGGGCGATGCCCCAGGACTAAATCTCTGGGAGCAACTGGAATCCACCCACCCACCCACAGATGGGGGTGGAGAGCGAATGACAGCCACCCAAAGCAAGCCCAGAAATGGTGTCTCTTTTGCCAGCCCCGCCCCCCACGGTGCTTCTCTTTGCTGCTTTCAAGGGGAGACAATTGCGAAGGGATGAAAGGAAGTTATATGAAGACCGAGCAGCTGGGACACTTTACCGCAAGTGACGGTAGGGAGGAGGGAGACCCCCTTAGTGGGACCCCCCACAGCAGGGCTTTCTTTTTGTTAGAGAAGATGAGCATGATTCTGAGCATGTGCAGAATGCCCCATTTGGTTTTCCAGAGGTGGTGGGTGGGTGGGGAGAACGGCCCAGAGGGAGCCTCCAAGGGGGGGGCTATTGACTGGGCCCCCCACTGCTTCCCTCTCTGCAGAGAAGGGCAAGAAGGACCTGCGGGTGCTGGCCAGCGATGCCAACTTCGCCATCATCTACGTCCAGTGGGAGATGAACGGGATGCCCCCCAGCAGGACTCTCCAGCTTTACAGTGGGTGATCTGGCAGGGCCCTCCTGCTTCTTGAACCCAGGGTCAGTGGGGGGAGGGCATTTAGGAGGCAGGCCATAAACCAAAGCTGCTTTGGATGATGGGGGTGGGGGTGTCTGCCTATGTCAACCTGGGCTCCTTTTCCCTCTCCAAAGGCTTGCCTGTCCATCAGCCGTGCTCCCTTCTGCAGGAGCGTTGAGCAAGCATTCAGCTCAGATCTCCAACGTTGCTTCCCTGTCCCCCAAATTGGGGGGATCTGCGCGTGGGTTCCTGTCGGCGGCTCCTTCTCCAGCAGGGAGTTTGGGGATCGCTCCTCAGAGCTTCCTGCGTCCAGTGCACATGTGAATAGCTCTAACCCTCCTCCCCGTGTTCCCTTTTCCCTTGCAGGCAAAGACCCAAAGGGAGGTGAGAACCTGGACAGACTCAAGGCCTACTGCCAGAGGATGGGACTCATGAGTGAGCTGGTGGTTCCGCCCTTGTCCGGTGAGTGGAGGGTCCCTTTTCCTGCATTTGACCCTTTTGTGGGTGTTGAGCCCATAGGACACTTGGGAACCCCAGATAAGACGGAAGAGGGCAGCTGGGGAGTGGGAGCAGCAGGAAATTGTAGCCAAGGGAATCGTGAGCCCCACAGGGGGGCAGGGAAGCCGTTGCAGGGAACCCCCCAGGCCCCCAACACTCTTGCCCCCCCACTGGCTGAGAAGGAGCTGCTGCCCTCCTGCCTTCTAGTGGCCCCTAAATCCTGCCCAGCCTTTGAGACTGACCAGTGTCTTTCTCTGCATTGCAGATAAATGTTTCAAGCAAATTAGGTGAGTGTCCTTGCCTTGCAAAGGGTTGAAATGGTGGCACAGGGTGTGTGTGTGCCCTGCAGCTGTTTGTATGCAGGAAAAGAGGTGCCTCTAAGCGGCCACTGGTGAGTAAGTGGGGGGGGGTTGTGGGTGCCGTAAAATTTCCAGCTGCTGTGAGTGCATCCCTGGTCCAGAATCTTGTTCTATAGAGAGGGGCTGGTTTGGTCAAGGTTGTATGGATGGCTCTGAAGAGAGACATTGGTGGAAGAGGAGGGGTTTTGGGGGACAGACTCCATTCCCCTCTTTCTGCGGCTTTATTTCTCAGTGGCTGAAGAGAACCGGCCTCTCCCTCTCCAGCCAAGGACCCTCCTGTTCCTGACGCTTCAGCCCAGAAGCCATAACTGCTGGTCTCCCACCGCTTACCCCCCCTTCCTCATTTGCATTGCCCACCTTCCTTTCCCTTCCTGGAAATAAAGAGATTACAACTTCCCCACTTTATTAGCCACGTTTTTTGTGGGGCTCCCGCAAGGCCTTCCGACTTCCTGATCATGCAGGAAACCGAATGTGCTGGAAAAATGCAGAAGCCAGCTTGAATTAAATCGATCTCCAAGCCTGTACTTTTGATCCGCTCGGAGAACTGAATTTTCCTGAGAGGGGCACAAAGTTAAAGTTAAAACAATAGGAAAGTAAAGAGGGTAGAACTTCTGGATGGCTTCGTCTTGTGATCCGGCAGTCTTATAAATGATGTATTTTCTCCACATATAACATTGCAAATACAAGCTTTTGGTTTTACAATGCACATCAAAACAGGCACAATGCACTTTAAAACATCGAGATCTTCCGAGAAGGAATGTCAGAATTAGAACCGAGTTCCAGCCCTAAACCTGCTCCTAAACCTGGTTAGAGTGGTCTAGAGTTTAAATGCTGCCTGCTCAAAGGTCCCCCTTCTCTGAAGTCTGTGGAGCCGCTCATGACCATTAAAACTCTGTCACTGTCATTATTTTATTTCAGTTGTGCCCGAGGTAGAAGGATTTTGTGGTGTTTCCTTTGCATATTAATATTAATGTTAATAACAACAACAGCAATATAGTTAGAAGGGACCTTGGAGGTCTTCTAGTCCAACCCCTTGCCCAGGTAAGAAACCCTACACCACTTCAGACAAATGGTTATCCAACATCTTCTTAAAAACTTCCAGTGTTGGAGCATTTACAACTTCTGGAGGCAAGTTGTTCCACTTACTAATTGCTCTAACTGTCAGGAAATTTCTCCTTAGTTCTAAGTTGCTTCTCTCCTTGATTAGTTTCCACCCATTGCTTCTTGTCCTGCCTTCAGGTGCTTTGGAGAATAGTTTGACTCCCTCTTCTTTGTGGCAGCACCTGAGATAGTGGAACACTGCTATTATGTCTCCCCTAGTCCTTTTTTCATTAAACTAGACATACCCAGTTCCTGCAACCGTTCTTCATATGTTTTAGCCTCCAGTCCCCTAATCATCTTGGTTGCTCTTCTCTGCACTCTTTCTAGAGTCTCAACATCTTTTTTACATTGTGGTGACCAAAACCGAATGGAATATTCCAAGTGTGGCCTTACCAAGGCATTATAAAGTGGTATTAACACTTCACGTGATCTTGATTCTACCCCTCTGTTAATGCAGCCCAGAATTGTGTTGGCTTTTTTGGCAGCTGCTGCACACTGCTGGCTCATATCTAAATGGTTGCCCACTAGGACTCCAAGATCCCTCTCACAGTTACTACTATTGAGCAAGGTACCACATATCCGGTACCTGTGCATTTTGGGCTTTTTTGCCTAAATGTAGAACCTTACTTTTTTCACTGTTGAATTTCATTTTGTTAGATAGCGCCCAATGTTCAAGTCTGTCAAGATCTTTCTGTAACTTGAGCCTATCTTCTGGAGTGTTGGCTATTCCTGCCAGCTTGGTGTCATCTGCAAATTTGATGAGTTCCCCATCTATCCCCTCGTCCAAGTCATTGATGAAGATGTTGAAGAATATTGGGCCTAAAACAGAGCCTTGGGGTGCTCCACTGCATACTTCCCTCCATGTGGATGCAGTTCCATTTGTGCGCCTCAGTCTTGCTGTGAGGAAACGGAGGGACAAGTGGGGCCCAGAGAGCAGCATTGTCAGCTGTCTTTGGCCAACCTCCACCCTGCGGAGGGGGTGACGGGGGGGGGGGGGGAGAAGACAGGCTGGCTTTCCTGGCTGGAGGCCACCCAAAAGCCTCCAGGCTCTTTGGCCAGGCAGAGCAATGGCCCTTTGTGCCGGCTGAGATAATCGCCCTTTGTGCTGACACCCCATTCAGGGTGACCCAGCACTTCAGGGAGGATGCCGCCGGCCATTGGGAGTGGAAGTGACGTCCGAGCGCTATAAAAGCCACTGACCTTGGGGAACCAGCTTCTCCAAGGGTCTTCTTAGCTGAGCAGGGACCAAGCACCTGGGCAGGATGAGACTACTTTGGCTGTCTGCCATGGGGCTTGCCTTTCTCTGCCTTCCCGCTGCCGCCTCTGATGAGGTCAAGCAATGCAGTCGTGAGCAGGTAACCGTAACCGAGCTGGGCTGCCTCTCCCTGCAAAAGAGCCCCCGATAAGCAGGTTGTCCAGATGGGCTGCCTCGGTCCAACTTCCCTGGCACGCCCACTGGGGAACCTGGGTTGGCTAACCAAGCGTTGTGCCCCAGCTTCTAGGGAATTGGTACGTCCATGGCATAGCATCCAACTGTGAATGGATGGTGCAGTTTGCGGCTAAGGAGATGATGAGCTGCAACATAACCAGCCAGGAGGAGGGAAGCTTCACGATCGCCACCAACTTCATGACGTGAGTGCCCGCTGTGCTGGGCCCACAGCCCCTGCCCCCTGGCTAAGGGTGGGAGGGTGGGCACTTGTGCCTTGGAGAGTGGTGGGGATGCAGGATTTCAGGGAGGGGGGGATGATGCCCTTGCCAGCTTTGCCAGGGGCAGAGCCTTGCTAGCCTGTTCTGGAATGTCTGCTGTGGCCCCAGGAGATCTCAGTGGGGATAAAGAGAAATTTTTTCCCCTGTGAGGATTAGCAGGAGAAGCAGAGCCCTTCCCAGAGCCTCTTCAGTTGAAGGATGGTTGGGGGGGACGGACCTGAGTGAAAGTCTGCTGATGCCAGCATCTCTCTTGGCATCTTCCCCCCCCCCCCGCCCAAGCCTTTTCTGGCCAAGAGAGAAGCCGTGCCACGGGGCTGATTCTGCAGCCGCCTAATGGCTCCTTCCACCGCTTAATTCTGCAGGGACTATGGGCCCATGGATGTGGAGATGACCTACACGAAACAGAAGGACGGGACATACTTGTACAAAAGCGGTTGGTATGAGTCGGAGGGGCATCTAGCCCAGTCAGTTTCCCTGGGGAGAGGCGATCTCACAGGGAGACCCATGGTGGCCCCAGGACTCCCAGCCCAGCTTCCTTTAGGGCTCCACAAATCAGGGAGGCAGGAAGGAGCTGGAAAAGCAGCCTGGACCGCTCCAAACATCTGAGGAGCAGGAGGTTGACCGAAGCCATTAACCCACATTTCCACCTTCTGACCCAGGTCAGAGGGCCCTCTTTCACGTCTTTGAAAAAAGAAGGTGAAGCTGAGGAACTCCCTTCCACTGGAAACGTCTGGGCTACCTCTACCCAGTGAGAGAAGTTGAACTTTCCGAGCTGCCAACATTAAGCCTTTTATATATATATATATTTATACACACACACATACATACACTTAACTGATTTCATGTTGATGCCCTGTTTACGTGGCTCCTGCATTAAATGGAGGTTAATAATAGAATAAAATATCAGTTTAGCTTTTAAGAGTGTACTTAGAAGGACAGGACGAATCTGGCTTAAGCTTTCTGCAACGGCCTGGCCCCGCCGCTAACTTGGGGTGGCCTCCTTCTGCTCTTTCTGCCAGCATGGGGTGACAAAATCTTAGACAAGAGGAAGACGGATTGCAAGACCTACGCCATCACCAGTATCAGAGACCTGGATGAGAACAATGGCAAATTCTGCACGTTTGTGTCACTCTATGGTGGGTATCCAGAGCCCCCTTGTATCAAGGGAGGGGGTGAAAGCAGAACGGCCCAAGACTTATCCCTTCGTTTGCACGTCTCTCTCCTGACCAGTGGCGACTTTGGATAGCAAAGGAGGCTGTCCCTCTGTGAGGCCCCTTGCCCAAAAGCGAATCGGATGGGAGGGAAGACCCACACCTGGTCCTCCTTCACCCCTCCCTTTTGGGTAGCCAGGTGGCCCACCTAAGATGCAGCAAGGGACTCGCACTGGGCAGTCGAAGGGTTTGAGATCAGTGCAACCGATGTGTGACCCTCTGGGGAGGGGCGGCCATCCCGGGCTCTGATGGGGAGACATGGGTGACCAAGGGGCCAGCCACATCAGCTGCATTGCCTGGAGTGCCACAAGAGTGCCACGGTTTCAGGCTTTGTGTTTCTGGTTCCACCTGCTGTAAGAAACCAACAACCAGCCTGTGGGGCGACGTCTCTTCCCAGCCCGACCCAGACCCAACCGCTCCCTGTGCTCAGGAGCCCCCCTGGGCCATAACAGGGGCCATGCGGATCACGTGTCACTCTGGCACTGCTAAGATCAGGGTGGATTCCATCTTCAGGGCTTCCTTTTGGATCGAAAAGGTCTTCATGCCCATTGGTGCCCACCCTGTGTGAAGGGCATTCTCCCCACTGTGATGGGGGAGGGGGAGAGACCGAGAAGCTCGTTCAACTCAGGCCCGCCTCTTCTTCCTTTCTGCAGGCAGGGAGATGTCTGTGCCCCAATCCCTGAAGCAGTCCTTCATAGACTTTGCTATGGACCTGCAGATAGACAGAGAGCAGATATTCCTCTTGGCCAGGAAAGGTAAGATGCCAAGATGGGCCTCGGTCAAAGAAAGAAGGGCTCCTTCACTCCACAGGGGGAAAGCTTGCAAAGATCACTTACAAAATCACAAGGAGAGACTGGCGTTTTTGGCCAGGATCTTTTATGTATGTCCTTCCTTGCCCGGCGCTCGCTGAATTCACTTGCTCCTCTACCAGGCCATTTCTGTCTCCATGCACAAAAAGGCACACGCATCGAAAGACACGCATCTAAAAGTTTTGCAGTGAGCCTGCCCCCCAAAAAAAGGGGAAATTAGGGAGTGGAATTGGGCAGCCATCCTTGTCAGACGGAAAAGTTGGATCCCACATTGGCTGTTAATTGAGGGATCCTGCAAACGGAGCCTCTCCGGAGCGGCTGGAAGGGGAAGGAAAGGGAAGCATCTAGCGGAAGACAGGGGAGGGGGGTCATTTGAGGGAACGGCAAAAGGCAGGCAGAGCCCTGTTTGGGATTTCCAGTTGGAGCACCCACAAACGTTCGACATCCGTGCAGGGAAGCCCCTCCTGGCTCTTGATTGGATCCAGAGGCAGCCAGGCCATTTTGTCCCTGTTCTTCAGACCTCTCTTCGTAAAGGCTGCCCAAATTCATGGGTGGGTGTGGGGCTGAATTCACATAAGTCACAACAGGTTTGGGGCAGTCACTTTTGGAGCTGTTTATTTTCAAGATCCTTCGGTATAAGCAAAATCCAGCTGTAACTTAGGAACAAACCCCCCCACTTCATGCCTGAGGTGGGGAGGGGGTGGCTTTGCTGCTCCTCCCCCCACTGCCTTCTTTGAGTCTTGTGAGTTGGTTGCTGGGAATAACTGAGCCTCCTGACGTTGTGTTTGCAGATGCCGCTACAAAATCCGCCTAGCCAAGTCCGACGGGGAAGACCTTAATTCCAGAGGGACTGTTTCCAGGGTGAGCACCCTGGCTGGGGACGCCACTGTCCTCGCCCCAGATCTGGATCCCTTTGTCAGTGCGTGGCAATAACAGATGGGGGGCTGGGACACCCAGAAGACCCCTCCAGAGGGGCTCCCTCTCGGCTCCTGTGCTGCTTTCCCCGGAACGACCAGCGCAGAAGCACCAGAAACTCCACTGCAACAGCCACTCTGTGCAATTTTGTCTTCGCTAAAACATAAACATCCCTGATGCTCTCTAAATAAATAGATTCAGTAAATGCACCTCTTTTGTGGTATGTTTGTGTGTCTGTGTGCCTGCTCTTATGTCACTCTTCTCACCTCTGGGGGAATCCCCAAGTGAACCCAAGAAACAATGGGTGGAAGCTTGTTAAAGAGAGAGAAGCAACCTAGAACTAGGGAGAAACTTCCTGACAGCGAGAACTATTAACCAGTGGAAGGCCTTGACCTCTGGAGTTGTGGGTTCTCCATCACTGGAAGTTTTCAAGAAGAGCTTTTTGAAATTATACTGAAAATAGTACAAGGTCTCCTGCCTTGTGCAGGGAGTGTTGACTTTTCAATTTAAATATTAAGCTTATTTTAGTGCAAACCCATTTCTGGTATTTCCCGTTTTGAAGCAAAGCCTGTCTGTGGTCATTGCCTGAAATTTATAAGGTCTCCTGCTTGAGCAGGGGGTTGGACTAGAAGACCTCCAAGGTCCCTTCCAACTCTGATATTCTATGCTCCTTACTTTCCCCTGGAGGGCAATTTAGCCCAGGTGAAAAACCAGTTCATTAAAATGAGACAGGTGGGAGGACAGGCTCCTTCTGCCTCACAGGACTGCTGGCTCCAGTCTTTCTCTCCCCCCACCCCGCACAAGTGGGGCAGAGCTGAAATTAAAACTGAAGGGAGCGGGATTTTCCATTTCTGACCACTCAGCGGGTCAGAAAGAAATGCCAACCTCAACATCTCGGATCACGAGCCCAGCTTCTCCTGCCGTCGAGAGCAGTGAACATCATGCATCCAGTCCGCTGCGCTCACTTTCAGGCACCGACTCACGCAGGGTGACCTTTCTGAGTGGCACAAACACTTAACCAAGAAGAGAATCGGAAGATGATAATCGTTTTAGTTGAGCAGGATGGTTGCCAGCATAAACAGCTCTTCTGACATGTGCGGGAAGGTCAGGGGCTGCCAAAGACGACCCTGCAGGGTGCATTTCAGTTGCCAGTCTCAATTGTGCCACGTGCCCATTTGCTGCGGTGCCTTCTGGGGAAGGGCAAGCGGCAGGGGTCCTCTGAAGTCCTCCGTTCGTCTCTCTGGCCTTGCTAACAGGGACCCCCTTCCAGCCAGAAAAACAGGGACTTGTGGAAACAACAATGAAAGGCCTTGTCCAACGGTTGCTCAAAACTCTCAGGAGGGGGGGAAGGGACTCTAGAAATGTGTCCCGGTGTGTGTGCAGACAAGGAGGAGCTGTGGGAAGAGAAAGGGAGTTGTGGGGGGGACAGGCTGTGATCCAGCAAGGAGCCCCTGGGGCCCTGCTCCCCTTTTCAGCTTTATTCTCATTTTGAATAACATGAGCTTTATTCTCATTTTGAATAACGTCTGCAGGAAGGAGGGCTGGCCCTGGCTGCAATGCTGAACTCTCCTAGTGGGGAATAAACACGGGGAAACTTAATTGGGTTCCCGGTTGGTTTCAAAGCCTGGGAGGCTTTCAAAGGCTGCAGCCACATGGAGGTTCCTGGAATTTGGGACCAAGCAGGCGGGTACAAAAGGCTGCTTAAGAGATGCTGTGCAACCACTTGGGATTTCAGATGTGAACAGTGTGGAAAGTGCCAAGTCAGGTCCTGCTGGGTGTTGGGAAGTTCAGAGACCTGCCTTTGGCAAAGGCTGCCAGTTTTTACGTCTTCAGAATGAAGGAAATCCAGATGTGGAGACTCTAGAAAGAGTGCAGAGAAGACCTCCAAGGTCCTTTCCAACTCTGTTGTTGTTGTTATTATTTAATCCCTATGAATCTCTTTAAGATTTGGCCACTTTTCAGGTGCGTCTCTTATTTCATCCCAGAACATGTGGCCTGTGTAGTTCTGGCCAGGAGTGGCCTTTCTCTCCACGCAGCATTTTTCGTGTTCTTGCCCATCCAGGCGCTTGCACATCTCACAAAGCTTTGGGCACCGGAGGAAACCCTCGGCCCCTCCCTGCTCCTAAGCTTATTGCAAAGGGAGGACAGGACGAACGGGGGTGCAGGGGAAAGGAGCCCTGGTTGGTTTGATTTGGCCACAGTAAACTTTGGAAACAGAGGACTTTGGAAAGCTCAGAACCAAGGCAGACCCCAGACGCATTTTATGGCCTTCTAAATTAGGCCTATAAAACATATTTTATATTATATGACTATAACTTGTTGCTGGCAATCCTTATGATTTATATTGCTATATTGATCATCAATTGTGTTGTAAATGTTGTACCTTGATGAACGTATCTTTTCTTTTATGTACACTGAGAGCATATGCACCAAGACAAATTCCTTGTGTGTCCAATCACACTTGGCCAATAAAATTCTATTCTATTCTATTCTATTCTATATTTTAAGGCACAAAATGCATACATCTCAGAAGTTACAATTAAGGAAGTTGAGAGACATGAAAGTTGGGAACTCCCACCTGCATTTCCTCCTTTCTCTGCCCCCTGTGCCCTTCCTGCCCTCAAAGATGGCAAGGGAGGGGTCCTTGGCAACCAAAAAACACCACAGCCCTGCCTGCAGATGCCCCAAGAGCTCCGTCACCCATCCCAGGCACCACTCTGGAGTCCATGGTCAGGAGGATCTGAGTCGTTTGCCAACCATTCTTGAAAAAGTGCAATGCCAGCCAGAGTTTGCTTCAGCATATTCTGATCTCTTCACAGTGGGTGTCCCAGGCATCTCTGCCACGGAGCAGCAGAGGGAGAGGGCACCACTTGGGTGTCCCATCCCGTCCCATCCCCCCATGTAAGGAGAAACTATGCCCCTCTTGCCAACACAGCAGAGGCCACCTGGGATGGCTCAGCTGCCCAGTGTCGGGGTGACTAGTTCTGCTCTCTCCTCTGAGACCTACTTGCCTGAGGGGATCCGCCCTGGGTTGGGTTGTAAGATCCAAAAGGTGGCTTTTAGGCTCAAGGATCCACAGAGTCTCCAGAGAGGTTCAGAGGGGCACTGAAAGCTTGTTCACTTATGGGGGAAGGGTGGCACTGAGGCCCTGAAGGTGGCACTGCCTGTTCCCACAGCCTCCTTGGGGAACCTCCATTTACCTCCAAGGGGGTGTGTGTGACCCTCGGAGCAGAGCAAGGCAGGGAAGGAGCTCGGCCCCACTGCTCCCTCCCCACAAATGCTGCTTTCAGCGGTGCCACATCACCCCTCGAGCATGTGAGGAAGCCTCGGTCTCCTGACTCCATCTTCTCCTCTGTTCTCTCACCTGGCTGCTCACAAGCTTGTTAGTGTTGCACTTTAGCCAAGCCACTGACCTTTCTCGCCCAGCTCCGAACAAAGAGGGAGACCTTTCCTGGTGGGCTGCAGGCCAAATGCCCACTGGGTCCGGAGCCAACGCAAACCTCCCCTGTTTGGAGAACGTCAATGGGTAAGGTCAGCCTGCCAGCCGGGGCCCCCGTGGCATCGGGGCCCAGCCAAGAAAAACCCCGTTATCTCGGTGGTTGCGCGCCTGGATGGAGGTGACGCGAGCCTCTGCGAGAGTGGGGGGGCAGAGGGAGCCCCCTGGGCTCTATAAGAGCAGGAGCCCCTGCAAACGCCAGTCACCTGCCTCCAAGTCTTGTCAGAATATTCTTCGTCTGAGGAGGAGAAAGGACTGGGCGAGATGAAATCCCTGCTGTTCGCTTTGGGCCTCGCCCTCTGCTGCTTCGTCCAGGCTAATCAGGATGAGCGATTTGAGCGTAGTGATCTTCGTAGGGTGAGTCCATGTGGCTGGGAAGGGGGTTCTGCTCTGGGTACCCCTCCCTGGCCCTCCCCTGATCAAAGGAACTCAGGCATCAGAAGCCCCTCTTCAGGAACAGAGAAGAGAGATGGTGCACAGGGTCTCTGCCTTCCCCCCTCCAGTGGGCCCTTTCTCACTTGGGAGGAGACAGCAATTTAGCAAAATCGGCAAATAAATAAACCTGGGGTATATTTTTTTTATGCGTTGTGCAAAAATCCATGCCTAAATATGCACTTGGATGGAATTTCTTATAAAACCAACTCTTTCCGAAGGCGTCTTTCCAGAAGCACAAATGAACTCCTCAGAAAGAGTCATTGGGGGAGGGGGGGAGGGTCTGCGAGGCTGCCTCCTGGCGGGGGGGGGATTGCATCTCTTGCCCACCGATGGGCAGCCTCCCTGGCACAAACGCTTCTGGGGAGAGGCGCCTTTTGCAAATGCCAGTTGGGTCCCTAACGCTGCCTTTGGTCCCTAGTTCATTGGAGACTGGAACGTTAGAGCGATCGCAACTGATTGCCAGAAGGTAAAGGAAATGTTTCCCCGCATGCCAGCATCTCCCATCTCCTTTAAGCAAATGTCGCCGGACGAACTGAAAATGACCATGGTGATAGCCACGTAAGTGCCCCAGTTTGCCCAAATGGCCAGGGGTCCAGCGGTGCTGCTCTTGGGAGCCAGCAAGTCACCCCAAAGGCCTGGAACTGCCCTGGGGCCGGGGTTGTTTCTTCAGCCCCTTCTGAGATCCAGGGAGAAATTCCAAGGGAGAAGGACCGAGAGCCCTTAAGGGCACCTTCTCCTGGCATCTCAGCCTCTGGGAGAACGATTGAGGTGAAGGCCCAGATTGACTTTTGGTAGGCCAGGATGAAACCCCCTCATCTAGAGAGTGTTTGAGGACTTTAGTTTGAGGAAGGGCCTCCAGGGCAAGGCCACCTTCGATAGACCCCGGAGGGGTGGTGGTGTTGCAGGCCATGGGTGAGAAAAGCTGCAGGGCCTCGATGGAGGTGGCCCCCTTATTTGGGACAGGGGGCAGGTGGTTCACCTAAGTGATCTGAGAATGCCCTCAGAAGCTTTGGCATTGTTTTGCAGGCCACAAGGGTGCAGGACAATGACTCCGATGCTCAAGAGAGAAAACGGGGTCTTCACCTCTACGTGTGGTACGTATTGAAGGGGGGTGGGCTGGCTTTTAACAAGGAGATCCCGTCGGGCAAAGAACTGGGGGTCCTGGTGGGGATTGGGAAAGGAACGAGGTGGGGGCTGGAACGTCCACTCTGCCCATCTCCTGGTCCAGGATCCAGCCTTCTTGCCCAGAAGAGCTAAGGGGACCCAAGGAGCCCTGGACCAAAGAGGGACGAAAGGCCCAGGGGCCCAGAGGAGCCGGGCTCCGGAAGGACGGCAAAGGAGGGGATTCTGGGGCACTCACTCATTTCTGGGGCACAAAGGAGTTTAGCCCCGGCTCAAGCGAGCTGCATCTTCACCTTTTGAGGAGCTTAATTGGCACGAGGGGCTTCCTTGAGGCAGGGGCCCTTCAGATGCCCTCAATGCCGTCTTCCATCCCAAAGACCCCAACTTCTTCATCAGGGGACAAGGAGAGAAGAAACTCCCCCATCTCCTACCTAAATCTCAAAGGCTTCCAGCTGGGGATCAACTGCCCCCCCCTCTCTTTCAGTGAAAAAACCCCAACTTGATTTACTGTTGCTTCATTTCTTCTTATAGGGAACGGCGTCAAAAAGACGGTGGAAATGATCAACCTGAATGAAAACTTTATGTCCGTCCTTGTCACTATTTCCCATCAGAATGGCCAGTGCACAATGGCAACACTTTTGAGTAGGTATCTCAGCCAGAGAGGAAAGGAAGGACGGCCCAGACGGAGTTTGCATGTCCCATTCATCCACCATTTGTTCGAACCAGGGGTGAAATCCAGCAGGTTCTGACAGGTCCCGGAGAACCGGTAGTGGAAACTTTGAGCAGTTCGGAGAACTGGCAAATACCACTTCTGGCTGGCCCCAGAGTGGAGTGGGTGGGAATGGAGATTTTGCAGTATCCTTCCCCTGCCACGCCCACCAAGCCACTGGTTCGAACCCTTTGGAGCAGCAGAAAATATTGGTGGAAATAGCTCATCAACCTGGGTTTGCTTTGCAAAATAAGCCATCACCTGCAAGGCTCCATCTACCCGGTGGAGAGGGTGCGGGGCAGGGGGGGGGGAGCCAGCGATGGAGGCCGGAGGGAGGAGCGCAGCATAGGGGCCCTTGGTTTCTTCTTCAGCTTCAAAAGCAGGGGCTCGGGGAGGGGGGGCTAGATTTGAGGGGGTCTAGATTCTGTGGAACTAGTCCTGTCCCCTTGAGTTGATCTGTGCCTGTAAACTGGGCTCCTCGGCCACCTCCTCGACTTATCTCCCTGGCAGCAGCTCTTAGAGCACTGGGGCCCCCTGGGGTGGCCCTTGGTAGCCAGGGGACCTTGGGGGCTCAGCCCCCAAACATAGCACCTGTCTCTGCTGGGCCTTCCCTGTGGCATCGCCTCTCCTACCCCGCTGCCCCTTCTGGTGCCCCTTGGCCTGAGCTTGTAGGGGCACAACCCACTGAGCTCAGATTCATGTCTGTGCATCCTCCGGTTCTCCCCCGAAAGCAGATGTCCATCTGGGGGCCCCCGACCCTCCTCAGTCCCCGGTGGGCCCCCATTCCAGTTGATCCGAGGGTGGCACTTGCAAGCCGGGATGTGCCCCTCTTTCCTCTTTCCCAAGAGGAGCCCATCTCTTTGGGGAGACTTGCCTAAGAAGGGGGTCCTCACCCTCTTAGAAGCCTTGTCTGCCCCTCCCCCAGGTGGAAACAGGCCAAGGGCCCACTCAGGTCTGACTGTTCTCTCCACAGGCAGGGATCTGGAGGACCTTACGGTGGCCATTGAGGATTTCAAAGCCTTTGTTGCTAGGAACGGCCCGGAAGGCGAAGAGATTCACATCCTGCCCACAAAAGGTAGGCACTCGGGTGCGGCTGCGCAGACCCAGGCCCCAGCAGGTGGAAGAAAGACCCAGGGGCATTATTATGGCAATTAAGTTATGGGTGCTGCCACCGCCACCTGATGTGCCCATTTTATGCCACTCCAAGATGTTGCACGAGTGAAAGCGCCAGTTGAAATTAATTTCTTTCACAGTTTTCTTGGGGGGGGGAGGGGTGTAGTGGAATTTTGCCAAGGGGGGTTTTTGTGCCAGCAGCAGCCCTGGGGGCAGAATCCGAGAGAGTTGTTGGCACGGCAGTTGCATTCTGACACCTTGCTTTTCCCCAGGCCTCCCCCTTGCCCTGGGCATGCCAGGCAAGGAGCAGTGGAGGTGGCTTTGCTTCCCTGCCTTTTCGGGTGGCTGGAGTCCTTGGAGGGAGCGGGGTGGCTCCTTTCCCTTCAGAGGGCCACCTGTGGGGCCAAGGGCCCTGCCCGCATTCAACCTGCTCTTTTCCATTTTCCACAGAGATGTGCCCACGTTCCTCATAGGTAGGTTTATTCTGGTTCTTAGAGCTGGTGGTCTTCTTTGGACCCTCCCTCATGTTCAAGGACTGCAGGACGCTTCTCCAGACCTCACACGGGGGTCCTTCTGGGGGGGGAGGGGGCTCCTGGCAATGTCCAGGAAGTTGCCTGGCTGACCATTTGTAGGTCACTGCAGGGGCCCTGGTGGCTCAGGCTGTAAGATAGCCTGTTATTAAAAGACAGCAGCCTGCAATTACTGCAGGCTCGAATCCCACCAGGCCCAAGGTTGACTCAGCCTTCCATCCTTTATAAGGTAGGTACAATGAGGACCCAGATTGTTGGGGGGGCAATACGTTGACTTTGTAAATATACAAATAGAATGAGACTATTGCCTTACACACTGTAAGCCGCCCTGAGTCTTCGGAGAAGGGCGGGATATAAATGTAAATAATAAAAAAAACTGCCTGTCAGCATGAAAACTGAGGGGGGGGGTTTGGGAGCTCGCATAGTTGTCCCCAGATTCCCAGGTGGGTCAGAAGCAAATTCAAGGGTCCAAGCAGATTGGGGAGGGGTGGGTGGGGCTGGAGTCCAGGTTGGGAGAGGCAGCACCCCTGATTCCACTCACCGGCTCCTTTCCTTGCAGGTGACCAGAGCGGAGGCCTCGAAACGGCCGAGAGAAATGGCTGGGCATGTTTTGGACTTGGCTAAAATTGCAAATTTTAATAAATAGATTCAGTTCATGCACTTCTGGCTTCAATGGGACTTTTTTCCGCACTGGGGGGGGGATCTTGATCTATGGGCTGGAGGTGGGGACAATCCAGTTGTTGGGGGGGGGAGAATGAGGGGTGGACCTGAATTTAAAAATGGTGAGGGGGAGACCTATGGGGGAGGGGGGGGCTAAAAGACTAGCTAGCCCACCGGGCCACCCCCGGTGAAGGCTGTTCCTTCACGGCTTTACCACCCCCCACCTCCATGGGGCAGGGCAGGATTGCCTCTTCATCAAAAGCCCCTCAGCTCTCCAACCTCAGGGGAGATGTGGGGGAGGGGAGATCCTTCCCTGCTGTGCCAGCCCAGAGAAGCCCCTTCCCCTGAGCCCCCTCTGCCCTGCCACCCCCTCCCCTCCTGCTGATCCTGAGATCTGGTTCCCAAATTGAGAGCCACATGCACGGAGAATTTACCCCACCCAGAGTCTTCACCAGGCAAGGTGGGCAACGTATAAATTGAGTAAACCAACAAGGAAAGAAATTAACCTGAAAGGGGGAGGGGGAGATGTCTGCCCTACATCTCTGAGGATCAGCGGTTGCAGGCAACCAGGACCATCACCCTCCCACCTGAGAGCAAAGGGTGGATGGATATCATGTAGAAATGGTGGTAGACTTTAGGAGAAACCCTTCCATACTTCCACCTCTCACAATACTAGACAACACAGTATCAACTGCAGAAAAAATAATTGCTACCAACCTGCCTTCCATTGAGGACATAAACTGTTTCAACTCCTACCCTCAAAACGACGCTACAGAGCACTGCACACCAGAACAACTAGACACAAGAACAGTTTTTTCCCGAAGGCCATCACTCTGCTAAACAAATAATTCCCTCAACACTGTCAAACTATTTACTAAATCTGCACTACTATTAAACTTCTCATCGTTCCCACCACCAATCTCTTTCCACTTATGACTGTATGACTCTAACTTTGTTGCTGGTAATCCTTATAATTTATATTGATATTGATTGTTCCTGATTGCTTATTTGTACCCTATGACCATCATTTGTGTTGTAAATGTTCTACCTTGATGAAAGTATCTTTTCTTTTATGTACACTGAGAGTGTATGCACCAAGACAGATTCCTTGTGTCACACTTGGCCAATAAATTCTATTCTATTCTATTCTATTCTATTCTATTCTATTCTATTCACAATGCTTTGCAGCCCTCTCTAAGCGGTTTTCAGCAGTGGTGGGTTTCAAAAATTTTAGTACCAGTTCTGTGGGTGTGGCTTGGTGAATTTGGCATGGCTTGGTGGGCGTCGCTTGGTGGGTGTGGCAGGGGAAGGATACTGCAAAATCTCCATTCCCACCCCACTCCAGGAGAAGGATACTGTAAAATCCCCATTTCCTCCCGATCAGCTGGGATTTGGGAGGCAGAGACGAGATGGGGGCGGGGCCAGTCAGAATTTTTACTATGGTTCTCCAAATTACTCAAAATTTCCGCTACTGGTTCTCCAAAACTGGTTAGCACCTGCTGAAACCCACCTCTGGTTTTCAGACTCAGCCTCTGGACCCCAACAATCTGGGTCATCATTTTACCCACCTCGGAAGGACTGAGTCAACCTGGTGAGATTCGAACTGTTAAATTGCAGTAAGCTGGCAGTCAGCAGAAGTAGCCTGCAGTACTGTGCTCTAACTACTGAGCCACCGGAAGCAGCGGCCCCTGTGGGGGAAGGATGCTCCAGACGTGGGCTGCGTCTGCCAGGCCCAATGCTCCTTCTGAGGGGCTCCCTTCCCATACCGAGCAGCAGCATCCTCCTGTTCCCACAAGTTCTCTAACAGGAATGGTGTGGTTTCCCAGCAGGCAAGACTAGCGAGTGGTATGAAGACATGTGTTGTGACCCAGGCCCAAGTAGGTCGTAGAAAACTCAGTCAGTGAAAAAACAAAGAAACTTTATTCGTACAGCTGAGAATTACTTCATTCTCAGCGTAGTTCAACTAAATTAAAGCAAATTCCTCCCAACACAAATTCCTCAGTCCTATCACCAACCTTGGTCCAATTAGGCAAACTGCCAAAGGCCTTTCTTGGCAACAGTTCAGAAGATACCGATACAAAATAAATACAAGAGGAAACTATCAATGTTGTTTTCCGGCAAAGAGCTCAAACGCCATTGCTAGTCTTTTAAGCCTGATGGGAGGGGCCAATCATCTCTTGGCCTTACTTCCGAGTCGTCCTCTTTACTTGAGCTGCTCTTGCCTTCTGGCAGCTCTTCTCACGTGTGCATTAGGAACAGGCTCCTCCTCTTCCTCTGCCTCACTATTGTCAGCCTCTGGAGGCTCCGCACCTCACTTACCAATGGCCCTGGCCCCTTTCTGCCTCCCACGCAGAGCCCTCATCCGGGCCTTCCCCAGCCTCCAGGACTGGCCCACACTCTTCCTCAGCCTCATCGCTGTCCAACTCTGCAGGCTGCTGGCGGACCACAACAACATGCTTAGCACATAGCTGATGCTCAGGGCGTAGTGGGATGCAGCCCTTGTCTTAGCATGTTGGGGGTCACCATCCCTCCCACAGCCAGAGACTGGTTTATGTGAAACCTCCAGTTGCGGGGGACCCCCTCAGCAACCTAAACACCCAAAGAAAGGGCTGCCCAGCCATTTCCGAGGGAGCAGCTCCGAGGCAGCTGCTTCTTGGCCCAGCTGCCCAGAGGGAGGGGTTGGAGCCCAGAGCACCCCGTCTTCTCAAGGTCAGCTCACTCTCTTCACAGGACGCAGTTTTTAGTCCCTTGGCTTTCCTGAAACATTCCCAGCTTCTCTGAATCCTTCCTCGAGCATGCTGAATGAATATAACAACCGGGGTTTCTTAACCCAAGTTGCAGAATCACTTGCTGTGTAACCCTCACAATTTTATTTATGTATCATCTATCTACCTACCTACCTACCTACCTACCTACCTATCTATCTATCTATCTATCTATCTATCTATCTATCTATCTATCTATCTATCTATCTATCTATCTATCATCTATTGTCTATATTTGTCTATCTTTAAGCCATTCTATCTATCTATCTATCTATCTATCTATCTATCTATCTATCTATCTATCTATCTATCTATCTATCTATCTATCTATCTATCTATCTATCTATCTATCTATCTATCTATCATCTATTGTTTATATTTGTCTATCTTTAAGCCATTCTATCTATCTATCTATCTATCTATCTATCTATCTATCTATCTATCTATCTATCTATCTATCTATCTATCTATCTATCTATCTATTTTCTATATTTGTCTATTTCTAAGCCATTCTATCATCCATCTCTCTCTCTCTCTCTCTCTCTCTCTCTCTCTCATGTATCGCTGTCTGTCTGTCTGTCTGTCTGTCTGTCTGTCTGTCTGTCTGTCTATCTATCTATCTAGTCAAACATGTATGAGATAACAGGAATAAGTATAAACATTAATCCAGGAAAATGGGTATGAATAAAAGGGGGCAGTAGGACAGGGACGGAAGGCACGCAGGTGCGCTTATGCACGCCCCCTTTACAGACCTCTTAGGAATGTTGGTGAGGTCAACAGTAGACTGTTTAAGGTTAAAGTTATAGGAGTTCGGGTTATGGGGGAGTGTATCGTTCTTTGAATATGTGGCACCAGGAAGGAGTCAGCTCTGAGTGACCACATGGGTTTTTTTCTCTTGGATAATCTTTCATGGAGGGAGGAAGGAAGGAAGGAAGGAAGGAAATATCATCTCAATATTAATCTTCAAAATTCTTTGCATCATTGTATTATTTGTTTACAATTTGTTTTGCTTTCCCACAAGTCCGCCATGTGTGGTAAACTGCCCCTCCACATTTTTCATAATTTCCAACCTTAACAAGAAGTACCTTTATACATCTCTGCCCCTCTGGAACACACAATCCTTACATTAAATCTTTCTCTTAATTGTGCATATGAAAACCCTCGAAAACTAAACCCCTCTGCAGTTCATTATTCTCTTGACTTCATCTTGAGCTGTCCACATGTTCTCAGGAACACAAAATGCCAAAAGCATCAATGCTCTTTCTATCCCGGTTTTCTAAAAGTTGGTATTATTTGAGCCTAACTATGACGTCTTAACATCCTTTGAGGAAGTGAGGACACCTTGGTCTCCTGACTCCATCTTCTCCTCTGTTCTCTCACCTGGCTGCTCACAAGCTTGTTAGTGTTGCACTTTAGCCAAGCCACTGACCTTTCTCGCCCAGCTCCGAACAAAGAGGGAGACCTTTCCTGGTGGGCTGCAGGCCAAATGCCCACTGGGTCCGGAGCCAACGCAAACCTCCCCTGTTTGGAGAACGTCAATGGGTAAGGTCAGCCTGCCAGCCGGGGCCCCCGTGGCATCGGGGCCCAGCCAAGAAAAACCCCGTTATCTCAGTGGTTGCGCGCCTGGATGGAGATGACGCAAGCCTCTGCGAGGGTGGGGGGCAGAGGGAGCCCCCTGGGCTCTATAAGAGCAGGAGCCCCTGCAAACGCCAGTCACCTGCCTCCGAGTCTTGTCAGAATCTTCTTCGTCTGAGGAGGAGAAAGGACTGGGCGAGATGAAAACCCTGCTGTTCGCTTTGGGCCTCGCCCTCTGCTGCTTCGTCCAGGCTGAATCGCCCTGGAAAGAAATGACCACAGCCAGCATAGAGGTAGACGGAGGTGGTTGGAGCAGGGCTGTCTTGCTTTGGGATGATTGATCAGGGGACCCCAATACTGTAATCTCATATATGGAAAGGGATCACCTCTGCTGATGTGAGAGATTCACTGGCACTGAAGGTCAATTGCACCAGGTCTTCCCCCCGCCCCACCCCTCCTTCTCTCTCTAGGCCAAAGGACCAGCCGGGGAATTATGGTAGCCAGAGGGGATCCCTCCAGACTGGGGAAGAATCTGGTTGCATCATTCATTTCTCCCTCAATCTGTGACTGAGAACGCTTGACTTTGGGTCTTGGGGGTGGGGGGCATCTGCTTCTGTAAACGCTCTTTCTGCAATGAATCAAACCGAAGCAGTGTTCACTTTCTCCCTTCGATTGATGGGACAACACAAAGAAAGCTATTTGTTGCAGCTGCATCTAAATTCTGGTCCAATGCCCTGCTCGGGGTAACCTTTGGAAAATAGGCTGACCCCACTCTATATCACGCCCCCCCTTGACTGAAACTGGAATTGCAAAAGCTGCGGCAGTAGCTTCAATGGAGCGCCTCAAGCAGGGGTGAAATGCTCCTGGTTTGGACTGGATCGGCCGATCCGGTAGCGATAGCGGCAGGTGGTTCAGAGAACCGGTAGCAAAAATCCCTGGGCCACCCGCCCATGCCCACCCAATGCCCAGTCGCCCGCTCCCCCGCTTGCCGCTTCTTTTAAAAAATACTTTTAAAAGGAAAAAAAAAAGAAGTATTAGGAATGTACAATATGTAAATAATAAATATATAAGAATCTAGAAAAGTAAAGCTATTAATATTAGATAATTTAATGTAAATAAAGAAAAAGGGGATAAGGAAGAAAATAGAATAACAAATGTGATATGGGGGGAAAGATATAAAAGCGAAAGAAGACCACTAAGAAACGCTGTTTAGAAATAGTAAACATTTATATGTTATATATTGTGTGTTTGTCAGATTGTGTAACAGAAAATTTTAAAAAAAGAAAAAGAAAAAAGGTAAAAAAAAGAGGCTCTGACAATCAGAGCTGAGCTGTGCGATCGTCAGAGCCTTTTTTTTTTACTTTTAAAAGCATTTTTTAGAATAGAATAGAATAGAATTTTATTGGCCAAGTGTGATTGGACACACAAGGAATTTGTCTTGGTGCATATGCTCTCAGTGTACATAAAAGAAAAGATACGTTCATCAAGGTAGCAACCTATACGGCCAAATAGGTTGTAAACAAAATGCTTTTAAAAGATTTTAAAAAGGCTCTGACGATCACAGTTGAGCCACACAATCATCAGAGCCTTTTTTTAACTTTTAAAAGCATTTTTTTACAACCTGTTCAGCCAAATAGGTTGTAAAAAAAATGCTTTTAAAAGTTAAAAAGAAAGATCGCGCACCACAGCTGATCAGCCTCCTGCGTGCTGTTCTACTTACCCCATGCCTCCTTTTGTTGTGCACTGCCTGTGCGCACACACACCTTGCATTTGGTGTGTGGTCTGCAGTGCGCATGCGCAGCCAGTGAACCGGTCTGGCCTCAGGTGAGCAGGTGGGAGGCTGGTCCCTTCCAGAGACTTAAGGTGGCTCCTCTTCCCTCTTTCTGCTTCAGGTTCTGGGTCGCTGGGTGAGTTATGCAGTTGCCTGCGATTCACCAGACCATCTGGAGCAGATAAGAGACATGCCGTCATTTGTTGCTGACCTGTCAAGACCACGGGAAGATGTGTTTAGCATTTTGGCCTTTTTCCCCATGTAAGTATCCTAGCTGAAGCCAAGCCGTTGTGGACTTGCATTAGACAAGGCCATAGGACAAGGCCAGGAGGCTGCAAGGGTGGATTTCTGAGGCCATTTGAAGCAGGAGCCCACAGGGCTTGTCCTATGAACTCAAGGCTAACTTGGAGTAAGGGACAGCCCCACGCCAGTGTCGGAGAAAGCTTTGAAGGAAGAGTGAAGGCATCTGTTGAGGTTCCTCAGCCACTGATGCAAATCCTTTGATCCAGTTGTGATTCTAAAATGCCTCAAATTAGCAGGACGCCAATCTGGCAGATGCCCCACAAGACTAAAATGTCAGAAAGAGAGGCTGGGGCTGGGCAGCCGGAAATGCTCACCAATCTGGCTTCCTTAGCAACAAGCCTTTAACCAAATGGAGGGAGGCAGAAAGAAGTCCCTGGGAAGCCCACAGCCAGGGAGAGGGAAAGCCAGATGGCCGTAGCTGGGTGATGCTTCCCACCCAGTTGGACAACCTGGGTTAGTTCAGATTAACCTTCAACGGTGGGACTCTTGGCTTTCTAGGGCAGGCAGCCTCCCCCTTTTCATGCCATAGGAAGAGCTCTCTCCACCTCTTCTTTTGCAGGCCGGACGGGTGCAAGAATGTAACCTACCAGTTCAGAAAAGGAGAAGATGGAAAATATCACGGCCTCTGTGGTCTGTACTGGTGAAGGGCTTGCCCTGTGTACCTGCCTGATTCGGTCACCTGACCAAACTGGGCCCCGGGGAGGCCTTCTTGCTCTGCCCTCAACTCCAGCAAACAGATGCTGGGCAGGAGCTGGTGGGCAACCCCATAGCATCTCTTCCAGGGGGGAGTGGTGGGGACGCAGAGCCTAAACTCGTGGGACCGCCTCTCTTCAGGGTCTTTGGGGACACAGTCCACGTAAAGGGATCGGGGCCCCAGGGCCACTGCAGTCAAGTCCATCCGTCACCGGATTGAGAGAGTGAGGTGGAGATTGCCTCCAGGGGCCGTGGGGGCTCCATCGCTGGAGGTTTTTGAGATTGGACAACCATTTGTCTAAAATGGTAAAGGGTTGGACTAGAAGACCTCCAAGGTCCCTTCCAACTGTGTTATTCCATTGTTCTGACCTTCCAAGAACTGCAGTTGCTCCTTCGTAAAGAGTATATATTCTAAATATTTTAAAGCCATATGTTATTTCGAAATATAAACCTTTCCTGCCTTTTCCATTGAAAAGAGATGATTGAGTAGCCTTGACTCCCCTGATTCCTGAGGGTCCCAGCGAAAGGGGGGGTAGGTGTGGAAGGAGAGAGAGGTGAAACAGCAGCTTGGATTGTTGCTTGTATATGAACTACAGGGGTCCTATTTATCTCCATTCTTCGAGGACACAAGGAACCGGAAGGCTGGAAATAAAGGGAATGTCCCTCTCAGAAGGTCCCAACCTGTTCGGGATGCAGCAGGTTGCTATTTTTGTGGTTCAAGGGGGAAAACCCCAACTCGGACTGTCGGGCTGTCTGTGCAGAAGTCCATCCGCCATTTCATTAACCATCTCAAAATACTACATTACAAAGGGTTAAAGGATGTTAATATTACTATTAGCTTCTATATTTAAACTGTAATTTCTGCAGTTTGATTTTATAGTAATTACACACCCTTTTCTGATAGGTACGCATTGCTTATTACCTGTAATATACCTGAAACGGTCTGGAGACTTATCAGATAAGCTGCTCTGCCTAATGAGCCAACGCTGAGTTCCTGCTTCCAAAAGTTCACCAGCTTGGCTAGAATTGGGCCTGCCTGAATCTCCCCCTCATATCCCAAACCTTTTCCGGCAGGTGATACAAAGGTGACGGTGGAGTCAGTGAAGGCCCATGGCGAGTTCGTCATGTCCATCATCAAAGTTGGCAGCAACTTCAGAACCGCAACACTTCACAGTAGGTGCCCCAAGGCCCATCGTCCCTGCCAGGAGGAGGCAGGCTGGGCTTTGTCATCACCTCAACCCTCTTTATGCATTTCCCTAAAAATTAAGACTCGGGGCTCCTGAAAGGGTTAAGAGTCTGCCCAGCGTTTACTTATCTGGCAAAATCCTGACACAATGGGAAACCCCCGATTAAGCCTGCCACCACCGCTCCCCTTCCCCCTGGAAATCTCTTCCCCTGCTCTGTCTCTGTCCCCACAGGTCGCAAAGTAACTCAGGATCCTGAAATAATTCAGAAATTCAAAGAAGAATGTAAAAGGCTCGGCTACAGCGAAGATCAGATTGTGGTTTTAAACCCAACCGGTAATGCAATTCAGAGCAGAAAAGTAACGAATAGAGGAGAGCAGGTTTGGTGGAAGGGCTAAAGCCTCCAGGCTAGAAACTGGGAAGACCTGAGTTCTAGTCCTGCCTTAAGTATAGAAGTTTGGCTTTGGGACGGCCCCCATCTCTCCCTCCTGGCAAACCACAATGAAAAATGTGGCCACTAACATAGCAGAGACCTGTCCAAGAAGTTGGCTCAAAGGCAGAAATAAAGAGAGATACATGATGGATGGATGGATGGATGGATGGATGAATAAATAAATAGATGACTGATAGATAGATAGATAGATAGATAGATAGATAGATAGATAGATAGACAGACAGACAGACAGACAGATCTAAATAGAGTCCATTCATGGGAATGGACTTCTTGAAATCTCTTTTGAGTATGCCTTATGTAGAAAGATAGGTGCAGATGGGTGGTCTACATGCAAGGGGAGGAGGGGGAGTCATGTTGGTGGGCAGATGACCTAAGAATTTACCTTTCCCTGAAACGCATCTTGTATTCATCCTATTCGCCATTAACAGCCACCTTTTCTTCCCCCACAGTGAAGTGCCAATAAGAATAATAGGTGAGTTTTCTAAGATGGGTCACCCCGTTTGCAATGCCAAATCCTACCCATCTGCATGAAAAACAGGGGGAGGCAGCACCCTGATTCCACTCACTGGCTCCTTTCCTTGCAGGTGACCAGAGCAGAGGCCTCAAAACAGCCGGGGGGGGGGGGGACAGCAGCTGGACATGTTTCGGGCTTGGCTCAAATTCCAGGGAGGAATCTTAATAAATAGACTCAGAAAATGCAACTCCTTTCTCCAGTGTGACTTTTATTTCTTGTCCTTTTGCCCTGTGGGGCCACCTTGGTCTGTGGCTTGGGGGTGGGAGAGGATCCAGTGGGGGAGAATGAGGGGCAGACCTGAATTTAAAAAGGTAGGGATGCAAAACAGAGGTGGTCAGGCAGCAGAATAGCTGTTCCTGCAGGGCTTTTACCCCCCTCTGTGGGGGCAGGGCAGGACTGCTTCCCCTGCACCTCAACCCTCTGGCCCCAAAGGAGATGTGGGGCAGATGGTACAATCCTTCCTCTGCTGGGGAAGGGTGAGGTGCCAGACAAGGACGGGGCAATGACGGGTTCAGATCCCTCCAGCCAAAGGGCTCCCGAGGGGCTCCAGGACAGATCCTAACCCAAATGGCCCTCCCACAGCTGGTGGCCATTTCTGCTTCTCCTGGGAAATTGCCTGCAGCCCCCGCCTGGTGGAGGGGGCGAGGTGGGCAGTGGGTGAGGGTAGCTGGTGAAAAGAGAGGTGAACTGGGAGCCTCTTGTGAGAGGTGGGATCCCAGTCCCCCAAAGGGGATCCAGCCCTTCTCAGGGTCACTCTCCCTGCTGACCAGTCATGGGATTCAAATAATTTAACCACCGGTTCTCTGCCCTAATGATTTCTTCCAACAACCAGTTCACCAAACTGCTCAGAAAGTTAACAACCGGTTCTCCTGAAGTGGTGCGAACTGGTTGAATCCCACCACTGCTGCTGACCAAGGCAAGAGTCCAGAGCGCTCTCCAAAGGAGGAAGGATGTGGCGTTCCCTGAGTCCCAGAGCAATTTTGGGCAGCTGGAGAGCGGAAAAAAAGCCCCCAGCTGGAAACTGCCTTCCTGCAAACAACACCGTGAACTTTTCGGTTCGAAACACAGGCCTGGCAGAGCGCAGGGAGCGTGCTTGGCTCAGTTGGGCAGCATCCCAAGAGGGCCACAGAGCATCACCGATGTGGCAAAGAAGGGAGGGCAGCCCATCTTTCCTCCAATGCTGGGGTGCAGGAGGGAGATTGTGGGGTCCTTGGGTCTCTCTGAACTTCCTTGCTTACCTGAGGACGTTTCATTACCAAACTAGGTAACATCATCCGTGCACATCTTTGAGGAAGCATGAGACTAAGTGCAAAGCATCTCTTAAGCATCAGGAGCTTCTTGCGCCCTCTGGACCAAACCTTTGCATTGGAGCCTGTGGCCTGCTCTAATTCGGGGTGTGTGTGTCACAGGAGGGGTCACGGTCAATCCTCATGACTGTGACCCCCACCCAGGCTGTTCGGGAGGGAAGGCGATGCTTCCAAGCTCTCTCTGCAGGGAACGTCCCATCCGGATGCGTTCCGAAGGGCAGCCACCCGGGGCCCATTGCTTCTGCCAACGGTCCGTGCCGTCCTCCTTCCATAGCTTCCTGGACAAGGGTGGCTTCACCTGGAGGAGCCTCGGGAGGATAAAAGGGGCAAGGGGCGAGGCTGAGCAGCCAGAGGGCCAAAAGAGTTGCAGCCATGAAGCTCCTGCTGGGCAGCCTCCTCTTGGCTGGGGTCTGCTGGCTGGGAGCCACATTGGAGTTCCCCACTATGTCGAATTTCAATAACAAAAGGGTCAGAGCTGGGGATCCTGGACGGAAGTTCTCCTCCTCCCAACTCTTAAGTGGAAGAGGACCCCAGGCGGGGACTGTGGGGGTCCCTGGTGCTCTCTAGGCCAGCTGCAGACTTTTCATGACCCAGCTAGGGAACATCATCAGTATTGCAAGGGTTGGCTCCCATCCCAAACAGTATAGAAGAGATAAGGCTCTTCTGGGCTCAGGGTACCTCCCCACATTTGGGAGGAGAAGCCTCAGTTGCTGCCTCCAGAGAGGCGTCTTCCGCACGGCCAGATTTTCACCCCGTTTCTTTTGGTCGGGTCTTTGGTGTCACTCCGGGATTCAGAAGGCTCCTGTGGTGGAAAGGAGGAAGCTCTCCCTGCCAGGCACCTACCTGCGCTTCTCCAAAGGGCCTTGTTGGCTAATTGACTCCACTTCTGGCATGGAGCTTCCCCAGGAAGGATTTGGACTTTGGAGTCCCTTCAGCGTTAACAAACTCTCCTGGTTTCTCCTTCCAGATTTCTGGGGATTGGCATCCTGTGGCAAACATTGTCATTGAGAAACATTTCCCTGATTATACATTAACGGCCAAGTGGAAGGGAGGTGTGACGTACAGCTATAAGTATCTTTCGTAAGTTTTGGAGGCTTAATGCCCCCAAATGCTGGGCAGGTGGGTGGGGGAAAGCCCGAAGGAAAAGGGCATGGGGCTGGGAACCTTTCCAGGCTTGGGACCCCCATACCTGTCATCCCCCATACTGGCACGATGTCTGGGGTCCAGTTAACAGCTGACTGGGCTGTTCTCTGCAACACTTCAGCTGAAAGCTGCCTCGCTTGGGTCCCTCCATCCTGAGCCACCCCCAAAGGTTTGCACGGTTCACTTTTCTTTCCAGCAACGGCAGATGCCAGACGAGAAGGTTCCAAATGGCTAAACAAGGGACCCCGGGGAAATTCAAGACCACAAGTAAGTGGCGAGGTGCCTCCTTCCTTCATCCTCATCAGACTTGCTGGCCGGCAAATTTTCACACACACCCCTTCCCTTCCCCCCCCCACCGCCGCTCCGCAAGAGGCTTGTCTTGGAGGATGGGGGCTGGGACCCCCCAGGAGAGCCTCATGGCTTCTCCAGGAACAGTGGCTGGCACTCGCAGGGCTCCTGCCCCGAGCAAGCGGGACTTTAAACAGCCTCTCTTTTGCGTGGAAGGTCCCACCATCATTCAGATCCTGGATACCGACTATGAAAGCTACATCATCAGTTACATTGAACGGGGGATGGACTCCTTCCTGACGCTTGCCAGTAAGAGGCCTGGAATGAGGCGGGGGGCGGGGGGGCCCTTGTCTTGCCCTTCCTAATGTTGCTGGCAGCAAACGGGGGGGGGCGCTCTCCTTTTGCTTCTTGCCCCCAATGGGCCACCTCCACCGCCACCTTTGGGGTGTCAGCTGGGACCTCCTGGTAAGGCCCACCCCCGCCCCCAGGGAAGCCTCTCCCTCCTGGGCCTCTAGATCTCTCTCCCCTCTGATTCTCTCCATGCCTCCCCAGCGAATTTTGGAGCAAAGCTCTGAGCCAGAACAGCATCCCCCTCTCCCCAACCCCAGGGTTCCTTACCACCCAACTCCCTCAATCTTCATGCTTGTCTCTAGCCAAAAAGGGAACCATGTCACCTAAAATGGAGAAAAAATTCAAGGACATTGCCTCCTCTGCAGGGGTCACAGGAGAGGTTGTGCCCGTGGTCCGAACAGGTAACCCTTTGGTCCTTGGCATCACCACTTCTAGGCTCCAAGGGCATCAGAGAAGGATGTCTCCTCCTCCTCTTCCTGGGATGACCAATTCTTCTCTCTCCTCCACAGCAAGCTGTTAAGGGGTCAAGGTGAAGGAGTGCAGATTCGGGGCATGGAGGGGTCCTCGCTAGCAAACCACCACCCCAGTTGGGAAAGGAAGAAGACCCCGTTTCTGCTAAAGGGGTCCCTTGGGTGGCTCGCTTCCTGCCAACCGGAGAGCAAATGCCAAGCCTTGTTTGTCAAATAAAGCAGAAATAAAACCCAGCAAACAAAACACTTGATGTGCTTTTTTCCTCATTCCTCTCCTGATGAGGGTCCCCCACCTCGGCTGTGCTGGCCATCTTGCCTCTCCCGGAGTTGAGTGGTCCTTCCTCCTTCACAGGTGCTTGGGCTGGCCCTGGAAGGGGCAAAATCTGGACAGACTGGTTGGTTGCTTGAAGGATGAATAACTGAAATCACTGTAATTGTAACAGCTGCACAGAAACAAATACAAATACAATACACATACAAAAACGCCGGGGATGAAATCACCCTGGATTCCCACTTCCCTCTTGGTCCAATTTCCCCAGGGGTTCCCTCCAAGCCACTCTCCCCCATTAAGAAAAGGCTCTTTTGCGGGTCTGGAAAAAATATTCCTATAAACTAGACTATAAGATTCCTATATGGGTGAGCCCCAGACATGCAATAGAGAATATAAATATAGAACAGAAACAGGAAATGATTATTTATAAAGAACTTTTGTATGCTGAAGGAGGTAGCTTGCAATTAAAATCATTACAGGTATTAAATGAAGAAGGGAGGAATTATACTTGGTTTCAATATGGGCAATTAAGTACTAGATGGAAAGAAGATCAAAAAATTGGTATAATGCAAAGGGAGGAAAATTTAATAAAGCAAATTAGAAATCAGACCCAGGAGCATATAAAGAGATTGTATAATGTGTTGCTTGAAATAGATTCGGAAAAGGATTTGGTAAAGGACTGTATGATAAAATGGGCACAGAATATTCAGGAACCAATAATGTTGGAAACATGGGAGAAAATCTGGGTTAGAAATGTTAAGTTTACACAAGCACAGAATTTAAGGGAAAATTTTTATAAGATGTTTTATAGATGGCACTTAGATCCCAAAAAATTATCATGTATGTATCCTGATATCCAAGCGAAATGTTGGAGATGTGACTGTGATGACGCTACATATTTTCATATTTGGTGGACTTGTAAGAAAATTAAGGCCTTTTGGATAAGAATTTGGTGGATTATTCAAAATGTCCTGAAGAAGAAGATAAAGTTCCTGCCGCAATTTTTCCTTTTGGGAATTATAACGGATTGTACAGTGACTGAGACTAAACTGATTTTGAATTTAATAACAGTAGCAAGGCTGTTGATTGGACAATATTGGAAGAAAAAAGAGTTACCTACAATAGAAGAATGGATATTGAAAGTTACTAATTTGGCTGAGATGGCTAAAATCTCAGCTTTTTTGAAAGACAATACGCAGGAAAGATATTTAATTGAATGGAAAAATGGATTGATTATTTACAAAAAAGATATCAGATTAAGAGATATCAGATTGCCTTTGAATAATTAAGATGTATTATTTAATAGAATGTGGGGGTTAGGAAATGAAAAGATTTGGATGAGGTTAATTGGATTAGAAGGGAAAATTTTATTTTATGTTTGGTTTATGTATAACAATACCTTGTGATTGACCCGGGAAGCCGGGGGGGGGGCATGAAGGGAGGGGGGAGGGGGGTTTGCGGGGAGGAGTGGGGGGGAAAGGGGGAAAAATGTTTTTGTTTGTTAAAACTTTTTCAATAAAAAAAAAGAAAGAAAAGGCCATGGGAGCTTCCAGGCCCTCTTCCTGGGGTGGTGTGGTGGTGGTGGAGGGCAACCCCCTCCCAGCCACTCTATTCAGGGCAGGCTTAAACCAGGGCAGGTGGCTAAGTCCAAGGATATGGCCACAGACAGAGGGAGGGGAATTTCCACAGCTGGAGTGCCAGGAAGAAAGGGGTTTCCTTCGCCCCTCCCACCAATCCTAGCGCTCTTCATTCATAACACATTCCTCCTCTCCTTACAATAAGGGGAGGGGCTTCATTTGGAAGGGGTCACATTCAAAAGCGAATTCACCCCCACCCCCACCCCCGTCAACAGACCCACCTTTGACCCCAGGAATTCTTGGTGACTTCTGGGGCCCTGATGGTCTGATGGTCTAGGAGTGCCTATGTTAATCTCTTCATTGCTTCTCAGGCAACCAGTTTTACTTCTGGAAAGGTAGAAGAAGATTTGGAATGGCTAACCCGTTTTTTCCTTTAATGAAGCTAAATTTCCCACCTCTGAAGGGTGGCGATGCTGTCTGTGCTCCTCAGTGGCAACTGCTCACCTGGACAGGTGGACTTCTCTGCTCCTCTGCAGGTTGCGGCTATCAGGCAGAGCAGGAAGAGAGCTCCTCGCTTGCCAGCTCTGCCCATGGTGCCAGCTGGGCTGTGCCTCCCCTGGACCCTCCGGCTCTTATTTGCGGAGGCTGGAATTTAAGGAGGGACTCCACTATTCCTAACCCCACCAGCTGCTTGATCAAAACACATTGACCTCGCTTGCTGACAGTTCGGCAGGATGTGTGCGTGAGGTCTTCATTTTTGGGAGGGACACAGGTTCAGCTGCTTCGAAGCAAAGTCACAAGGGGAAAGTGGATTAACCCCACCCTCAGACATCTTTCCTTGCTGGTTGGTTGTCAGCAGAATCGGACAGGTGTGCACCAAGCAAATAACTGCACTGATTGTGAAAAATGGGCAAGATGGCTGAAGGATAAAAAGGAACAGGGCAAGAAGAAGGTTCGGTCAGGTCCCTCTGAATCCAATTTCACTGCATTCATTGCATTTTCCTGCAGCACGGCAGAGACGCCCTGGGACAGAATCTTTCCCCACCTGGGGTCCAGCAGTCTCCAATTCTTGGCAGGCCTTGACCCTAAGCATCTGTGGCCCAAGGGAAGCCCCTCCCTCTCTTTGTCTTGCTCCTCCCCCTTCCGTTCTCTCCACCCACCCGTCCTCAGCAGGTCAAACAGGGATATTGGGGAGCAAAGGATACAGGCTGGGAAGGGCTCGGTGGGCTTCTTCCGGGCGTGAGTGTGACCCCCACCCAGGCTGCTCAGGAAGGAAGGCGATGCTTCCAAGCTCTCTCTGCAGGGAACGTCCCATCCGGATGGGTTCCGAAGGGCAGCCACCCAGGGCCCATTGCTTCTGCCAACGGTCCGTGCCGTCCTCCTTCCATAGCTTCCTGGACAAAGGTGGCTTCACCTGGAGGAGCCTCGGGAGGATAAAAGGGGCAAGGGCCGAGGCTGAGCAGCCAGAGGGCCAAAAGAGTTGCAGCCATGAAGCTCTTGCTAGGCAGCCTCCTCTTGGCTCAGATCTGCTGGCTGGGAGCCGAAATTAACGTTCCCATCGTGCGGAACCTCAATACCCAAAGGGTGAGAGCTGGGAATCCTGGATGGAAGTTCTCCTCCTCCCAACTCTAAGTGGATGAGGACCCCAGGGGCTACTGTGGGGTCCCTGGTGCTCTCCGGGCTGGCTGGGAGACATTTCACCTCCCAACTAAGGAACATCATCAGTATTGCAAGGGTTGACTCCCATTCCAAACGGTTTAATTAGGTCTGGCAGGAAGGATTTGGGTTAGTGCCTTCAGTGTTAAGGAATTCTCCTGCTTTCTCCTTTCCTAGATTGCCAAGGCTTGGTATCCTCTTCTAACCATTCCTACTGGTCAGCAGAGGAATTCGGCGTTTCCCCCGTTTAGATTTCAGGCCCTGCCGAATGGAAATCTGAAGTACATCATTAGAGTTCCCAAGTACGTTTTGGAGCTACCATAAGGACAAGCCTGGCTGGTTGGCTGAAGGTTCCCATCCTCGAAAGAGGATCGTGGTGGGTCCCTCCGCAACCCTTCCGCCACCAAAGGTTTGTGCGGTTCCCTTTTCTTTCCAGGAATGGCAAATGCACAACTGAAGAGGTGGAGATGCAGAGATACCAACAGTACGGGAACTACGCCAACACCGGTGAGTGGGGAATTTGCTCCCGCCTCCATCCGGACTTGCTGACAGGGGGTTTTTCACGTGGTGCTGGCGAGGAAGAGACGTTTTCCTGCCCAACTGGGGGAACCGCCCCACTTCTCCACTGGAGCTTCATCCTGGCTCCCCCACCCACCCGAGAGAGCGCAAAGACCCCTCTGGGCAGGGCAGGGGCTGAGCCTGCCTCCACCCTTCCAAGACAAGGCAGGGAAAGAAGCAGGAAGGGGCAGATGCCCCCAGGGAGGGTGGCGGCATCTCCTGGGACAGGCGGGGGTGGGGTGGGGGCTTGCAGGGCTCCTGCCCTGAAGGAGACCAAACATCTTGCCGCTTTTTGCAGTGGTTCCCAGCACTCTTCGCATCGCGAAAACGGATTATAATACCTACTTCATTGCTTACATCTCAATGGGCCCAACCTATGAGAACACCTTCCTGGTGCTTGCCGGTAAGAGAGCTGAGTGGGGGAGGGTCAGGAGAGTCCCTCGTCCTTGCCCTTCCAAACATTGCCTGCAGCAAAGCCAGGCCCCTCCCTTTGCTCCTTGCTCCTAAAGGGCCACCTCCACCATCCACCATCCTTCGGGTGCCAGCTTGGACCTTCTTGGAGAGGCATGTCCCCTCCCCCCTCCTGCCAACAGCATCTCTGCCCCAGGGGAAGCCCCTCCTCTGATTCTCTCCAACCGTCCCAGCAGTTCAACCAGGAAATTTAGTGGGGACCAGAGCAGCTCCCTCCCGAGGTCTCCTGCCAATCCCCCACCCACTTCCTCCTTGCTTGCCTCTAGGCACTCAGCCCACCGTGACGCCAGCATTGCAGAGAATGTTCAGGGAAGCTGCCAATTCGATGGGGATAACTGGCGAGATCGTGCACAATGTCCCACAAGGTAACCCTTTGGCCCTTCACGGCCACCTCTTCTGGGCCGGCAGAAGCTCTCCTGGGAAGTCCTGGGCAGAAGCTTCTTTCATTTCAGCTCATGTTTCCATGCTATGCCCAGACTCACCAGGGCTCACCAGGGCATCAGAGAAGAACTCCTCCTCCTCCTCCTCCTCCTCCTCCTCCTCCTCCTGGGATGACCGATTCTCTCCAACCGTCCCAGCAGTTCAACCAGGAAATTTAGTGGGGACCAGAGCAGCTCCCTCCCGAGGTCTCCTGCCAATCCCCCACCCACTTCCTCCTTGCTTGCCTCTAGGCACTCAGCCCACCGTGACGCCAGCATTGCAGAGAATGTTCAGGGAAGCTGCCAATTCGATGGGGATAACTGGCGAGATCGTGCACAATGTCCCACAAGGTAACCCTTTGGCCCTTCACGGCCACCTCTTCTGGACCGGCAGAAGCTCTCCTGGGAAGTCCTGGGCAGAAGCTTCTTTCATTTCAGCTCATGTTTCCATGCTATGCCCAGACTCACCAGGGCTCACCAGGGCATCAGAGAAGAACTCCTCCTCCTCCTCCTCCTCCTCCTCCTCCTCCTCCTGGGATGACCGATTCTTCTCTCTTCTCTCCTCCACAGCAACCTGTTAAGGGGTCAAGGTGAAGGAGTGCAGATTCGGGGCACGGAGGGGTCCTCGCCAGCAAACCACCACCCCAGTTGGGAAAGGAAGAAGACCCCATCTCTGCTAAAGCCCCACCCCCCACCGTGGGCAGCTCCCTTGGTGCCAGCCAGAGGGCAAAGGCGAAGCCTTGTTTGTCAAATAAAGCAGAAATAAAACTCAGCAAACCAAATAGTTCTGGGTGCTCTTCCTCATTCCTCTCCTGAAGAGGGTCCCCCCCCCACCTCGGCTGTGCTGGCCATCTGGCCTCTCCCGGGGTCGAGTGACCGGTCCTCCCTCCCTCACAGGTGCTTAGCCTGGCACTCCTGGGGGGCCCTTGGCTCTCTTGGCACCAGCCCAGCAGAACCTCTTCAGTCCCCTTCTGCCTTTCTACCAGAAAACCAAAGGGGTTGCTACCCAGGGCCAGAATCTTGGTTTCAGGAAAGGAAGGAAAACGTTTGGGGTGAAAAAACTTTATTTCCCATCTCCAGAGGGTGGTGATGTTCTCTGCCGCCCTCAAGAGTTCACCTGCCTGCCGCTCACCTGGACAGGTGGACTTCTCTGCTCCTCTGTAGGTTGTGGCTATCAGGCAGAGCAGGAAGAGAGCTCCTCGCTTGCCAGCTCTGCCCATGGTGCCAGCTGGGCTGTGCCTCCCCTGGACCCTCCGGCTCTTATTTGCGGAGGCTGGAATTTAAGGAGGGACTCCACTATTCCTAACCCCACCAGCTGCTTGATCAAAACACATTGACCTCGCTTGCTGACAGTTCGGCAGGATGTGTGCGTGAGGTCTTCATTTTTGGGAGGGACACAGGTTCAGCTGCTCCGAAGCAAAGTCACAAGGGGAAAGTGGATTAACCCCACCCTCAGACATCTTTCCTTGCTGGTTGGTTGTCAGCAGAATCGGACAGGTGTGCACCAAGCAAATAACTGCACTGATTGTGAAAAATGGGCAAGATGGCTGAAGGATAAAAAGGAACAGGGCAAGAAGAAGGTTCGGTCAGGTCCCTCTGAATCCAATTTCACTGCAGGTTTGGAGATGGTTTTGCTACGCCAGGTGATGGTCTCCTTCCTCAGCCTTTGGGCTCTCCTGAAAAAGCCACTCAGGAATTTGGGCCTTTGAGAAGTTGGGCCCTTTTGCATCCCAGGTCCTGTTCTCACACCGTTGTCGCTCATAATGTGAATTAAATTAAAAGAGACACAATGGGAATAGGAGTTAAAATCCCAAGAAGCCACTTCTGGAGGTGAAAAAAAAAATCATATAAGATTGGCTCTATTCCCTGTCCCCAAGAAGGCCAGGTCCGGCTCTGACCCACGGGTGCCCCCCTTGCCCCACAGCCCAGAAGCTCCAGGCAGGTGCCCGGGTAGTGAAGCACCAAGTGCCCTCCAAGCAGACTTTCGGGAGCTGCTCCCTTTTTCGGCTTTCTTCTCCTCAAAGGACGGGCTCCCCATCTTCCTTAAGGCAGCGGGAGAGGAAGAGACGGTGGCTGAGGTGAGGTGGCATCTTTAAGGGCACTGAATCCCTGGTTTCAGCACAACCCGGAGTGTAAAATGCGGCTCTGATTGGGAAAGTGACGTTTCCGCTTCAGATCTCCAGGATCTTGTGCAATTAATGTAATTTTGCTTGTTAATCCGTAAAGTGTCGGCTGGCGGCCCCCAGGAGTAGGGTCTTCTCTGTGGGGGCAGTGATGCTCTGGAATGAACTTCCCCCTGGCCTGCGTCAAGTGCCTGATCTTCGGACCTTCCGTCATGAGCTCAAAACATATTTATTCATTAAAGCGGGACTGGCATAATTAGCGATGAATTTTAATTGGGTTTTCTTAATATTTTAAAATTTTAAATATAAATTTTTAATTATCAGCCTTTATAATTTGCTTTTTTTAAATGTTGTTTTAACTGTATATATTTCGTTTTATTTTGGCTGTACACCGCCCTGAGTCCTTCGGGAGAAGGGCGGTATAAAAATTTAATAAATAAATAAATAAATAAATAAGTAATCAGTCGGACAATGTAATAACTTCTCAACCAGTCTTTCTGGTTGCCAGCCCCTTCAGGTGCACGAAAGCCTCACGAAAGGCGTACTCCTGCAGCACGGCAGAGACCCCCTGAGACAGAATCTTTCCCCACCTGGGGTCCAGCAGTGCCTCCCTCAGTCTCCGATTCTTGGCAGGCCTTGACCCTAAGCATCTGTGGCCCAAGGGAAGCCCCTCCCTCTCTTTGTCTTGCTCCTCCCCCTTCCATTCTCTCCACCCACCCATCCTCAGCAGGTCAAAGAGGGATATTGGGGAGCAAAGGATACAGGCTGGGAAGCGCTCGGTGGGCTTCTTCCGGGCATGACTGTGACCCCCACCCAGGCTGTTCGGGAGGGAAGGCGATGCTTCCAAGCTCTCTCTGCAGGGAACGTCCCATCCGGATGCGTTCCGAAGGGCAGCCACCCGGGGCCCATTGCTTCTGCCAACGGTCCGTGCCGTCCTCCTTCCATAGCTTCCTGGACAAGGGTGGATTCACCTGGAGGAGCCTCGGGAGGATAAAAGGGGCAAGGGGCGAGGCTGAGCAGCCAGAGGGCCAAAAGAGTTTCAGCCATGAAGCTCCTGCTGGGCAGCCTCCTCTTGGCTCAGATCCGCTGGCTGGGAGCCCAAATTAAAGTTCCCATCTTGCAGAACTTCGATACCCAAAGGGTCAGAGCTGGGAATCCTGGACGGAAGTTCTCCTCCTCCCAACTCTAAGTGGAAGAGGACCCCAGGGAGGACTTTGGGGTCCCTGGTGCTCTCCGGGCTGGCTGGCAGATATTTCACCACCCAACTAGGGAACATCATCAGTCCTGCAAGGGTTGACTCTCATTCCAAACGGTTTAATTAGGTCTGGCAGGAAGGATTTGGGTTTTGGAACGCCTCCCCTTCAGTACTAACAGATTCTCCTGTTTTCTCGTTTCCTAGATTGCCAAGGTTTGGTATCCTATTCTAACCATTCCTATTGGAGCAACGCGGAATGACGTGTTCCATCCATTCAGATTAACGGCCCAGCCAGATGGAAATCTGAAGTACACCGATATATATCTCCAGTACGATTTGGGAGCTACCATAAGGAAAAGCTCACTGGCGTGGCCGAAGGTTCCAGTCCCCGAAAGAGGACTGAAGAAGGTCCCTCCATGGCCCTCCCACCCCCAAAAGGTTTATGCAGTTCCCTTTTCTTTCCAGGGTTGGCAAATGCAAGACTCTAGAGATGCGGATCAAGAAACTGGAGGAACTGGAGTATAGGATCCCCAACCCCGGTGAGTGGGGAATTCCCTCCCGCCTCCATCCGGACTGGCCCACTGGGGAGTTTTCACGCAGGGCTGGCAAGGAAGAAATGGCTTCCTGCCCAACTGGGAGAACCGCCCCACCTCTCCACAACAGGCATCATCCGGGGCCCCTTGGCAAGCCCAGGAAGACCCCTCTGGGCAGGGCAGGGGCTGAGCCTGCCCCCACCTCTCCAAGAGAAACCCCCTCCCCCTCCCCGAGGCAGGGAAAGAAGCAGGACGGGGCTGAGGCCCCCAGCGAGGGTGGCAGCTTCTCCTGGGACAGGCGGTGGTGGGGAGGGGGCTTGCAGGGCTCCTGCGCGGAAGGAGACCAAACCTCTTGCCGCTTTTTGCAATGAAGTCACAACCAACGTTCGCTTCGTGGAAACGGATTATAATACCTACTTCATCGCTTTTAACTCGTGGAGCAGCAAGAGGAAAGACCCCTACCTGATGCTTGCAGGTAAGAGATCGGGTGGAGGGCTGGTTGGGAGACTGTCCTTGTCCTCGCCCTTCCTAACATTGCTGGCAACAAAGCCAGGCCGCTCCCTGTGCTTCTTGCCTGTAAAGGGCCACCTCCACCATCCTTAGGGTGCCAACCGGAACCTCCTTTGAGAGGCATATCCCCTCCCCCCTCCTGCCAACAGCATCTGGCCCCAGCGGAAGCCCCTCCCTCCGATTCTCTCCATGCGTCCCAGCAGTTCAACCAGGGAATTTGGGGGGGGGGAGCCAGAGGAGCTCCCTCCCTCCCTCCCTCCTTGAGGTCTCCTGCCAACCCCCCACCCACTTCCTCTTGCTTGCCCCTAGCCCCTCAGCCCATTGTGACGCCGTCTTTGGAGAGGAGGTTAAGGGAAGTTGCCACCTCGATGGGGATAACTGGAGAAGTCTTGCACACCATCCTGAAAGGTAACCTTTGGTCCTTCAAGGCCACCTTTCTGGGCCGGCAGAAGCTCTCCTGGGAAGACCTGGGCAGAAGCTTCTTTCATTTCAGCTCATGTTTCCATGCTATGCCCAGACTCACCAGGGCATCAGAGAAGAACTCCTCCTCCTCCTCCTCCTCCTGGAATGACCGATTCTTCTCTCTTCTCTCCTCCAGCAGCAACCTGTTAAGGGGTCAAGGTGAAGGAGTGCAGATTCGGGGCACGGAGGGGTCCTCGCCAGCAAACCACCACCCCAGTTGGGAAAGGAAGAAGACCCCATCTCTGCTAAAGGGGCCCCGTGGGCAGCTCCCTTGGTGCCAGTCAGAGGGCAAAGGCCAAGCCTTGTTTGTCAAATAAAACGTAAATAAAACTCAGCAAACCAAATAGTTCTGGGTGCTCTTCCTCATTCCTCTCCTGAAGTGGGTCGCCCCCCACCTCAGCTGTGCTGGCCATCTGGCCACTCCCGGGGTCGAGTGACTGGTCCTCCCTCCCTCACAGGTGCTTAGCCTGGCACTCCTGGGGGGCCCTTGGCTCTCTTGGCACCAGCCCAGCAGAACCTCTTCAGTCCCCTTCTGCCTTTCTACCAGAAAACCAAAGGGGTTGCTACCCAGGGCCAGAATCTTGGGTTCGGGAATGGAAGGAAACCGTTTGGGGTGAAAAAGCTTTATTTCCCATCTCCAGAGGGTGGTGATGTTCTCTGCCGCCCTCAAGAGTTCACCTGCCTGCTGCTCACCTGGACAGGTGGACTTCTCTGCTCCTCTGCAGGTTGCGGCTATCAGGCAGAGCAGGAAGAGAGCTCCTCGCTTGCCAGCTCTGCCCATGGTGCCAGCTGGGCTGTGCCTCCCCTGGACCCTCCGGCTCTTATTTGCGGAGGCTGGAATTTAAGGAGGGACTCCACTATTCCTAACCCCACCAGCTGCTTGATCAAAACACATTGACCTCGCTTGCTGACAGTTCGGCAGGATGTGTGCGTGAGGTCTTCATTTTTGGGAGGGACACAGGTTCAGCTGCTCCGAAGCAAAGTCACAAGGGGAAAAGTGGATTAACCCCACCCTCAGACATCTTTCCTTGCTGGTTGGTTGTCAGCAGAATCGGACAGGTGTGCACCAAGCAAATAACTGCACTGATTGTGAAAAATGGGCAAGATGGCTGAAGGATAAAAAGGAACAGGGCAAGAAGAAGGTTCGGTCAGGTCCCTCTGAATCCAATTTCACTGCAGGCATTTTCCTACAGCACGGCAGAGACGCCCTGGGACAGAATCTTTCCCCACCTGGGGTCCAGCAGTGCCTCCCTCAGTCTCCAATTCTTGGCAGGCCTTGACCCTAAGCATCTGTGGCCCAAGGGAAGCCCCTCCCTCTCTTTGTCTTGCTCCTCCCCCTTCCGTTCTCTCCACCCACCCGTCCTCAGCAGGTCAAACAGGGATATTGGGGCGCAAAGGATACAGGCTGAGAAGCGCTTGGTGGGCTTCTTCCGGGCGTGAGTGTGACCCCCACCCAGGCTGCTCGGGAGGGAAGGCGATGCTCCCAAGCTCTCTCTGCAGGGAACGTCCCATCCGGATGTGTTCCGAAGGGCAGCCACCCGGGGCCCATTGCTTCTGCCAACGGTCCGTGCCGTCCTCCTTCCATAGCTTCCTGGACAAAGGTGGCTTCACCTGGAGGAGCCTCGGGAGGATAAAAGGGGCAAGGGACGAGGCTGAGCAGCCAGAGGGCCAAAAGAGTTGCAGCCATGAAGCTCCTGCTGGGCAGCCTCCTCTTGGCTGGGGTCTGCTGGCTGGGAGCCGAAACTTCTTTTCCCATGTTGTTTGCACCAAACTTCGATATCCAAAAGGTCAGAGCTGGGAATCCTGGACGGAAGTTCCCCTCTTCCCAACTCTAAGTGGAAGAGGACCCCAGGGAGGGCTGTGGGGTCCCTGGAGGTCTCCGGGCTGGCTGGCAGACATTTCACCACCCAGCTAGGGAACATCATCAGCCCTGCAAGGGTTGACTCCCATTACAAAAAACTCCCATTACAGTTTAGCCAGGCCTGGCAGGAAGGATTTGGGTTTTGGAACGCCTCCCCTTCAGTACTAACAGATTCTCCTGCTTTCTCCTTTCCTAGATTGCCAAGGTTTGGTATCCTATTCTATTCATTCCTATTGGACCGATGCAGATTGAGACGTTCGATCCATTCAGATTAACGGTCCAGCCAGATGGAAATCTGAACTACACGGTTATATATCTCCAGTACGATTTGGGAGCTACCATAAGGAAAAGCTCACTGGCGTGGCCGAAGGTTCCAGTCCCCGAAAGAGGACTGAAGCGGGTCCCTCCTGCCCCCAAAAGGTTTATGTGGTTCCTTTTCTTTCCAGTAATGGCAAATGCCTGACTAAAGAGTTGCCGATGAAGAAACTGGAGGAAGTGGAGTATGTGGTCCCCTACCCTGGTGAGTGGGGAATTCCCTCCCGCCTCCATCCAGACTGGCCCACTGGGGAGTTTTCACGCAGGGCTGGCAAGGAAGAAACGGCTTCCTGCCCAACTGGGAGAACCGCCCCACCTCTCCACAACAGGCATCATCCGGGGCCCCTTGGCAAGCCCGGGAAGACCCTTCTGGGCAGGGCAGGGGCTGAGCCTGCCCCCACCTCTCCAAGAGAAACCCCCTCCCCCTCCCCGAGGCAGGGAAAGAAGCAGGACGGGGCTGAGGCCCCCAGCGAGGGTGGCGGCTTCTCCTGGGACAGGCAGGGGTGGGGAGGGGGCTTGCAGGGCTCCTGCATGGAAGGAGACCAAACCTCTTGCCGCTTTTTGCAATGAAGTCAGCATCAAACTTGACTTTGTGGGAACGGATTATGATACCTTCTTCATCGCTTTTAACTGGTGGAGCAGGAGGAGGCAAAACCTCTACCTGATGCTTGCAGGTAAGAGATCGGGTGGAGGGCTGGTTGGGAGACTATCCTTGTCCTCGCCCTTCCTAACATTGCTGGCAACAAAGCCAGGCCCTCCCTGTGCTTCTTGCCTGTAAAGGGCCACCTCCACCATCCTTAGGGTGCCAACCGGAACCTCCTTGGAGAGGCATATCCCCTCCCCCCTCCTGCCAACCGCATCTGGCCCCAGGGGAAGCCCCTCCCTCCGATTCTCTCCATGCGTCCCAGCAGTTCAACCAGGGAATTTGGGGGGGGGGAGCCAGAGGAGCTCCCTCCCTCCCTCCTTGAGGTCTCCAGCCAACCCCCCACCCACTTCCTCTTGCTTGCCCCTAGCCCCTCAGCCCATTGTGACGCCGTCTTTGGAGAGGAGGTTAAGGGAAGTTGCCACCTCGATGGGGATAACTGGAGAAGTCTTGCACACCATCCTGAAAGGTAACCTTTGGTCCTTCAAGGCCACCTTTCTGGGCCAGCAGAAGCTCTCCTGGGAAGACCTGGGCAGAAGCTTCTTTCATTTCAACTCATGTTTCCATGCTATGCCCAGACTCACCAGGGCATCAGAGAAGAACTCCTCCTCCTCCTCCTCCTCCTCCTCCTCCTGGAATGACCGATTCTTCTCTCTTCTCTCCTCCAGCAGCAACCTGTTAAGGGGTCAAGGTGAAGGAGTGCAGATTCGGGGCACTGAGGTGTCCTCGCCAGCAAACCACCACCCCAGTTGGGAAAGGAAGAAGACCCCATCTCTGCTAAAGCCCCACCCCCCCACCATGGGCAGCTCCCTTGGTGCCAGCCAGAGGGCAAAGGCCAAGCCTTGTTTGTCAAATAAAGCAGAAATAAAACTCAGCAAACCAAATAGTTCTGGGTGCTCTTCCTCATTCCTCTCCTGAAGTGGGTCGCCCCCCACCTCAGCTGTGCTGGCCATCTGGCCTCTCCCGGGGTCGAGTGACTGGTCTTCCTCACAGGTGCTTAGCCTGGCACTCTTGGGGGGCCCTTGGCTCTCTTGGCACCAGCCCAGCAGAACCTCTTAAGTCCCCTTCTGCCTTTCTACCAGAAAACCAAAGGGGTTGCTACCCAGGGCCAGAATCTTGGTTTCGGGAATGGAAGGAAAACGTTTGGGGTGAAAAAGCTTTATTTCCCATCTCCAGAGGGTGGTTGTTGTGTCTTGTCCGCTCTCACCGCAGCCGGGGTCTGCTTATCTGCTCCCGAACACGGAGGAATGTATGCCTCCCGGCCCCAGTTCTGGCTCCATGCCCAGACAAGCTGCAGAGGAGGGGGCTCCTCCCGGTCCCAGCCCTGGCTCCATGCCCAAGCAGGCTGCAGAGGAGGGAGCATCCCCCGGCCCCAGCCCTGGCTCCATGCCCAGGCAAACGGAGCAGCTAGACCCCTCCCCCTCCTCCACAGCATGTGAGCCTGAGGAAAGTTTACTCCCAACAACAGCTGATTGGAGTGACCCTCGCATCAGAAGACTGGATAGGCGGAGGCAACAGAAGGAAGGGAGGGGCAGGCCTTAATGAGTGCTGAGTCATGGAGCCACACCCCATGGCCTATATAAAGGATCTGCTTTCTGGCAGTCTCTGAGTCAGGCAAAGTCGAACTTATCTTGCTGAAGTCACTTACTGGTCTCCTGCCTGCTCTGAGGACTTTGCTAGGACTTTGGGCAGAGCTGCAAAGGCAAGCCTGATTCGGATTTCCCTGACCCGGCCGTCAGCGGAGGAGTGGGACATGACAGTGGTGATGATCTCTGCCGCCCTCAAGAGTTCACCTGCCTGCTGCTCACCTGGACAGGTGGACTTCTCTCCTCCTCTGCAGGTTGTGGTCATGAGGCAGAGCAGGAAGAGAGCTCCTCGCTTGCCAGCTCTGCCCATGGTGCCAGCTGGGCTGTGCCTCCCCTGGACCCTCCGGCTCTTATTTGCGGAGGCTGGAATTTAAGGAGGGACTCCACTATTCCTAACCCCACCAGCTGCTTGATCAAAACACATTGACCTCACTTGCTGACAGTTCGGCAGGAACTGTCACTTCTGCCACTTCTGGAGGTGGAAAAAAAATATCATATAAGATTGGCTCTATTCCCTGTCCCCCAGAAGGCCAGGTCTGCTCTGACCCACGGGTGCCCCCCTTGCCCCACAGCCCAGAAGCTCCAGGCAGGCACCCGGGTGGTGAAGCACCAAGTGCCCTCCAAGCAGACTTTCGGGAGCTGCTCCCTTTTTCGGCTTCCTTCTCCTCAAAGGACAGGCTCCCCATCTTCCTTAAGGCAGCGGGAGAGGAAGAGACGGTGGCTGAGGTGAGGTGGCATCTTTAAGGGCACTGAATCCCTGGTTTCAGCACAACCCGGAGTGTAAAATGCGGCTCTGATTGGGAAAGTGACGTTTCCGCTTCAGATCTCCAGGATCTTGTGCAATTAACGTAATATTGCTTGTTAATCTGTAAAGTAATCAGTCGGACAATGTAATAACTTCTCAACCAGTCTTTCTGGTTGCCAGCCCCTTCAGGTGCACGAAAGCCTCACGAAAGGCATTGTCAAGGTTCCAGAAAAACCTCTTCTGCATGAAAAAACTCAGAAGCCATTGTTTTTCAGAGTTCTTTACTAGCATGAGGAAACTGGCACACGATGAGTGAAATTCCAAAACTGAACTTCCGGATTCTTTTCCCAGTTATACAAACCCCAAGAGTCCCACCCCCCTGACCCCTTTGATGGTCACATGGTCCCACGTTCTCCCAGTTCATTCAAATATCTTCTCGCCACTCTTCCTGCAGATGTGAACACCATCCGACCTTGACCGCTTGAAGAATGTTACCATACCCCTCAGCCCCCCTTCTTCCCCGCAGGGGAAAAATGTGGCAGCGTCTGGAACCCTAAAGTCTATTATGGTTTCCAGGCCTGACAGGCGTACTCCTGCAGCACGGCAAAGACCCCCTGGGACAGAATCTTTCCCCACCTGGGGTCCAGCAGTGCCTCCCTCAGTCTCCGATTCTTGGCAGGCCTTGACCCTAAGCATCTGTGGCCCAAGGGAAGCCCCTCCCTCTCTTTGTCTTGCTCCTCCCCCTTCCATTCTCTCCACCCACCCATCCTCAGCAGGTCAAAGAGGGATATTGGGGAGCAAAGGATACAGGCTGGGAAGCACTTGGTGGGCTTCTTCCAGGCGTGACTGTGACCCCCACCCAGGCTGCTCGGGAAGGAAGGCGATGCTCCCAAGCTCTCTCTGCAGGGAACGTCCCATCCGGATGGGTTCCGAAGGGCAGCCACCCGGGGCCCATTGCTTCTGCCAACGGTCCGTGCCGTCCTCCTTCCATAGCTTCCTGGACAAGGGTGGATTCACCTGGAGGAGCCTCGGGAGGATAAAAGGGGCAAGGGGCGAGGCTGAGCAGCCAGAGGGCCAAAAGAGTTGCAGCCATGAAGCTCCTGCTGGGCAGCCTCCTCTTGGCTGGGGTCTGCTGCCTGGGAGCCCAAATTAAAGTTCCCATCTTGCAGAACTTCGATACCCAAAGGGTCAGAGCTGGGAATCCTGGACGGAAGTTCCCCTCTTCCCAACTCTAAGTGGAAGAGGACCCCAGGGGGGACTGTGGGGTCCCTGGTGGTCTCCGGGCTGGCTGGCAGACATTTCACCACCCAGCTAAGGAACATCATCAGCCCTGCAAGGGTTGACTCCCATTACAAACAGTTTAGCCAGGCCTGGCAGGAAGGATTTGGGTTTTGGAACGCCTCCCCTTCAGTACTAACAGATTCTCCTGCTTTCTCATTTCCTAGATTGCCAAGGTTTGGTATCCTATTCTAACCATTCCTATTGGAGCAACGCGGAATGACGTGTTCCATCCATTCAGATTAACGGCCCAGCCAGATGGAAATCTGATGATCACCATTATATATCTCCAGTACGATGTGGGAGCTACCATAAGGAAAAGCTCACTGGCGTGGCCGAAGGTTCCAGTCCCCGAAGAAGACTGAAGCGGGTCCCTCCGTGGCCCTCCCACCCCCAAAAGGTTTATGCAGTTCCCTTTTCTTTCCAGGTTTGGCAAATGCAAGACTCTAGAGACGCGGAACAAGAAACTGGAGGAACTGGAGTATATGATCCCCAACCCTGGTGAGTGGGGAATTCCCTCCCGCCTCCATCCGGACTGGCCCACTGGGGAGTTTTCACCCAGGGCTGGCAAGGAAGAAATGGCTTCCTGCCCAACTGGGAGAACCGCCCCACCTCTCCACAACAGGCATCATCCGGGGGCCCTTGGCAAGCCCGGGAAGACCCCTCTGGGCAGGGCAGGGGCTGAGCCTGCCCCCACCTCTCCAAGAGAAACCCCCTCCCCCTCCCCGAGGCAGGGAAAGAAGCAGGACGGGGCTGAGGCCCCCAGCGAGGGTGGCAGCTTCTCCTGGGACAGGCGGTGGTGGGGAGGGGGCTTGCAGGGCTCCTGCGCGGAAGGAGACCAAACCTCTTGCCGCTTTTTGCAATGAAGTCACAACCAACGTTCGCTTCGTGGAAACGGATTATAATACCTACTTCATCGCTTTTAACTCGTGGAGCAGCAAGAGGAAAGACCCCTACCTGATGCTTGCAGGTAAGAGATCGGGTGGAGGGCTGGTTGGGAGACCGTCCTTAACTTCGCCCTTCCTAACATTGCTGGCAACAAAGCCAGGCCGCTCCCTGTGCTTCTTGCCTGTAAAGGGCCACCTCCACCATCCTTAGGGTGCCAACCGGAACCTCCTTTGAGAGGCATATCCCCTCCCCCCTCCTGCCAACAGCATCTGGCCCCAGCGGAAGCCCCTCCCTCCGATTCTCTCCATGCGTCCCAGCAGTTCAACCAGGGAATTTGGGGGGGGGAGCCAGAGGAGCTCCCTCCCTCCCTCCCTCCTTGAGGTCTCCTGCCAACCCCCCACCCACTTCCTCTTGCTTGCCCCTAGCCCCTCAGCCCATTGTGACGCCGTCTTTGGAGAGGAGGTTAAGGGAAGTTGCCACCTCGATGGGGATAACTGGAGAAGTCTTGCACACCATCCTGAAAGGTAACCTTTGGTCCTTCAAGGCCACCTTTCTGGGCCAGCAGAAGCTCTCCTGGGAAGTCCTGGGCAGAAGCTTCTTTCATTTCAGCTCATGTTTCCATGCTATGCCCAGACTCACCAGGGCTCACCAGGGCATCAGAGAAGAACTCCTCCTCCTCCTCCTCCTCCTGGAATGACCGATTCTTCTCTCTTCTCTCCTCCAGCAGCAACCTGTTAAGGGGTCAAGGTGAAGGAGTGCAGATTCGGGGCACGGAGGGGTCCTCGCCAGCAAACCACCACCCCAGTTGGGAAAGGAAGAAGACCCCATCTCTGCTAAAGGGGCCCTGTGGGCAGCTCCCTTGGTGCCAGTCAGAGGGCAAAGGCCAAGCCTTGTTTGTCAAATAAAGCAGAAATAAAACTCAGCAAACCAAATAGTTCTGGGTGCTCTTCCTCATTCCTCTCCTGAAGTGGGTCGCCCCCCACCTCAGCTGTGCTGGCCATCTGGCCACTCCCGGGGTCGAGTGACCGGTCCTCCCTCCCTCACAGGTGCTTAGCCTGGCACTCCTGGGGGGCCCTTGGCTCTCTTGGCACCAGCCCAGCAGAACCTCTTAAGTCCCCTTCTGCCTTTCTACCAGAAAACCAAAGGGGTTGCTACCCAGGGCCAGAATCTTGGGTTCGGGAATGGAAGGAAAACGTTTGGGGTGAAAAAACTTTATTTCCCATCTCCAGAGGGTGGTGATGCTCTCTGCCGCCCTCAAGAGTTCACCTGCCTGCTGCTCACCTGGACAGATGGACTTCTCTGCTCCTCTGCAGGTTGCGGCTATCAGGCAGAGCAGGAAGAGAGCTCCTCCTCCTCCTGCCAACAGCATCTGGCCCCAGCCCTGGCTCCATGCCCAGACTCACCAGGGCATCAGAGAAGAACTCCTCCTCCTCCCTCCCAGCCCTGGCTCCATGCCCAGACTCACCAGGGCATCAGAGAAGAACTCCTCCTCCTCCCTCCCAGCCCTGGCTCCATGCCCAGACTCACCAGGGCATCAGAGAAGAACTCCTCCTCCTCCTCCTCCACAGCATGTGAGCCTGAGGAAAGTTTACTCAACAACAGCTGATTGGAGTGACCTCGCATCAGAAGACTGGATAGGCGGAGGCAACAGAAGGAAGGAGGCCTTGAGGCTGAGTCATGGAGCCACACCCCATGGCCTATAAAGGATCTGCTTTCTGGCAGTCTCTGAGTCAGGCAAAGTCGAACTTATCTTGCTGAAGTCACTTACTGGTCTCCTGTCTGCTCTGAGGACTTTGCTAGGACTTTGGGCAGAGCTGCAAAGCAAGCCTGACTGATTTCCCTGACCCGGCCGTCCAGCAGGAGTGGGACATGACAGTGGTGATGATCTCTGCCGCCTCAAGAGTTCACCTGCCTGCTGCTCACCTGGACAGGTGGACTTCTCTCCTCCTCTGCAGGTTGTGGTCATGAGGCAGAGCAGGAAGAGAGCTCCTCGCTTGCCAGCTCTGCCCATGGTGCCAGCTGGGCTGTGCCTCCCCTGGGCCCTCCGGCTCTTATTTGCGGAGGCTGGAATTTAAGGAGGGATTCCACTATTCCTAACCCCACCAGCTGCTTGATCAAAACACATTGACCTCGCTTGCTGACAGTTCGGCAGGAACTGTCACTTCTGCCACTTCTGGAGGTGGAAAAAAAATCATATAAGATTGGCTCTATTCCCTGTCCCCCAGAAGGCCAGGTCTGCTCTGACCCACGGGTGCCCCCCTTGCCCCACAGCCCAGAAGCTCCAGGCAGGCACCCGGGTGGTGAAGCACCAAGTGCCCTCCAAGCAGACTTTCGGGAGCTGCTCCCTTTTTCGGCTTCCTTCTCCTCAAAGGACGGGCTCCCCATCTTCCTTAAGGCAGCGGGAGAGGAAGAGACGGTGGCTGAGGTGAGGTGGCATCTTTAAGGGCACTGAATCCCTGGTTTCAGCACAACCCGGAGTGTAAAATGCGGCTCTGATTGGGAAAGTGACGTTTCCGCTTCAGATCTCCAGGATCTTGTGCAATTAACGTAATATTGCTTGTTAATCTGTAAAGTAATCAGTCGGACAACGTAATAACTTCTCAACCAGTCTTTCTGGTTGCCAGCCCCTTCAGGTGCATGAAAGCCTCACGAAAGGCATTGTCAAGGTTCCAGAAAAACCTCTTCTGCATGAAAAAACTCAGAAGCCATTGTTTTTCAGAGTTCTTTACTAGCATGAGGAAACTGGCACACGATGAGTGAAATTCCAAAACTGAACTTCCGGATTCTTTTCCCAGTTATACAAACCCAAGAGTCCCACCCCTGACCCTTTGATGGTCACATGGTCCCCCAGCAGTGCCTCCCTCAGTCTCCGATTCTTGGCAGGCCTTGACCCTAAGCATCTGTGGCCCAAGGGAAGCCCCTCCCTCTCTTTGTCTTGCTCCTCCCCCTTCCATTCTCTCCACCCACCCATCCTCAGCAGGTCAAAGAGGGATATTGGGGAGCAAAGGATACAGGCTGGGAAGCACTTGGTGGGCTTCTTCCAGGCGTGACTGTGACCCCCACCCAGGCTGCTCGGGAAGGAAGGCGATGCTCCCAAGCTCTCTCTGCAGGGAACGTCCCATCCGGATGGGTTCCGAAGGGCAGCCACCCGGGGCCCATTGCTTCTGCCAACGGTCCGTGCCGTCCTCCTTCCATAGCTTCCTGGACAAGGGTGGCTTCACCTGGAGGAGCCTCGGGAGGATAAAAGGGGCAAGGGGCGAGGCTGAGCAGCCAGAGGGCCAAAAGAGTTGCAGCCATGAAGCTCTTGCTAGGCAGCCTCCTCTTGGCTCAGATCTGCTGGCTGGGAGCCGAAATTAAAGTTCCTATCTTGCAGAACTTCGATACCCAAAGGGTCAGAGCTGGGAATCCTGGACGGAAGTTCTCCTCCTCCCAACTCTTAAGTGGAAGAGGACCCCAGGGAGGACTGTGGGATCCCTGGTGCTCTCCGGGCTGGCTGGGAGACATTTCACCTCCCAACTAAGGAACATCATCAGTCCTGCAAGGGTTGACTCTCATTCCAAACGGTTTAGTCAGGCCTGGCAGGAAGGATTTGGGTTTTGGAACGCCTCCCCTTCAGTACTAACAGATTCTCCTGCTTTCTTGTTTCCTAGATTGCCAAGGTTTGGTATCCTATTCTATTCATTCCTATTGGAGCAACGCGGAATGACGTGTTCCATCCATTCAGATTAACGGCCCAGCCAGATGGAAATCTGAAGTACACCTATATATATCTCCAGTACGATGTGGGAGCTACCATAAGGAAAAGCTCACTGGCGTGGCCGAAGGTTCCAGTCCCCGAAAGAGGACTGAAGAAGGTCCCTCCATGGCCCTCCCACCCCCAAAAGGTTTATGCAGTTCCCTTTTCTTTCCAGGGTTGGCAAATGCAAGACTCTAGAGATGCGGATCAAGAAACTGGAGGAACTGGAGTATAGGATCCCCAACCCTGGTGAGTGGGGAATTCCCTCCCGCCTCCATCCAGACTGGCCCACTGGGGAGTTTTCACGCAGGACTGGCAAGGAAGAAATGGCTTCCTGCCCAACTGGGAGAACCGCCCCACCTCTCCACAACAGGCATCATCCGGGGGCCCTTGGCAAGCCCGGGAAGACCCCTCTGGGCAGGGCAGGGGCTGAGCCTGCCCCCACCTCTCCAAGAGAAACCCCCTCCCCCTCCCCGAGGCAGGGAAAGAAGCAGGACGGGGCTGAGGCCCCCAGCGAGGGTGGCGGCTTCTCCTGCGACAGGTGGTGGTGGGGAGGGGGCTTGCAAGGCTCCTGCACGGAAGGAGATCAAACCTCTCGCCACTTTTTGCAATGAAGTCATGACCAACGTTCGCTTCGTGGAAACGGATTATAATACTTACTTCATCGCTTTTAACTCGTGGAGCAGCAAGAGGAAAGACCCCTACCTGATGCTTGCAGGTAAGAGAGCTGGTAGAGGACTGGTTGGGAGACCATCCTTAACTTCGCCCTTCCTAACATTGCTGGCAACAAAGCCAGGCCGCTCCCTTTGCTTCTTGCCTGTAAAGGGCCACCTCCACCATCCTTAGGGTGCCAACCGGAACCTCCTTGGAGAGGCATATCCCCTCCCCCCTCCTGCCAACCGCATCTGGCCCCAGCAGAAGCCCCTCCCTCCGATTCTCTCCATGCGTCCCAGCAGTTCAACCAGGGAATTTGGGGGGGGGAGCCAGAGGAGCTCCCTCCCTCCCTCCCTCCTTGAGGTCTCCTGCCAACCCCCCACCCACTTCCTCTTGCTTGCCCCTAGCCACTCAGCTCATTGTGACGCCGTCTTTGGAGAGGAGGTTAAGGGAAGTTGCCACCTCGATGGGGATAACTGGAGAAGTCTTGCACACCATCCTGAAAGGTAACCTTTGGTCCTTCAAGGCCACCTTTCTGGGCCGGCAGAAGCTCTCCTGGGAAGTCCTGGGCAGAAGCTTCTTTCATTTCAGCTCATGTTTCCATGCTATGCCCAGACTCACCAGGGCTCACCAGGGCATCAGAGAAGAACTCCTCCTCCTCCTCCTCCTGGAATGACCGATTCTTCTCTCTTCTCTCCTACAGCAGCAACCTGTTAAGGGGTCAAGGTGAAGGAGTGCAGATTCGGGGCACGGAGGGGTCCTCGCCAGCAAACCACCACCCCAGTTGGGAAAGGAAGAAGACCCCATCTCTGCTAAAGGAGCCCCGTGGGCAGCTCCCTTGGTGCCAGCCAGAGGGCAAAGGCCAAGCCTTGTTTGTCAAATAAAGCAGAAATAAAACTCAGCAAACCAAATAGTTCTGGGTGCTCTTCCTCATTCCTCTCCTGAAGAGGGTCCCCCCCCACCTCGGCTGTGCTGGCCATCTGGCCTCTCCCGGGGTCGAGTGACCGGTCCTCCCTCCCTCACAGGTGCTTAGCCTGGCACTCCTGGGGGGCCCTTGGCTCTCTTGGCACCAGCCCAGCAGAACCTCTTCAGTCCCCTTCTGCCTTTCTACCAGAAAACCAAAGTGGTTGCTACCCAGGGCCAGAATCTTGGGTTCGGGAATGGAAGGAAACCGTTTGGGGTGAAAAAACTTTATTTCCCATCTCCAGAGGGTGGTGATGCTCTCTTCCGCCCTCAAGAGTTCACCTGCCTGCCGCTCACCTGGACAGGTGGACTTCTCTGCTCCTCTGCAGGTTGCGGCTATCAGGGAGAGCAGGAAGAGAGCTCCTCGCTTGCCAGCTCTGCCCATGGTGCCAGCTGGGCTGTGCCTCCCCTGGACCCTCCGGCTCTTATTTGCGGAGGCTGGAATTTAAGGAGGGATTCCACTATTCCTAACCCCACCAGCTGCTTGATCAAAACACATTGACCTCGCTTGCTGACAGTTCGGCAGGAACTGTCACTTCTGCCACTTCTGGAGGTGGAAAAAAAAATCATATAAGATTGGCTCTATTCCCTGTCCCCAAGAAGGCCAGGTCCGGCTCTGACCCACGGGTGCCCCCCTTGCCCCACAGTCCAGAAGCTCCAGGCAGGCACCCGGGTGGTGAAGCACCAAGTGCCCTCCAAGCAGACTTTCGGGAGCTGCTCCCTTTTTCGGCTTCCTTCTCCTCAAAGGACGGGCTTCCCATCTTCCTTAAGGCAGCGGGAGAGGAAGAGACGGTGGCTGAGGTGAGGTGGCATCTTTAAGGGCACTGAATCCCTGGTTTCAGCACAACCCGGAGTGTAAAATGCGGCTCTGATTGGGAAAGTGACGTTTCCGCTTCAGATCTCCAGGATCTTGTGCAATTAACATAATTCTGCTTGTTAATCTGTAAAGTAATCAGTCGGACAACGTAATAACTTCTCAACCAGTCTTTCTGGTTGCCAGCCCCTTCAGGTGCATGAAAGCCTCACGAAAGGCGTACTCCTGCAGCACGGCAGAGACCCCCTGAGACAGAATCTTTCCCCACCTGGGGTCCAGCAGTGCCTCCCTCAGTCTCCGATTCTTGGCAGGCCTTGACCCTAAGCATCTGTGGCCCAAGGGAAGCCCCTCCCTCTCTTTGTCTTGCTCCTCCCCCTTCCGTTCTCTCCACCCACCCATCCTCAGCAGGTCAAACAGGGATATTGGGGAGCAAAGGCTACAGTCCGGGAAGCGCTCGGTGGGCTTCTTCTGGGCATGACTGTGACCCCCACCCAGGCTGCTCAGGAAGGAAGGCGATGCTCCCAAGCTCTCTCTGCAGGGAACGTCCCATCCGGATGCATTCCGAAGGGCAGCCACCCGGGGCCCATTGCTTCTGCCAACGGTCCGTGCCGTCCTCCTTCCATAGCTTCCTGGACAAGGGTGGCTTCACCTGGAGGAGCCTCGGGAGGATAAAAGGGGCAAGGGACGAGGCTGAGCAGCCAGAGGGCCAAAAGAGTTGCAGCCATGAAGCTCCTGCTGGGCAGCCTCCTCTTGGCTGAGGTCTGCTGGCTGGGAGCCACATTGGAGTTCCCCACTATGTCGAATTTCAACAACAAAAGGGTCAGAGCTGGGGATCCTGGACAGAAGTTCTCCTCCTCCCAACTCTAAGTGGAAGAGGACCCCAGGGGGGACTGTGGGGTCCCTGGTGCTCTCCGGGCTGGCTGGGAGACATTTCACCTCCCAACTAAGGAACATCATCAGTCATGCAAGGGTTGACTCCCATTCCAAACGGTTTAATTAGGTCTGGCAGGAAGGATTTGGGTTAGTGCCTTCAGTGTTAAGGAATTCTCCTGCTTTCTCCTTTCCTAGATTGCCAAGGCTTGGTATCCTATTCTAACCATTCCTATCGGACCGAAGAAGACTGTGGCGTTCCATCCATTCCGATTTCAGGCCCAGCCAAATGGAAATCTGAAGTACACCACTAGATTTCCCGTGTACGTTTTGGGAGCTACCATAAGGACAAGCCTGGCTGGCTTGGCCGAAGGTTCCCGTCCCCGAAGAGGACCGAAGTGGGTCCCTCCGCGGCCCTCCCGCCCCCAAAAGGTTTATGCGGTTACCTTTTCTTTCTTTCCAGGAATGGCAGATGCACGACTCAAGAGGTGGAGCTGAAGAAACAGCAACATCCTGGGGACTACGTGACCGCCGGTGAGCGGAGAATTCGCCTCCCGCTTCCATCCGGACTTGCTGACCGGGGAGCTTTCACGCGGGGCTGGCGAGGAAGAGACGTTTTCCTGCCCAACTGGCGACCCCGAGTAGCCCGGTGGGAACCGCCCCACCTCTCCGCAAGAGGCTTTCTCCGCTCCCCCCACCCCGAGGCAGGGGAAGAAGCCGGGCGGGGCCGAGGCCCCCAGGGAGGGTGGCAGCTTCTCCTGGGACAGGCGGGGGTGGGGTGGGGGCTTGCAGGGTTCCCGCCCCGAAGGAGACCAAACCTCTCGCCGCTTTTTGCAATGAAGCCCCCAGCACCCTTCGCTTCGTGGAAACGGATTATAATACCTATTTCATCGTTTACATCACGCGGGGCCCCCACAAGGAGGACACCTTCCTGGCGCTTGCAGGTAAGAGAGCTGGGTGTGAGAGGGGGAGGAGAGACCCTCGTCCTCGCCCTTCTAACATTGCTGACAGCAACGCCAGGCCCCTCCCTTTGCTTCTTGCCCGTAAAGGGCCACCTCCCTCCGATTCTCTCCATCTGTCCCAGCAGTTCAACCAGGGAATTGGGGAGTGGGGGGGAAAGCCAGAGCAGCTCCCTCCCTGAGGTCTCCTGCCAACCCCCCACCTCTTTCCTTGCCACTAGGTACTCAGCCCGGCTTTACTCCACTTTTGGAGAGGAAGATGAGGGCCGCTGCCACCTCGATGGGGATAACTGGAGAGATCTTGCACAGCGAACTGAAAGGTAACCCTTTGGTCCTTCACGGCCACCTCTTCTGGGCCAGCAGAAGCTCTCCTGGGAAGACCTGTCAACTCATGGTTCCATGCTAAGCCCAGACTAAAGGCTCACCAGGGCATCAGAGAAGAACTCCTCCGCCTCCTGGGATGACCGATTCTTCTCTCTCCTCCACAGCAAGCTGTTAAGGAGTCAAGGTGAAGGAATGCAGATTCGGGGCACAGAGGGGTCCTTGCCAGAAAACCACCACCCCAGTTGCGAAAGGAAGAAGACCCCCATCTCTGCTAAAGCCCCCCCCCCACCGTGGGCAGCTCCTTTGGTGCCAGCCAGAGGGCAAAGGCCAAGCCTTGTTTGTCAACTAAAGTATAAATAAAACTCAGCAAACCAAATAGTTCTGGGTGCTCTTCCTCATTCCTCTCCTGAAGAGGGTCGCCTCCCACCTCGGCTGTGCTGGCCATCTGGCCTCTCCCGGGGTCGAGTGACCAGTCCTTCCTCCCTCACAGGTGCTTAGTCTGGCACTCCTGGGGAGCCCTTGGCTCTCTTGGCACCAGCCCAGCAGAACCTCTTAAGTCCCCTTCTGCCTTTCTACCAGAAAACCAAAGTGGTCCGGAAGCATCTCTTTGCCCACCATTAATCTCAGAATAAATAAAATGCTCTCACAAACTCAGAAAAACCAGGAAATGCACCCCATCCCTGGAAGGGCAAAATCCGGAAAGACTGGTTGAGAACTAGTTATGTTGCCTGATTGTTTACTTTACGGATTAACAAGCAAAATAACTTTAATTGCACAAGATCCTGGTGATCTGAAGCGGAAACGTTACTTTCCCAATCAGAGCCGCATTTTACACTCCGGGTTGTGCTGAAACCAGGGATTCAGTGCCCTTAAAGATGCCACCTCACCTCAGCCACCGTCTCTTCCTCGCCCGCTGCCTTAAGAAAGATGGGGAGCCCGTCCTTTGAGGAGAAGGAAGCCGAAAAAGGGAGCAGCTCCCGAAAGTCTGCTTGGAGGGCACTTGGTGCTTCACTACCCGGGCACCTGCCTGGAGCTTCTGGGCTGTGGGGCAAGGGGGGCACCTGTGGGTCAGAGCTGGACCTGGCCTTCCTGGAGCCCTGATGGTTGAGGATGAGAGCAACGGGGAAAACAGCCAGGAAAAAACTTCCAATCTTACTTGATTCTTTCCTCCTCCCCAAGTGGCTTTTAGGGACTTTTGCTCTCATCCATGCTGTATCTTTACACGTTGTGCCGCTTTGAATTCAGTTCACAACTGGATGCCAGCCCTTGTGCTCCTCTTGAACAAAGATGCAGAAGGTCCAGATGTGTCAAAGGCAACACCTGTATGCAAAGGAGAATGTCTCTAGTGGCCCAAAGGCTGAGGAGGGAGGCATCTCCTGGCTATTTCCCAGAAGGTTGGCATAGGAAAAATGTCTCCAAATCTGGATTGAAACCAGAGCTTTTTCTTCATGGGATTCACAGCAGCTGACCAAACTACTAGCAGGGAAAGGGGACCACCTGGAATCTCCCAGTTGGGAGCAGCCCAAAGTTTCCCTTGTGGTTTTGCTTTGGAGCAGATGGGCTGGGCTCCCTCCAGAAATGGGGACGATTAAGATAAGTGAACCTGCAGCCTGTGAAGTCTGTGTGTCGTGATCAACAAGGAAGCAGGTTGTGATGTTGTAACCATTGTCCTTTCGCTCAGGAGAAATAGGGGAGGCAGGAAAACCTGGAGAGAAAGCTAAGAGTTTCTTCTGCTTCTCCAGCTCCGTTTTTTCCACCCTGGTGCCAACACACACACACAAATTGTGTTTCTGCAAATCATGAATGATGTCATTCGGTTTTGCCATAGTTGGAGACATTTCTCAAATGGAAGGGACCCCACCCTGAAATGGCTGGAGACCCCCAGGGTGAGCAGCTCATGGGGAGGGGCTCTGGGGGTTGGGCAGAGAGGGTGCCAGTCATTTCCCCCCCTCCCAGCAGAAGGGGGGGACCTTTTTCTGGGGTTCTGCCCGGTTCCTTCCTCAGCTGCTTGCCCCCCCTCTCTTGAGCCCCCTCTCTTGAGGCTGCTGGACCCCCAGAAAGTGGGGGAATTCTACCTTTCTCTTCCTCTTTGCCTTCCAGGGAATAAAGGCGACAAAGGAGAAATTGGTAAGAATTGTGGCCCCTCCCAGCAAAGCCAAAAGGTCCCCTGGTTGTGACATGCAGCTCAGCCCCCCCCCCCCAATGGGCTCAATGGGGCTTGAAGGGAGACCGAAAGGGACTCCAGGCTGTTGTGTGTCAGACCTGCAGAATACAGAATAACAGAATTGGAAGGGACCTTAGAGGTCTTCTAGTCTAACCTTCTACTCAAGCAAAAGACCCTCCCCCCATATCATTCCAGACAAATAGCTGTCCACCCTCTTCTTAAACGGAGCGCTCACAACTTCTGGAAGCTCCATGGTAGAGCCACAGCCCCCCTCCCTTCAAGTCAGCATGGCAGGATCTCCCCCCTCCCCGGCCTTGCCTTCCACATGGGGGTGGGTTAGAATGTAGGAATTGACTTTTCTTTTCTTCCTTCTTTTTCTGCAGATGAAGAGGGGCTGGATGCTCTCCAGTGCAAGCGAGGTGAGCAAGGGCTGTATCCTAGCCCTTCCTTTCCTTGTCCCCCCTCCCCAAATATCTGGAAAACTCAATGATGCCACAAGGTCCTTATAGCATCTACAAGAGTCACTTCTGATGAGGGACACCCTTGGCTTCAAAAAGGGAAACATAAAACATGAGTTTTCCCCAAAACAATGTTTTAATTAAAAATTAAACACTGCAACTCCTTGGCCATCTTGGATGCCAACCAGCTGCGGCCCCTGAGTCAGCCCCCCCCAGGAATCAGAGAGGAAGTGGGGGGGCTTTGGGCCAAGCCCCTGGGGGAAGGGAGCGCCCCCCTCTACTGCCTCTCTTTCTGCCCAGGTGCCCGAAGCTGCAAGGAGCTCTTGGTCCAGGGGATGGTCCTGAGCGGCTGGCATACCGTCCACCCCCTTTCTACAAGTGAGTGGACTTGATTCCTCAATTCCTTCCTAGGAGAGAATGAGTTGCGTATTGACTTCATGGATTTCGAAAATAAACATTCCTTTGCCTTCCAGGTAGGATCCTTCCAGGTGGCAGCCGAATCCGATTGGTATTGGCTGACTCTGGGCAATTTTACAGGGGGCACCGCAGGTGAGTTCCCCAAAAAGTCCCTCTCCATGAGCCTTTCTGGGCTGAACAGCACCAATCTGGCCAAGGACCTCCCTCCCTGGCTGAGGGGCTGATGCCCTGGAGATGCCCTGGGCAGGCCTTCTTGGCACCCACCCACCCCTTCTTCCCCCCAGGCGACTCTCTATCCTACCACAACCACATGCCCTTCTCCACCCAAGAGAGGAAGCCGGACACTCTAAAGTTCAACTGCGCTGAGATGTACGAAGGAGCCTGGTGGTACAATGAATGCCACTACTCCAACCTCAACGGGAAATACTGGCTGGGGGAACACAACTCTTATGCGGACGGCATCAACTGGAGGACGGGGAAAGGTTACAAATACTCCTACAAGCTCACAGAAATGAAAATCAGGGCTGTGGCTTAGGGGGCTGCTTCAGCTGATGGGGTTTTTTCTTCTGAGGGGTTCCAAAGCGCATCTAGTCCATCCCTCTGCTTTTGATTTGCTACCTCGACAAAGAGGTTTGCATTTTAGAAAATGTACGTGATTAAATGATCTTTAAACAGCTACTCTGAAGGGCCTTTGCAGAGTTGTGGGGGGGGGCTCTGTCCCCCTTCATCTTTGCATGAGCGGAGCAGCCAATCTAATCCAAAATTAATAAATACAATTAATAAATAATTTTGCAACCCAGCCAGAGGTCTCTGAGTGTCCTTTATTCCAAGGGCATAAAATCTGCCAGTCTTTGCCAGGGGCGATACTCAGCGCAGGCCTGGCACCTGCTACCTTGTTCTCACACAAGGCACAAAATCCCAAGTGGTTGCTTTGCTTCTCCTAAGCGGCCTTCGGTGCCCTGCCTGGTTGATATTTGCAAAGTGGCTGCAGCCTTTGAACAGCTTCAAATCAAAGCCCCCCCCCCATTGCTCACCTTTGGGCTACTTTTGTGGGGGGGTTTGGAAGTCCCACAAGTCAGCACAGTTCTTCAGCTGCCTCCGGGTGATGGCATAGCTGGGCAAGGCAGCCAGAGCTGCAGGAGCCCAAGAAGAGAAAAGTGCCACTGAAATCGCCTTTCTTCCAAATCCAAGGGGTCCTCCAATCAGAGTTGGAGTTGGGAAGCCCAAAAGGGGAAATCTCATCTCTGATGGCGCGCGCGCGCGCACGCACGCACACACACACAAAGCTGCAGGGAACTTTGCTAGATTAAGCAAAGGCAAAAGAATCTTAGCCCGCCCCCACCCACCACCCCAAGGGCCCGTTGGCCTCTGGGATTCGGGGGGGGGGGCAGAGCGCTCCCTAGAAATACCAACCCAGAGAGAAGATTGCGCTCCAGGGGAGGGGAAGGGGCTTCCTGAGAACAGCAAAGGCCACTCCGGTACCTGCATGGACACAAGGCAGCACGGATTAGTCTCCCCACCCCTTTGCCCTTCTCCGTTTACTCAGGCGCGGCCCAAGGACACGCACACCCCGGGACCCCCGGGCAGAGGGGCTTACCCATGGCGAGCACGGCCAGTCCCTTCAGGCGCACGAAAGCCTGGCACAAGGCGTAGTCCTGCAGCGCGGAAGAAAGGGCCCGGGTCAGAGTCGCACCCCACCCGGGGTCCAGCGGCGCCCCCCTCGCTCGCCTTCTGCCCCACCCGCGCCTCCCCCTTGCTCCGCGCCCAGCGGCCGCTGCCCGCAGCCCGCCCGTCCATTGGCGCCCGCGCGAGACGCAGCTGGCCGAGCCACTCACCGGGTTGGCTGCCGTGGCGGGCGGCATGGCCTCTTCCCTTCGCGGGCGGCGGGCGGCCAGAGCTCCCTCTGCAGGGCCGGCGGAGGCGGCCGGAGCAGCCGCTTTGGAGATCGGCCGGCAGGCGCCGCTGCCTCTCCGGGTCTAGCGGGCGGATGCCTCTGCCGGAGCCTGGCGCGCCGATCGGGAGCGGCCGGCCGGAGCGATGGCTCCGCCGGGGCCGCTGCGCGTGTTGAGCCACGGAGGGCGGCGGTTCCTCTGCTTCTGCGGAGACGGAGGCTCCTCTGCGAGGCTGCAGTAAGTGCGGAACGGCGCTTTGGCGTCGGGACCCCCTTGCGCTCGAATCTGCCCCCGGCAACCTCTTCCTTGGCCCCCGAGCGTGTGCAGAGGGCCTGGAAACTCCCCCCTAAAAATGTCTGCCACCCATTCTCAGAAGCTCCCCCTTTTCTGCCACTTTATTCTCGGATCTGGAGGCTGGCAGAGACGAGTCCAGCCTGGGAACCCCCGCCCTCCTCGCCGCCGGGCTCCTGCCAGGGAGAAGCCCCTGTTGGCCAACCGTTTCCCTTCCTTCCTTCCTTCTCTGCCCGCAGGCTGACCGACGCTTGCGAGTTCTGGAGCTGCAGCGTCTCTTCGGAGAAGCTGAACGGACAGGTGCGGAGGGTCCCCTGTGCTTCTCCCTGGGTCTGGGGTCCTTTGCGCTGCCACACACCCCCCCCTCGCGCGCCCTGGGGCTGACTGAAGTTTTCTCTTCGCGCAGGAGGAGCCCGGCTCTCCCGCCGGCAGCCTCTCCAGACTGCGGTGAGTGGGCCGCTGGCCATGGTTCTGCTCCCTGCCTCGCTTCCCAGGACGGATTCCGCAGGAGGGCCGCTTTCTCCATCCCTCGTGGCTACTTCAACAGTTGGTGGCTCCCCTTAGAGCCCACTGGGGGGAAGAAGGCGGAAGGGGAAATGCCAGGGCTGGCGGAGAGGTGGCGCCCTTTGTTTTCATGCAGGGCCACCTACCGCCGACTCCCCAGATCGGAAGTGAATTCCCTTCCTCGGCCTCCTAATTCAGAATCGCTGCGATGCCCTCCCAGCTCTGCCTCCTGGCACCTCCTGGGCACAGCCGGTCACACCGCCACTCTCTACAGGGAAATCTTGCAGGGCCAGACGCCCATCCTCCTCACCCTCCATGACGGCAAGGCCACGCTGCAGGTCCAGCACGGTGGGCAGAGCGTGACCTTCGACCTGGACAAAGCCTCCCTCCCCGAGGCCAGGAGGCAGCTGCAGGACCTCACCTTTGGCCTGGTGGAGCAGCTGCAGACGCTGGAGAAACGCCTGGAAGGTGCAGCTGGGTTCCTGAAGAGGGCCTGGGCGTTCGGGGGTGGGGGGGCAGGGAAGCAGAGCCCCCTGAACTTTGGCAAAAAAAAAAAAAAAAAAAGGAAGGCAAAGAACGGGCATGGCATGTGGGTGGGTGGGGGGTTTCCTGTGTGACTGAAGCTCCTGTTAAATTCTCTAGAAATTGCTTCCCAGGGCAGTTTAACCACAAGCACGTTTGAAGGAACATTTTGCCCAGCCGAAATATGGTCGACCAAAGGAAAAGGCCCCTTTTGGCCTGGAGGGTTTTGGGGTTCAGGGGGCCCCAGGGCCTGACTGCTTCTCCTCTTCTTCCTCCTTCCCCAGAGGGCACAGCCGCTGCCACTTCCGTGGCCCTCAGGAGCCCGGAAAAGATCTCACCAAGCCAGAGTCTCTTGGGAGCAGGTAAGAGGCGGCATCCAGTCGGAACGGTGCACTTCTGCCCCTCCCAATCAAACCAGTCCAGAAGAGAGAGACGAAAGCTGACACAACCTGCACCCAGCCCCTCCCTTTCAAAAGATCTGGCTTCCCAGGCCAGAAAAACCAGATTGTAGAAACCCAGTTACACTAATGCCTGAATGGGTCCAAGGGGAAAGGGCATTTTCTCAGGGAGAAACGGTCCCCGGGTCAGGTCTGTGCCAATGTTGGGTGCCACCCTAGGCGGGGCACCGTCATCCCCCTCCTTGGATGCTCCAAACTGCTGGAAAAATAGCAATTCCCCCAGAATAGCCCCCTAAGTCTGGGTTATGCGAGGAAGATGTCGCTGCGATTTCTCTGCCCCCCACAGACTTCAGTCCGCGGAAGCCCAGAGGAGAAGCTGGTCCGATCAAGCGGCGCCTGCCTGGGGAGTCCCTTATTAACCCTGGATTCAGAAGGTAAGTCCTTGGGCTGCACGGGTCCCTTTGCTCGGATGGAGCTGACCCATCGTGCCCGTCTCTGGGAACTTCTCCAGCGAGGGGCACATCTTCCTTCCGTGGTCCATGCCAATTCTGGGAACCTGGCTGGCTCTGTCGGTGGGGGGGGGGGCCTCAGACAGCTCCGTGTCATTGGGATCGTCAGCTCTGCCTTCGGTTTCTCGTCCCTGTTTCTGGCAGAGCTGAGATTGGGCTTTGAGCAGAGTTTTGGTCAGGCAGATGATGTGATGGGAGAGGCTTCTCTCCCTAGTTCCTCCTTCCAGATGTTGGACTTGAATTCCTATCGCTCCCAACTAGTAGAGGATGACAGGTGTGCAAATCCAGCATTGCTCAGTAGGCCCCAGCAGCTTCCTTCTCCCTGCCAGTCAGCGCCCATTCTTTCTGGGGATGGCAGTGCTGAGCTTCCTGCCAGGGAGGGGGGCAGAATGAGGGAGGGGAGGGGCGTTTGGAGGTGTGAAGGATGCTCACCCAGGGCTTCCCTTTCGCTCTAGCAAGAAGACCCCGATGGGGGTAGACTTCGAAGACGCCTGAACCGTTTTCCAAATCAAATGGGAAAGAACTGCTTCAGCATGGATATTTTTAAAATTATTTAAGCCTTAAACTACACCAGGTATATTTTTATATGTATTATATAGAAAGAAGGTGTCAAATACATGCTTGATTTTATTCACTTTTGGGTTTGTTCTTTCTGGGCCAAATTCTTTGGAGTGGGGGAGGGGGACAGAAGTCTAGGCAAGTGGGAGTAAATTCTGCTGGGGGGGGGATGGAGTTTGGACAACAGGAAGCAAATATTCCAATTCTAACCAATTCTGCAGGGAGAGAAGTCTGCCTAGGACACAAAAATCAACGGATTCTATATTCTCTATTGATATATTAGCGTCTATTTAATTTTGGGGAAAGACATTTAAAGCATTGGACATTTGGGGGAGAGAGTTTTGCACTTCAATAGAGCCATGGGTGAAGAGAGAATGTGGAAATGCAGACATGTTCTGAAACACACACACACACACACACACCGCGCAAGCCAGATCATGTGCAGGGCTGCTCCAGCGAGGGTCTGTCACAGTTTCAGGTGAGCTAAGCTCTCTAAGAAGCCCCCAGCCCCACTTCAAGGCCTTCAGGCCCTCTTTGCAGGCGTGAAGGGAGCTGACTGTCCTCCCTCAAATCTTCCGGGCTGAATCTGGTCAAGAGGAAGAGAGGGGAGCCCTCCAGAGAAGGAAGGCAGGTTTGCTAGCCAGGGACCACCACAGCACATTGGCTCTGCCAGTGCTGCCCAAGGGCAGGGCCAGGGCCTGACCCCATTGGCATAGCACCCACTGCCTTGGTGGGAGAGGAAGATGGCGATGCCGGATCCGCCTAAAAACCGTGCCCACGGGGGTCCCACTGATCTGGACCTGCCCTGCTTTCTTCCACTATGAGTGGCTCTGAGAGAGAAGGAAGAGGAGCCAGGGGGCGGCCAGCCAAGCTAGCCAGACCCCAACTTTAGCCGGGGCGTGGCTATTAGGGCTGCCTGACCACGCCGTGGTAGGCCTGGATGATCTCCTGGGGGTTTGGACAGGTGTACTGGAACTCCTTGGTCTCGGCAGCGCACTCCAGGTAGCGCCCGATGCCCCGCAGCTCTCTGGGGATGCCCGCCTGGCGGTAGTGCTGGCACGCAACCTGCAGGAGAAGGGAGGGAAGCCAAAGTCAGAGCCTCCCAAAGCAGAAGGCGGCAGGCCGTTCCTTTATTCCGCTGACTTTGTTTTCAAGATGAACCCAAACTGGAAGGTTGAGATTCCCGGGATACCAAATTTTGTTTGTGCTGCTTTTTGGGATAATTATGGCTCCCTGGAGGGTGGGGTGAAGGAGAGGCCCGCCCTTCCTTGAATACGTTAGGTGCTCCTAGAGGAGAGGCGGTGGGGAATTCGGCCCCAGGAAATGCCCGGCAGAAAAGGGTGCCCAGAGCAGCCGGTGGGACCCACTGGGGAGGAGAGGAAGGGGGCTCTGCCTTCTCACATTAACAATGTTGAGTTTGGGGAGCAGGTTGCAGTCAGCCAGGGTCATCTGGTCCCCATCCAGGAACCGCCGGCGGGAGATGACCAGCTGAGGGTCTCGCACCCGCTCGTAGTCCAGAGGGGTGTTCAAGTATTGGTCCAGCTTACGGAAGGCTTTGAGGAGGCCGTGGAGCAGAGCTGTGGGAAAAACACCTGAGGAGTTAGCCTCTGGGGCAAATGGCAGCAGAGGAATGCACAGATAGACTGCCTCTATCTGTGGGGCCTTGATCCGCTTGCTACTCAGCAAATTCTTCGGAAGCCAAAGATTCAGCCGGCCTGACTTCCAAGCCCAACCAAGCCTCAGCTTCTAAAGATGCTCCATTCTAAAGATGGTTTTGCTCTGGTGTTTGAGATGCTCAGAGCTGTGTCTCTGTCACGACCACTTGCTTACATCCCTTTTTTTAGGGACGGAGGGCCATTTTGGTGGACCCCTGCCCCCTCGCTCCATCGGCTGCCACTCAACTCGCTGACCAAGGGAAGATTTTCCTCCTGTTGGGTCTGTGCCCGGCCTGTCTCCCCTGCAGGGAAGGACTTTGCCTCTTCTTGTACTGCCCTCCCGCACTTTGTCCCCGAGTGCAAATTTAAAGGAAGGCGGCTGGGCCACCTCCGCGCTGCTCTCCAGACCTCAAATGGAGCCTCAGTGGCTCAGCACAGTCTTTCTCTGATTCCCCCAAAGGATTGGACTGAACTAAGGGCCTTGGCACACGCTAGCCAGGGAGGATGGGGGTTGTAGTCCAAAGCCCCTTCCCTCTCACTTTCGTCCTGAGCTGGTATCGGGTTCTTGATGTAGGCAGAGAACCTGTGGAAGACGTCATTCCCGGCTAAGGTGGACTCCTTGTACTTGGGCGCCAGGCTGGGAAACCTGCGGGGTAAGACAGAAGAATGCTTACTGCTGCGGCTCCTTGCCTCAGTCTCCCCATCTGCACAATGGGCAGAATCCTGCCTTGCCTTTGAAAAGAGAGAAAGGAGAGCCGGCAGGAGGCTCTTGCTTCTCTTCTCTCTTGGACTCCCCCCCCCAAGGAGTTGGGTCACTGGGTGCCCCCCCACCTCCACCGCTTACTCAGGGGGGTTCAGGGTCTCCTCCAGAAACTCTTCGATCTTGATGGTGTCTGTTTTGGGTTCCCCGTCATAGAGCAGGACAGGCAGCTGGGCTCCCGGGGCGAAATCTTTCAGGACATCCAGGGACCTGTGAGGGAGGGGGGATCAAAAAGGGGGATGAGCCTGGGAAATGGAGGGTCCCCCCCTTTCTGTATCCCCACAAGGGACATTCCCTGGAACACGCAGAGCCCAATAGCCCCCAAACCCAAACACCCTCCCCCCACCCTGGACTCTAGGGCAGCTTTTCTAACCCCAGGTGAGTGAGGAAATCCCCATCACCTGCCAGGGGATTTGGGTGGGTTGTGGGGGGGGGCAGATCAAAGGTTCAGCATTGCCAACTGTCAGCAGGCAAGACGTCGCCCCTTCCTTTGGCCCTTACCTCTTGGTGTCCACTGTGGTCAGCGTGAAGGGCACCCCCTTGAGCAGCAGGACCATGAAAAGGCGCTGGCAGAAGGGGCAGTGCCCTATGGTCTCTCCATCAGTGCTGGCCTAAACGAGGCAGGGAGGGCAGTCAAGAGACATTCTGGCAGGAGAAATGAGCTCCTGGGGACCCCAATGCCCTTTTGGGCAGACTAGGGTTAAAGCCAATCACCGAACGTATGGAACTACAAATCCCATCCTCCCAGCCAGGACTGTGCCAGTGAAGTAGGTCAGCAGCAGAAACACACACATTTAAGCCTTCGCTCTGCTGTCAAAACTCCCTGGGATTTCAGTCCAGTTTCAACACTTGTCAATTCTTTCCTCGTAGGCTAGTTATTTTTGGATCCGCGCAGGCGTTGATGGAATGGGAAGACGGTTCGGCCGCCGTTTAATTGAGCCTCGTCGGCACTAAAGCCTCGCAGCCCCTTCCTGACCTGCCTTTCAGTGGGAACATGGGCGCTGGGTATGCCTCTCACACCCACCCAACCAGCTTCCTTGCACCCAGCGGGGGACCAGGGAGCGCCCCCCCCGCCCCACCTCTCGGCTGTGATCAGATTGTTCCCCAGCCAAATCCAAAACCGAGGCAGCGTTTCAGGTTGGACAAGAGAGGTTCCCTCGGCCAGGACAGGTGCCTGAAGGCAGGGATTTGGCAGTTTCGTTTTGCGAAATGGATTTGGGCAGTCTTCCTCTGAACACAGCTGCACGCAAAGAGATCCCTTCGGCTCCAAGTGGGGGAAATAGGACCGTTGCAGCCGCCCGTTGGAGGAAAAAGGTGCGCCAGGACTTCCCAGCCCCTCCCTGCAAGATGCAACCCCCGGGAGCCACACTGGAGGGCTTGCAGGTCCCCTCCAGCCGGTTGTTGAGGGGAAAGCCTGCCTGGGGATGTCCGAATGCGAGCTGGACCCAGAGGGCCCACCTCCCAGCTGTGTGAAACGAAGCAGAGGCTAGGAGCAAGGAAGGGCCCCGTCCAGACACAACCTGCTCCAAGGCCAGAGGCTGGAGGGGGCCAGGAGAGGCCTGTCCACTCTGCTCTTCAGCTTATGGCCTCTCCGGCAACTCCCTTAGCAGATGGGACCATCTGGAGGCTCTTCCTCCAGGTCTCCAATCGGTGGCTTTGGCCACATCACCCGAGGTTCCCTCTGGAGCATCCGGGCCCGAGCGGCAGAGGGAAGGGAGAGCGAGTCTTACCTTGACAAACAACTGGAGCTTGGAACCCTCTGCCATCCTCTCTCGGCTCCAGCAGGGAAAGCTGTCCAGAAGCTGCTCAGATCTGCGTTATAAATTCGACACACCCTCCTGTGAGCTTCACCAGCCGCATTCTTTCTTCTTCGCCTCCCAACGCCCTGTTTCCGCAGCCACCCAATCCCGGGCACTCCCTGGTTCCTTGGGTGGCAGGGCAAAAGGGCAGAGGGTCCCTGGGCAGCCAAAGAGATTTTGGGCAGCTCCGGGAAAGCCCCCCCCCCATCAGGGGACATCACAGGCTGTCCACTGAGGTCCTCTGGGTTGAAAACCCGGGGGGGAGGGAATCTGGACAATGGCAAAACCAGCACTGGCGTTACAAGGCAGGAAGAGTCCATCCTGCCTCATTGGTTTGGTAGATACTGAAGTGGCAACATGGCTGAGTTTTGCATAGGAAAATGAAAAAAAAAAGGGGAAAGAGATTTTTGCCGCTACCATATTGATTACAAAGGTAGATATAGACCCTTCAGGAGGGGTTGAATTTTATCTTTTTTTCTAGGAGCCCCAGATTTACAGTGAATCCCAGGGGTGGGGGATCCAGGCCGGGCTCAGGGCAATCGAGGAAGCCTTGTGAAAGGCTGGTGTGGATCATTGGGTGGAAAGCAGCCGGGAGCCCATCTTTCACCTCCCTCTGCAGGGACGAAGCTCCCCCTTGGCCCGGCAACATCTTTTAATCCCATCTCTTGGAAACCCCAGGCCTGGGGCAGCCGGGACAAGGTGTGTCTTCTTCTGAAAACAGAAAACAAACTCCCTTGCCCAGCCCTCGCTGGTTTTCGGCTCCTCGGAAGCCAGAAAGTGTGAGATCCAAACTTCCGGGAATATAAAAATAGCAATCGCATTTCTGCACAGGAGGATAGTTCCCTTCGTCTTTGAAAGCCTGCCGTGAGATTAAGAAGGTGTTCCCAGCGTGGGCGTAATTAAACCTTCGGCTGGATGGCGCTGTTGAAAATGCCAGCCTGCCACACCCAGGACCGAGAGATGGGGTTTTGAACCGGCCCCCCCTCCCCCAGTGCTTCCATTGCCCCCCTGCCTGTCTTGATTGGGGGGGGGGGAAAGACTCAAGAAACAGAACGCAGGTGAATGAAAATTAGAATAGAATAGAATAGAATGTCAGGCCTGGAAACCATACTAGACTTTAGGGTTCCAGAAGAGGTTTTTCTGGAACCTTGACATAGAATAGAATAGAGTAGTGGATATTCTAAGACGCTAAAAATATTCACCGACAAAATGCTAACATGGGCTGAACCAAGATTCCCCACTTCACCAGTGCGATGACGGTGTCGCTCTTAAAGCCACCCATAACTTGCCCGGCAACTCCTGCCCAGACAAAACTCAAACCAGTCGTAGCCTGGCATCCCCTTCCAGGACGGTTTTTGGGGTCCTGCTCAGCCTTGCAAAGCAAATCCTAGTTCCCCCACAAAAGTCTCTGCCAAACAACGTTTGGTTATTATCACTTTTTTATTAAAACAATTATTTTTCACATTGGCTTTTCCGGTTCTAGCAACATACAGGCTCTTTGCAAAGAGAGCAAGCTGCTCCAGGGGGGCTCAGCACCCCCAGCCGGGGCTCGGGGCAGACAGAAGGGCCGGAGGGGATGAGCAGACCCTGTCCAAGGGGGCCCCAGCTCGCCAGAGAGTCCTCCAAGCCGGCTTCTCTTTGCAGGTGGCCTGATGTCTCCCTTTGCCCATTTCCAGCCCCATCCTGGGTGACCCAGAGAGGGGACCGGCAAAGCCCCACAACTGTTGTGGGGAGAGAGAGCCCAGCAAGTCCCAATCAGTTTCACACACTCTCATTCACACCCCTCCCCAGTGCTCTCAATAAATTAAAAAAAACATTGTGCTTGTTGAAGCCAAAAATAAACCGATGCAACCTCTATCCAAAACCGCCGTCTTCCTCAAAATACAATTTACACTCCTTCTGTGCTGAGAAGCCGTCTCACTGTTGCCGAGTTGAGAAGGAAGCAATCCTCGCTCTGGCCCCAGAGGTGCCTCCTCCGGGTCTTCCAGCACCCCCTCCTCTTCATTTGGGGAGCCCCTGAGGGACTCTTGGCTTCTCTGGAAGTCGGTGCAAACAGGACAGCCAAGGGGTGGTGGTGGCAGTTGCTGTTCCCCACCAGGAAAAGGACGGGGTGAACCATGGATCGGGTTTCTGCAGCCCCACCTTGCATTTCAGACTAACAGCCCCCATCTTCCCAAGCCACCTGCTGGGGCATCAGGAGTTGGAGTCCCACACATCTGGGGCAATTCCAGATGCTGCTGGAAAGGACCCTCCTGGCTCCTCTTGGGAATACAGCTCCTCCAGCAACGACTCGTTCTGTAATGGGGCCTCCGTGCCTGAGAGCTTTTGAAAGACCCTCGCGATCCCACCGGATGCTTCCGATTAATGCCATGCCAGGTTAGGATGCAAGCAGAGGAGTGGGAAGCTCTTGTCCCACAGCCGAAGCCTCCTAGGGAGGCCTCTGGGAGCCTTTCAGCTCAGGCATGTTACTTGATGCTTTAAAAAGGAGATTTCGGAAGCCAAAAGCTCCAAGCCTGGTTAGAGGAAATGGACGCGCTCCTTGGGCTGCTTTTGGGTTGGATGGGGGTGGGGGGCTGGCTTCCTTCTGAACAGGACGCCCAGATGCCCAGCCCTTCCCAAGCCTTCATGCAGCTGGCAGGGGGCTTTGGTCCCTGGGCTGAGAGAGACGGGGGGGAGGCAAAGAGGAGGGAGGTATGCCCTGACGCAATCCAGAGACTTGTTCAGGAGGATCAGCTCCCCTCGGCATTCCTGCTTCCCTTTGGCCAGAAAGGCTGAGGGTGCCCAGTCGCCCACCCCAGCACGGCCAGCTGCCCTCCGCAGTCAGATCTGGCTCAGCACGGCAGAAGAGGCAGTGCGGTACAGCAGAACGCAGTCTCTCCAAGGAAGAATGCCCAAAACTTAAGTGGGGTGCGGAGGCAGCTGCTCCTCTGCATAAGCGCCCCGCCCCAAGTCTTCTCACACAGCTGGACCGCGCCGTAGTCTGGTCCTTGGCCATCTGCAAAACGGCACAAGGCCGGCTCCGTCCTGGAGGCCAGCCAGGTCAAAGGCCCAGGCAATGCCTCCTCTCACCACCTCTGGGACGTCCCGCTCTCTCGCTGGGCAGAGAGGATGGCAGCCACCGAGCGGGAAGGGGCGCATGGCTGCCCAGCCAAGGGAGGGGGCTGCGTCCCCTCCGTTTTCAGCAGAGGGTGTCCGTGTTGAAGGAGAGCTGAGCCTGGGGCGTGGGAGGAGAAAAGAGCGAAGGTAACGAACGCTGCCCCCCCTGGGAGGTTGCCCCTCCCAGGCCTCTTTGCCAGCCTCTTTGCCCCCTGCTCCCACGGCTCCCCAGCTCACCCTCTCCTCCTCAAAGCTGATCAGTCCCTCGTCATCTGTTTCCAGGTCCTCGGGCTCCTCCCCTACCATGGCACGTAGCTCCGTCGGGGCTCCACGGGGCCGCAAGAGGCTGAGGAGGCGCTGCAGAGGGGACTCTACGGGGCAGGGCAGGAGGCTCTCCTGCTGCTCCAGGTTGTCGCTCTGCTTCTTGGCAAAATTCACAAACACCTGCAAAGGAAGCTGCAACTCAGGCTGGAGCCCAGGACTCGCCTCCCACGGCCGGGGATTAGGGTGGTGGGGAGAGAAAGGGGAAATCTGGGGCCTTCCAAGATGGACGGTCCTTCCCATTATCCTCAGCCAGCCAATGACACCAGAGCAGCGAGCACAGGGCTGGCCGGAGTCCGCTCATCGGACAGGAGAGGGTGGCCAAAGGGAAAGTGGGGGCCCCGGTGCCCCCTCACATTGTCCAGCGTGGTCTGGCTGACGGAGTAGTCCTCAATGCCCAGGACGTCCACCACCTGCTCCATTTTGCTGAAGACCTGGGCCAGTGAGATGTGCTCCGACTTCAGCTGGTACTGGACCTTGGTGTGATGCCTCTCCTGGGGGAGGGGGAAGGGGATGTCAGTGCCTCCTCCTCCTCCACCAAGGTGGACCAACCCCGCCCCCCCCGACCGTGGCCCAAACCTTGAGGACAGCCTCTGGGAAGTTCCGGCTGAAGAACTGAGCCACCTCCTTCACGTTCAGGCTGGACTTGGTCCTGACGGTGATCATGTAGCCATCCCCAAACCTGTCCAGAACAAGGGGGGGGGAGAGGGGGCGCTTGCAAGAGCCGGTCTCCTGGCTGGATGGCTCCGGTAGGGAAGTGAAAACTGCCGTCTAGGAGGGGGCAGCTGAGAGGGCTCCCCCACTCTTCCAAAGGGGCCAGGAGAGGATTTCCTTCAGGACTGGGGTCTGCTCCGCATCTGGGCCTTGCCCCCAGGCCAGGACTGAGAGCTTCCCCAGGTTTGGGAAGTCGCTGCGAGGGGCCCATGCTGTGCCCACCCAGCACCCTGGGCTCACCGGTTCTTCAGGTGCTGGATGCTGCCCAGGCACTTGAGCCGCCCGTTCACCATGATGGCCAGCCGCGTGCAGAGGGCCTCGCACTCCTCCATGCTGGGAGAAGACAAGCACAGCTGAAAGGAAGGGAGCCCTCTCCCCAAATGGTGGCGGTGGTGGTGGGGAACAGCTCATCCATCGCTCTTGGCCGCCTTACAGCCGCTGCCCCCTTACTCATCCACACCCCTGGAGCTTCCCGATCCAGCCCACCCCTTTCCCTGGCACCTCAGGAAGGCGAGTGGCTCTCTCTGTGCCCAGCCTACCTGTGCGAGGTCAGAACCACCGAGCGGCCCGTCTTGATGATGTCCAAGATGAGGTTCCAGAGGAAGCGCCGAGCCTTCGGGTCCATGCCGGTGGTGGGCTCGTCCTGTTGCAGTGGAGGGGGCCAGGGGGCAGGATTAGGCCCAGCCTGGGGAGGTTCCTAGGGCCTGGGTGACACCCCGGGCATCAGAGCACCAGGGCAGAAGAGCGAAGCGTCCCCCGCAACCCTCCAGCCGGGCCTCTTCCCCACCTTCGCTCCTCACCAGGAAAATGAAGGCAGGGTAGCCGATCAGAGCGATGGCGGTGGAGAGCTTCCTCTTGTTGCCGCCGCTGAAGGTGCTGGAGGGCTTGTTGGCACATTTAGCCAGCTCCAGTTTCCTCAGCGCCCACTTGACCACCTGGGTTGTGAAGGAAGAGGGGTCTCACACCCACAAACAACAGCCCAACAGCAGCCGCGGTGGGAACCGCTGAAGCCCCCCCTCCTTCACCTAGCCTCCGCGGCCGGCCAGATGTGCCAGGGAGCCCCTGCAGAGGGGCTTGCCCTTAGCCCTATTCTGTCTTGTGGGGGTGAGTTCCACCGAGTCTACACGGCACCGAGTCTGGCCGCCTCCTCCTTTTCAGGGAAACCCGGGAGATGGGGGACTGCCTGTCCGTCTGCCTCTGCCTCACCCGCTCCTCATCCTTCCACGGGATGCCACGCAGCCGTGTGTACAACTCCAGGTGCTCCTGTGCTGTCAGCTCGTCGAAAAGGGCGTCGAACTGCGGACAGTAGCCCAGGCTCTGCTGGACTTGCAGAAGCTCCTTCAGGATGCTGTGGAAACGGAGAGCTGGGCTGAGCACAAGGCGAGGGCCCCCCCAGAGCCCCCTCCAGAAAGGCCGGCTGGGAGGAAAGGGGGTTCAAAAGATAACAGGACCCACTGCTCAAAGCGACAGCGATGGAAAATGAAGCAGAGACTCCAAACTGTTGGAGATGTGGTTACAAACAAGGGACGTTCTACCAGATGTGGTGGACCTGCCCTAAGATTAAGAAATTTTGGGGGAAGATAAAAAAAACTGGCTGGATGAAATAACAGGGCAGAAAATAGAAAAAAAAAAACCCAGAACTATTCCTATAGGGCATTCTGGAAGGGAAAATGGAAAAAAAAATACAATATATCATATTACACATATTGACAGCATGTAGAATCTTGATAGCGCAGAATTGGAAACATCCAGATATTCCACCGGATCAAATTATAATAAGAAAAATATATGAATGTGCAGAAATGGACAGATTATCGATGGAAATGAAGAGAGGGAAGATACTGAGTACTATCGAATAGGGAATAGATGGTATTCCTGGCTGGAAAGTAAGCATAAAACTTAAGGGAGATTTTTGTCATGAGACTGAATTCTGAATAGAGGTTAAGATAATGTAAATAAGAATGTTGGTTTATAGAGATACTTAGAAGTAGAATCTGTATATAGAAGTTAAATAGGATAAGAGATACTGATGTAGGAAAAGCTGTTATGGATAATGTAATTTTGATGTGTGTGTCTTTGTGTGTTTTATATAACAGCTAGCAGGAAGACACAGCCTTTTTTGGTGATTCTTTCCTACAATGAGCAAATCAGAACAATACTGCCTGCCCATGGAGGCTCCCTAGGTCTATGGATTCACGCTTCTTGTTCCTTGCTGTGTGTGCAAATGACCCCATTTTCAGTCTGGGATAGCAAATTCCCAGGACATTCCAGGGGAAAAGAAGGGAGTAAAAACAAAATATATATCAGCTTCCCAGGGAGCCCTGCAACAGGTGGGCCCCTGAGGGACCCTCCAGCCCCCACCTCTGCATGCCAGGCGCACCTGTGCCCGTTAATGAAGGCCTCTCCGTTGGTGGTGGTCTCGTCCCCCGTCAGCATCTTGAAGGTGGTGGTCTTCCCTGCCCCATTGACGCCCAGCAAGCCGAAGCACTCTCCCGGCCGGACGCCCACGCACAGCCGGTCCACGGCCAGGATGCGCCCAATCCTGCGCGATTTGTACACCTGGTGCCCAGGGAGGGCAGGAAAAAAGCCACCGTGAGAAAAGAGCTTCCCCTCAGCCTCGGGGCTTTCCCACCTGCAGGAGACCCCCCACCCCCCCAACCCTCTCCTGCCCCCAAATCTGCCTCGGATGGGGACACACGCACACACCTTGGTGAGGTTCTCAATCTTGAGCATGTCGTTGTCGGCGTCCCCACGCAGAACTCGCTGCCGCTCGGTGGCCACGTCCACATCATCTTCAATGGGTTTTGTGGACACGGGAAAACGCCTGGGGACCGGGGGGGGGGGGGCAGAGAAGCTTTTTTTTCCCCAGTGGGAGACTCAGCCCAGTGTCGTTCTCTCCCCAGCACAGATTTGTAGGGCTGCAATTCCCAGCCAGCCAGCCGGGAAGGAAAATTTCCCCCCCCCCAGAGATCTCCCTTCTGGGCGCACCTACTGGCACACTCACTGTGGTTTTCGGAGAAAGTTGTACTGGCACATGATGGTGATGAAGAAGCCGACAAAGCCTTCCACCGTCATGGCGACTAACGCCCGGGTCACAATGTCCCACTCGAAGGGAGACTTAATCTTGTCAAATTGCCCTGCAGGAACAGAGGCGCAAATGGGGGTGAGAGGGCCAAAACCTCCCCTGCGTGGGGGCTTCCTCGGCATGGGGGGGAGGCGGGGAATTCGTCTGAGGCCTTTCCGGGGTCACCTGAGGCTGCTTTCCTGCTTCCCAGAGCTATTTTTCTAAAGAAACACAAAAGTCCCTTTTTTTGCTTTTAACAAACATTTTCCTGCTGAAGGGAAGAGGTGGGAACATCAGCATAATTTCCTTTCCTCTCGGGATCCACCAGGCAATCTAAGGCGAGCCATCACTAAGCAAGCCAGGGTTAAGAAACCGCTCTGCGCATGTTCAGAAGCTTGCAACGTTCTAGGGATAAAATCGCGGGACGGAGAACGGGAAGGAGAAATCCCTGAGGCTAAAACAAAGGGCGGATTTGCTGCCACTTTGGATAGCGTGAGAGGGCAGCGTGTAAGTTGAATTAGCCAAATAAAAAACTCTTTTACCGATCTTCGCGTAGTATTCATTGATGTACTCATTGTAAGCCATCTCCATGAGTCCGTGGCCCAGGTTGTAGTTGGGGAAAATCAAGAAACAGCTTTTCAAGTAGCTGTTTACCACCTTCAGGTCCTACGGAGAAATAGGCATTAAGGAAGGGCTGTAGCAGCAGCAGATCAGCCTCCCCCCCGCAGCCCCCTCCCCAGCTCCAGATCCCAGATTTGGGGGCTGCACTGCCTCTGTGCGTGGAACAAGGGGCCTCTCCACCACGTTGGTCCAGTTTTGAACCAAAAGGATCACCTGAAGGCCGGGGAAGGAGTTCTGCCAGTCACTTGCTGATATTTTTTAAAATCCTTATTTTAGCTCCCTGCTCTGCCGACACCCACCTTGTCGTGCTCGAAGAGTTGCAGGAGGAAAGTGGCCACGGTGGCCGTGATGCCGATGAAGAGGTTGATGACGATCAGGAAGACGTAGGCAGAGCTGGGCACCTCGAACCAGAAGGAGGCTGGGTACATGATGGGCGTCATGGACCACCTGGGGGAAGGGCACAACAGGCTCCAGACGGAAGGCCCACAAGCCCTCTAAAGCCATGGGAAACCTGCCTAAGAATTCCCCACCCAGCTCCTTCCTCTGGAAGTTCAGAGGAAGACTGCCTCTAAAAGTGGAGGTTCCATTCCTAACCTTACAGCGGCCTTCAGGGCAGACCCATGCTCCGCCAGGCTCACTTTTGCCCAAAGCAGCCTATCATGGAGAGGAAACTGAGCATGCCTCAGGCTGAGACCCTCCACAGGCCAGGCGGGGGAGCCCCACCCCCCTCACCAGGGTCCCGAGGGCTCCTCTCCCAGCTGCCACTCACCCGTAGAGCAGGAAGAGGGCCAGCACCGCGGGGAAGTTGGTGGGAGAGGTGTAAGCCGGCAGGTCGAAGACGAAGAGAATAATGATGCAGCAAGTGGCTGGCACCAGGTAGTTGAGCTGGAGAGGAGGGAGGGCAGGGGGTGAAGGAGAGGTTTAGCATGGCGTCCCTCTCCTCTGCCCCCAAAGCCACCCCCCTAAAGGCTTGGGGGTCCCAGCCGGCCCCCAGCCCCCAGCCTACCATGTCCCAGACGTAGTTGGCCAGCCAGTAGATGACGGGGTCGCAGCCACTGACGAACTGGAGGTGCTTGGCTTTGGTGGACTTCTCGGCCACCAGGAAGACAACGAAGCTGGCCGGCACGAAGGACATGGCCACGATAATGAAGATGGCGATGACCACGTCGGTGCCTTGCAGGCTGAGGGGAGGTTGGCCAGCTTGTAAACGTTCCTCTGCCTCCCCACCCGCTTTGCAAAACCCGGCCCCCTTTGCCCCAAAGCTTGGACAACGCCCCTGCGAGGTTGGGATGGTTCCTCCCACCCGAGCTCTGGGCCTGCTTCAAGAGAGGCCCTTGTTTGCCAGAGGGAGGAGTGGGATGCAAGGGAAACTTTACCTCCCCGCCACCCCAAGTCATAAAAACAGACTGAAAAGCAGCGCAGAAATAAACCGACAAGCAGCCTCTGTGGAGAAGGGAGGGATTAAGAGGGGGAGGGAGGGAAAGGAGACCTACAGGTAATCCAGAGAAAGGCTGGCGCTGGTCTTGTTCATGGGATGGTTGGTCAGAGTGATGCCTGGCGGGCAGAGAGAGAGTCTGGCATGAGTGCCTGAGGGGGCTTTCTCTGCCAGGACCGCCAGTCTCCTCCACCCCCAGATTCCCTCCTAGCCACATGATGGCCTCCTCCTCCTCCTCCTCTTCTTCCTCCTCCTCCTCCTCCCTCCCCGCCACCCGGCTGAGTGCTGCCGTTGCCCCAATCCTGCCCAGCATCCTTCCCACCCTCCCTGCTCACCATAGGCTGCGCGGTTGCCCCTGCTGCTGGGCAGGTTGGCACGGAGGATGGCATTGTTGAGGGCGTTGAGGTAGGTGGGCATGCTGTGGTATCCTTTGTTGTTGTAGTACACCTAGGAAGGCAGCGTAGGGAGAGGAGCATTGGCCCAGGCTGCTCTCCCGCGAGGAGAGGGGGAGGGGGCTTGAGGAGGGCAGCGGGCACAGAGAAGGACCCTGGCAGGGAACGGTCCCTGGCAGCTGGGACAGGAACTCCCACTCAGGCCCACCCATCCGGCTGTTGCTGCCCACCACAGATTAGCAGAGATATAATTGAGCCCCTACCTGGGCGGTGCTGCGGACAGCAATTTTCCGGAGCATCGGGGGCGCGTTGTCCCCAAAAGAGGCCGGGATGGATCTCTGGATGTTGCCAAACGTCACCGCTCCATACCTGGGACGGGAAAGCAGCCGCCACATTCACTAACAGGCACCTGCTAGAGCTCCTCCTGTGGGGGGGGGGAAATGCCCCCATCCCCCCCATGCACGCCCACGCACACACACACACCTGTGCAGCCGAAAGCGGTCCGACGTGTAGAGCAGATACTCAGAGACGTTGCGCCCCGTGATGTCCACCAATATGTCCCCCGTCACCACCTTCATCTGGGGAGGGTGGCCCCCTACCCCGTTGGGGCAGGAGAAGCCGGTGCCCTGCATGGAGCAGGTGCACCTGATGGGTTCGTGGACGATGCTGGGCTGGGCTGGGGTGGAGGTGACCGTCTCTGGCAGGGAGGAAAACCGAGAGCGGCCTCACCCACCGAGAGAACCCAGCACTGCGGAGGAGCCGCAGAGAAAAGAAGTTCAGAGGATGGAAGGAAGCCAGACTTTCAGCCTCTCCCAGAGCCCGTCCGAGGCGCCCCTCCCACCCAACCAGAGGCACCACTGAAGCGCCATTTTCAGAGCCTGCCTCTGTGTCTCCAGCCCTCTCGAAGGACGAGGGCAGCCCTTACCTTTAACGGTGGGCGGGAAGGTGGTGAAATTCCAGGCCTGCAGCAAGTCCTCGTCCAGAGAGAAGGGGTAGTCGGAGGGGGCCGGGGACGGAGGGGGAGGCACGAAGTTGGAGAGTGGCAGGCCCTGGGTGAAGGAGTCCAGGCACACGGCGTCAAAGAACTTGGCCGCCAACATCTTGGACTCGTTGCTGTTGAGGTTCAGGGACTGGACCTGCTGGTCCAGGGTGCTGTTGAAGGCCGACTTGAGCACACAGGTGGCCCCGATGCCGGAGGGCAGGTAGAAGGTGCTCACCAGTTGCTGGGCACTGGCGTCTGGCGATGGCTGGCTAAAAGGAGGAGGAGGAAGAGGAGAATTTTTCCAGCCCAAGGACTCCAGCCATCCCGTTCCATGGGGTGTGAAGGACAAAAGCAGACATTTCTTCCAACCAAACCCTGAAAGGTTCTTCTCAAAGGAACAATCACCAGGGCAGATTGTATCCCATCTCTCTCAGAGCAGACCCGGAAATAGGCAAGGGTCTCCTTGCTTTCCCCCCTCCCTCCATCTGACGGGTCTGAAACGCCCTGCGGGTGGGGAGGAGGGGGAAGAGTGCAAAGGGGAGGGGCGATCTCTTACTGGTTGCCACGTTCCTCATTGGCGTAGGGGATGAAGTTACCTCTGGGCTGGGTGTAATTGTGGTACTGGGAAGGCGAAAGGATGAGGGGAGGCAGGTCACCTGGAAAGCAAGAGGGGGCTGTAATAACCGGCCGTCAAAGGACACCCCCATTTTGGCAGCAGCAAAGAGGGGCAGGAAGAGGGTTGACATCACCCCCCACCCAGTGGCTCCACTGCTTGCTCAAAGCAAAAATGCCCAACGAGGTTTCAAAATGTCCCTCTGCGGGGCAGCCTTCCCAATCCGTCCCCTCCGGATGGCCAGCCTTGGACCCATTGGGTGGGGACGGGGGGCTCCTGTCACCCCAGGTGGGTAGGCAGGGCAAGGATGCCCCTTACCTATTTCCGGGACAGAGAGGGCCACCGTCATGGCAACACAGACGAAGAAGGCGGGCAGCAGGATCTGGGAGAAGATGGCCTTGCTGTTGCGTTTGGCACAATGGAAGCGCTTGACCAACAGCCCGTGGAACTGGCGCAGCTTCAGCCAGGAGCCCTCCAGCTTGAAGCTGCCTTGTCCGGCCAGGGACGCCTCTTCCAGGTCAGCCTCGGGCTCTGCAGGAAGAGGAGACGCCATGCCTCAGTTTCCCCTTCCTTCTCCCAAATGCCCAAGCACCAGGAGGCAGCGCCCTTCCACCCTCAACCCATTGTGCACCCAGGTTTTCTGCCGTGAAAAGGCAGCCGTTGGGAAGCCTCAAAACCTTTTGGGGAACCCTCCCCCGCACCCTTCACCCTTCAGGCTTTTCCTGTGCTACAAACCTTGCAGGCTGCCATTATCGGGGTCTTGTGGATTGTCAAACAAGGGGGAGTAATCCCCATAGAACTCCGAATAAGCTCCACCATCCTCACCACGTACAGAGCCGGCCGAAGAGGAGGAGGAGGAGGAGGAATGCAAGGATGCCTGGGACTCGGCCAAGTCTGAACAGTTCAGGAGGTTCCCCAGGTCCACTTCAGGCTTGGTCGGCCTTGCCGGCCCTGGGAGGGAGTGGCCGTTGGCCTGGGGCTTGGGGCCAAGGCAGGGACTGGGCAGCGGGAAAGCATCTTTCTTGGACTCCTTGATATCTGCAAGGGTGGGCAGAGGTGAGAATGGCTGCCTAGGGCTGCAGGAGACCCCCGGGCGAGGGAGGCCTGACCCCCTGCAGCGTACCCGCATCGCTGTTCTCGAGAGACTGGTCTTCTTCGGAGACCTTTAGGAAGACCTCTTCGAGGGTGGTGTCCATCAGGCCAAAGCTGGTGAGGTCCAGCTCTTCCAAACTGTGCTCCAGGTGCTGCAGAAAGGAGCAGGGGGAGGTTAGGGGAAGTCCACTTGGGGGTCGGGCTCCAAGAGGGCCTTGCAACCCTCTTCTCTGGAATATCTCCGTGTCCCAGTCAAGCAATGATGCTTCCAGGGTGGGCCAAAGGAATTTCCTTGTTCCACTCCCAAAGGAGCATGAACATTTATGGCTTTAAATCAATTTTCCCAATTCCAGGAGGAGGACGAGGAGATCAGAGGAGATCAACCCTGAGCTTCCAGGCTCAGGAGTAGTCTACCTCTGCAACTACAAGGGGACGCTGTTATCGGCTCAGTCTGTGCCGATGACGTCATCCTCCATAGTTTCTTCAGGGGCTCCTCAAATGTGAGGTTTGAATTGCTTACAAATCCCCTGGAGGCAGAACAGGATCGTTTTAGGTTGGCAAGGACCCCCCCTCTTCAAGAGGACTAGCTTCTTGAGAAGGGAGAGATCACCATCCGGTTGCTTTAGAGCACCTTTTTATGTGTTTCCACACCCCTCCACCCGCCAGGAAAGGAAGAAGCCCCGGACTCAAAACCCAATGCAGCCCTCCCTCCCTCACCCTGCCCTCCCTCCGCCAGCCGGTGAAACTCCTGCGCCCACCTGGAAGAGCCGTTCGAAGCAGCCTTTCTTGGCAGCCTCGCTGGGCAGGATGTAGGAGAGTTCCGTGTTGGTGTTGGAGATGAGGAGGCAGGAGGCCACGTGTTTCTTGATGAACTGGCTGACTCGCTCTTCGGAGCAGGGGCTGGTGGCGGAGGGGCAGGGGGGGCTGCGGGGGAGCCCCGTCTCTGTGGGGGGGGGGAGGGAAGGGAGAGTTAGCCAGGCCAAAGGAAAAAAGGACGGAGGGGAGGTGGCTCTTTTTCCACATCGCTCAGAATTTGAAGCGTAACCCCCACAATAGCTGCAGAATTGGGTGATTTCGAAAGAAACCAGCCGGGCTGAAGTCTTTCAAAAAAAGAAAAAAGAAGACGAAAGAAAAGGAAAGAGACGGGACTGCAAAGCGCCTGACGGTGATTTGAACCTCCCTGTTCCGAGGAAGTCTACCTAAAGCACGAAAGGCCGAGGACGCAAGAGGACCGAGGCAGAGTCCCCAGCTCAAAGCCTGAGGATCCCACCCTGCCCTGGGCACAGGAGGGCCGGTGGGGCCACTGACCGGTGTTGGTCCGGCTGTCCGACTGCTTCTTCACCACTGTCAGCTTGTAGCCGTCCCCATAGGTGCTTTTCAGGAAGAGGGGCGACCCACAGCACTTCAGCTTCCCGTGGGAGATGATGGCAATGCGATCGCCCAGCAGGTCTGCTTCGTCCATGTGGTGGGTGGAGAGGAGGATGGTCCTTCCTGGGGGGGGAGGGGGCAGAAAAATGGGGGCTGGAAGAACCTCAGAGGGATCCCACAAAGAGCCCACCACGGTGGGAGAGGACCGGGGGCCTGCTAGGTGCCACGACTGCACCCCCAAAAAAGGGGCCCGGCAGACCCACCTTGCTTGTACTTGAGGATGAGGTCCCAGATGGCTCGGCGGGCATAGGGGTCCACGCCGGCCGTGGGCTCGTCCAGAATGACGGCCCGGGAGCCCCCCACGAAGGCGATGGCCACCGAGAGTTTCCTCTTCATCCCTCCAGACAGCATCTGCACCAGGAAGTGGCACTTGTGGGTCAGCTCCAGGTCCTCGATCATCCTGTGGGGAGCAAAGCAGGGGGAGGAGGGCTCATTTTGGAAGCCCCTCCAGGGAGACTCGACCAGCCTCTTCCGGATCTGCTGGAGGGGAGGAATCTGGGTCTGAGCCCAAAGCTCCCCCCTGCCCGAGATGCTGGAGGAGGAAAGGGCAGGCCTGCTCCTGCTGGCTGGGGAGCATGGGAGCTGGGATCCAAGACCCCTGGGGGAGGGGGGAGGGGGGGACACCCACTTGGCCATCTCCTTGCAGATCTCCTCCTTGGCCATGCCCTTCAGCTGCGAGTAGAACCAGAGGTGTTCCTCCACTGTTAGCTTGTCAAAGAGGACGTTGTGCTGCGGGCACATGCCCAGGTTCTTCCGGATCTGGTCCATCTCCGTCCGGATGTCGTGGCCGTAAATGGTGGCTGAGCCGGAGGTTGGAGGGAAGAGGCCGGTCAAGATGGACCTGCGGGGGGAGGAAGCGGCAAAGGGATGGGGTCAGACGGAGTCCCCCCCCCACTCCCTGCCTCCCCCCAACACCCGGCCAGGGGGCGCCTGCAACACTCACATGGTGGTCGTCTTGCCAGCGCCGTTGTGGCCCAGAAAGGAGACCACCTGGTTCTCGTAAAGGTTGAGGCTCAGCTTGTTGAGGGCCAGCTTCTGGTCGGTCTTGTAGATCTTGGTTAGCTTGTCCACGCAGACCACCAGGGGCAGGTGGGTGGGCTCCTCCTCGATGCCCCGGCTCTCCTCTGCAGTGGTCAACAAAGAGCAGAGAACACAGGGGTGTGTCTGTCTGTCTGTCCAAGGAAAAAGCACTGCCTTTCTGGACCTCTCTGGCCAGGTGTGCCAGTGTGAGTCTTCAAAGGTCATGCAAAGAAGGAGCCCTTCCCGCGATGCCCCACCACCCCCTTACCCATCCTCCTGTTCTCCATGGCACAGGCTTGGTCTTCCTCTGTGACGCTCAGGTGGGTCCTCTTTGACCAGGGCCAGGACCAGTCCCAGGCCTCGGTGCGCCCGTTCCCCAGCCAGTAAGACTTCTGCAGCGGAAAGTACCAAGGCCGAGGGAGCCCGTACATCCCTGGGGGCAGAAGCAGCGGTTGGCATAGCAGGAACCCTCCCTGGAGGGTGGCGGCTGCAGTCAGCAAGACCCCCGAGCTCCCCCAAACCCATACCTGGGTGCACGGCTTCGATATACCACGTCAGCACCCCATAGACCACGGCATCAATGATCAGCATCATCATGGAAAGCAGGAGGTTGAAGTCATCTCCTTCCACGGGGGACTGGCTGAAGGTGTGCCACTGGATGCCCACGCCAGACACTTCGTAGAGGGCAAAGTACTTTGAGCCCAGCCCGAAGGCCGTGGTAGACATCAGGGACTGGGGAGAAATGGAGAGGGACGGGGGTGAAAAACTCCTCAAGGGGATGAGGGAGTGCCTAGCTGTGCCAGGCTGATGCCCAGATCTTCCCAAGGCTTCTGCTGCCACCCCAAGTGCCAGGAACCCCAACTCAGTGGTAATATCCATTTCTTTTTACTACCAGTTCTGTGGGCTTGGCTTGGTGGGCAAGATGGGCATGGCTTGGTGAGCGTGGCAGGGGAAGGATACTGCAAAATCCCCACTCCCTCCCCACTCCTGGGGGAAGGATATTGCAAAATCACCATTCCCACCCCACTCTGGGGCCAGTCAGAGGTGGCATTTGCCGGTTCTCCGAACTACTCAAAATTTCCGCTACCGGTCCTCCAGAACCTGTCAGAACCTGCTGGATTTCACCCCTGCCCCAACTGCGTCTCTCCTGGGGAACTCACGGCAATGCACTTCTCAAAGGCGGTGATCTTGTCGTGGGCCACCTCCTCCCGGATGGCCACATACATGTAGGGGACGTAGCTGAGGAAGTAGATGATCCCACCGCAAGCCGAGGCCAGCTTGGCCTTCGAATACAACACGGACACCAGGAAGCTGTGGGGAAAGAGGGGGAGAGGTCAGTGACAGGCCGCAGTTCAGTGGATGGGGGAAAATGGGCTCAGCTAAGCAGGCTTCCCAAGCCCATCATCCCTACGTTGAGGGAGCCCCATGTTCTGCTCAGCAAGCCATCTCCACGGGAGGCAAGAAAACACCTCTCCTACATTTGCAAAACAGCACCCAGGTAGACCAGAGGAGGAACCCCCAGAGGAGGTTCAACCAGGCCGCCTTCCCTCCTCACCAGAACATGATGGTGGCCACGGCGTAGACGGCCAGAAAGAGCCAGATGATGAAAACGTCGCTGTGCATGAGGACCTTCCCGTACTTGAGAATGGCGGTTAGGGCAGTGACCGAGATGGACAGCTGGACGAAGCCCGTGATGAACCAGGCCACCCAGTGGACGGCATTGTTCAGCCCCATCATCTTCATCACCTGCAAGGCGCAGGCAAGGCATCAGGCCCGGAGTAAGTGCCTCTCGGCGGTTTTTAGGCCCAAAATTGTCATAAATTGCTCCAGTTCTGAAATTTTGAGTCTTCAGCGCTCAGATGGATGGGAATCCAGCCGTCTTTCCGAGACAAAATTGCTGCGGACAAGAGAGCTTCTCGCGAGGGCCTCTCCCTGCCTGCCTGCCCGCCTGGACGGAATCTCTCCCTGCAGCTGGCACCTCTGCCAACTCTCTTCTCCCTTGGCAGGGACGCAGCCACCCACCCGAAGGCTGGCTGGCTGGCTGGCTGGCTCTCTGCCCTGGCACTTCATCATGATCTCATTAAGCAGGGCGGCCGAGGGACACGGCCACGCCAGCAGCAACGGGAAGGGAAGGCCCTCCTGGCACAGAGGCAAGGAAGGAGCTCTGCAGGGAAGCGCCACAGAAGGGAGGATGCCAGCTTGAGAAGTGCCACGGCTGAAAAGATGGAGACAGGACAGCTGGAGCCCACCCCCACCCCCGGGAGCACTTTCAGCCCAGAGTTCCAGGAGGTGGTTTTGCCCCCCTCAGCTCCTCGCAGCACCCATGTCATTACTCTGCCACCTGCAGCCAGACAGAGAGGCCTGCAGGGCCCTGCTCGGAGCCTCCCATTCTGGGTGAGGGGGTGACTTTACCCCGATTGCCCCCCCAGTTCCAAAACAACCACCCCATTTCCCATCACGGTCCCAGCTGCAGCACCCAGCTCAGCTCTGGCTTTTCAGCAAAGCCTCCCTTGGCCTGTTTCCCCGCTCTCCTTCTTCCTTTCCTGCCCCTGAATACCTTCCTGGCCTTGGGAAGCAGCCGCCGCCTTCCACCCCTCCCGTCCCACCTCCTTCAGATGATGCTCCTTCTCCGCCACGATGTGCTGGATCATCATGGCCACCGAGTAGACCCAGGAGATGACCATGCACAGCGGCATCATGTGCTCAATCACGAAGAGGAAGCTGGCGGAGGGGAAAAAGGGGAGCCTCGTGCCACAGCCCAGGACCCCCCCTGCCGTCCCCAGGAAGAGAGGGTGGGGGCCAGGCAGGCAGCAGCCTTTCTCCTTGGCCTCCGGCCTTCCGGAGGAGAGCTGTTCTCCCAGGGAGCACCACCTCCCAGGACAGAGAAGGGGACTCACTCATCACGGGTGTAACAGGGGTAGGGAAACATCTGCACGTAATTGCCTGGCTCCACCACATCACGGCCCACAAAGGTGTTGACAATGGCACGCTCCATCATGTCTTTGGAAAGAGAGAAGCACTTAAGTGGATGCCGATGGTTCTCAGGGCATCGATTCCTGCAGCTGTGAAGGTCAGCACTGGGGCACCCAAACCGGCCTCCAGAGCTGACTGGACTTTTCAGCGCAATGATAATAAAAGGAAGGGTCAGGAAGCATTACTGAAGGGTGGGCTTAATTAACCTAACAGTCAAAGGGCACCACTTCCAAAAGACATTGGGCCAGGAAAAGGGAGCTCTGAAAAAGCCAGCTGGGCTCACCTTGGATCCAGACAAAGCCATAAAGGAAGTAGAAACGGCCCCCGTTGTTCGGACCGGGTCTCCAGTACGCCCGTCGGATCTCATTGGTCTTTTCCGTGAAGCTGGAATTTTGGCGGATCTTGTACATGACGTGAGGAGGGAGGCTGCCGTCCTTGTTGGTTTGGAAGATCACGCCTTTGGGAGAAAAGGAGAAACCATCCATAAGGAAGGCAAAAAAAGTGCCAGCACACTTCTGGCTCGGCCCCAAAGCAGGTCAGGTGCTGCTCTGGGAGGTTGCATTCAACCAGCAGATCATCTACTCTAAAATAATCGGTGGCCTCTCAATCCGTATTTCTGTCTCTCTACACTACCCATTAGCCTTATGCACAGAAAAAGCTCCAAGGTACATTGTTGTGCAACCAGGAAGTCAACCCCCCACTGTTTCCCAACCTTGTCCTCTTTAAGACACGTGCACTTCAATTCCCAGAATTCCCAGCCAGCAGGCTGATCCTCTCAGAATTCTGGGAGTTGACACCTACACATCTTATACTTGACAAGGTTGACAAACTGCAATATACGGGATAATCAGTTTGGAGCTGTCCAAAGTGCTGAAGCCACTGGCTCCACCATTCCTCCTCCACCAGGAGAAGACATCCAGAGGATAATGGGAGTTGTAGCCCAAAACATTAGCAGCCCCCCTCTAGAAACCCTTCCCCCTTGGCTACACTGAAGGCCAGTCCCGCCCAGAACCCCCAGTGCTCCAGTGGGTAGCTCTGCTACTCAGGCAGAAGAGCTGCGAGGGAGGCCGATGAGGGGAAGGCAGGTCCGTACTGGCAAAGACTGTGACGTTGTCGTGGTAGGCTTGGTTCAGGGTGTAGTTCACGATGCTCTCTTCATCCGGAAAGCCCTTGAAGATGTCCACGCTGACCTGGGGGAAAAGGGGAACCCTTTGTGATGCAAGGGAGGCACTTTGACACCCCAAAATTAAGTTTCCCCCAGACAGTGTTTTGAGACCCCCCAATCCTAGGAAACCCAGGCAAGAGAGACAGGAAACCCCCACTCTCTGGAAAGCAAAGCCCACTCAAAGACGGAGGAGACCGGTCCCTGCCGGCCCTGATGCTCAGCTTCTATAGCAATCGCCGAAGAAAAAATACTTTTAAAAGTAAAAAAAAAAACAAAAAACTCCTCTGATGATCATGCAGCTCAGCTGGGCATTGCGGGGAGGGCAGGGATTTTTGCTACTGGTTTTCCAAACCACCTGCCACCATCACTACCGGATCGGGTGATCCGGTCCGAACCGGGAGCATTTCACCCCTGCCCTTCCCCTTTTGGCCTGAGAAGAGGCCCAGCAAGACCCACCTTGGACATGAACTGGATCCAGCCACAGGCAGCATTGTCGATCGTGTCCAGTTGCTGGAGAAGCGTGCTGGTGTTGGAGAGGGACAAGTTGCTCTCCATGAAGTTATGGAAGAGGGTGCTGTCAGAGACGTTCAGGATCTCGGGGTGCCTGTGAAGATCTGCCGCCATCTGGGGGGGCCCAAAGAGAGCAGGGAGTGAGAGTGGGCAGCCCCTTCCTCTCTGGCTTCAGCTGGGCTAGGCGGAATTCAGGCCCTGTTTGCTGGCCCTCTTCCCTGCTGCCCTGGGCGGGTGTGGGGGCTCAAGCCAATCCCCCCCCCATACCTGCTGGAGCCAGGCAATCCGCTGCTGCAACTTGCCCTCTTCCAGGAAGCCGCGGATCTCAGCAGAGATGTTCAGCCAGACCTGGGCGTAGCGCGTCACGTTCCCGACAAAGGCGAAGGTCTCGTTGGCCTGTCGTGCAGGGGGAGGGGGCATTAAGCAGGACACCCCAAGGACCTTGCTGGAGGGGGGTATTGAAGGGGAATCTGGGGACATTTTCCTTTGGGTGCTGAGAACTCTCTTTGCCACTCAGGGAAAGGCAGGGCAGTGGCTGGCATCTTGGAGCACCAGGGAGACTCCGCTAGCTATGATTCTTTTGGTGTCGCTTCTTCTTGGAGTTGGCATCCAGGCAGCCTGTTGCCTCTCCGAGGGTCAACCACACAACATGCCAAGGGTGTGTGTGTTACATTTGAGGAGAGGGAGGGAGGCACCCCTGGACGCATCGGCTAAGCAAAGACTCGAATGCGGAAGCCGCCCGTTCCTGCGCTCTGCCCACCTTCAAGATGACCTTATCCACCTCGGTGCCAACGGGCGAATACAGGATCTTGGGGTTGCTGGTCATGAGGTGCACCAGGAGACCCAGGTTGCGCTGCTCCTTGCTGGTGAAGCCCAAAGAACTCATGTTCCCCTGCCGGAGCGCCTCAGGTTCAATCGTCCTAAGGGGAGAGATTCTGAAGGTCAACGGCACCCGCCTGCGCTTCACTGACCCCAAAGCAAACCCCAGGCACAGCCCCCCTGGGACCCTCACCGGTTGTTCCCACAGAGGATGGGCTGCAGGCCGGCCCAGAGCTGCACGAATGCCGAGCACTGCCCTTGCGGGTCCTCGGCTGGCGTCTCGCTCTCGGCCTTGCCCTCCTCAGAGCTGGAATTGGTGCCAGAGGTGAAGTTCACAGCTGAGCCGGTGCTGTTGGGGGCGGTGGGGGGCGCTTTCGCGGCACAGGCCCCCTTGGGGAGGAGCTTGGCCAGAGCAGAGAGGATGTCCAGGTCCTTCAGCACCTTCTCCATTTCCATCAGGTCCTCTAGCAGGGCATGGAGGCGGCTCTGGGCCACGGTGTGGTTCACCTCGTCCAGCTTCAGCTGCAGGAACAAAGATCTGGTTGCAACCCAGGAAATTCCGCCCCTCGGAAGGTCCTTCGGGGTAACAATCACACTGGGCAGTTCATTCCCACCCAGGCCCTGCACTGGACACTCAGGTGAGGCTGTTGGGGCAGGAGGAGGACGCCCAAGGGCCGGGGTGCCACAGAAGAATCTGCCCAGCCCACCTCACCTGTTCAGCCACCTTGCGAGCTTCCAGCTGGTCCTTCATCTCCACGGCCAGCTGCCTGAAGTAGTCGGCCCGCAAGCTGGCACTCCGGTTGCAGACAGAGGCACGATAGGCCTGCAGGAGAGGCTGCTGGCTCTCTGGGATGGCCAGGATGCGCCTCAGCTCATCCTGGCTCTGGCGACACGTCAGGCTCTCCAGCACAGGGGGGGTGAAAAGGATGTTCTGAGGGGGGGGAGGAAGCAGCTGTGGTCACTGAAGGAATAGCCAGTGGCCATGTCAGGACCACCAGGCAAGCAGACCAGCCATGATGGCAGAGCAGGGTTGTTGGGGCTGGGGGAGGCGGGTGGCTGCCCCCTTCCTGCCTCCCCTCTGAGAACCCTTCCTGAAGCCCCCTCCCCAAGCCCCCAGTCAGAGAGCTGGCTTCCTCCTGGCCTCCTCACCTCCACGTCCCTCACAAAGGTCTGGGGGCTGTCGGAGCCGGGGGGCTCTGCCACGGGGCCTGCCAGGCCCAAAGCGTGGGAGAAGAGCCGGAGGATGGCCTTCCGCTGGGCGCCTTTGGGGGGGCGGCGCAGCGCTTGCCGGACCAGCCCATCTTCCATCATCTTCAGGTTGCCCAGGAAGCTTCTCTGGGGAGGGGAAGAGTGGAGACCCTCCGAATTTGGCTGACGCTCCTCCGTCTCTCCGGCTTCTCTTTTACACACAACTGCCCCCCTCCCTGCCTCGGTACTCACAATTCCCCACCTCCAAGGAAGCCTTTGAAGAGATGGGCTGGGCTTTTGGTCCAAACAGGAACGATCCATTTGCCCCTCCTGAAGCAGCCCATCCATCAACCCCCACCAGGCCCTTGCCCATCCTCCATCCTCCTCCCCATCCCCACCTGCTATGACCAGCAACAAGAGGCTGCAGGAAATCTCACCTCCGGGTGATGCCGCTTGTCCGCTGGGCCAAAGCCATCAGCAGAGCCGGGAGACACGCCAAAGACGAGCCGGTAGACCTATGGAAAGATTGGTCAACCTTTGACCCTGGCAACTGCCCCCTGAAGCTCCCGATTGTCCCTCCAGGTACTGCGCCTGCAGCTGACTGCCCCCTGCCCCACCAACCTCTCTCAGGTTGATACTGGAGCCTGTGAGCAGCCCCACCGCCTCGCTGGACAAGGAGAGGTTCTGCATGAGGAAGCGGTGAAGCTCCGTCTTGTCCTTGGCCACGGAGTCCAGGGAGAAGGTGGGGGCTGCCAAAGAAGGATAAATGGGGAGGGGGAGATTGGGCGGGTGAGCAGAAGCAGGAAGAGAGCCCACCCTTAGGCGCGAAGCAGCTCAGCTTCTCCCCAAACACAGCAACCTTCAGCAACCAGGAGGAGGCAAGCAGCTGCATCCTGGCCTAGCCCCTTCCCACAGGGGAGAGCTGCCACCCACCTGCCTGGGTGGTGAAGTGGGTCTCCACGGCGCTGGGCCCCGTGCTGCTGCCCAGAGACTCCAGGTGGCGCCGGAGAGACTCCAACTCCTCTTCCGGACCAGCATGATCCGGGTCAAACAGGTTGCTCTTCTCCACCACCTCATTCAGCCGCTCCAGCAACTGGGTCACCCTGCAGGAAAGATCCACGGGGTGGGGGGGGGGAGAGACATATATGAATGGGGGTGGGCACAGCCTGAGAGGGGCTCTGGCTTTTTTCAGTCCTTTGCACTTGCCAGGGTTGGTGGAGGAAAGAGGCTGAAATCTGCCCAGCCCTACTCACCTTTGCTCTCTGGAAAGACTACAAGGACAGGAAACCCCCCCTCCCAACTCAGGCTGCCCCACCACACCTTTCTTCCTGTTGAATGCCAAGCTTTCAGCTCACCAGGCAGCTCTTTGTGCCCCCTCCCCCAGGGCCCCCATCTAGCAATAAGTGGCTGCAGCCAAAACTCTCCCCTTGCTATTGGAAGAGTGACCGACGCTTCCTTGAAGGGATCCGGGTGGCTTGGCTGGGCCAAGGAGGCCCCTTTGCCTCAGCAAGCTCCTCTCTCCAGTGGCAAGGCATCTTTTTCAACAGAATACCAGAAATCAGGCATCTGGGAGTGCAGACCCACCTGGAATTGGAGTACTGCAAGAACCCGAACTCATCGCGCTGCCCGTCGGGACACAGGGACTGCATGACGGGCAAGATGCCGGCCGAGGTGAGGGGCGCTGCGGTGTAGTAGGCTAGAGAAGGAAGAGCGTGAGAAAAGAGGGGTGGCTGGAAACCTGACAGGGTGTGTAAGAAGACGAACAACCAGTTCAGAGAGCAGGTGAAAGTCAGATCAGTTGGGGGAAGTCTCTTCCAATTAGCCAGAGGGACGGTCCCGAGGGTTAAAGATCAGAGGTCCTTCCATCAGATTCCCCCTTCTTGGAGCTTAAGCATGCCCTGGAGATGTGCTGGATCATATGCCCCACGACACGTGGCCAGGGGGTATGGGTATTGTAGTCCAGCACCTAAGGAGCATGGAGAAGCCAGTTCGTTGCCCACAGCCAAGCTGGCATCACGTCTGTTTCCAGGGAGAACTCCAAGCGGCTTGCAGCTCCTTACCAAGTAGAATTTGGGGCCAAAACAAAACCTTCCCCAATGTTACAAGGTTTAAGACCAACCCACTAAGATAAATTTGCCATAACCCAAATTAAAAAAAACAACACACACTATAATTTTGCTTTAAAGTTATGCTAATAGTTGCCCTTCTGCAGACTTTAAAAAGTTGGACTTTAAATGTCCAGCCTGAATTCCAGGATCTCCATAGATTCCAAAAGGTACAGCTTGTTCCAATCATTTCACTCCGTGAAAAGTTTACTCAGAAGAACGATTACTTTCTAAACAAACAAGCATTGAAATCTAATTTTATTTACTCTTCTATGCTTCGGTGCCAGGGGCATTGGAGATTCTGCAAGCGCCTGAGTTGGTGACCCACCCAGAACCTCAGAAGCCAGGAAACCAGTGACCTTTGACCCCCCCGGCCAAAGGCAGATGGCTTTGGCCAACCGGTTAGTCACATCCTAGAGGGCAAGTTAAAAAGACGGGGAGGAGGGGCTGTGGCGGGAGGGAATTAAGCCAGGATCCAACCCTGATCAACTGCAGGAAAAAAAGCAGAATTGGGGGGTGGGGAAATAAGGAGTAAGCTAGATATGAATCTAGGAGGGGGCTGGATCACAATGGTGGCAAATAACCCTCTTTATGGCCTTTTTTGGGAGGGGGCATTTTCAAGGCTTTTGCAATTCCCAAAGCTGCAAAGGAAGCGATGGCCTTCGGGAATGGGCCTGGGCCTCCGAATTTGCACAGGATTTTATACCCCTTCACCAATCCCCAACCGTTACCTGCCACCATGACCGGGAGGGCTACAAATGCGAGGGGAGATGGGAAAAAGCTGGTATTAAAACAACGTTAGTCAACTGGGGGGGGGGCAAACAGCCCCCCAAAGACGTGGCCTCAGCCCAAAGAAAACCAACTTACAGACTAGAGGAAACACAGGCGCAAAAGAAGATAGAAAGAAGTCAGGTCAGGGGAAAAAGAAAAGAAAAATAAGAGTGGGGGGAAGAGAAGAAGAAAAAAAATGTTTCAGAAACCAAAGAAAAACAAACCTCAAAGCAAAACGGGGCGGATCGTGGCGATGCCTCAGACAGCAGAACAGGCAGCCTGGGCAGCTTCCCATGGGCATGGGGTGGGGGGGTACCAAAGAAAAGAGGGTGGGCTGGGGGGGGCATTACCAACGGGCACCTAAAGGCTGCTCGCTCCTGATTCCAATGGGGCTTAATTAAGAGTTACGACCCTCTGCCTTTGCAGGAGCTTGGCTCCTTTCAAATAAACCCTGATCACCAGCAGAGCAGCCGCAACCCTGTGGGATGCTGGGCCCCCCGAAACCAGCTGGCTTGGCTGGGGCAGCGGCTCTGGGAAGAGGCTGCCCATCGCATCTCTGTAGGAGTTTCTGCACCAGGTGGGCTAGTTCCCAGGCAGCCACTCGGAGCTGAGGAAGTCAGCAGGGATATTTTGCTAACTGCAGGGCACGGCAACCCCTCGGCTCCGTCTTCCCGGGCAGGCCTGGTTGCCACTGGTGACAGGCTTCACCTGTGGACTTTGTGCTTGTGGCCCTCGGGGAAGCCTCACCAGTTTTACCAGATTCCTCCCGGCGGCCAGGCACTTACCTTCCTTCACCGCGATGGTGGGCTTTTTCTGCCTCAGCCCCAGCAGGATGAAGAAGAGCACCAGAGGGATGAAGATTTCGAAGGACAGCACCCACTGGAGGGGGGAGGGGAAGAGCTTGGATGAGTCAAAGGGCAGGGGGAGACCCTCAGGCAGAGCCCACCGTCCCCAAGAGCCTGGCTGGAAGGCAAGTGGGGGGCACAGACACCCCGCTGGCCTCTTTCGTGCCAAAGGAGCAGGCCGATGAAACCCCCCAAATCCGAGGGTGGTTTAGGATCCCCCAAGTCGCCCTCCTCTTTGCTAGCGGGGGGCGGGGGGGGGAGAAGAGGAATGGATCAGGAGTCAACCTGGGAATGCCAACCAGACCTCCTGACTCACTGACCTAGATCTGAAAACACAGGCACTCCAGCTCTTCGGGTGGCAACAACCCGTGTTTGTTCTGCTCGAATGAGGCCGACGAGTGCAAACCCAGAATGTCAGGCAATTGAGCGTTCAAAATATTGTGAAAATGGGACGGGAGGGAGCGTTGCTGCGCAAGATCCCCACTCAGATCCTCCTGCCTCGCCAGCACCCCTTCCCACCCCGTCTGCCCATTTTGCTCTTCTTGGTTAGCGCAGCACCAAACTCCTCCCGCCTCCCCTCCAGACCCAAGAGGAGTGGCCCCCTTCTCTCCTCAGAAGGGTCCACCTGTAAAGGTGCCCCACAGCCCCCGGCCACAATTGACCTGCTGATTCTGCCCCAGAGTTGTGGATTTCCTAAAACGGGGAGCCAAGGGGGCTTCAGCACCACAGCCTTGGCCTTCCTTAGAGGCTGCCTTGGATCTCGAAGGCCACACCTGGGCAACCGAGTCCCCCACCTGCCAGGTTCCCACACCAAGGAAGCTCCAGGGACGGTCGTGCAAAAAACACCAGTGGGGATGGGGTGGAGGGAAGATCTCGGTATCCTCCCTGGAGATTACTCAGAGGAGGGTTGAAATTCTCTCTTGAAGAGGAAGAGGGGGAAATGAGGGAAGCGTTCTGGCCAGGTGCCAACAGGGGAACTGGGAAAGCTGGGGGTCAGACGCATTCGGACCTCGGATGCAGCGGCTTCTCATGCCCAAGCCGAGCCACGTTTCCTCCAGGGATGGCAGCCATCTCCCCACTGGCTCCCTCCTCCTTTGTTTACTCACAGGAAGCTCACAATTGTCACTTTGTCACCAGAAACACCAGGCCCGTTTTATTAGCTGGTTTCTACCAGGCAGCGCCAAGCATTTTGGCCTCAGAAGAGCCCGTCTTGCCTTCCGCCATGAAAGTTTTGGAAGGAAGTGCCAGCGCCTGGCGTTTGCCCTCCAAGGGGTTCAGGGCCATTGGCACCCGCAATGCCCCAGCGGCCAGTTAGGGAGTGCCGAAGCAGACCCAAGAGGGGGAAGTCACACCTGGCACTTGGATAGCCCTTTGCCCAAGCCGGCCAACTTGGAATGGGCAGGGAAAGAGGGTGGCACTGCCCGCAGCCCATACAGCCCTCAAGACCTGCAAGACAGGGCTGAGTATTTACGTCACACACATTATTATTTCCTTCTTTGTGACTCTGGAATTAAGCAAGTCTGTATATTTCCATTTCCTTGAGCAAAATTGCAGCAGTAACTGTTGCCTCTACAGTAAAAAAACACCAACAGAGAATTTTCCTATGAACACACCACAACTGAAAAGGGAGACGCAGAACCCCTTGCCTAGTCTTGGCCAGTTTTTGCAGAGGCGGCTACCTGGGCAAGGGGAGGTCCCCAGCTAGCCCTTTATGGGAGTAGGGGGCAAGTGGATCATATCAGGTCTTTGATCCAGTTTTCTCTGCCCCCCCCCACCCGCTTCCCTTTTGGATCCCTCTTCAATTTTTTTCAATTTAAAAAAAAAATAGCCTTATGAAGAAGATCCTCTTTGCTACGTTTCCATAGCAACCAAATCCGGGTTCGCATTGCAAGCAGGCACACCATTCTGCCCCCAAGACATCACGCCGGAGTGAATCACCCCTTGACAGAAAATGGGTTCAGACCCCGCAAAGAGACTGCTGGCACTCGCTCTCTTACACACACACACACACACAGCCAACCCCGGTCCACCCACCCAAAAAATGGGAACAGAGACAAGCGACGGGAAGGGCTCTGAGAGAGAAAGCAGGGTCCTCTGTTAGAAACAGAGCCCCACAGAGTATGTGTGTGTGGGTGGGGGGAGAGGGGGGACTATTCCTCCACAGCTGGATAACAAGGGAAAGTCTTTTTCTTCTCTTGACCCAGCAGCCTCGAGGACTTCCCTCAACACCCTACAGCATGTATGCTCTTTGCTGGCTAAAGGACAGGCCGGCTGGCAGCTGCCTTTTTTCTTTTGCAATGACGAAATCGGACAAAGGTCCAACATGCATCTCCCAGGTCTTGTGGGCCGCAGCTGCCGCCTAGGCCCTCCCAGGAACTCTTACCAGGCTCACCTTTGCCCTAAAAGGAAAGGTGTGTGCGGGGCTGTTTAGCAGGAGAAGGTAAGACCCACAACACAGCTTGTGATGCAATTTCGCAGAGCTTGGAGGAAGAAGTAAGAGGGAGGGACTCCCTTCCAGTGAAAGTCAGGAGCCTTTCCTCACTGCTTCTTCTGGCAAAACTCAGAACCGACTCAGAACCGACAGGGACCAGAGAAATCCACTGACAGATTACTTAACGCATCTCGATGCTCAGTTTGACAACTTTAAGATGTGTGGGCTTCAACTCCCAGAATTCCCCAAGCAGATTGCTGGGATGAATTTGGACGCTTTGGAGAATTGACTAAACTCTAGAGCAGCAGTCACCAACTGGTGGACCGTGGACCACTGGTGGTCTGCAAGAAAATTTTGGCGGTCTGCAGAAAAATTATTTGCATTTTTTATGTTGCACTAAATCAGGGGTCCTGAAACTATGGCCCCTGGGCTGGATAGGTGCAATGAATGCTTGTGTTGCTGCAGAGTCTCCCCCTTCAGGGTATTTTTGTGTAGGTTGGAGGGGGGCAGAAATTCCGACTTGGGGTCTGCTTCAGCCTCCTGGTGTGGGGCTTTGGGCGAGAAGGCTAGAGGGAAAGCCGCTGGTGGCGAAGAGCTGGAGGACCTTGTTCCAGTGGGACTGCATCATGGCCTGGAACTGGCTGACCATCTCAGCCTGCTGACCCTCCAAGCACTGGTACCTGGCCTTGCACTCCCGCAGGTCTTCCTCTGCTTGCAAAGCCTATGCTTCTAGTCCTCAATGAGGTGCTTCTGCTGAGCCTCCTTCTTGGTCAGATCCAATTTGAACCAAGCCAGCTGTTTTGCCACCTCTTTCTCATGGTGGCTGCTTAGCTCCAACAACTGCTCACTGTTGGGGCCCTAAGGAGCCTGGGCAGGCAGGAGAGGAATGGGTGGGAGGGGTGAGTAGAGGCTGGAGAGGCGCCCCTTGACGTGAGTGACCTTGAGTTGGCAAGGACCACCCAGTCACATGACCACCTAGCCATGCCCATTCAGCCGGTCATTAGGCAAATCATATTAGTGGTCAGCGGAATTTAAAATTATGAATTTAGTGGTCCCTGAGGTCCGAAAGGTTGGTGACCCCTGCTCTAGAGCAGTGTTTCTCAATCATGAGAACATCAGGATGCAGGGACTCTCTCTCCCAGAAATTCCCAGCCAGCTTGCTGCCTGGGGAATTCTGGGAGTTGAAGTCCGCACATCTTAAAGTCGCCGAGGTGGAGAAACACCGGTCTAGCTGGGAAGGGGAGGATCGGACTGGAGGCGTCGGATTTCTCCTTGGGACCGACAGCAAAATGTTCTCACGCCTTTGGCATAAAGAATTGCCACATGGGTGCAAATTGGCTTTTAATGCTCTTTCTTGTTAGTGTTCTTGCTGGGGGTGAAATGCCATTTATCTGACCCTGCCCACATCTCCCTTTCATTTCCGAACTGATAAATCGAAGAGTTCCAGGTAAATTATGACCTTGCCCCGATCCCCAAGGCAACTCCCTGGTTTTGCTGCAGCTGCCGACAGGCTCTCAGGCAGAGGCAAGAAGGGAGGCTGGCACTCACTCGCCAAACACACTGGCCCCATGTTTCCCCCGTGGGACTCTTGCCATGCATCAAGCGTCATCTGCTCTCCCGAGGCACGGCAGGTGTGCCTCGCCTCGGAAGGAAGGAGATGTTCTGTTTGGCACTTTCCCAAGGAGGAAACGACTGGCCAGGTGAGAAGACCTGAAGTCCCAGAACAAAAGGACCAGTTCACAATCCACCTAGAATGGGAGTTGCCCCATCCAAGCCTCTAATTGTGTCAAAAGCCACCTTGCCAGAGAGGAAAGCGGTCTCGTTGCCTTCAGCTGTGTGAAAGCTCAGGGGCATGACCACGAGGGTCCCTGCCTAGAGACCCCCACACCGCTTGGGGAAAGGCAGACCTTGCCTGTATAGGATCCAAAGCCGGTCTGGCGGCTTCCTCACCAGCCCTGCCCTGAATGTTTTTTATCTCAAAAGATTTCATCAGGGCAGAATGTTCAGTCGCCCGAGTTAATTACAAACTTTCTCCAAGTATTTTCCTTTCAACTTGTAAAACACATCCTGCAACAAATCGGTTCATGTTTCTAAATATATGAATTTTGCATCAAACAACAACAAACTGCTCTCTCTCTCTCTCTCTCTCTCTCCTGTAATCAAAAGGGCACTTTGCTTTAAGTGGGATTAAATGGCAGCCTTTTTCTTGTTCGCCCCCTCCCCTCTCTCTACCTGAAAGAGAAATGGAGAAGCAGATAAAAAGTCTGTGGAATAACAGGAGGAGGGGAGGAAATTAACCTGCCCAGCTCAAGTTATGTGCCTGGTGGAACAGCCACCCAAAGAACAGGTGGGTGGCTGCCCAGCACGACACCCAGTTGAGTGCCTAAAATTAAAGACCTGCACCTTTATTCATGGCCACCAAAACAACAACAGCCTATTCCACTCAGGGATTTTTATATGGGCCTTTTCCCTCCCTCCATCTTCAACACACAGTCAAAAGCCACGAGAGAGTCACCTCTCTTCTCCCTCCCCAAATTTTTAATGTACAGGAGGATTAAAAGATGAGCAGAGCTGCCCACCCTGTTCCTAGCTTTAGAGCAGCTGGGTGGGTGGGTGGATGGGTGGGAGGACGGTGGGCGAAGAAAATCCCTGCATCAAAGACAGAAGATGCTTCCAGCAGCTCTCAGCAGCTTCCCAGAAACTGGCAGCCGAGGTGGCGGCGTTGACGTCCTGGTGGACAAACCCCCCTTTGTCCAGGCGGGGAGGTCAGCTCCAGCAGGCCAGCAAAATCTCTCCTTTCAAACAGGAAGAACAATGGAAAGACCCACAACAGAGTGTAGGCTTGTGTTAAAGCTGCTTTCTTCCCCCTCCAGATGTCCCTTTAACAGAGTTCCAGATCTGCAAAGGTCTCTTTTAAACAAACCAGCATGTGCAAAACGGCCCATCTGCGTTGATGCGCACTACGTGGGGCCCGGCTGTTCTGGCCACTGGACTGGTCCAGATGAAGGACCCCAGGAGTGGAGCACCTCATCAGAAAGGGACCCAGCCCTGAAACAGGGCAGCCTTTCTTCTCTCACGTGGATCCAAAGCAAAGAGAGCCTTTCAAGACCCTTGGAGATAAATCAAGCCCAGCAACATTGGCCCTACTCAGGAGACGCTGCAGGTGACACTTCTATGTGAGCACCCCTTCTCCGCTCCTCTGGCCAGGTTCCCTCTTTTGAGGCTGCTCCAGCCTCCTGCAGATGCTTCAGCCAGCCTGATTCCCTAGAGGGGGGCAAAGAAGGGGCTTAAATGCGACCCCTCCCTTTAGAGCAATGGGTCTCAAACGTGACAACTCTGAAGATGGGTAGACTTCCACTCCCAGAATTCCCCAGCCGGCTTTGGGAACCAGGTTCTCTCCAAACACAAACTTTGTTTGCTCTGCTCTTGGGGAAGTCAGCTTAGTGGCAGGGTCCGTCTGGCTATTCTGCTATGCAAGATAGACAGGAAGCAAAACAGAAGAATTTTCTGGAAAAAAGCACCAGGTTTTATCTGGCCAAAGCTAAAGGAGGAGCTCTCCATTGGGTCTGGCCCAGCTCAGCTCTTGGTGTCAAGATGGACCCATCCCTGCCTGTCAGTCAGCCTCCACACAACAGCCTCCCCTGCCTTTGGGGAATTGTTTGGTGTCCCCAGATAACTGAGAGTCCGGAGGGTCTCCCGTGCGAGTCCTGGCAGGGCACAAATGCACCGAGCTTTCCTGTGAGGGGCCACATCCCGCCCAGGAAGCTGCAAAGGGATCCAAGGCTGCTCCGCAGCAGGAGCTTCTGCGGAATTTATGCCCCTGAAGCCGCCTTGGTGCTGCTGCTGCAGAGGCCTTAGCCAGATCCTCCAGGGCTCCTTCATTACAATGGGCATAAATTAGGGGGAGGGGAACCGAGCCCCGGGGAGGCTCTCTCCTGCAGAGGGAAGGAGCCACGGCATCAATAAAATTACAGTTCCAAGAACGGGCAGATCGCTGGATTATTCAGAGGGAGGTCAAAGATAAAGCGAAACTGATGCCAGAGGAAGCAGCCAAACTCTGCAAGGCTATCAAACTGCCCCAAGATAACAAATGACCCACAGATGCCCCAGCTGCAAACACCAAAACCCCAGAGTGCAATCCCCCCCCCCGCTGCTCCCACCCCCACCCAGCCCTTTCCTAAGAAGGGCCCCAGATCAAACTGGCCACACGGAAACCTCACCCCTGTTTTGGGGGGCTCATCCCTCCTGAGAAGAGGCTGGAGGCTGAAGAGGAATTCAGCTCCAGCCAGAGGGAAAGCCAGCCGGGATGGAGGAGCAGAGGAGACACACCAGCTTCTAAGGGAGCTAAGATAATCGCCTAATCCTCACACAGCACAGAGAGGCTCAGAAAAGCCCTCCTGGCCCTTGGAAAGGCAGAGGGGGAAATGAAAGACCCTCCGGTCCTGGGTGGAGGAAGGACCCCTGCACACCCGCTTCCAGGTAGCCGCAAACTACCTGCATGCAATCGGAGCCCTGGTCCTGAGCTGGGAGGAGAAAAACGAAGCAGATTTCCACAGGTGGAAGAATCCCCTCCTGAATTAAGGAACGTAATTCTGGTTTCCAAGCTTTGGCTGTGCCCCAAGGCAGCCACGGATGAAGCTGCCCCTTAGAAGGACTGCAGGTGATTAATTCTGCAGAGCTCACGACATCACGGCCTTCATATAACTTTGGGGAGCTTCCCTGCACTTCGCCCCCTAACTCTCTTGGCGAGCTCCCTGCAGGCTGCGGCCTCCGTTCCCCACCAGGAGAAAGGCAGTAGATAAAATGCCAATGTCCTTCCTTCATGCCAGCCTGGTGCCTTAATGCCTCTGCCTGACCACTCTTATACCAGTGAAGGGCAGTCAACAGAGTTCTTTCAGCAAACATAAGGGGAATCCCCACTCTTCACTGCCCCTAGGCCCTCCCCCCCTCCTAGAAGACAGTCAAGGCAACACAATTAGCTACTGTAGGAGAGACCGTTTTCTCCACAATTAGCATCATAATTCATGCCAGCGTAGGACCTGTGGCCATGAGTTCCACAGGCCAGGGAGCGTGTAGAGATCCTGAAAGGCAGATGCCCGGCTGGGCAAGCAGCTGGCAGCACAACCCAGGCTGCTTCCTTTGGCAAAGTGAGGACCAAACCTCCCCTGATGAAGCTGGGGCTAACGAAGGATAAATGCCATGTTTATTTTTAAATAGGGGAGCAGAGATAAAATTGTGTCAACAACAAGGGGCAAAAAGCACTAGAGTTTAACTGTTCTTGGCTCAGTTTAGCACAATTTGGGAACCCAGCCGCCTATGGCGTTGCCTTCCATGTGAAGCCAGACACCACCAGGGGTTCATTCCAACAACCCTGGTTCAAGGAAAGCCTGCCGGGCCTCCCTCACCATCTTTAATCAAGGTTAACCCAGCCTTCCAAGGTGGGTAAAATGAAGACCCAAATTGCTGAGGGCAACAGGCTGACTCTGTAAACCGCTTAGAGAAGGAAGGCTGTAAAAAAAAAGGCACCGTAAAGGGGTACATAAGTCTAAGCGCTAATGGCTATGGCTATTAAGGGCTGGAAAACAACACAGAAACTGCCCAGCCTGGATGGAGGCCGAGGGGCACAGAAGGGAAGACACCCACCCACCTCCTGCTCTAGATATGATGCACTACAACACCCATGATTCCCAACACCTTGGCTGTCCCCCAGCGAGGGGAAGCGGAGGAAAGCACAGAGGCTCAGGATACTCCATCCCTGTCTGACCTGTTGCCGATTTCTGACTCTCGCTAAAGAAAAGGCCTTTGCAGCCTCTTCCCGCCCTTGCCCTTGACCTGGAAAGCGGAGGGAAGAGCGGCCGGCAGGGACAGGTGGACAGGTGGAGGTAGCCTTCGCCCAGCCTCTCTGCAGCCTCCCCAAATGTCACAATCCACAGAGGGAAGGGGGCGTCTTCTGAGCGCCGGGTTGCCCCTCTCTCTGCCTTTCAGCCCCTCCGACAAAGGCCGGGGTCCAGCTTCCCTCCTGCCCTTCCAGCCAGCGGCAGAGGGTCTTCCAAGCAGACCCCTTCCCCCGCAGCCAGGCCGGGAAGGGAAGGGGGGGGCCAAGCGCAGAGATTGGCCGCAAATCGGCCTCGGGGGTGGGGTGTCTTCGGACTCCCACCCCAGCTGTTCGGCGGGAGCCTTTCTTAAGCCTCCGCTGCCGCCGCCCCCCCCCCCCCGCTTTGCAAGATAGCGCAAGAAAATCTCGGCCATCCCCAGACCGCCGGCCTCAGGGAAGCCCCGCCGCCCGAGGGGGAGGAGGAGGTCAAGCCCCCGGCCCCTCCTTTCCCACAAATTCTTCAAACCCACCCCCCCAAATCCCCCCCAACCCCCCAGCCAGCTACTGACCGGGCTGCGTCGCTTCAGCGTCACGTTCTTCCATAGCAGGAGATAAAGTTGGTGCAGGAAGCCCATCGTGTCGCCCTTCCCTGGGCATCAGCTGCGGGGCCGGGCCGGTGGGGGTGGGGCGCACAGTTGCAGCGTCCAAGGCCGCCCACCGCGGAGACCCCCGTCGCCTTCCTCGCCGAAACGGAGGTGGCGGCTTCGACGGAGCAACAGCCGATCCTTTCTCTCTGCTGCAGGCGGGCGGAGGGGGATTGGAGGCGGGCAGAGCCTCGCACACACCCGCCCGGGAGGGAGGGAGGCAGGCAGGGAGGGCGGGGCGGCGGCGGGCCTTGGCCCAGGTCCCGCGCAGCCCCCGCCCGGCCGAGACGGTCCGCTCTCCGCCGCAAAGCCGCCGAGCCCACCGCCGCCTCCAACCTCGGCGGGCCCAGCCCGGTCTCTTTAAGCGGCAGCTCACCCAGAGACCCTGCGAGGGCAGCGGACAATGTTCCTTCCCTCCCTCCTTCCTTCCTTCCTTCCTCCTTTCTTCCTTCCTCCTTCCCTCCCTCCCTCCCTCCCTCTCTCCTTCTTTCCTTCCTCCCTCCCTCCCTTCCTTCTTTCGCTTCAGCACCCGCGAGTGTCTTTTTAAAGGGCACGTTGACGGCGAGTGATCCCGAGGAGCTGGGGCTTATTCGACCAAGGATGGCTAAAGCAGGGCTCGGCGGGAGGCGCAGAGGCGATCTGCAGGAGGCTGGCACAGCTCACCCCGCTGAAAGTGTCCTGCAAGCAGGAAGCATCCGGCCGCCGAGCCCCCCGAGCCCGCACGGGGCGATGCAGGACTCGTGAAAAGCCGCTCAGCCCCCAGGACAAAATGGAGCCTCCATGTACAGGAACAGGAGACACCCACCCCAACCACAGACGAGGGACTGGGGGGAAGATCCTATCTCGTGCCCAGGGGTTTTCGGTGGACTGCCGCTGGGATCCACTTTCCAGACGTTGCAGGGGTCTTTTTTCCCCTCTTTCCCCTGGAAGAAGCAAAAGGCACCCTTCCCTCCCCTTGTGGAGCGGGTGGACGGAGGAGAAACGCAGTGGGGGGGAGTGGGGGTCGCACGCCTTGCCCCTGGGCTGGGCAGGCTGACGGATTCGCGAAGGACTTCACTTCCCACAATTCCTTCTGCGCGAGCCCTGGGCTGCTGGGAAATGTAGGACGGTCCTCGGAGCTCCTCTCCTTTCCCCTCCCCGGAATTAAAGGGGTCTCGGCCTCCTGGCAACCTTTGACGAGGATGCCGGCTTCAAAGCCGAGGGAGGTCCTCCTTTTCCAGGCTGCCCCGGGAACCGGCCCAGCTGCACGAAAGAGCCGCCAGAGGGCTCCGTGTCTCACGGCGTCCAGCGTGCGGGGCGCATGCAAAGGAAGCGGGCTCTGGGACATAGGAGCCCCCGGCCCGGGCCTCGGCGCTGCGGGACACCCGAGAGAGCCCAGAACAGGGGCAAGGGCTCCCCCTGGAGGGAAACCTCTGAATTGCAGATTATTATTGTTGTTGTTGTTGTTGTTGTTGTTGTCGTCATTTTTTTTTAAAAAAACTTTTTTTTAATGCTGGGTGCATTAAAATAAACCCTTTGCCGAATCCACAGTGTGAGTTTCTTTCAGCCCAGAATTTTTGGTCTTGTTGAGATTGTTTAAAATTTAACAGCTGGACAGGTGAAGAAGGGCTGGACGAGGACTAAGAAGACAAGGGCGGCAGCCAATTGGTGGAAGAGAGCCGGCCGCTGCGTGAGCTCTGATTGGTTGCTGAGTGACAGGGGGCGTTTCCTTCTTTCCCGCCTTTTTTTTCCTGTGCTCCCTGTGGCTTCCCTCATGAGGTCCCTGCTCTGTTGAGTCACCTGAGGACTCTCTTGTTTACCTAAATTATTAAATATTCTATAAAAATTGGTTTGTGTCTCTGACACCGGCTGCCCAGTTCCCTGCCAGGTCCTTTCCTGGGGCTGTGAACCCCAAAGGAGACCCCGGGTGGGGGGGAAATGCAGCTACTGAGACCACCTGTTGCGCTCACCTCAAGACCTTTGGCCTGACTACACCTTCCATCATCCCCGCCCAGCGTGACAAAAGATACCAGAATGCGAGATGAAGGCCATTTCAGGAACCAGCTGAAGTCAAGGAGGTGGAGGGGAGGTGAAAAAGGCAGCGGAAATTTAAGACTTTTGTGGAAGCAAAACCCTGGGCTGTTGGGGGCAGCCGGAGAGTTGCCCCTGTGTGCCAGGTGGCCGGTGCCAAAGCCAGGCCTGCAGCTGGCACTCAGCTGGGCCACCGCTAGCTCAGTTCCCTTTTTTTTTTTTTTTTGCCTTCAGGCCCCTGGATCTCCTTCCAGAGGCAAGCTAAGCAACGGCTTATGCCAGGTCTGGTGGCAGGGATTTACCCAGGAGAATGGCCCCTTTTGAAGGGGAGATGTGGGGGAAGGGTTCACCCAAGGGGAAGCTCCTCCTGCAGGGGACCCAGCTGCACCCTCCCCTCCGGCAGAGTCGGAGCCCGGCTCAGCCGTTGAGGCCGTTGTCCCAGATGCGGTTTGGGGCAAGAGGGAAGCTTCCCGCAATACAGCTGTCTGAGCCTGACCAAGGTGTGAAAAGTGCCAGCGGTTGTCTTTCTGTTGAAAAGCAGGGGAGACCACAAGCGCCTCTTCTGCCTTCCGCCTCCGCTCAGATCGGTCTTTCAAAGCAAGAGCTCTCCTCCGGGGCAGAACCAGGGCGGCAGCGGTAAGTTCATGTATACCATTTATGGCCAGGCTGTTCATTTATGCCATTTATAGCGGGCATTGCCAGGGGGCCCTGAGCAAAGGCGAAACAGAACGAACGGTGCTTTAGAAAAGTATTGGTTATTATTTAGAGTAAACATTTCCCTCTCTCTCTCTCTGTCCGGTCACAGCCTATGTTCACGCTAGTTTTCGATCAATAGATAAATCTGTATAATTTGGACAGGAGTTTTAAATGGTCCTGATTTATGATAAATAAAATACAGTCACTAAACTTTCATGCCACCCAACTCTCAGCAATACCTGGGCAGCTCTGTGCAAGTTGATAAAAGAAGCCTTATAGAGAGGGGCAATTTCTGATCACGATTAAGTATTGAAATGAAACAAAATGAATGCCTTTTTTAAAAAAAAATAACTTCCATTGAGTTTCCTCTACCTTTTCTCCTTCCCACTTAACCATTCTGACAAAAATTCTCCTCCTACAGCTCTTTGCCACCTGCTGCTACCACCCGTTCCCAAACAGACCTTATAAGAATAGATTTCAAATTCAGTATGTTCAAATTCAGATGTTTTAGCTGAAGTAGCAACAATTTCATTTTTAAATTTTGGAAGGGCTATATTTTTTTTAAAAACCCATCCTAATTAGTATTTTAAAAATCTAAAATTTAACTCTCTGGGCACAGACACGAATAAATTTCTCTCAATCCAATCCCGTTTGTATTTTAAAATTAAGATTAAAATTAAATTCATTTTCACTATTTCAAGGCTAATCCCATATTGCAGTTTTCAGTCTGCATTTCAATAAGGATGTACTGTTCGTTGCCCACCATTGACGCAAACTCTTGTTATTTTCTCATTTTATTTCCTGAAATACGTTTAATGAAAATAGTTTTGTTTGATGTGCCAGTTAGACGAACACTGATTTTAGTTGCTGGAAGGATATGAAAACTCGGCTTCCTTAAACTCAGGGCACTTTCAGAATTACTAGAAGCAGCTACATCGCCTGGTGCCCATGAAATGTCTCAAGCGAACCATCTGAGAAGCTGGAGAAAGTTAACAAAATGCACTTTTATTAGGAATAAATGAACCACACACATTGGGCACCTTCCAAAAGGAGGAAGAAACAGAATAATGAAATATAGATGAATGCAGTAAATCCATGCACACACAGGTACACGTAAATTTCATTATACTAAATTTGATGCAGTTGACTGAACAGCCAAGCCAGGTTACACAACGCAATCTGCATTCAGTGTTGGTTTTTCCCTCTGACAAACCAGTTTTGACCAACTCAGTGGTACCAACTCATAAGATTACTAAAGTTTACTCAGAAGATATGGTCTGTGTTGTCTGCTTGCCTCATATTTTCTTCTTATTAACCAAGCTCATTATGAATTTCTGCCATCATTTCCTGTTTTGGTTTAATCTGTCCTTGGGGATCCACAGCTTTTGGGGTGGGGGAGGTGAAAAACCTGCAGGCATCTGAATTCAGGGATGCAGAGACACATTTTCTTCTCAGGGCCACCCGTATTTCAACCCTGGAGGTTCTGGAGCAGCCCCCTCCCTTTGCAGCCGTGTGCCCTCCAATGTGCCTTCAGACAAGGGCTTAAACAGTTCTGCCCCAAAGAGGGAGAGGAGACGAAGACCCCTCAAGGGTGGTTGTGGTCTTTATGAGCTTTATTGCTGAGATGCTTTTTATTGTGTTTTGTGTTGTGAGGCACTGAGAGCCGGTTCCTGTCGGGAGGAGTGGGTGGCATACGCAAATGCGGTGGGTTGGCATCTGTTTGCATCAGCAGCAGAGAAAAACATAGAGATGTTCGATAGATAGTTTGCAAGACTTCAAGCAACCATCTTGAGCACCCTTGAGGGAAGTCCCAGTCCAGATGCTTTCCAGGCTCCTGACTAAAATCTGATTCTTAATCATAGCAGCGACCCAGCTGCCCCTGACTGTCTGCTGCACTTGGGCATTCAAACCAAACCAAGAAAGCATTTTTTAAAGCAGCAAATCTTTCAAACTGGATTTGAATCAACTTGGCATCCCTGATGCTTGAAACGGCCCTTCTCTTCCTCTTCAATCCTTGCTCGGCAAGGGAGCCAGCCTCTGCCACTTTGGGCAGAGTCCTCCGTTCCTTGCCCAGCGATTCGTCTTATTTTGTACAATCTGTGTTGCTGTTGGGGTTAGAAGGACTACAGCAGGCTTCAAACATTTCTCATCTAGCTTCAGAATCGGCTCCCTGCAACTTTGCTTGGAGACTGATATTTTAAGGTTTTTAAAGGTCCTTAAAACATTTGTGTTTTTTTCTCCATAGGATCTTTATGAATCTAAAAGTTTCTCTTTTCAGTGCAGGATTTGATGCCAGTTAAATTAAGGCAGAATGTCCTAAACTGATTATTACATTGTTCAAGTTTGATCATTGTTTACCCCGCACTATGCATTTGTTTTCTTTGTACTGCATTTAGATAGAAGCGCACAGCATGCAAAAATATGACTATTTAAGCCAAAAATAGAATGTGTAGGGAGGGAATGCAAATGAAAACAGAAAATCTTATCAACTAAAGGAGCCAGTCTGCATAATTAGTATGACTATCTGTCAGATATCTTGTTAATAAGAGTTCTGCTCAGATACCTCTCACAAACTCCTTTTCCAGAATAGAAAACCCCTCCCACTCCTCACTTCATGGACAGCCTAAAGTTTCCCTGCTTTCGGGTATTGTGATTTTCTCTCTCTATTTAACTTCCAGGAACAACTTTCCTCCAGATCAAAATCTGGCTGAGTAAAAGCAATTCAGATCAAAACATCCACAAAATACCACAGTTACATCCCGCTGACCTTTAAAAAAAATCACTCAATTTTCTAACCCTCTCCCAAATAATGTGATATTAACTCCGCCAGATTTTAATGTTGGTTTGGATGATAGATAATGGGAAGGTTGTAGGAAAAAGGAACTGAGGTTTTCTCCAGAACTGGGTGGGGGGTCTCTTCCTTGTTCTCTGTGCTGTTTTTATGTCCCTCAGACACCCCCTTCTCTGTGTACACTAATACACAGAAACTATCTCATCTTGAGTTTTGGCTTAAGCGATCTGAGGCAGCAGAGGGGATGGGGATAGAGAGAGATTCCGTTTGCTTGCAGCCAAATGCAAGACAGAAATATAGTTGATGAAATATTACATGCATCACAATGCTACATATTTTCCAAAGGCATAGCAGGCTGCACACCCCACAGTGACCTAGTTGGTGTGCAGTAACACTGAAGCATCACTGCAGATGGTGGTGGCACTGCTAAAGCCAAAAGGTTTTGCAGTCTCATCCATCCCTTCCAACTTCAACAATTCCCAAGACTCCGATCTCAGCAACTTCCTTTGCATCAGGCTAAGGCTTCATAAATTCCTGGCCTCCTCAGGTCAAAGAAGGGCCAGAACAAGAGACTTCCGAGCTGCTCCGTATTTCCTTTAATGCAATAGGGGATATTTTGCAATCCTTTGAGCATCCTAACCTCTTCTGCCTTTCTTTGCAGCTCCGAGAACTGTTGGCACCGAGGAAGGAAGAGGGCTGAGCAACCGCAGTTCCCCAAGCCAGCTCCTAACAGAAAGCAGCAGCTGTGTTTCTGGTCATTTTTCCACCTGATGGCCCCCATGGCAAAGTTCTGGGCGGGTGCGTCTCTCCTTGGCATCATCCTGTTCTGGAATGCCCCGCTTCTCTTCAAGCTGTCTGATAACCCTCCAAGATTTCCAAGGCAGAACAGCACCTTGACCCTCCTGATCTGGAGCTGGCCCTTTGGGGCAGCCACGGACCTGACCGGTGATGTTTGCTCCAGGCTCTATGGCATCACGGGCTGCCAACTGACCACAAACCGCCACCTGTTCAGCCAAGCGGACGTTGTGGTGTTCCATCACTGGGAACTCCAGTACGAAAGACGGTACCTTCTGCCATCCAAGGCCCACCCTGGGCAAAAGTGGGTTTGGGTCTCCCTGGAGTCTCCAAGCAACACCAAAGCCCTGGAGGGCTGGACGGGGAAGGAATGGAACTGGGTCCTCTCATACAGGCGAGACGCTGACCTCTTCTTCCCCTATGGGGAGCTGGTGCCTCACTCGCTGGATGTGGTGGAGATCCCAGAGAAAACCGGCTTAGTGTCCTGGGTGATCAGCAATTATCATGACTCCCAAGCCAGGGCAGCGATGTACCACAGCCTCTCCAGGCACCTCAGAATCGACGTGTTCGGGAAGGCCAACAGGAAGCTGCTGTGCCCAGACTGTTTGCTGCCAACCATCTCCAAGTACAGGTTCTATCTGGCCTTCGAGAACTCCATCCACCGGGACTACATCACAGAGAAGTTGTGGAGGAACGCCTTCCTCGCCGGCTCCGTGCCCATCGTCCTGGGACCCTCCCGTGCCAACTACCAGCAGTTCATCCCCGCCAACTCCTTTATCCACGTGGACGACTTCAGCTCAGCCAAGGACCTGGCCACTTTCTTGACCACCATGAACGAAAGTCACTACCGGAGCTTCTTTGCTTGGAAGCGGAACTACACGATCAGACTCCACCAGGACTGGCGGGAACGTTTCTGCTCCATCTGCCAGCAGTACCCCCGCTTGCCCCCGAAAAAGCTCTACCCGGACCTGAAGCGCTGGTACTGGGATTACTAGCAGCATCTGCTGCTAAAGCCAGGAATGCCCCTGGGGCAGCCAGACCACCCGTGGCTCCTCTCCTGCTCCAGAGCTGCCCATCTCTGGCACTGACCCCATAGTAAGGGGCCCTACATTTGCACCAGGGCCCACCCATGGGGCACCTCCTTTCCCCAATTACCCTCCCTTCTTATTACAGGGTTCAATTCTTTTGTTCTCTTTCCTTCAACTTCCTTTTCTTCCTTCCTTCTTTGCTCAAGGGCTCGTCAAGCTTCGCTTCTTTTCCACTCCCCCAGCACAGTCTGTCCCCCAGCACCATCCAGTCTGGGATGGATGATGGGATTTGTAGTTGAACCCACATGGACTGCCACATGGGAAGACAGCAGCTGAGAAGAAAGCCATTCCAGGGGCAGAGAAAGATGCGAAGCAGAACATCAGCCTGACCTTAAACCCTTTCCTGTTTACCCAAGTGACTCTGGCAGGAAAGGAAGCTAGAAACCTCAGTACCCCTCCTTGTCTTGAGCAAGGGGCCAGTGAGTGCAGTGGTTACGGCGCCAGGTCACCAGCAGGGAGACACCCAACCTCTGGGAACCCTTGGGAGCGAGTGCCTCACTTCGGCCTCAGCCTTCGCCCGGTGGTGGGTGAGCAGTTGCCAAGCAGGATGGCTGAGCTAGATAGCCAGTTTGCCTGGCCTAATGGGTGAGGGGAGGCAGTGTGATCGCTGGCCACAGTGCTGGCTGCCCCAGACTGGATCTTGGTCCTCCCTCAGGCCTCCAAGTCACAAGTGCTCCCCACTTCCTGTGAACATCACTTAACATCCTTTTAATTCTGCCTCTGGTGAAATCTGGCCCTTTCTCGGCACAGTGCCAATCCGGTGCCAGCCTCATGTGGCCATCAGCTCCCTCTAGCGGTCCCACTGGATCCCTACGGAATTGATCCCCATTCATTCTACTGAAACTGCTGGACTGAACCCAGTGCCAAGTTGGAAGCCCCTGACATTTTTAATTTCCCCAACTTTCCCTCCCATTCCCCGCCCCCAGTCTAAAAGAGCTCAGCTAATCCTAATCCTATACTGACCTACTTTGCAGAGATGGGATGTGGGTGAGGGGGGAGAAAATCCCCATGCAATATGCTACCTTGGAAGAATTTAAATGACAATCTAAACTGAAGATTAACAGGGCAATTGCTAGGAGCACTTAAAAAAAGGACCTTTAGGAGCAGAGGCTGGGGTCCAGAAAGGCCTGTGAGCCCCTCCGGCAGACCACTTGACACCCAAGGGTGGTGTTGCTGCTATAAATCTCCTTCCTTCCTCTTAGATCTTTCAGCCTCTACAGGGCCAAAATAATTCATTCTTTCATCACCACCGAGCATCGCTCCAATCCTAACTTGAATTGCCTGAATGTTTAATCGGATTGCTTGAATATTCTTTTCCTATTTAAGAAAAGAACCCCCTTAATAGTAAATTATGTTCCTCCAAATATGTGCAGGGTGCAATTTACTTGCAAAGTCAGGATGGGATTATCACTTGCGCAATATCTTGAGCAGGGGGCCAGGGGGTGTAGCGGTTACAGCACCAGGGAGACACCCATCCTCTGGGCACCCTTGGGGAGGGGGTCCTTCGACTTCGGCCCATCCTTCATCCCGTTGGTGGGCGAGCAGCAGCCAAGCAGGAAGGGCCTGTGACAATTTGCCACAGCCAACTCGCCACGGCCAACTCTGCAGGAGTCTAGGGAGGGTCAAATTTTTCAACTTTCCAAACATTAGGTGTTCTCAAAAGTTGTCACGTGCCTTGGGGATTCTCAAAATATTTTGGTTACTTCCATATAATTTAGATGTGCTTGGTAAGTAACTACATAAATACTATGTAGTTACTATTACTTTTAAACACTGTTTGTTGTGGGACAGCTCGGCACAGCAACCTCGCCACAGGAAAACTCTCTGCAGGACAAGAGTGACACTAATATGAAAGAAATGGTGGAATAGAATCATTAAACAAAAGGATGCAACAGGGGGGACAGAATGAAATGGGAATGGCAAAAATTAAAATATTTTTTAAATTTATTTTAAATAAGGAAATAGAATTGGTAAATGGTCCTGCAGCGAGCTGGCCTGTGGCAAATTGGCCGTGAGAATTTGTCCAGTAGCGAGTTGGCCGTAGAGAGTTCGCCACAGTGAGTTGGCTATAGCACGTTGTCCCATTTCAAAGCAGGAGGGCTGAGCTAGGTAGCCGATTCGCCTGGCGCATTGGGGGAGGGGAGGCAGAGTGACCGCTGGCCATAGCGCTGGCCTCTACCCTGCAGGCCTGGATGGGATCGGAGCCATCTTGGAGAATCAGCCTGTGTGCCTTCCCCAAAGAGTCTGCCTTTAGATGAGCCCCTTGGTACTTGTCACATCCTGCCAAAGAATATTAAACACTCCACAGGAGGGAGGCTGGGAGCCCCTTCGGTTATTGAGACTTATCTCCGTTTCTCTAACTACTTCCCGGATATTCTCAGACCCAGAATAATTAGGAGACCAAACCAACAGGGCCACGGGCCCCCCAAGGATAGAGGCTGCGGGGACAGACATGTCACTTAAAACCGAAGGGCATCAAAGAAGCATCAAAGATATAGCTTGAGAATTGGTCATTTAATAAAATTTATTAAACACAGTCCATACAGGTCTGGAAACAAAAACAACAAAACAAGAAAGAAAAAATAAACCATCCCAGTGTGGCATTCTCTCCCCCCCCCCCACTCCAGCCCGTCATTGCTTCTGGGGGTCTAAGAGCTGGCAGCTCCGGGGGCACCAACAGCCCCCTACCCGGAGCAGGGCTGAGGAGCTTAGAGCTCCGGGTTCGGGTCTCTTTCCCTTGTGTGCAGCTTCCTCTTTGGAAAGAATACAAAAGTAAGGAGTAAACTACTCAGCGGGATAAGTGCAAAAGTGCTGTGCAAACTCAAAAACAGGAGAATGAACGCAGAGGGGTCTCCACACACACACACCCCGCCCCCAAAGCTGCTTTGGAAACAGCCCTGATACTATCCGTCCTGCAGTGCAGGAGTTTTCCTCTCTGCTTAGAAAGATGGTCACTCAGCCAGAGCAGCCCCTAACCCCCCCCCCACAAAAGACTCTTCTGAATCAGGTAGGGGAGCCCCAGCTGAGGGGCCCAGCAGACGGAGGCTTGGGAGCCCCTCTGGCTGCAGCTTCAGGCCCAAGATGAGACCCTGATGGGAAGCAGGGGCAACCTTTGCAAAAACTCATACAGGTGCGGGGGGGGGAGGGGACTGGACGGGTCCTGATGCAACTCTAATGCACCCCAAACACGGTTTGGCAAACCTCTCCAAAATAAAATAAAATATCCACCCTCTGCCCTGCAAACTCACCCCTACCTAGCAAGGTGCAAACTTCCAAAACTTGTGAATTGCATCACAACCCCATAGTCCAACTGCATATGCAAATGCCCCTTTTCCAAACTTCACTTATGCATGTGAGCAGGGGACCTTGTTTTCCTTCTATTGTTTTCCATCAAGTTTCTAGACCTCACAGCAGGAGCAAGGAGAAATAGGCTACAGCTACCCAGGTGGTTCATGAATCTCTTTGGATTCGCAAAGACGGGTAGGAATCAGCCTTGATGGCTGTCTAACACAACTCACCCTCTCCAACACTTCCCATCCCCTCCCCACAGTTCTTGGGGGGGGGAGAGTTCAAATGCTTGGAACATCGTGTCTTCTGAAAGCAACACAGGTGACCAACAACCGCATTCTTCTTCCTTAAATACCCATCCCATTGAATAGCAGAATTCAGAAATACTTCGGAAACCCGAATTTGGTATGAAGAAAATCAACATTCCAGATTTGGTTGCAATTAAAAAGAAAAGAAAACTTAGCTCCATGCCATCCCAGCTCTTGGTCAATCAGTCTGGCAGACAGCTATGAATTCCTCAGAAATGCCCAACGAGTCAGAACATATGTCGCCTCCCTGCCTGCCAGGCCAGGGCGAGGAGGGGGCATCACACTGGCAAGAACAGTGGGCACAGCCAGAGAGAGCTAAGCGGGGAAACCAGGGGTCCCAACGGGAGAAGCTCCGGGGGTCACTCCAGCTCCCCAAGAGGTCACCCTGCAGCCCTTAAGGCTGTTTTGTAACATTCCTTCCCCTTGAAATTCTGAGAACTAAAACTTTGCTCACAAAGGCTTCAAATGAACCCTCAGCAGCCTCAAAATTCAGTTCCTTTGAAAAAGTGCTAAAAACGGTGTGAAATGGATCAGGACTTACTACACCTGGGAGACGCACTTTTTCCAGCCTCAGTCTGCCTCCGGTTCCCACCTGTTAAATGGGCACGTGGACCGCTTTTCCAAGGCGTCTCAACTGGCTGAGCGGGGAAGGGCCTGTCAGAAGACTTCCTCTCTCTTGAAGCTGCAGCCCCCTCCCAAAGGAAGAAGCCTCGAGCATCAAGGGCTCCCCAGCCCCATTGTTTTAACCTCGGGGGCTGCAAAACAAGGAAAGAAAAGGGAAGCCCTCCCACTCTGATTTTTGCAAGGCGGGTCTTGCCGTGCCCGAGGCTGGCAGGGGTTGTGGGAGCAGGAGGTGGCAAGCCAGGCCTCTGGGGCCCCCTCCTCTTCCCTCCCGAGTCCAGACAGTCCACAAAGGTTCTTCGCCGACATCCGGGAGCCGGGTGGAAGAAAGGCCGGTGCAGGGGGAACGCCAAGCCGAGCAGAAGCAGCGAGTTGCCAGAAGGCGGATTTATTTCAGCCAAGAATTTGCGGAGGAGGGCAGAGGAGAGCCGTTGGTCAGGCGGCCCTCGGGCAGGTCCTGCACACAGTCCACAGTTCCTGGTCAGGGGTGCAACTTTGGGGGCAGAGTGGAGTCGTCAAAAAGGGGGTTTTTCACTTCCATCTCTCCAGTCTGCAGCCGCCAGCAAGGAAGAACGAGAGAGACGCAACTGTCACACACTCACCTGCCTGCCCAGCATGGCACTGCCCAGCCAGGGCAGGGAGGGAGCATGGCGCTCTGGGCACTGGGGCGGTGGTGAAATGCACTTACAGTACTTTCGCTACCAGTTCGGGAGCGTGAGCAAGCTTGCTTGCTACGCCCGCATGCGCCTCTTCTGCACATGCACAGAGCGTTCTGCCCATGTGCAGAGGGTCAAAAGTGGAATGTAATGATGTCCCAGCGGGTAGGCGGAGCCTCCCACCACTGGCGCTACCAGTTCGCATGACCCAGATAAAACTGGCTGGATTTCACCGCTGCACTGGGGGCCCTGCAGGGCAGCTCCACAGCCTGTGGGAACCGGGCTCCCCATGGGCGGAAAATGAACCCCCTGGAAGCCGTTGCCCTTCCTGTTTCTCTGACCTGCTCCAGAGTTGGATCAGCCCCAGAGGTCTGCCCCGCTCTCTCCTTCAGAAACAGGGCAAGGCAGCCTGGGTGTTGGGGGGGAGGCCCTGTGCCCTCTCCCCTCCTAAAGAGACACCTACCGGGGCCAGGCCAGGGCACTCGTAGACCGTGAAGTCTCCGTCTTCGTTCTCTTCGTCCGAGGAGACGGATTCTGGAGCTTTGGCTTCCTCCTTATGCCTATGGATTTCCAGGAGGAGAGGAGCAAATGCAGTGAGACGCCCTGCCTCACCTGCCCCCTTAGCAGCTCACCCCATGGCAAGCCAACCTCCCCACCAGCTGGGATTTTGGCTTCAAAACCTCAGGCCGAACTGCGAGCATCTCGAGCTCCCCAGGTCAGACCAGAGCTCGTTCAGGGGGCGCCCCAAGAATAAAAGGGGTGAATGGGCAGAGGCCCTGCTGCTGCTTGGCTGTCAAATCCCTACCAGCTGGTGACCTCCACATCTGGCTGCCAGAGGTTTGTTTCATCCAAGGGTTCCTAACCTACCTGACTGCCAACCTGTTTAGAAGCCCCCCGGCAGACAAGCAGACTCGTGCCCCAACTAAGCGGAGACAGAAGCGGACTGGGGTGCCAGCTCTTGCCAGCCTTGAGCCTCTGGCCTCCCACCCAGCTTCTGGGCCCAATTCACAGGGGGGTCAACACCCGACCCTCTTGAAGGGCTCAGAGCCCATCACCGCAACAAAGGACGCACTTTTCCATGGAGAGCATCTGCTGCTTCTGGTGCTGGTAGTGGTACATCTGGGCACTCTGTGCCAGCTTCCGATCGCCAGGCTAGAAGGAAAGAGGAAGAAGGGGGGGACACCCACACTGCAGAGAATGTCATACAAGCAGAACAAGCATCGCCAACATGGTGCCCCCGAAGCAGCTGGCACCTTGTGTACCCAGAGAAGGCCCCGGCCTGGGTGCCCACGAGCCAGGCCCAGCTGGGGCACAGAGAGTTCCCTGCCACCAGCGGAGGCCAACAGGCAGAGTGAGGCTCACGGAGAAGCCTGGCGCAAGGCAACTCCAAAGAGCCAGGGCTGGCTGAAGAACTGGGCACCACCCACCTGGCACGCCATGCCAAGGGGCGCGCAGGGCACTTACAGAGAGCTTGTCATAGGAGGGGAGTTGGGGCAGCTTATTTGCTGGATAATCCGCTTTTTGGGCAAGCTGGATCTCCTTCTGCAGCCTGGGGGGGAGAGAAGGGCGTCCATGAGGGAAGCAGCACAAGAGCTGGCCGACCGACCCCAAGCACCTTCCTCTGATACACTGCTGCTGCCATGGAGGCTCCATTTGGAGGCAGCATGAAGGGCTCTGGGGTGGATCTCAAGGCTGCCACTCTAAGGACGTCCGTGGTCCCCCCCAGCAGCCCCAGAGGACTTACCTGCACCAGCAGATCGTTGCCACCACCAGAGCTGCCACACCTGCAGCCGTGCAGACAACAATCAAGCCTGCAAGGGAGGACAAGGGAGACTTGGAGAGGGAAGGGCAGTCGAAGACCCCCCCTTCCCCTAAAGATGGACTGCCGCTGAATGTGGGATTACCAAAGGCAGCCTTCCCAAACCATCTTAGAACTGAGGACTAGCATCTTGAGGTCTTGCTCCCCCCCCCTGTATTCTTATCTTGGGGTAGCCGGAGGCTCACCGAGGACGAGGGCATCATTGGAAGAGATGTGGGTCGACTCCACTGGGGACTCGGTGGTGGGCTGAGACGATGTGCCTGGCCATCTCTGCCGCCACTCTGCGAGGACTCTGCCTTTGATGCCCCTTCCTGTTTCTCTGACCTGCTCCAGAGTTGGATCAACCCCAGAGGTCTGCCCCGCTCCCTCCTTCAGAAACAGGGCAAGGCAGCCTGGGTGTTGGTGGGGAGGCCCTGTGCCCTCTCCCCTCCTAAAGAGACACCTACCGGGGCCAGGCCAGGGCACTCGTAGACCGTGAAGTCTCCGTCTTCGTTCTCTTCGTCCGAGGAGACGGATTCTGGAGCTTTGGCTTCCTCCTTATGCCTATGGATTTCCAGGAGGAGAGGAGCAAATGCAGTGAGACGCCCTGCCTCACCTGCCCCCTTAGCAGCTCACCCCATGGCAAGCCAACCTCCCCACCAGCTGGGATTTTGGCTTCAAAACCTCAGGCCGAACTGCGAGCATCTCGAGCTCCCCAGGTCAGACCAGAGCTCGTTCAGGGGGCGCCCCAAGAATAAAAGGGGTGAATGGGCAGAGGCCCTGCTGCTGCTTGGCTGTCAAATCCCTACCAGCTGGTGACCTCCACATCTGGCTGCCAGAGGTTTGTTTCATCCAAGGGTTCCTAACCTACCTGACTGCCAACCTGTTTAGAAGCCCCCCGGCAGACAAGCAGACTCGTACCCCAACTAAGCGGAGACAGAAGCGGACTGGGGTGCCAGCTCTTGCCAGCCTTGAGCCTCTGGCCTCCCACCCAGCTTCTGGGCCCAATTCACAGGGGGGTCAACACCCGACCCTCTTGAAGGGCTCAGAGCCCATCACCGCAACAAAGGACGCACTTTTCCATGGAGAGCATCTGCTGCTTCTGGTGCTGGTAGTGGTACATCTGGGCACTCTGTGCCAGCTTCCGATCGCCAGGCTAGAAGGAAAGAGGAAGAAGGGGGGGACACCCACACTGCAGAGAATGTCATACAAGCAGAACAAGCATCGCCAACACGGTGCCCCCGAAGCAGCTGGCACCTTGTGTACCCAGAGAAGGCCCCGGCCTGGGTGCCCACGAGCCAGGCCCAGCTGGGGCACAGAGAGTTCCCTGCCACCAGCGGAGGCCAACAGGCAGAGTGAGGCTCACGGAGAAGCCTGGCGCAAGGCAACTCCAAAGAGCCAGGGCTGGCTGAAGAACTGGGCACCACCCACCTGGCACGCCATGCCAAGGGGCGCGCAGGGCACTTACAGAGAGCTTGTCATAGGAGGGGAGTTGGGGCAGCTTATTTGCTGGATAATCCGCTTTTTGGGCAAGCTGGATCTCCTTCTGCAGCCTGGGGGGGAGAGAAGGGCGTCCATGAGGGAAGCAGCACAAGAGCTGGCCGACCGACCCCAAGCACCTTCCTCTGATACACTGCTGCTGCCATGGAGGCTCCATTTGGAGGCAGCATGAAGGGCTCTGGGGTGGATCTCAAGGCTGCCACTCCAAGGACGTCCGTGGTCCCCCCCAGCAGCCCCAGAGGACTTACCTGCACCAGCAGATCGTTGCCACCACCAGAGCTGCCACACCTGCAGCCGTGCAGACAACAATCAAGCCTGCAAGGGAGGACAAGGGAGACTTGGAGAGGGAAGGGCAGTCGAAGACCCCCCCTTCCCCTAAAGATGGACTGCCGCTGAATGTGGGATTACCAAAGGCAGCCTTCCCAAACCATCTTAGAACTGAGGACTAGCATCTTGAGGTCTTGCTCCCCCCCCCTGTATTCTTATCTTGGGGTAGCCGGAGGCTCACCGAGGACGAGGGCATCATTGGAAGAGATGTGGGTCGACTCCACTGGGGACTCGGTGGTGGGCTGAGACGATGTGCCTGGCCATCTCTGCCGGCCACTCTGCGAGGACTCTGCCTTTGATGCCCCCTTCCTGGAGTGGGGGCCGGAGGACGCCGGGCTCTCTGCGTGAGGAAGAAGGGCTGATTGGCACACAGGGAGGAGGAAGAGGAAGGAGAGATGCCCCCCTTACAAAATGAATGACGTCCCCCCATCCCCGCTCTATGCCAGGTGGGGGGGGCCCTCCTGGGCCTGGGGCAGCCGTACCTTCCTGGCCGTGGGGCAGAGGCCCCCTCCCCTGCTTGGAGAGCACATCGGATACCAAGTCAATCTCTTCTTCTAGCTCGGGAACAAGAGAGCTTCGCCCTGGAGAGGGAGGGAGGGGCCCACAGGAAAGACAGTCAGCAAAATAAGCAAAAATCACAAAACTTACCATTTCAGCAAGCAGGGAAGTTGCAGAGAGACCTCAGGCCTTCCCAGTTTTAAGGGGGGGGTCTTCTTCGAGGGGCCCCAAAGCCTCCAAGAAAACAATCCCTTTGCAAGGGAGCTGTTGCGTAACCCACCATCTGTCTGCCAAAGGAGCCGCTTGGCACCAAGTCACGCCAGAAGGGGCTTCCCCCTTGTGCCAGCTGCCTGTTCTCTTCCTTCCCACACCATTCCTCACCTCCCGAGGGTGGGCAGGCAGAACACGGGCAGCCTGCAGGGGAGGACTCTCCGTGCCCTGCGGTCTGTAGAACCACAGCACTGGGGGGGGGAGGCCTTAGAGGTCCTCTAGTCCAGCCCTCTGCTCACTGTAACCTCGGTTGAAAAGAGCCACCTTGCTGCCACTTTCATGCCCCCCCCCTTCCCCTTACCTTTGGGCTCTGCTGTCCTGGCCACGCATCGTCCCTCTCTGTCTTCTACGAACTGGGGGAGGCAGGGGCCGCAGGCATGGGACCCCAGGGGACACTCCTTCCGCCGCTGAAGGGTGCAGTCCAGGTGCCGAGGACACAGCTCTGCGGTTCAAAAGGCAGGAAATTTGCTCACTCCGAGACAAGTGACATTTGGCTGCCCGACCCGGCCGAGAGATCGAGATGGATGCCCTTCCTTATGAGCAACCCCCAAACAGCCAGCACAAGGGGCCGGATCAGGGATGCTATTCAGCAGGTTCTGACATATTCCGGAGAACCGGTAGTGGAAATTTTGAGCAGTTCGGAGAACCGGCAAATACCACCTCTGGCTGGCCACAGGAGTGGGGTGGGAATGGAGATTTTGTAATATCCTTCCCTCAGGAGTGGGCAGGGAATGGAGATTTTGCAGTATCCTTCCCCTGCCATGGCCACCAACCCACACCCACCAAGCCAAGACACGCTTGCCAAAAAAATTGTATTTCACCACTGGGCCGAATGACCTGTGGGTGTGACCAAGCCTGTCCTGCACCAAGCGAGGTCTCCCTCCAGGCTCCCTCCCTGCAAATTAGTTCACGTTCTCCGGGCTACAAAAAGTAGAAAGTTGAAGGTTGCTTCTTTTCCACACGGAGGCCTCCCAGTGCCTGTTTGGACAGGGCCACATGGGACTGCAACCCCTTCCCAAAAACATTGCCCCCCATCCCAGGTGTGTGCAAATCGGGCTTCCACAGCCTGGGTTCTTCCAGTCTCCTCGGTCCTCAATTTGGAAACTCAGCCACCAGGTGGCACAATTCAAACCTCTCCCTTCATGCAGGGGAATGTGCAGAATAACCCGTCCCCACCCGGAAAGTAAGCAAAAGCAAAGCGATAACCCAGGAGCAGAGAAGCAAAACGGGACAGAGCTACTCAAGGCACCGAGCGATCCAGCCCTCCAAGACGCCCGATGCCAGGGAACCCGTTGGCTGCCCACCCAATGCCAAGCAAGACACCAAGGGTCCCTTGGAAGAGACTGGCGATGGGGCCAACTCACCTGAGCCTCCCTCCCAGTGGTGGGATTCAGCCAGTTCGCACCACTTCGGGAGAACCGGTTGTTAACTTTCTGAGCAGTTTGGCAAATTGGTTGTTGGAAGAAATCATTATGACAGAGAACTGGTTGTTAAATTACTTGAATCCCACCGCTGCTCCCTCCCTCCCCGTGGCCCCAGGGAGGCTGCCCAAAGAGTGTGCCCTCCGTGGCTTTGGCAAAACCACACGGAAACAGTAGCCGAGGGGATGCCAGGGAAGGTTTGGGCTTCGGAAGAAAAGCAGGAAAGGGGGGCCGGGAGAGCCTGCCATCTCAGGTCACCTCTTTCTCGTCAAGGAAGCGGCGGCAAAGTTGGTAAACAGAGTCGCCCAAGCACTTTGTTTTTCTCCTTGCTCCACTGGCACTTGGAGGAAAGGCGGCTCCCTACCCAGTTCCTGCCCAGCGACAACGGGGAAGCCGGACTGCTTGGCGGCAGCAAAGCTTGGCCCGCAGCAGCCAAACACGGGAACCCTGGGGGCTGCACACACAGCCGCTGGCCGGGCTTTCTGCCCTGCCTGTTCGAAGCACCTTTGAAGAGGCAGAATTTGCACCAAAACTCTCGGCTACATAAAGCAGAAATGGCAAAGCAAGGAAACAAACGAGGTGTGACTGAGCAGAGGTTATTTCAACCACTGGCAGTGGGTCACCAGCCTTCTAAGGGTTGGGGGGGGGCGATTCTTCCCACCTTCAGGGGCAGAAGCAAAAACTTAGCTGCCTCACCACCACCAGGGACAGCCCCCAACTCCTTTTCCTGTGAAGGGAGGCGGCCCAACTCAAAAAGGAAACGGCCCAAAGATCACACAGGGAGGCCACCCCACCCCGCCTCTTATCAGCCCAAGGGAGCCCTGCCAGGGAGGAAATAAAACTCTTGATTTTAGAAATGGGAGAGGAGGAGGAGGTGCCCACCTAGGTGATTCCAAAGGAAGGACCTACAAAGGCATTTCACAGGCTGAAAGATGAGACTTGAATCTAAAAGGGATCCAACCAACCAATTTGGGCAGCTGTCCACCAGGAGCCGGTGCTGCCTTGGGCCCCGCTGAGGCCTTGAAAGAGGCAGGGACCCGGTCAAGCAGGGCTGGTTGGCAAGTGTTGGTCCCAAGCAGGCCAGGAAGTCCTCAGCCAAGTCCTCCTCACCCCCTCCTGCTTCAAACATACGGAACCCCACCAAGTAGGGATCCCCAAAACTCGGCAGGTTCTCTGGAGAACTTTCTGCAGGTCACAAAGATCCATCTATGAAGGCAGAGCCAACTGATTAAAAATGGCTGCAATAAAACGACTCCAGCCAACTGGCAGGCAAAGCAGACAAAAGTCACCCTGGAAGGGGGGGCATATTGTTTGTGGGGAGGAAAGAGATCCAAAATGAAACCCCTTCCCCACTAAGAATGGGAAAATCCTTTGTTCTGTGCAGAGATGGCGGGCGCTTAAAATTTAGCCTTTGAAGTTGAGGAGCTATTTTGAGGTGGCCCAACCCCTCCCCCCAATGCCCCCCCATCCCCCCCACATGCCAGCTACTCAGGCTGAGCAAACAGACAGTTGCCCATGGCAGCTCCTCCCCCACTCCACAAATCACAAAGGAGGCAAGGTGGATGCCCAGAGAAATTCCCTTTTGGTCATCTCGACCTCAGGACAGCCTGGCGATCAAAGGAAGGAGCGAAAGGCCCTTCAATGTTCATTCATTCATTCATTCACCCAGGACGTTTCTCAGGTGCCAATTACCACTTGCCACATTCGCACCAGCCGCCTTGTGCCCGGAAAACCTCCAACTGCCAATGGTTGCCTCCAAAAGATAAGGCAGCTCAGGTCACCTCAGAGGCGGCTGAGCTGCCCTGGGTCATTTCTGCTGCTTTGTGCCAGGTGGCTTTGCCAGCCAGAGGCTCCCTATTTTATTTATTTATTTATTTATTTAATCAAATTTGTATACCGCCCTATCTCCCGAGGGACTCAGGGCGGTTCACAGGCCAATAAAAACATATAAATACAAATTAAGATCACAATTAAAAAACTTATTCTAAAGCCAAATTAATTAAAAATGATATAAATACTAAAACCAATTAAAATCAATATAAATTTAAAACCTAGTCCAGTCCTACCCTACCCCCGTTTCCCCCCCACCCCACATCGCAAAGATACACCCTCAGAGGGAGTTTTCCCATTGGCCAAAAACATGGCTCCCATCCAGTGGTGAAATCCACATTTTTTTACTACCGGTTCTGTGGGCGTGGCTTGGTGGGTATGGCAGCCGAAGGATGCTGTAAAATCTCCATTCCTACCCCACTCCTGGGGCCAGCCAGAGGTGGTATTTGCTGGTTCTCCGAACTACTCAAAATTTCCGCTACCAGTTCTCCAGAACCTGTCAGAACCTGCTGGATGTCACCGCTGGTCCCATCATCTTAAGAAGGCAAACTGAAATAATTGCCTGCACATCAAGCTAAATCCCTTTACACCCTTTCTCTCCCTGCCCCCAGTTATGATTTTTAGGGGTTTTTAATCTCCTTGAAATAAGGAGATAAAAGTATCTAAAAAAAATAAAACAAATATTATTTTTTGCGGTGGAGGGTGTGTGTCTGTGTGTCAAACTGCAGGGGAAAGGCAGCCCCCCCCCCCGGGGCCTTTCCAGGCTTTTTTGCAAAGGGGTGGGGGGGGCAGGCAAAGGAGCCCCTCCATCTGACCCAGGATGGATCCTCCAGGAGCCGCTGAGAAAAAGCCTCTCCTTCTGGGTCATTCATGCCTGCTGTTCTCTGGGCTGGGCCGCCAGAAGGTTTCCTGCTTTCAGGCTGGCTGCCAACGTGGCAAAATGTCTCCCTGGAACATGGGAGCTCTGAATTATTGATGGCCTCTCTGCCAGGCAGAGAAGGGGAAGGAAGGAAGGAAGGAAGGAAGGAAGGAAGGAAGGAAGGAAGGAAGGAAGGAAGGAAGGAAGGAAGGAAGGAAGGAAGGAAACCTTCCGAGATCCCAGCAGAACTGGCTGCATTTTTAAGGGTTTAGAGACATACAGTTCCTGGAAATTCTGCTGTGTGTATTCAGATGTTCTCTACCATTTGCACAAAGAGTCCCACAGCCAACGCCTATCAGCAGGGATATAGGCAACCTCACGTGACCTCTGCCTTCTTGGACACGCCAGTCCTTCCCACTGGAGGCCCCCAGGCAAGGGAAGCGCCCAGCACTCTGAGAAGATCAGGTCACCCTGCCTCGGGGCTCTGCTGCTGGTGGGAGTCGCAGGGGGTCAAGCCCTCCATCGCTTGACCTCTCCCCATCTTCCACAGATGCTCCAGCCACCTGCCACCATCTGCCTCAGCTGGGTCTGCCTCCCTTAGCAAATTAAGCGGGGCTGCTGGGGGCGGGGAAGAGGCAGCCAGCAGGCTTGGGAGAGGGCCGTCTGCTGAGCTCCAAGCGTGCCAGGCCTCAGAAATAAAAATTGACTTGTGCCAAGGCACAACATCAGCAACCACAACAAGGTCATGTCAGAAGGGGCCGCAGCAAGGGTGCCGGTGCCACCTTGCCAGGAGGTGAGCTCAAAACTGCAGAACTGAACCCAACTCTGCAAGGGCACCAGAATTCACAGGAATTCAAGTTGAGGGTATAAACAAGAACAAAAATACACCGGAAGGATAGCTTGCGTGTAAGAATTTCCTAGCAGAAATAGGCGAACCTCTTTTGCAAATGCGGAAACGCCGAATGTTTTCCTACACCGTTTCCTGAAACTGGTTGTCTGAATGCCTCACAAGCCCATCCAAAAAAGGGCCCCTATTCCTGGCTTTGTCCTTGAAACCAAGATCAGACACAGCTAAGAGGATGTTGATGGATACGAGCCGAATTTCCACTCTAGATTAGAACTGGTTTCTGAAGCAGGGATAGGGACTTTGTAGCGGGGGTGTGGGGGGAGGCAGGAAGGGAGGAGAATTTTTTAGTCTGCTTAAAGGATAATTCCAGAAGATCCGGTAACTACAGAGGGGGCAAGAAAGGCCTCCGTGCTGCCTGGTCTTCAGCATCCGTGTGCAAAGGGATAAGAACTTCGGGAAGAAACTTCTCTGCATATTTAGGATTCCTTTGCATGAGGAGTTCCTAGGACCCCTAAATCCTTGCCGACAAACCTTTGGAGAGCAAAATGTACTTTTTAAAATAAATGAATTCCCTGGCATTTGGGACGGAACCTCGTGCCTCTGTTTTATGCCCAACCAGCAAACCAGGATGTGATGAAGAGAGCAAGGCCATCGGGCCCGATGCCTCTTCCCAGCTCAGTCGCTTCTTTGCCAGCCGAAAATCCCCTCTGTCCAGGAAGAGGATGGGCAGAGCCGGATCACCCATGATTCCCAAAAGGCAGAGAATTATCTGGGTCTCTTCGTCCTGCAACACGCCTGGGAATCACAACCGTCCTTTCATTATAGTGTCCGGCATTTGGATAAACGTGCCAGAAATTACCGTAATGGACAGAGCGAGAAAAACAGAGCATGAGAAACACCATCAGCTTCAGCTCAGGATGAGTCCCAAAGTGGCCCTCCCCACTTCGCTGACCTTGGCTCCGTCTGCAGCGCATCGGTGGTCCCTTCCTTTCCCACACCCGCTTTGGCCAGCTCGGCTTGTGTTTTTGCAAAAGCGTCCCGCCCGAGGGCTCTTAGCCCAACAAAAGGCCCGGAGCAGATTGCCAATCTCTGGCACCCGGCCCCTGAAAAACAATCACACACCTCCCTTGTGTGCGAGTCCTGTCAATCATCAGCAAGTGTGCGCGGAAATGTTTCCCAGCCTGCAGACTTTTGACCTCCAGAGAAAAGATTTCAAGAAAAGCAGGTTTGTCGGCACACACGCAACGGCCAAGAGACAGAAGGAAACATCTGTCCCCACTTTCTGTGTGTCGGAAAACTTTTCCCGTCTCACGAATGAGACACGTCACAAACGGACAGAGAGGTTTCTGCACAGCCCTAGATGGCATGTGGGACCCCTTGGCTGCGGGTCAGGCAGGTCGGCTGATGACAGATGGGGAGAGCCATCGGGTTATGGGGATTATGATTTCCCATAACTGGGGGGCTTTAGGGTAGAGGAGGCTGTCCCGTTGGTGCTCTTGGCAGCTTCACCAGCATCCTACACATGGCTCACAACCTTTACTCCTTCTCCCCACAACTGAAGATCAGAGGTGGACAGGCGGCCACTCAAGCCTGTCAGCTAATCTAGGTCTCTTGTCACCCCCTCCTCCATCACTGTGATTGACTCTTAACCACACAAGGCACTCCGGAGACCCTAACTCAACGACACAACCCATCAGGTGGGCTCCACCATCAAGAAACCTGAACACCCTTGTAAGTGGATCATAAGCTTGCTAACAAACAGGAAGCAGCAGGTGAAGCTAAGCAGAATCACATCAGGTATCTGTACAATTAGAATAGGGGGCCCCCAAGGCTGTGTGCTCTCCCCATTTCTCTTCTCTCTATATACCAATGACTGTATCTCTAACCATCCATCTTCAGTTAAACTACTGAAGTTCGCAGATGACACAACAGTGATCGGTCTCATTTGAGACAATGATGAATCCGCATACAGACAGGAGGTTGAACGACTAGCCTCGTGGTGCGACCGGAACAATCTGGAACTGAACACACTCAAAACCATAGAAATGGTGGTAGAATTTAGAAGAAACCTTTCCATACTTTTACCTTTTAATAGACAACACAGTATCAACAGTAGAGACCTTCAAATTTCTAGGTTCTACCATATCGCAAGATCTAAAATGGACAGCTAACATCAAAACGTCATCAAAAAAGCACAACAAAGAATGTTCTTTCTGCACCAACTCAGGAAGCTCAAACTGCCCAAGGAGCTGCTGATCCAGTTCTACAGAGGAATGATTGAGTCTGTCATCTGCACCTCCATAACTGTCTGGTTTGGTTCTGCAACCCAACAAGACAGACACAGACTTCAGAACTGCAGAAAAAACAATGGCTACCAACCTGCCTTCCATGGAGGACCTGTATACTGCACGAGTCAAAAAGAGGGCTGAGAAAATATTTACAGACCCCTCGCATCCTGGACATAAACTGTTTCAACTCCTTCCCTCAAAATGACGCTGGAGAGCACTGCACACCAGAACAACTAGACACAAGGACAGTTTTTCCCCGAAGGCCGTCACTCTGCTAAACAAATAATTCCCTCAACACTGTCAAACTATTCACTAAATCTGCACTACTATTAATATTCTCATCATTCCCACCACCCATTTCCTTCCACTTATGGCTGTATGACTGTAACAACTTTGTTGCTTGTATCCTTATGGTTTATATTGATATTGTTTCCTGGTTGCTTATTTGTACCCTATGACTATCATTAAGTGTTGTACCTTAGGATTCTTGATGAACGTATCTTTACTTTTATGTACACTGAGAGCGTATGCACCAAGACAAATTCCTTGTGTGTCCAATCACACTTGGCCAATAAAGAATTCTATTCTATTCTATTCTATTCTATTCTATTCTATTCTATTCTATTCTATTCTATTCTATTCTATTCTATTCTATTCTATTCTAATTAGTCTAGTCTATTCCTGGGTCTCTTCTTTTCTCTCTGACAGCCTTTTTAAACACAAGGAAGCCTTTTATACAGGCGAGGATTCAGATGCAACCCGGATGCTCAGTCCAGAACAATTCACCTCTTTCCGGACTCAGAATGGGACCACTTGCCAAGCCAATTGGTGTGGCCAACTCGCCACAGGACAAGTCACTGCAGGAGAAGAGTTACACTAACATCAAAGAAACGGTGGAATAGAATAATTGAAAGGGTGCAAAAGGAGGGACGGAATGAAACGGGAATGGCAAATTTTAAAAATCCATTTTAAATAATTAAATAGAACTGTTCAATTGTCCCACAGCGACTTCTCCCACGGTGAGTTGTCCAGCAATGAGTTGGCCGTGGGAAGTTGGCCACAGCGAATTGGCTTGGCAAGTTATCCCATTCCAAGTCCAGAAGGATGTTTTCATGCACGTCTGCAAATCGGCTGCAGGATTGTTCCACAGCAGCCATTCTGAGTCTGGCCTTTGTACCGTCTGCTTAGAGCAAGACCTCACCAAGGCCAAACCTGGCCTCTCTCGGCCTCTCCAGCACCCAGCAGTGCAAGAGAGAAGCGAAGGGCAGGGGGAAAAAAACAGGCCCTGAGATCTGCCTAGCAGCCAGCAGGTGCCCTGGGGGAGGGATGGGGGGGATGGGGAGTTCCAGACTGCTGCCTGCAGAAAAAAACACCCGTCATTCAAAGCCAGCCTGTCATTTCTGAGACTCGCTGGGGAAAATATCGACGTTCCCCGTGGGAAGCTGCCACCCGGATTGCCACCTGTCCTACATGGATGTTCGTGTTGGTTGTGATTGCCTAGAAAAGAGAGACGGTGCCTTGAAAGCCTGGCTCTCTTTCTCCAGAAAGAGCGCTATATGGGGCCGAGCCCCCAGTGCCAAAGAAGCCCCCTGTTTTTACACACCATCCAGACGTCTTCGGATCGATCCATTCAAGCTATTTGATCTTGCTTGCAAAGTTCCTGTGGAATAACATGCCGCCCCCTCCCCCCTCTCCCATCCAGGGGTGACTTTGCTACAATACTCTGCCAAGGGCCCCCACCCACCCAAAACCATCTGCAGACCCCCTTGGAGATCCACTTTAGGGATCTTGGGAAAGCTGCAAGGCAGATGGCTTGAGGAGGCTAAGAGTCAAGACCAAGTCAGACAAGAAGGAGTCAAAGAGGACTAGCAGCCTTGATTTTTCCACCCAGGGAACGGAGTCAAGGACCCTCTTTTTGAAGATCCCAAAACAGCCCCTCATGGAGGGAAAGGAAGCGCTGGCCAAAACGGAAACCAGCCTGAGAGGAAAAAGGTTTCCTGTCTAAAAAAGGAAGGCTGCTTCAGACAATGGACTGCACAGGAAAGAAGGAACTGAATTGGCTGAATTGCCTCCAGGAGCCCCTAAAGCATCTCTGCCCCATGAGGCCCCCAGCCTCACCCACGCCAGGGAGACGCTCACTCGGAGAGCAGAGATCCTGAAACTCCCAGGCAGGGGAAGATGAAGGTGGGGGGTCACCTTTGTGGAGTAACCCCCAAACTTGCTCAGCTCTTGCTCTCAGCTTTTCCCAACTCCGCCACCCCCAAACTGCCAGCCCCCCCCCAAGAGCATTGCTGGGGGAGAGAAAGGGGCAACGGCTGAGTCAGAGAAGCCTCACCCATCAGCTGTTCAAAGTGCCTTGAGACGATCCCCTCCCCCCCATGCCATCCATCTCATCCTTTACAAGACACCCCCACCCACAAACACAAGCAGCTACACCCCACTTTTCAGCCCTGGGGAAGCCCAGGCAAGGCTGCAGGAGCTGGCTGTGAGGGGCAGCCTCTGCAAAACCTCCAGAGGAGCCCCCTCCACCCCCTGGATTATTTTCCAGCACAAACTCTCCAGAGATTTTGGGGCGGGGGGGGGGTGGGGTGGGTGGAGGATGAAAGTTGCCAAGAGCTTTCAGAAATGATGTCATGCTTCGGGAAGGGGGGGGGCCGCAGCTCTCTGGCAACTGGCTGGCTGACCACCTCTGAAGAGGGGAGGGGGCAGCCGCTGGAATATCAAGGCAGGGCTGCTGTGGGGCAGGAAAGGGTGGCCAGAGGGGGCTCGGGAACCCCAAAAGCCTCTAAAAGGGCAACAACCGACATAGAAGGAGGAAAAGGGGAGAGGGAATCAGGACCCCAACAGCTGGGGAGCCCCGTTTTAAGGCAAAAAGTTTGGGAAGCAGAACCCAACCCGCGGGGGGGGGAATAAAGGCGGGGAGGGGGGGGCTTTGGAAAGGACAGCCTGCATCCGGTCTTCCGCATGCTTTGGACTATAGTGTCCATCATCCCCACCTCAGGACGCCGGGCGGAGCCTGCAAGGGGAGGACAGCCAGGAAACGGGACAGAGGAGCGGGGAGGCCGGAGCCAGATGGCGGGGAGAGCCTGCGGGAGCGCCGTGCTTGCTTCCCCGCCTCCCCCACCCCCCGGCGTCGGCTGGCTGGAGCAATGCGAGCCGTAACCCTCGCCCGCAGGGAAGCGCGGGGACGGGAGCTCCCTGGCCCATGTTCCGCAGCCCGGGAAGGGCCGGGGCGCGCTTACCGCCAGGGGTGGCCAGCAGTCCCCAGGCGCCGGGCGGCGGCAGCAGCAGCAGCGGCAGCAGCAGCAGCAGCACCGGTGGCAGCGGCGTCGGAGGGAGCGGGCAGGGGCGGCGGCAGGCAGCGGCGCTCATCCTTCAGCGGCTGCCTCCTCGGGGGAGCATCGCAGCAGCAGCAGCAGCAGCAGCGGCGCCGCGCAAGAGGAGGCGCCTGCCGGGCTGCGGCACCGGAGGCGAGCGGGGCGCTGGCGGAGCCGGGGCGGGGCGGGGCGGGCGGCGGGCCGGCCAATGACGCCGCCCGCCCCAAGGCCGCCGCCCATCTGCCACACCGGCAGCAGGTGCGCAGGCTGCCCAAGCGCCGGGCCAGTGCGGCTGCGCGCGGCCCCCCTCAAACCAGGTTACCTCCTGCTCTGCCCATGGCTTGTCGTGGGCCGAGAGCGGAGGGCGCCAACCCCGATTCCCGTTGAGCATCCCCGGGAAGGGCTAATTCAACCCACTGGACCCTGGACCAGGCCAGCCCGGCTCACCTGGGCGCACAGGGGGAAAACAGCGGGGAAGAGGAGCCCGCAAGAACCCCGCCGGCCTTGGGGAGCCAACGGCAACCAGGAAGGGCTTCATGTAACGCCCAGCTCCCCAAGGACGGGCGCCTGCAGCCTCCACCGCGGGAGCTTCCTCCAGGCGCCCGGCCGACGCCAGCGCTGGCCTCTTGCTCGCCCTTTTCCCGCTTTGTAAGAACGGGGCCCCGGAAAACCAGCCCTGCACAGGAGAGCAATCCAGGTGGTGTAGCCCAAGAGGGCACAGCTGCAGTTGCAGAACAAACCAGGATCGTACACCTCAGCCACCCCGGGCACTGAAGCAGGCACCGGTTCCACCAAGGGGTCAAAAGGCTTCCCAGTAAAATGGACCAAATGGGGTCGGTCGCTAAGCGAGCTTTTATTCTGATTTCTTTAAGGCAAGCATCACTTTGTTTTCTTTACATGGAAAACAGGCAGAATACAATCCAGGGCACCAAAGAAAAGCACAAGGAAAGAAAGACACGCTGGTGGGAACTGAGGATCAAAACAAGAGGTGGGAAGCTGCCAACAGTAGTAAACTCCCCACCCCCTTCCTTTTCTTTAAAAATCCCACCCCACCCTGTTTTTTATTTTTATTTTTATTTTTTTGTTTTTTTTGCAGAAGCCAACTGTGGGAGGCTTTAATATTGTTGCACTATCAAGGTAAAGAAGAGCCAAAAAAAAAAATCCTCCCCAAATCCTAGATAATGTTGGTTTTTTTTAAATATTCTACAACAGTGTGCCATTAAAATAAAAACAGTTATCCTGACTTCATCTCAAATTCACACACGTTGGGGGGGGGGGGGAAACTACTGTCACCAGTGCAAACTTCAACTCAGAAATAAATCTCATTACTCCCTGTGTGACTTATTCCTAGGAACAATAATGGAAAATTGCAATTTTGCGGCCTCTGTGCCCCAAACGCTTGTTGCAGGAATCGTCTAACTTGGGCATCTCTCCTCTGGATTCAATTATTGCGCCTGTGTTTAAGTATATTTTAAAGGATTGTTTACAATCCTGACAATTTCAGAAGAGACAACTTTGCTATATCTGTATTGTACACTAAGAAATGGAAGGACCCAAAATAAACTCAAAAATATAAATTCAGCTGTGGATTATTCTTAATTTTTGGGTGAGACCTGGTTTGAAATCTGTTGTCTCATGGATAGAATAGAATAGAATTAGAATAGTGTTTTTTTTTTATTGGCCAAGTGTGATTGGACACACAAGGAATTTGTCTTGGTGCATATGCTCTCAGTGTACATAAAAGAAAAGATACATTCATCAAGGTACAACATTTACAACACAATTGATGGTCAATATATCAATATAAATCATAAGGATTGCCATCAATATAAATCATAAGGATGGGTGTGACATGGGGGTGTGTGCAAGTAACAGAGACTTTGGGTGGTTGTTTTTTTTGCAGGAAGAAAGGAAGTCATCTCCTAACTTCTGGAAAAGATTGGGAAACAAACAAAAAATATTCCCAGAAATTGAGGGGATCCAGGCCACCTCTCTGCCAAGGAAAACTCCAAAGGAGGGCTTGTTCCTGCAATGTGCTTTGGTCTAGGGGGTCAGTAGAGGGTGTGCGGGTGAGAATGAGGAGCTCTCTTTACTAAGCGGAAAAAAAGAAGTTTCTCTCGGCAACAGAGCTAAAGGCAGCTTGCTGGATTCCCGTTCCCCTAAAAGAGGGATCTCCGGAAGCTAAGCCAAGCCAGACCTGGTTTGTACATGAATGGAAGTCCTGTAGTTGTGGCCGACAGTCAGAAGTCCACGTGGCTGCCTCAAAAGACCTCTCCCCAAAGTCTTAAGCTCACCTAGAACCATTTGGCTAAGTGATTTCCCTCTCCCGCCTCCCAGTGAAGGACTTGAGTCCAGTGGGGACTGAGCCCCATTAAAGTTTCCGTAGGACACTTTTTCGACAAACACATTTGCTTGTTAAGGGACTCCCGTTTTTTGAAGGCGGCTGGTGCCTGCTGAGAGGCAATAAGACCCTGGGGCCTCCTGATGTCCATGATATTTCCTCCCAAGGTCCTTTGTCCTGGGGTGGGGGCAGCGTCTTGTTGGGTCAAGAGGCCCCCCGGCTAGAAATTCCTGAGTCTAACAACAAAGCAGGAAGAAATGAAAGATTGAAGGTCTCCAGAAGATTTCCTTGTCAATGGCAGCACCTTTTTCTTGAAGGGGTGGAAAAAGGAGGCAGGAGAATGGCTGAGCTGTATATGCCCACAATCCATGCCAGGCACTGTCTGCCTCCCTGGAGAGTTGGCTCTTCCGTTTGTTCCAATTCCTTCCTTCCTGAGTTTTGGCCAAAGGCTGGAGTTCCCAGTGCATGACCAGGGAAGGCGGGGCGGGAGAGAGCCAGCCTACACTGCCCCGCGGCCCTTGGAGGACTTCAGCAGGCAGAAGATGCTGACCAGGCTGCCCAGAAGGATGGCGACAAAGAGAAGGATGAGGCCGACCCAGGGGCCGAAGCTGGTGCCCTTCCGGAAGCTCGGCTCTTCTGCCGGGATCATGTTAGTCAGGTTCAGCATGTAGCCCAGGGCCCAGCCGATGGTCGTGTCCCCGGCCTGCGAAAGAGGGGGAAAAAATCACAATTGCACAAAGACTCCCTCGGCTTGTGTGCCCCAATCCGGCAGCCGCTCTCCGGATCCATAGCCAACCCACATCCACTGCAGAACCCATTGCCCTTCCCAGCCCTCGTGTTGTGGTCCACCAGCAGCCTGCGGAGCTGGCAATGGAATCGGACAGTGATGTGGCTGAGAAGTCCTGGAGGCTGGGGAAGGCCCGAATGAGGGCTCTGCATCGGAGGCTGAGGTGAGGCCAGGGCCATTGGGGAGTGAGGTGCGGACTCCGGAGCCTCCAGAGGCTGACTGTAATGAGGCAGAGGAACAGGAGGAGCCTGTTCCTAATGCACGCATGAGAAGAGCTGCCAGAAGGCAAGAGCAGTTCAAGCAAAGAGGATGACTCAGGAGTGGGACCAAGAGATGATTGGCCCCTCCCATAAGGCTTAAAAGACCAGCAATGGCATTTGGGCTGTTTGCCGGAAAACAATGTTGATAGTTTCGTCTTCTTGCATTTGTTTCATATCGGTGTCTTCTGAACTTTTGTCAAGAAAGGCCTTTGGCAGTTTGCCTAATTGGACCAAGGTTGGTGAGAGGACTGAGGAATTGTGTTGGGAGGAATTTGCTTTATGCTGAGAATGAAGTAATTCTCAGCTGTTCGAATAAAGTTTGTTTGTTTTTACACTGACTGAGTTTCCTACTACCTACTTGGGCCTGGGTCACAACACCTCTTCCCTGCAAGCAACCCGGGAAAGCCTTACCTTCTGCTGGAAGGCTATGCTGGGGAAGGTGGTGTTGCTGAACGAGTAGCCCCGGGTGAGCAGCAGCGAGACGAAGGTGGCCATCGAGCAGAAGTTGTGCAACAGGGGCTCCAGCTGTGGCCCCTTCTTCAGCAGCTGGAGCGGCAGAAAGAAATGCCCAGGCTGAGTCTCGGCCTTTGAAAGAGCAGCTGCTCTCATCCCCCCCTCCCTCCCGACAAACACACTTCATCATCTCCCCTTCATGATGGTAGAAAGATTATTCAGCCCACCACCACCAATTATTTGTTCCACATTCATTCCGAGGGTTCTTCTTCATCATCATCATCAGTGGTGGGTTTCAACTTTTTTTACTACCAGTTCTGTGGGCGTGGCTTGGTGGGCGTGACATGACTTGGTGGGCGTGGCTTGGTGGGCATGGCAGGGGAAGATTACTGAAAAATCTCCATTCCCTCCCCATTCCAGGGGAAGGATCCTGCAAAATCCTCATTTCCTCCCAATCCTCATTTCCGCTACTGGTTCTCCAGAACTGGTCAGAACCTCTGAAACCCACCTCTGATCATCATCATCATCATGTCTTTATTCAGTCATAGATGATCTTGGAGGGTTCATCTGCAATTCATTGTTGGCCAGGCCGTATTTTCAGGGGTTCCTCCCACAAATCCTCCTGGGCATCCCCCCCACCCACCCCGTCTCAACCGCTTCTCTTCCTCTCTGCTTATCCTTAAGTAGCTGAGCCATTTTTCTCCTGCTTCCTTTTGCCTTTGTTGACGGACCGTCTCCCACCCCATGTTCTTCTGATGAAGGGCAATGAGATATCTTGGGTCCCTTCTGCCCCAGACGTGGGTGGAAGCCAGCATGGTACTCCTTTTAGATATCTTCTTCTTTTGCAGCTACTTCAAGGAAATCGCCATGATTCCAGCTTCCCCTTTTCAATTCTCACAACAGACTTGTGAGGGAGACCTGGTTTGGAGGTGGCAGCAGACTAATGACTCCCCCCCACAAGCTACCAGCCCTTGTCCTACCCATGAGCCACTGCAGTCTCCATTTCAAGTTTAAACCCATTTTTTAAAAAAGGGTTTCCGTTCTTTGTTGGTGGTGGGTGGCGGAGACGGGACTAGTGATGTTGACATGACTAGCAAAGCTGAAAGAATTTGGCCTTGGTTGAAGGAAGTGAAGGAAGGTCCCACCTCACTCCAGGGGGTGGTGCAGACGGCCTCCGCGCCTTCTCTGAGGTCATTTGGAGTGGCTACCTGTCTTTTCATCACTGACCGGAGGAAATCCACCGTGTAGAAAAACGCAGAGAAAGCCTTGAAGGGAAGAAGAAGAAAAAGAGGGAACGAGCAATTCCCTTAAGATCCTTAAAGTGGTATCACCAATGGAGCCAATACATTTTTAAACAGACAGTCAGACGTATAGGATACTAGATCTCACTTCTATTTCAGAAAGGGAAGGAGTAGCAGTTGCCAGCCCAAACTGATTTCTCTTAAAAATGAAGCTGGGGGGGGGGGGATTTGGTCTAGGGTGGGGGGAGGGGCGTAGCTGAATGGGCAGTTGTAGAAGAATTCATAAAAGCAACAGGGTACCCCACTTCTAGATTACTGCCACAGGCATGAATGAAATTTGAGGGAGACTTGACTTTTAAAAAATGGAGAAACACGGTAAAGTCAGGCCGACCGACACAGGTGGAAGAGAAAGGAAGCCAAGCAGGGAATCAATTACGTAAGAATGAGAGTGCGCACACCCGGCCCTAAACTGAACTGGAAAAGGGGTGTCATGCCTCTCTTCGCCCACATGGGGGCAGTAGCGCTCCATCCTTGCCAAGAGGGAAAAATATAACCTAATAACAGTGCTGGAAGGGACCTTAGAGGCCTTCTAGTCCAACCCCCTGCTAGAAACAGGAGACTAATTTCAGACATTTTCTCATTCCATCATATTCACATTTCAGAGAAGGAAATGAGGGCCTGCCCAACTGCTGGGGGGAGGATGGTGGGGGGCTTACTCCTAGCAGGGTCAGTGCAATAGGGTGGGGAAGGGGGACAAGCCGCTCCTGGGCAGGAGACCCTCTGAGCTAGCCACCCTTCCTGGGAGAGGGGGCTTGCAGGGGCTGCCATTTACACCACTGCACAAAACTTCACATCCTACGTAGCCGAGTCGCTTCCCTCCCCAGAATCTTGCGGCTGGTTCCTGGAGGTCCTGCCCTGCCCCCTCTGCCTTTTTTCTGCAGGGACCAAAGTGACTCCCTCTGGGCCTGTTCTGAGCTCCTGGCCTTTTGCCCATTAAGCTCCCCAGCCCAGGGAAGAGGAATGCGTGGAGAATTCTTTGCAGCTGCTGATGCGGGGGGCGGGGAAGGGGGGCATGAAAGCTGAGGTCCTCTGGACTTTATGCAGGAAGGAGGCTGGCAAGGAAGGCCCAACTAGAACGATAGAGTTGGAAGAGACCTCGGAGGTCTTCTAGTCCAACCCCCTACTTGAGCAGAAGACCCTGTACCATTTCAGGCAAATGGCTGCCCAGCCTCTCTTTGAAACCTGCCAGTGATGGTTGCCCCCACAGCTTCATTGCTTCAGTTCCAGCGGCTGCCCCAGGCCCCCCCACACACACACACCATCTGCGAGACTCACAATAAAGTTTCCCTCCACGGGGGGCTGGAAGACCCCGTCAAAGGAGCAGCTGGAATAAGGGCAGTCTGTGAACCGGAAGAGGCTCTCCGCGTGTGCCAAGCACTGGGCAGGGTCTCCAGAGCCGCTCATGTTCACCAGGGCCGTGGGGAAGTAGTTGGGGGGCTTCTCGGAGATGACGCAAGGTGACCCATAGATGCTTTCCATGGGGAAGCTGCGTTTGAAGCCCTGTGGCCAGCAGGGGTTTTCCAGTCGGAGGGCATAAGCTTTAGCCTGCGAGGGAAAAATATAGAGAAGGGGCTGGTGAAGCAGAAGAGAGAGGTAAACCCCCTCCCCACACACACACCCTTGGTATCTGCCATCACCAAGGTAGGGTAGATGGCCCCCTTTCCCTCCATCGCAGTTTTAGGGGCCCCTTTGCAGCACCCACCTTCAGGAACGTTCTGCCCGCTGACCTCCCAGAGCCAATCCCAGCCGAGGGGACCCTATAAACCCCCAGCCTCAGTCCCTGCAACACAAGCACCCACCGGGGGCTCCTGCCCAGTCCGTACCTTCAGGATCTTGGAAGTCAACCTGGTGTGGATCTCGTTCATGCCGTAGCAGAGGTAGCTGTGTGTGTAGACTTTGTAGCTCTGCCCGTACAGCTTCAGCGTCACCTGGTTGCCGGGGCTCTCGACGGCCCCCGTGGTCTCGAAGGTGATCTGGGTGGAGGCCCCGCCCAGGTCCATGGCGCCCACCGTGCTCTTCTTGGGGCGGACCCACCGCCCGATCCACCCGTACTGGGAAGAGAAGACAAGGCAAGCCTTCTGTGACGTCACGGAGCTGAACCAACGGCCAATCGGGCTGTGACCTTGTGCTTGACGTCAGAGCAAGACCGGACAATGGCGCACGATTCGGAGAAAGAGCAGGGAACCCCACGGTCCTACCTTGACGAAGTTCTCCAGAAGGTAGTTAGCGGTGACCCACCCGAACAAGCCTTCGTCCTCTCCGCTCAGGATCCTGGCTCCCCGGAAGTCAAAGGGGTATTTCTTCAGCGTGGAGGTCACAGCTTCAAGGACGCTGTCTGAAGCCTGCGGGTTAGAAATGCTACACATACACACAGAGAGAGAAATAATGAAACACTTTACAACTTGAAACAGGGCTAGGGTTGAATCTCCCCCTCTCCCTCTGGAATTGCTCTTTTAGCTACCCAGAATCTGCCCTCGTAGGTTCACACAACCCAGGGTCCGTTTGAGGCCCATCCACATCAATGCTGTACGATTCTTCCCCCTCTAGCTACTCGAACAGCTCCAGGCATCGTAAACAGAGGTGGGTTTCAGCAGGTTCTGACCAGTTCTGGAGAACCGGTAGCGGAAATCTTGAGTAGTTCGGAGAACCGGTAGTAAAAATTCTGACTGGCCCCGCCCCCATCTATTCTCTGCCCCCCAAGTCCCAGCTGATCAGGAGGAAATGGGGATTTTGCAGTATCCTTCCCCTGGAGTGGGCTGGGAATGGAGATTTTGCAGTATCCTTCCCCTGGAGTGGGCTGGGAATGGAGATTTTGCAGTATCCTTTTCTGCCACACCCACCAAGCCACACCCACAGAACCAGTAGTAAAAAAATTTGAAACCCACCACTGATGGTAAACCCACAACATGAATTAAGCTGGCAACTAGGGCATGTTGTGAACATCAGCAGCCCAGACAATCCCATTTGTTTGGAAGAAGGGTCCACCCCCACCCCATTTATTTTGCTCCAGCTCGTCTCACCCCTCCCGCTCACAACTATTTCTGCGAAGGGGAGGAGTGTCCGCACAGGCAGACCACGGGATGTTTGTTTCTTCCTGTTTGCAGCGTGACCCCTTCTTTGCAAGGGAGGGGGCTGCCGACTCCCTGGAAAGGGTCACCCGGGAGGGTGGGGCACACAGAGATATAGTGTGTAAACATTGGGGGAGGGGAATCGGTTCTACCCCAAGTGAAGATGGACAGAACGAATTGCACTGGCCGCTGCCAGATGGCACCGCTACCTTAGCAAGCTTGAGAAGGGGACAGGACGGCCAAACTCAGCCCCCACTCCAGGCTGGGGAGCGGGGTCTTACCATTGGGGGTGGAAGTCAACTGAGACTTACTTCAGCAGCCGCATGCCAGCCGTGGCGCCCAGGTAGAGGGGCGTGATGCCGTGTCTCGTCTTTGGGACGTCCTCCAGGGCCTGGTCAAGGCAGTCTACCAAGCTCTGTCCGGCTGCTGGTGGGTTCATGGAGTAGCTTGAGATGCCTCCTCCTGCAAAATCCATCCGCCCTGAGTGCCAGGCTGGCGGGATCCCCCTCCGGGGAGAGGCATAGTCTCCCCAGCATGCCCAATGGGGGTGGGGGAGAGGAGGCTTCTCATCAGGCACGGAAGGGAACAAGCTATTTCAGCAGCTCAGAAACCTGGGAGGATTTGCTGAGTCAGGCACGGTTTGACTCATTCCAGGGTCTGATTCCTGGCAGTGCCTTCTCCCGCCCTCCAGATGTGCTGGGAATTCAGATCCCAACATCTGGAAAAGGCCAGGCTGGGAAAGACCGCTCTGCTGCAAAGGCTCTGCCGCCAGCCCTTGCCAGCTGCCCAGGCAAAGAACCAGGGTGGCCCTGGGCCCAGGCCTTGGCATGACCTCCCCTTGCAACAGCTCCTGTTCTCGCATGCCTTTGGAGAAGCCCCTGGCCCCCTGCCGAGCTGTGCCCAGCGGGCACACCCACCTCCCTCCTCCCAGAAGAACCACGCCTCTTTCTTTCCACAGCCTTAAACCAGGTGGGCCGTGCCAGTTCTTTGTCCGATGCCCAGGGGGGGGAAAAGAAACGGAACAAAAGAAGAAAGAGGGAGGCCGCCCAGACGCCATTGTTCTGCCAGCAGCAACGCAAGCCTCATCTGGCAGCAAGGCTCATGCCAGCTCTAAGTCACCCTGAACTTCGCCTTCCCCGGGCACAGGATCACACAGGCCCTCTGCTCCTTGACAAGAGTGCCCAAACTGGGCTCTTTCAGACCTGGCTGTGCCCCAAGTTTTGTCATGCCGAGAAGAGGCTCTGGATTGGGGAGAGGAAGAGTAAAGTCTCTCTGCCCTCCCCCAGCGCTGGGGACGAAGGGAGCCCCGTCCGCTGGTTTCAGCAACCTTTAGGAGAGTCCAGCTGCAAACCCCCGTCCCTGGAAGGACAAAGAGCCCCCTCCCACAAGGCAACAATTGGGGGAGGGGGCGGGGGCTGCAGAGCCCCGATTCTGCTTACCCTTCACGTGGCAGTCGCTGTGCTGGCTGACAATGCCGGTCTCGTTCTCCTTGTCGGACGGCCATTTGTAGACAAACATGGCCGTGTGGGAAGACCCCGCATCCAAAACTATCCCATACTGAACAGGAACAGAAGGAGAAGAAATTGGGGGGGTTGGGGAGGGGAGGAAACGTCAGTCAGGTCCCCAGTTTTATCTGAAGACACCCTGGACAGACAGGAGTCGGAGGGGGGGGCACAAGGTGACGCCTCTTGTGCTGATCAAATCCCCTTGCAGGGCTATTGGAAACTTCAAGCGAAGTGAGCCCCCCACCACTTTCCTTGTGCAGCTGTTGGGGAACAGCCTCAAGATTTAGGGTAGAAAATCTCCTCATCCATGACTTCTGGGGAACGCCTGGGCACCCCGTGTTCCCCCACCCCCAGGCCCAAATCCTGTTTTAAGTCAGGGGTTTCTGCTAAGGGGCCGCAGCCGGGAGTCTGGCGGAGCAGGACGGCTGATGGGACCCCCAGGCCAAGAAAGGACAGAACCTTCCCAGCCCTCTTTGGGGGGCAGAACCCCTAAAGAGAGCTTGGCTGAGCTGGATCTCAGTTCCAGGCGAGGCCCTGAAGTTCTGCTGCTGAGATCCTGCCCCAACTTTTCTCCCCCTCTTCCTGCCGGGTTGGGAAGCGCCTTTTGTTATTCTTGGTTGCGCAACCTGCTTTTGATCCTTTGCCTTTCACTGTAATCTGAAGCGTTTCCATTTATCTAGAACTGAAACAGGGTGGGATCTTCCCTGTGGTCTGGTCCTGGGGGGTGGGAGGTGGGCAGACCCCACTTTCCTTCTGCTCAATAAGGGGCTGCCTCCATATCCATCTGCCTGGACTCCCCCTTCCCAAGAAGCCAAGCAGGTCCCTGGCTATTTGGGGTGAAGGTACATCTGCCATATTTTTTTTACTACCACTTCTGTGGGCGTGGTTTGGTGGGCGTGGCAGGGGAAGGATACTGCAAAATCTCCATTCCCACCCTACTCTGGGGCCAGCCAGAGGTGGTATTTGTTGGTTCTCCGAACTGCTCAAAATTTCTGCTACCGGTTCTCCAGAACCAGCCAGAACCTGCTGGATTTCATCCCTGATCTGCCATTTTCTTTCCTGTGAGCCCCTTCCCCAAAACGTTTTGAGCAAGGGGTCTCTCCTTCTCTGGCCACAGTTGCCAGACCAAGAGACACCCCCTGTCAGAGACACCCCCTGACCCCCAACAAGTTGACTTTGTAAAAAATATACAAATAGAATGAGACTATTGCCTTATACACTGTAAGCCGCCCTGAGTCTTCGGAGAAGGGCGGGGTATAAATGTAAACAAAAAAACAAAAAAAAAAACAAAGAATCCTGCAGAAGTCGACTTGCAAAGCTGCTTTCTGGAATCAAGAGTTTGGTCTGAGCTGCAGGAAGGCAAGGCAAGATCGGGCTGGCAGAAGCCGGGCACAGAGTGGCAGGCTGGTGCCAAAGGGTCTCTCTAACCCCACGGCTAGTCTGCAGCTCTGCAGCCCCCAAAGACACCAGGAGGGTCTTCTCCCACGGGACACTTCCCAAATGCCTTGGGTTAGGGTTAGCAGGCATCAGATGCTTTTACGATTTTGGCCTCCGCTGGATGGAGCAAAACAACAGGGTTGGCTGAACCTCCATTATCTGCAGTACACACGTATTAATCTAGTCACACACACAGGAAACCCGCCTTAGTCAGAATCTGGCAGAACTCAGGCTAAATATTTTTCCAAGCCTCCCAGTTATTTACAGCTCCAGGTGGAGAAATTTGTAGGGTGAGACTTGGGACCGAGTCCTTTGCTACAAGCAGCAACTTGATCAGCCCTGGGAGACATCTATCCTCTCTGCCAGCAACAAATCAAAATAAACCCCACAATGGGCCAGCAAGTTTCCAATTTCCAGCAAAGAGGCTTCCTGGGGGGGGGCATTGTGCCTCGCTCTCCTCTGCCCCAGACTGGAAGACCCTTCCCAGACTTCATGAAGAATCCGGGACCCCCAAGGTCTGAATTCTGCAGCGTGGAGACCAATGAGCAAAAGTATCAAGCAAAGCTATTGTTCTTAGCCAAAGAATATTTTTCAGGCTCCAAAGGCTGCAATATTTCCATTCTTTAGACTCGTGTCCCGTGTCTAACATGTTTTAGGTCTGCCGTTGTGATCGGGAGACCCTGCTGCCCTGGCAGGACCCTCATCTCTTCCTATTTTCTGCAGTAAGGATCCTCTCCCGTCCTTGAGCCCTGAGGATTATCTCCCAGTTTCTAACTCTGGTGCAGCTTCTCTAAAACCCATCCTTGGCTGTCCCCTCCAATCCCCCCTCCCCACATCTTCACACTCTACAGCCAGTCGGTCAGCTTCCCTGCCTGGTACCCCTTCTGTTTAACCAGGGAACCTTGAATGGTCAAACAGGATCGAGAGCAGTCGCCTCCTTACTAGAGTCCAGCACCCTGGCCTGGTCATTCCAGCCCCAAAACCTTCAGGAAGAATCCCCCCACCCTCCAGAAAATGCACCAGTTGACCCACAATTTAGAGCCAATGCCTTCCAAGCAAACAGCTAGAATGTTTGACAACATTCTGAGGTGTTTCAAAAGAGAGGAATGTGCTGGGGGGGGAGGGAGGAGGCTGGGGGGGGGCGGATTCCTAGCTGTGACCTCTGATATTTTGATCCTTTCCTGAGCAGATTAGCCCACAATGCAGAGGAGGAGGGAAGGGGAGAACCGGTCTGGCCTATTCAGCCTCCTCAGACCCCAATCCGTACACAGACCCACAGCCTTTGCCCGTTCCCATCCCAAAGGGATCTTTCAATGCCGGTTTGCGTTCTCTGCTGGTTTGACAATCATCTGTGGATGCTGCCCACTGCCACTTGCCCCCTTTGTACACTTAATTCCCCTTGGAGACGCTCCACCAGTAATGCAGGGAACCCCCCCTATGCTGCAAAGCATTTCTCAGTTGCTGCATCGGCTGGAAAACATGGGGGCCAAGTCTTTTTCCTTCCCTCGTGGCCCCTAGAGCTGAGATTAGCTAGATGTAGGAGGGGTGGGGTCCGTGCAGAGGTCAGAAGAATCCCGGAGTGAAGGCGAAGCAGCCCTCCCGGGTTACCTCCATTATTTGGCCATTATTGGGTCCAAGCAATCCCGGATGCAGGAAATAATTTGAGTGCCGCCGTTTAGCTTAATTGCAGAGACGTGGAATTCAAGCCCCAAAACGCAGGCAAGGACTGAGTCACCCCTTCCCACCCACCACTTTCACTTCTCTCTCGCATGCGGAAATGGCACTGAGTTGGCGGCAGCCTCTTGGCTCAGCAGGTGCCCTTTTCTGGAGCCCTTCACCATCCGGTGAAGCTGGTAGATGGGAGAGAGATACATTACGACACGCGTGGAAGGCGGCTGGAGGTCACTCGGCGGGAGTCTGCCTCCCCCCCCCCCCCGAGGCTGGCAACTCCCCCGGGGGAAAATACAGGCCTCCCCCCTTCAGCGGACCCCAAAAGTCAGCACCTGGAGAGCCTCATCCTTGAAGGAGGAAATGGACCAGCCCGTGCTGGGGAAATGGGGAACATTCCTCTCGGCCTTTGGCTGAACTGGCCCTCCCTGGACTCCAAAGGGGGACTTTCTTCCCTCTGAAGACACATCAAGATTGCTCAGAGAAGTCAGTGCACACCCAAGGGCCTCTGTGTGTGTGTGTGTGTTTGTGTGTGTGTGTGTTTGGCCATGACAGTGGCCTCTGCAAAGAGGGACCTCAGGATTCTTCCTCCTCCTCCTCCGTTTTAACATATCACCGCCCTCAGCAAGGACCCTCGTCTAAGATAATGCAAACTCCTGCACTGCTTTCCCTCCAAAGAACTCCATCCTTCAGGCCTCCAGGAAGCGGGTCCTTGGGTAGGGGGAGGTTGTCACCAGAGACTTAATACTTTTGCAATATTTGTGTTCCCTAAGAGTTACTCCGGCGATGATCCCAGGAGGAATGACACGGCCGATTAAAACCACTCCAAGCAAGCAAAACTGGCCTTGGAGCAGTTCTCCAAGGAGACCGCTCCTGAAATGGGCATCGCTGCCTCAACAGATACAGAGCCGTGCTGGCTTCCCTGGCAGGAGGGGAATTGGGGCGGAGCTCTCTGCCCACCAGCTACCCAGAGGAAGGCGCCTGTCAGGACCCAAAGGCTTGGTGGCACTTTGCAGGGCCAGCCCTTCTGAGTTTGGAGCTAGAGAAGGAAAGGGCTGCCCCCTGCGACACCCATGAGACCCTCTCAATGAGACCCTTCCCCAAAGCGGGTCTGATCCTGCGCTGCCCACCTTCCCCCACCCCCACCATCCCATTCCCAGCTAAACTCTTAATCCCCTCTCCCGGATTCCAATCAAGAAACGAAACCATTAAGCAACATCAGGCTTGCCGATTGTCTTGTTCCAGACCTTTCCTTGGAGGGAGGCAATGAAATCACACTTGGCACATTCACAGGATTCCCAGTGCATGGAGGGGGAGTGAAATCTGAAGCTGGAGGAAAAAGCCAGAAGCTATTCAATGGGAAGGCAGGTAGATCTGCTCTTTGGGCAGCCGGGATAAATTCTGGGCCTGAAATTCTGGATAAATTCCAAGCAAGCAAGCAGGCCAGGCCACTAGCAATGCCTACCTCCCCCAAAGCCCCCCAACTTTTCCAAGAGACAGAAGAGATTTCTGCACAGAAGGAACCTGCGCGAGTGAGTGGCCCCTCCCATCCTCCTCCATCCATCCATCCCCTCTCCCCTCCCCCCACCCCCAGGAAGCCCATCTCCAGCATTTCAAAGTGCTGGCAGCTCCCCCCCCCTGCAGGGTCTTCCAGGGATTTAAGAAGTGCCAAATGTGGGAGGCACAACCAGGGTGTGGTGTCAGAGGAACAAGCACGTTCCCCCAGTTGCACATATGAACACATTCCTCTTCCCACATCTAGCACCCTGATTAGGTGGCCAGCCTGCACTGTTGAGCAGCCTCCGGGAGGGGAGGGGAGGGGAGGGGAGGGGAGGGAAACATCATTTGCATCAGGGGGGGGGCTTGTCCCACCCTGCCCCCTGCTATTTCAGACCCTGAGATGTGCTAGTGGAAAAGCGCACCAGTTCCTACCCTTTAAGGTAATGAGGAGGCTTGGAAACGCCCTTCCAGCAACCCAGAGCCCTTGGTTTGTAAACCCAGCATCCTGGCTCCGAACAGCGTCCCAGTGATCCTCTTCCCTTCAGAGTTTGCAAGCAGGTTGCTTCTCCCACAGCCTTTAATATTCAGGTAGATTGCTGCAGGGCATGGAGGTTTCCCTTCTTACATGGTGGAGGAGAAATAGCTCAATGAAACCACAGAATTCACAGCAGCCCTCTTTAGAAGGGGGCGGGAACTGCAGGGGGTGGCTTTTCTTTTAGGTACTCAGAGAGGGGGGGGGGAGAGAGAGGGATCATATGCACCAAAGACAAATTCCTTGTGTGTCCAATCACACTTGGCCAATAAGGAATTCTATTCTATTCTATTCTATTCTATTCTATTCTATTCTATTCTATTCTATTCTATTCTATTCCCCTCCAAAACAACCAGATAAAAAGAAGATGGCATAAATGTTGATCAGTTGCTGAAGCCTTTCCTTCCCCCATCCCAAAACTTGGGAGAATGATGAAGGAGCCAACCCAACATTCTTTTACTTTATACTCATAAAGCAGGTTTTTCCTTCTCTTGTCCCAGTGCCAAGCTGCCCTTGATAATGCGTAACCCAATGCAGAGCCAATGTTGGTGGGGTCCCAGACTAGGACCCCTCCCTTCTTTCCTCCCCCACCACAATGGGGCCTTTCCTCCTGGCACTGGAAAAAGAACTGCGATGATGCACCCAGAATTCCAGGCCGATCCATGCAGGGAACCTGGGAGAGACAAACCGGTTTGGCAACGTCTCCCTGGCCCAACCTTCACCCTTTTCTCCTGATGCAGGTGCCAAGCCGCCCATCTGCCCGGTTCCAAGTGCCCCCTTTGGTGACCAGACCTGCTCTGGATCTCCCAGAATTCCACCGGGGAAAGCTGCCATACTAGATGGAGCACAGAGGCAAAGCACCTTTAAAAAAACCAAGGATGCAGTCCACATGGACGATCCAGGCAGAAAATGATTGCCAAAGGATCGGAGTAACATTCCACAATCGTGTTACACTACAATTCCCATCACGATGGGGTTTGCAGTCCAAAAGACCTGGGAGAGGTCTAGGCTACAAAATGTAAGGAAAAGGGTTGCGGGGGAGGGGGACCTTTTGCCAATTAGCATTTTGAAAATTAGGAAATGCCTCAGGGAAAGAAAGGTGGGTGCCCCCACCTCCTCCTCCCCATCCATGAGGGGTTTCCCACAGTTGAAAGTTTAGCTTGGAAGCTGTTTTGGGGCAGAAAATAACCGTCTCCGCTCCGCTTATGTAATTTTGCCAAATCGTCATGGGGTCTGATTGCTTTGTAAATAGACAGAAGCCAGCCTTCTCCACCCCACACCTCGCTCCCTCTCCTTCTCTCCCTCTCTCTCTCCCTTCCTCCTTCTCTCCCTCTCTCTCCTCCTTCTCTCTCTCTTCCCCTCCTTCTCTCCCTCTCCCCCCTCCATCTTTCTCTCCCTCTCCTCCTTCTCTCCCTCTCCCTTCCTCCTTCTCTCCCTCTCCCCCTCCTTCTATCTTTCTCTCCCACTCCTCCTCCTTGTTCTCTCTCCCTCTCTCTCTCTCCCCCTTCCTCCTTCTCTCTCCCTCCCTTCTTCTCTCTCTCTCTCTCTCTCTCTCTCTCTCTCTCCCCTCCTTCTCTCCCTCTCCTCCTTCTTGTTCTCTCTCCTTCTCTCCCCCTCCAGCGTCACCATCTCTTAAAGATGGGGGCAACCACCCTCCCGAGAGCCCCATCCCGCTAAGCAGAATCCCCAGCGACAGAGACAACCAACCTTGGGCAGAGCGAGCAATAGCCGGACGGGCTGCTTAGCCCCTGGCCACGGACCGCCTTTCCCTTCTGGGGGAGGGGGAACGAGCTCTCCATGCCGTCGGGATGAGCGGAGAGTGAGCTCAGCACGGAAGCTGGCAGGAGCCCGGTTCTCCGGTGCTGCAAAGGACAACGGAAGGCCAAGCGGACTCTTCTCTTGCGGCTCTTCCGTTCCCCCCCTCCCGCCAGAATATAAAAGTCGGGAGCCCCCAATGGATGCTTGCAAGACACGGGCAGTCTGCACCCCCCAAAATGCCACCCAGGAAAAGATATCTTCCTCCGCTCCTTCTGTTTCCCCAGAAATACACCCACAGTCAGCCTCCCGCTGGTGCCAGTCAAACAGGTTCAGAAAACATCAGGAAGCCGAAACCCCCCGCGGGGTCTGGGAGCTGTGAGCGGCAAGGGCTGCGCAGCATCCCAGCGAGGCCAAGGCCAGACCTCTCTGTGGGAATGGGGGCTGCCCCCAGGCCGCCTTCCCCAATGGGGGGAAGCTTTCAGCACCGCCCGAGCAGGGAAATCCGCTCGGCTCAGGCGCCCCAAGCCTTAGCGCGCGCACCTGCCCGCAATTCCCGGGACTTGAGGGGCTCCCAGGCCGACCCCCGCCCAACTCCGCTGCTCCTGTATGGTCCAGCAAAAGGGGCGCAAGAGAGCGGGGTTGGCGCTCCGCCGACGTTGGGCGCAGGACGGCGGCGGGGAGCCCCTCGCCTCCAGTCCCGGCGGCGCGCTGTGGCCGGCGTTGCGGGCGCGCCTTACCTTGAAGGCGGGCGGGTCCAGCACATCCTTGGTGGGCACGCAAAGCAGGACGAGTCCCGCCACGGCCACCAGGCACAGCGCGCCCAGCGCCGCTACCACCGCCTTCTTGGGGCTCATGCTGCCGCCACGCGCCCTGCTCCTACTCCGCTCCCGAGCCGAAGCCGAAAGCAAAGCCGGGAGCCCCGAAGCGCCGCCTCCTTCGAGGCCCGGGGAAGGAAGGGCTGACCCGAGAGGCGAGGCAGGTGAGCCTCCCGCCTCCTCCGAGAAGCCAAGTTGCCCAATCTGCCTCCAGAAGGAGGAGGAAGAGGGGGCGTGGAGAGGCTCCCTCTTCCTCCTTGGAAACCGCAGCTCTGAGGAACCTCCACACGGAGGAGCAGCCTACCTCCCCAGGACTGAACATCAGGGGTGAAGGGAGCCCGCTGCAAGACAACCTGAGAGAGGTTAACCCACCTTTGGACTTTGCACCCCAGGATCAGCTGCCCCCATCTTAGTCCTACCCAAGTTCAGCTATTGTGTGAATGCAGCTGCCAGGTCTTTGGCTTGCAACTCTCTTAAGCCCCCAGCCTGTATTTCCATCCTCAGTCCCTCCCCCCCCCACTGGGGAAAATGGTGGAGGCTTGTTAGGAGCAGCGCGAAGGTGGAAGGTGGCACCGGGAGCCCCTGAGTTCAATTTCCCAGGCCAAGCAGAGCCAACCTTGTGCCGGGGACTCCCAGGGAGCTCTTCTCTACCGGACACTTGTTTGTTTCTCTCCACTCTCCTCTAATGAAATGGACATGCACTTTCCTTTCCCCCCCCCTCTGGAAATAAGTCTTTTGCCCACTGGAGAGTCCCAGAGCCTCCAGAAACAGTTCTGGAAGGAAGCACCCATTTGGGGAACAAAGCAAGCTGAAAAGAGAGAGAGGGAGAGAAGCCGCAGAGACAGTCTTGAGAAATCGCCTCTCCAGATGGCTTTGAAGTCCTCGGAGGGAATGCTGGCAAACAGCCTGGCTCTGGTTGTGCGCCTGCCCGCTTGCGGTTTAGCCAATCCAGGAACAAACAGCTAAACCTTCATCGAGGCTTCTGCTGTGGTGAAGCCTGTTTGGACTGGGATCTCCGGAATGCTTGCTTCTGAGTTAAGGAGATGTTTGAGTCCTTTCCGGATGCCGAAGGCTCCCTGCCCATCGGTGTTCTTTCCCAGCACGCTAAGAGTGCCACTCCAAAGATGCTGTGAGACAGACAGACTTCCCCAAGAAGGCCCAGCCTCTTATATTGCCCTTGCTGGGTCCAGCAATGGACCCTGCTTGAAGTCCTGGGCTTCAAGAAAGAGGTTTACCAGCCCTACAACCAGCCTGTCTGCAGCAGGATGGGGCAAAGACCCTCCATGCCCTCCATGCCAACTCAATGAGCAGAGAAGGAGAACAAACCACCCTTTGTAGCATAAAATAGCCCCCCTCTGTGAGATTTACTATTTATAGTGAGTTCCCTCGGACTCTCTAGTTTGTTCCCTTCTTCCCAAATTAGATGCCAGCCACACAAAACATTAACGTTTCTATGGAAAGAATTTGGAAGAAGAATCGCTCCCAATAGTGCCCGGAGTGCCCCTCTCTCTTGGCATTTCCACTTGGACAGAAGTCCAAGGGGTCTTTTGAGGCTAACTTCTCTGGGACAAAAGACAATTATCCTCAGTGTCTGATCACATCCAAGGAGACAAGGAGCATCTGGGCAGAGATGCCCCAAATGGGCAAGACTGAAACAGCCTGGCTCAAAAGCTTCCAGGAAGTTTGCTCAGATGCCTTCAAGATGCCCACTAACAAGAGAGAGGGCAACCTGGGTTGGTTTTCTCTAGAATTTGGTCAATAAAGATTCTTAAGGACATTTCTTCTTCATAATAGTCCCTCGTCTGAATGCCTGGCCTCCTTTTCTTTTCCTCCTGAAGGACCCAAATTCTGGAAAGAAGAGAAGGGTGGAACTCATTCCGACTTTAGCAAAACATCTGTGATTATATGAATGGGCACAAAGCCAAAGCAACATTGGACCACTGGATAGGAGAGGTCCTGCTATCCGCCTTCAACCTGAACTTAAGAGCGGAGGAAGCTTAAGGGAACTTGAGTTGGGGGATGAGGTGAGGTGGAAGCCCAGATTCCTGCATTAAGCCTGGCTCTGCAGAACTGGCTCCTTCCAGACTTAACATCTGGAATGCCTTCTCAATGACAATCAGGCAGTAAGTCAGGAAATTTACGCGCCAAAGGTTTTGCGGATGGTCACGGCTCCTCCATGATCAGATGCAGTCAAACCCCCAAAGCAGGGGTGAAATGCTCCCAGTTCGCACCGGATTACCTGATCCGGTAGTGATGGCAGCAGGTGGTAGCAAAAATCCCTGCCCCCCTCATGCCCAGTTGAGCCACGTGATCATTTCGCTTTTTTTTTTTACTTTTAAAAGCATTTTTTCTTTGGCCGAAAAAATGCTTTTAAAAGTAAAAAAAAAAAAAAGCCTCTGATGATCGGGCGGCTCAGCTGGGATCGTCAGAGGAGCCTTTTAAAAGCATTTTTTTACAACCTCTTTGGCCATAGAGGTTGTAGAAAAAATGCTTTTAAAAGTAAAAAAAAAAGGTGGCCACGCCCACTCAGTCACATTACCCACCACCACCAAGCCACACCCACAGAACCAGTAGTAACAAATTTTACATTTCACCACTGCCCCAAGGGCAGATTTACCCAGGTAGTATGACCCGTCCACTCTTCCTTGGTGATCTTGGGGTTTGTCTGGGAAAGAGATTACTCTAACTAGAATGTCCTTCCGGATGTTCCGAGTTTGCTCTTGGCTTCATGTGTGGGTTTGTGGCTTAGCATGATTCAAGGGGGCCTTCATAGCACATCTGGGCTAGACCCTGGCCCATGTTTCAGGGATGGGAGTGAGGGGTCTCCCAGGTTGCTATGGAATTAAGAAAGCGGTCACAAACCAGATGGGAGCCCGGTCGTTCCCCCTGAATTCTGGCTGGCTGACGATAAACAGAGGAACGTGTTGGAAAACAGCAGAAACAAAGGGACCTTGAAAATAGATCCATTCCTGGCATAGTCTTGCAACATACATTAAGCCATAAGCGCATTTGGGTGGGACAGAACTGTGGACATTGAACCAGCCCCCCTCTTCCCCCCGCACCCCACCCAGCAGTTCTGGAAGGACAAAGAGATCTGGTTTCTGGAGCCAGAGCAAGCGATCCACGGTTGTTTCTGGACTGCTGCCTGGCACACGTGACTCTCCCGCGTTGAAGCTCACTGTGGGGAGAAACCCTGAGGTGGGGGGGGGGAGATGAAGATCTGGGTCTCTTGCCTGAACTGGGCCTCTTCCTTTCTACTTTTCCTCAGAAGGACCCTGCCTTGCATTGAAAATACATTAAAAAAAAAAAAAGCAGGAATTGTTTTTCCAGGAATGAGCAGCTGATGGGGAGCCTGCTAGGTTTATCCCACATCTCCCCGGCTCCTCCCCAAAGCTCAGTGCAAAAATATGGATGACTTGATTCATAACTTTAAAAAGTCCACCCAAGATTACTCTCTGGCAGAGCAGCCCTCTTCATTCCCTGAAAAACTCATTTTTGAAAGTAAGCGATCCAGTTGATTAAACACAGATCCTTAACTTGGTCCTTGCTTCCTTCTTGAGGAAAAAGCGCTCCTGCGACCAGAATTTTTGATTTTAACTGTATCAGCATCTCTTAAGCAGACTCGGCCTTACCCCAATTTCTTTTGGGCATCTAATTTCAGGCTAAAGCCCCTCTGGCCCCCTTTGATCTATGCCAGGCACTTATATAAAAGCAACCGCAAAATAAGGTTTAACTTTTTTATTTGGATCTGCATGATGAGAAAACTAACACATGTACTGTATTAAAAAAAAAATACTCAGAAATGCTATGCAGAAAAAGAAAACTACACACAGTGTTTCTTTGTAAACATAAGAGACTTCTGTAGCAACTGGAGGGAAAGTCAGAGAGTCCTTTGGCAGCTTCCTCTTATAATGAAAAACAGCTAGTTGTAAGCAGCCTGTCAGCTGAACACGCCTGTGGGGGGGGGGCTTCCCTCCCAGCGCGAAGGAACTTAAGCAGATTCTGAAACTTTTCTGCTACACGGAGGAAGTGCAGACACATACATGGCCTTCTGCGGGCACAGTTTGGAGTAGAGCAGCATGGAAATGTCAGCCGTAAAAAATAAAATAAAATGCCCAATTCATCCGAAGGCCCAGGCACAAAAGCGAGTCCGTGTTTATTCTAAGAGGTGAGAATCGGGGGGGGCCCTGGGGGTCTGACGAGGCTGCTACCATTTTTTGAACGTCCAGGAGTGTTGCAATCAGGGAAGGGGCTTCCTTGGGGCAGGACAGTGGGGAGTCTCAGCCCCACTCCTGACCCTGCAAAGCACCCATTGAGAATACCCTTTCCCAGAGATGGTGCCGTGACGCCCCCTGCTGGCCATGGGGTTCAGAAGGGCCGGCTTGCAAAGAGAGCGGGTGGACGGGGCCCAGGTTCTTCTGCAGCCCCTTTCCCTCCCATGGGAAATGTCCCATTTCCCCAGTCTCTTGGGGGGGGGGGGTGGATGCAGTTGGTGTCCAGAGACTAAATAAAGGTGGAGTCCAGCTGGTTGCTGTCCTTGGTACTTTCTGCCCGGGCTCCAAAGAGTTGCTTGATGAGGGCAGACTTCTCCTGCTCCAGCTGGGTGATCCGGTGGCCTTTGTCCGTCACCTCCTGGGCGGGAAGCGGGGGAAAGACCAAATCGGTGTTAGCAAGTAGCCAGTTGGGGCCTTCTCCCTCCCCCCCAGCCCCTCCCCGCAAAAGAGGTGGGTTTTCTGCTGCCCGCTGACCTTGGTGAGGAGCCTGTTCTGTTCTTTCAGCATGTTGATGGTCTGGTGTGGCCCTACAGATGGGGAGGGGCCCAGCAGAGTGGCAGGCGGGCTGTGCGAGGTGGTGGGGCTTGAGTTCCCAGGCTGAAGAGAAAGGAGGCTTAGCGAAAAGCACATAACAGGTTTCTAGTCCTCATAGGCAGCAGGGCAAATGCCAGCAAAGTTTAGTTATTTTATTTGTACGACGGTACAACGGTAACACTCCCCCCCCGGCCCCCAATCCCAATCCCCCACTGCACCAAGCTCCTCACTTTGGCAGAGAGGGAGAGCAGCTGCCAGAGGCACCGGTTCAGCTCCTGCACTTGGGGGAAGAGTTGGCTGAGCTGCATCCGGCTTTCCTCTTCCTGCCGAGAAAAAGGGGAGGTGCGGTGGTGAAATCTGAACTACCGGTTCGCTGGCTGCGCATGTGCACTACACACCAAGTGTGAGGCGCACGCACACACAGTGCACGCCCAAAGGAGGCATGGGGTAAGTAGAACAGCGCGCAGGGAAGGGGGTGATCGGCTGTGGCGTGCGATCCTTTTTTTTTTACTTTTAAAAGCACTTTTTTACAACCTATTCAGCTGAATAGGTTTTAAAAAATGCTTTTAAAAGTAAAAAAAAAGGCTCAGATGATCGCGTGGCTCAGCTGGGCATGGCTGGTGTGGGGGCAGGGATTTTTGCTACCGGTTCTCTGAACCACCCACCACCATCACTACCAGATCGGCCGATCCGGGAGCATTTCACCCCAGGGAGGAGATCTGTGGTTGGGTCACCATTGGTGCCCTCCAAGCAGGCTGGCCAGCCCTCCCGTTTTCGGTGAGGGTTCCAGCATCCCCAACCTGCCTCTTGCCCTCACCTGGCGACCTTTGCTTCGTGCCAGCTGCTTCTGGTGCCCCTGCAGGCGATGGAGCTGCTGGTGGTACCAGCCCCGGGCCTCCTCGACCAGCTCCAGCCCCTGCAGCAGGAAGTCCTTCTCCTTCTCCAGCTCCTTCATCTGCTTCAGCTGACGGGAGACAGAGAATGGGCAAGGGCATCAGCAGGCAAGGCCCTTCATCTCCACAACCCTCCAACTGTGAGACGAGAGGGCACGACAGGCGCAGGCGCCTCTCCCCGGTTGGACACGCTCGGGATTTGCTTTGAACTACAGTTCCCATTGCTCCCAATGCACTACCGGGGAGGCAACCCAAGCTATAGTCCAGCAGGCCAGCCGGAGGAGCATCCCTCCGCCTTGCCAGCTCTTCTGCCAGGTGGGGACGGGGCACAGGAGTGGGAATACCATCTCATAGTCCACTCCGTGGGTGATAGTGTGTCTCCGGCGTTCCCCTCGAATGCTCAGCTGCCTCCGGCGCTCCTTGCAGGGACCCTCGTTTTCCAGTTGCTCCCTCGGTTTCCGGCTCCCACCGGCCTCTCCTGCTGCAAAGGGAAAAAGTTTAAGGGGACGGGGAGGGGATCTTGGTAAACCCACCACTCACAAGGAAGCAGCATTTTTGATCCTTTCTTCTCCAAATTTAAAACTCCTTTTGTAATCTGCCCTCGGATGGGGCGCTGTTTCTCCCAGGTGCAGATCCACCTGAATCAAGAGGTGATTCAACTCATGAATCAGGTTTTTCCCCTTCATGTCCCCCCCCCCACTCTGCAATTAAACCTATACCGTTCGGTCTGGCCTGCCATCAACCAGGGGAAGCTCCCACAGAGAAAAGAACTCTGCACATGGCCAGAGAGCCCCTTCTCGCTCCAGAGCTTTGGGTCCCTCACCCGCTCGCTTGCCCTGCAGCTGCTGCTCCGCCTGCCCGCCGTGGCTGCTCTGCTCCAGGCTCCGAGGGGCGCCGCCGCCCGGCCGAGCGCCCCGTTTCAGCGGCGGCGGCGGGTCGGTGAGGGGCCCGTCAGCTCCGCCCGCCAGTTTCCCTCCGGCGGGCTCCGCGGGGCCGTCGGCTGGCTCGGGGCCCAGGAGCGCCAACCGGAGCCCCAGCACGAAGCGCTCGAAGGTGAGGTAGCCGCTGGCCGGAGCCGCCCGGCGCAGCCCCTCCAGGACCCCCGGCGGCAGCGGCCCCGCTTCCCCGCCCGGCTGCAGCCAGCGCGACTCGATCTCCCGCAGGTGCACGTAGCCCCGCCGCCGCTCGTCCAGGATGTCGTAGAGCGGGCGCAGGCTCTGCACAAAGGCCCGCGGCGGCCCCTCCGCGCTGCGCCCCGGAGCCATCGGGCAGACAAAGGGGCGCGGGGCTCCCCGTGACGTCAGCGGCCCGACGCTCATTGGCCGTCCCCACCCCGCCCTCGCCGCCCATTGGCGGAGCCGCCCCGCGAACTGGTTTGATTTCGCTGCAGGAGCGGAGGAGGCAAAAGTTGCGGCCGGAGCCGCCTCGCCCTCCCTGCCTCCCCCCGCGACCCCCGGCCCGGAGATGGTGGGCAGGGGCGCCTCCCTCGGCCGCTCCGGGGCAGCGCTTGGCGGGCGGCGCTGCTTCCCTCCCGCTCTGCCCTTTGGCAATGGGCTGCGGGGCTCCGCCTGGCCGGACGGGGCGGGACCCGCGGCTGAGCCCAGCAGCTGAGCGGCCACTTCGGGCAACTGGCGGAAGGGCGCGCGGTGGTTCGTGCCCGCGCGCCCCGCTCCCCACCCTCCGGCCTCCCCGCCGCGCCCGGCCATGGGGCCGCTGGAAGAGGAGCTGCGGGGCCGCTTGGAGTGCGCCGGCCAGCCCCACCTGCTGCGCTTCTGGGCCGAGCTGGGACCGGCGCAGCGGGAGGCGCTGCTGGGGCCGCTGGCGCTGCTGGAGCCCGAGGCGCTGGCCGAGCATTGCCGCCGGGCGGCCCAAGCCTGCGCCCGCGAGCGACGGCCCTGCCCGGAGAAGCTGGAGGGCCGCATACAGCCCCTCCCGCCCGAGGTGCTGGGCAGCGTCGGCAGCGGCGACCTGGAGGCTCTGCGGCGGTGGGAGGAGGAAGGTGGGCGCACCCGCGAGTGGCGGCTTTTGGGGGGCCTGGCCTGGCGCTGTGCCCACAACCGTGCCTGCCTGGCAAGGGAGCTGAGCGGGGGGGGGGTCTCTCAAGAGAGGTGGGCTGATGCCAGCTGTACTTTCTGTCCTGCAGGCCTTCGCCAGATCTCCCAGGGCAAGGTGGCGGCGCTGCTGCTCGCTGGCGGGCAAGGGACCCGTTTGGGGGTGCCCTACCCCAAGGGCATGTTCGACGTGGGCCTGCCCAGCCACAAGACTCTCTACCAGATCCAGGCCGAGAGGATCCGCAAAGTGCAGCAGCTGGCAGGCCAGAAGTTCGGCTCGCAGGGCCTGGTGCCCTGGTGGGTCCCGCGGCCATGGGCGGCTTAAATAGTGGCAGAAAGGGATCGGGTGGGAAATCTGCTAACGCCGGGCCTCTGGCTTCTCTTGCAGGTACATCATGACCAGTGAGTTCACCCTGGGGCCAACGGAGAAATTCTTCCAGGATCATAATTATTTCCATCTGGACAAGTCGAACGTGATCATGTTTGAGCAAAGAATGCTGCCGGCGGTCACCTTTGATGGGAAAGTGATCCTGGAGGAGAAGGGCAAGATCGCTATGGCGCCAGGTGTGCATCTCTCTTCTGGCGTTGGGTGGGCCTTCCAGGACTTTCTCTGCAGTTTCTCTGCCCTTGTTTTTGATAGGAATTCCACATATCGAAGCCGCTTCTGGAATAAGGGACCCACGGTAGCTGAAAGTAAGCGGGAAGGTCTGCCGTGACTGGAGGGGTAGAAAACCGTTGCTTGCTCCTGTGTTGCAGATGGCAACGGTGGCTTGTACCGTGCCCTGGTGGACCACAAGATCCTGGAGGACATGCAGCGGCGGGGCATCCAGTTCGTCCACGTCTACTGCGTGGACAACATCCTGGTCAAAATGGCGGACCCCGTCTTCATTGGCTTTTGCGTCTTGAAAGGAGCTGATTGTGGTGCCAAGGTGAAAGGGTTGGGCGGCTTGGTTTAAGTCCAACCTCTTTCAGTGTCGCATCTCCGGGAATGAACGACCCCTTAATGCTGCCTTTGCAGGTGGTGGAGAAAGCCTACGCCGCCGAGCCTGTCGGGCTGGTGTGTCGCGTGGACGGAGCCTTTCAGGTGGTGGAGTACAGCGAGATCGCTGCGGAAACGGCCGAGAAACGCAGTCCTGACGGCCGCTTGGCCTACGGGGCAGGAAACATCTGCAACCATTTCTTCAGCCTCGACTTCCTTCGGGAGGTAGTGGAGTAAGTCCCCTGACCCCCTCCCCCACCCCCAGAGCAACACCGAGGGTGCCCAAGAGCGGGGTGAGCTGTCCAGGAGCAAAAACAACGGAGAAGAAGAGAGATTCTTGGTGCCTAATTGGATCCAGGAAGGGAGAGAGAGAGAGAGCTCCCAGCTTTTAATCTGGAAACTGATGGCTGTCAGAAGTACTTTAACTGCTCTGCCAAACCGCCAGTCAGCTGAGTGTTATTCAGAAGAAGAAAAAAAACTTAAGTGTGTCTGAACAAACCGCAGAGAAGGCCTCCCAATATTAAAATTATGAAACAGTTTTCATGGAGTCGCCCAAAAACTTTCAAGGCTGCGTGGGAGTAAATTGGGGGGTATATCTCCCATGGGGGCTGTTGCTTCTTGGTGTGGGGAGGCCCCAGCTGGGATGGTCCTGGGCTGCTTTGGGGCTAGGCTTCCTGAGGACAATCCAAAGATGTCTGGAGGGGGGGACCCCTGTTGGCAGATGCCATTCTCTCCTCTCCAGGCAATTCGAGTCGCAGCTGACGCCCCATGTGGCCATCAAGAAAGTGGCTTACGTGGACGAGGAAGGTCGTCGGGTGGAGCCGCTCGAGCCCAACGGGATAAAGCTGGAGAAGTTTGTGTTTGATGTGTTCCCGTTTGCTAAGTTAGTGGCACGATGCCTCTCTTTCCTTTTCTTTGGGCCTGGGGACTTCCAAAGTGGAACAGAGCCGGCTGTGGAGGGGAGGGGGTGGCAGAGAGGGGACTGTGCAGCCTTCCAAGTTTCTACATTAACATAAAGTCTGCAGAGGCATTGCACACTGCAGCTGGCTGATCCGGGGTCCCTCCCTATCTCAGAGGTGTCCTGCACAGATCAGTGGTTCACATTAAGGTGCAGTGGGGAAACTGCTTTTGGGGCAGGTACATCCGTTTTGCATTGGGAGTTGAAAGGCAGCAGCTGAGCCAGAATTTCACTGGCAAACAGGTGGCGAGTCACATCCATCTCAAAGATCTATAATAATATAAAGGAATGAAGGGTGAACCACAGTGATGTGGGTATCGCCTCAAATGTTTAACTAGCTTGGCATTGCCAAATGAAACAACCTGTGTAGAATTAAGCCATCTGTTGGCCAATTTTAAGCACCCAACTCTTTGTTCCTGGGTTGACAGAAACTTTGTCGTCTTCGAAGTCCTGAGGGAAGAGGAGTTCTCCCCGCTGAAGAACGCAGACACGGCTACAAGAGACACGCCGACCACGGCACGACGTTCCATTCTCTCTCAGCATTACCGCTGGGCCATCAAGGCGGGGGGCAGATTTGTGACGGGGGATGGGCAGCCGATTCCGGAAAAGGAGAGGTGGGTTTGCTTTGCTTGATCAGCAAAGGTTGGGCACCAGGCTTGGCAAGGGCGAAGGGGCAACCTCGGACCCCTGCTGCAATGGTTCACAGCCATTGTTGGGTTTTGGTTTAGTGCGTTGTGTGAATCGCCTACGTGTCTGATTCAGCAATCGAGGCTTTGTGAACCTTCTGAAAAGTGTTTCTTTTGTGAGTAGGATGGGAATGTTTTAAAGTTAAGTCAATATTGATTTTTACGATTTAAATTGAGGATATTGAAACAACTTGAACGGTTAATAGTTAATATAAAAACTCTCCATGTTCAATGCAATTCAGTTGAATTGGATACGTGTTTAAATCTAGAATTATTATCCCAGTCCCAGATAGTAGATTTGGTTATTCCAGGAAATACACTTTAATGCATTTGGATCTTTATTATCCTCCAGCATATGTCGCGTTTGTGTGTTTGTGGAGAGCCTTAAATGATTTGTTTTCCTGTCTTTCTCCAGTTTCTCCCAAGACGAGGAACCGCCTGCTGTGTGTGAGATCTCACCTCTAGTCTCTTACTTTGGAGAGGTCAGAAAATTATTCTCCGTTGAGCTCCAAAAGGGTTAAATATCTGTCGCTTTATAAAGGGAACAATTTTGGGCTGGTTTTTGCACTGACTCAGTAATAAGGACAGCAGAATCCTTTGTAAACATTTACTCATTGAGGGGTTTTTTCCCCTTGCAAAACATGGAAAGAGCCAGAAACTCTGCTTTGCACCTAAAGAATGCCAATGTTGAATTAGGCCTGGAGCACCTAGGACCCCTTCCCTTCTTTTGTAAACATGCTTTTTAAGAGCACGTGATTGGTGCCCTAAAGTGAAACAGCAGCCTGGTTAGGCCTCTACCTGCAAAAAGCCTGAAAAAAAATACAAAAGAATTGATGAAAAGTAATGTGAACACGGGAGATAGAAATAGGTGGATATGGGGAAAACCCACAGTGTGTACAAAGTAGATAGAAAAGGACTGATTTTAAAAATAAAGATGGTTTGTGATTGTTGCAGATAGCAAAGATAATCAAAACAAAATTTCTCCTCCATCATTAACTGCTAGTTTAATTCTATTTTATCACAGAGTTCATCTCCACCGTTTGGGTTTTTCTAGCCTTTAAGGTGTCTTAAAACAATCCCACACATTCAGCGTGTCCAACTCTTTTTTGCAGGGGCTGGAAAAATATATGCGGGGCAAAAACCTTCCATCTCCGTTTCTTCTTGATGAAAACAAACCTGAATTTTTAGCTTTGGCTGAAGCTGGATGGCTCCATTTTGGGGAAAAAGTCAATATTTCTTTTAAAAACTAAAGCAATTCTTTTTAGAAAAAAAGGTAACTTTGGAAAAAGAAGGCATGTTTAGCTTCCTGGAGGAAGGTCGGAAAAACGACCGGAGATCTAAGAATTTTTCTTCCTATTAAAATGAATTTTAAAAGCAACCCTGACCAGGTGTGATCCTTCTGTTTCCACATTCTTAAGGGGGAAGGATGGAGATTGGATCGAAGGAGGGGCTGCTAGTTTTTATGCCATATTATGTCTTTTGATGCCACCGATTCTCCTTCCAGAGACGCTCTTGACATCTTCAAGACAAATTCTTTGTGTGTCCAATCACACTTGGCCAATAAAAATTCTATTCTATTCTATTCTATTCTATTCTATTCTTCATCCTCCTTAGAAAGTCTTAAGAATCGGCTAGGAAGGAAGGGCAGCATAGAATATAAAGCATCAGGATGACTACAAGAGAAAGAAAATATGAGATTTGGGGAGGGTATGGGACGCCTTCAGAGTCACGTGGAGTCACTTCCTAGAGTTGAGGGTCGGGTCACGTGGTGTGCCAAAGTTCTGTTCTCACGTGCTTTTGACTGGCTCACCCGGCCAGCCTCCGCCTGAGAGGCTAGAGGTCGCTGTGGCAACTTAACCTCTCCAAGGAAGAAGGGACTCAGCGGCGTACCGGCGCGGCCGCTCTAGGCTCTCCCCTCTCGGTGGCCGTGGACAGCAACAGGAACAAACATGGCGGCGGGCGGAGGGGAGCTCCGCGGCTCCTGAAGGAAAACCGTTCGCCGCCATGTACTCGGCCACCTCCTCTTCGTCGCCGCCGCCGCCGCCGCCGCCGCCACTCCTGTCACCCCCGCGGCGGGATTTCATCTCGGTCACGCTCAGCGGCGGCCAGTTCCAGGCGGCGGGCGGCGGCTACAACAACAGCAAGGCCTGGCGGCGGCGTTCCTGCTGGCGGGTGAGAGGATCCATAGAGTCGGGATGGGGCAGAGGGGCTCGACGGCGCCCTCTAGGGGAGAGGCAGCGGGCGGGAGCGGCCTTTGCCCCGCGCCCCCTGGCGGCGGGGTAGGAACTGCAGTGACTGGGCCACTGCGGGAGGACTGAACTGGGGCCGCTGCAGGATTTTGGAGGGGAAACCCAGCCGGTCGCGCCCTTCCTGGTCTGATTAGCGGGGTCTGGGAGAAGGTGGGGCGGCCCTGCCGGCCCCTTGTTAGAGCACTCCTGCGGTCTGGAAGGTGCCAGGGACGGCTGCTGACGTGGGTCTTTGGGATTTGCTGTCCGAGGGGCGGTGCTGAAAAGGCAGCCAGGCTGAACAGACCAGAAAGCCTCGTTCCTCTCGCAGGCTTGGCTTTGCAGAGTGACATCAGATCATTGTCAGTGACCAGCAAAGTAAACCCGTCTCCTCCATGGATTGTAAAGGGGTTAGCCACGATAAATACAGAACAGAACAGAACAAAACAATTCTTTACTGGCCAAGTGTGATTGGACACACAAGGAATTTGTCTTTGGTGCATATCAGTGTACATAAAAAGAAAAGATACATTTGTCAAGAATCATAAGGTAAAACACAATGATAGTCATAGGGTACAAATAAGCAATCAAATCATACTAGGAAACAATATAAATCGTAAGGATACAAGCAGCAAAGTTACAGTCATGAGTAGAGGGGGATGGGTGATGGGAACGATGAGAAGATTAATAGTAGTGCAGATTTAGTAAATAGTTTGACAATGTTGAGAGAATTATTTGTTTAGCAGAGTGATGACGGGGAAAAACTGTTCTTGTGTCTAGTTGTTTGGTGTTCAGTGCTCTATAGCGTCGTTTTGAGAGTAGACAGTACAGTCTTGAAGGACCCCTGTTCGTTGCAGATCGAAGAGAGTGATTCCCATGGCGCCTGGTTAAATGTTTCTGGTGTTTGGCAGCTTTAGGATCGCCAGAGCTTGCTACCCTTGAGATAGATTGTTTTTTATCAGGGCAACCTGGTCTACCCAAATATGGGACGGAGCACATGCTGCTTCCACTTTTGCCTTTCAGCCCCCCAATCCAGCGGCCTTTGTAGGCAGTCACTTTTATGACAAACTATTTTTCTGTTAAATGTATATTTTACCAACAAAGAAATGAAGGGAGACTAGTATAGAACTATTTCAAGCTATTTAGCTCTCGTCAGCTACCCAATGGCAGGTATGACTAATTTTTAAAACTCTGTGCTGCCTTTGATCCTGAAAGCAGCACGTCACCATCAAGCGTGGAGAGAAATGCATAGGCTTTGCCTCCATTTAGATAGTTTCAGAGAAATGTTCCCTGCCAAAATAGCTAACACCAACGCTTAGTCAGTAGTCAGTGAGGCTGGCAGCAGGTGCATTTCTCGTTACTGGATCATTTCGAGAAAAGAAAGGACGCATTTAGGGGCGTGGCAAGTAACCGCAAGCTGTTGCTCGTCTTTCAAGGAGTTTCTCCTTTGAGACATTTAGCGGAGAAGCGGTTGTGTGCGTCTGGCAGCTCCCATCCCACTGAATATAGAAGAAGCAGAGTGGAGCCAGGCAGCAGCCTTGTTCCAGACCCCATGAATTGCATTGTACGTAGGAATTTCTTTCTCATTTAAGGCAGAGGAGGAGGATTGGGGTCACATCAGGGTATTCGCAAAGGGGCACGAGAGAAGCATTTTGTGGGTTGATACTGGGCTTGGTGCTTTGCTGCCTGCCATCAATCACCGTCAGAAATGTTTTGTTCTTTTGATTCTGCTGTGAAGCGCTTCCTCTATTAGTCAAATGCATCGAATAAATATTTCAGCCGCAGGATCCCTTGCTCTTGCCGTTAATACTTGGCATGCAAAGATAGCAGGGAGGTGCAAGTAGGCAGTGTTCAGTGATGTTTGGGGTGGGGGACTCCCTGAGAACATGTTCGCAGGCTGAAGGTTCCTTTTGTCTTTTGTAATGTTCACCCTCAGAAATGGAAGCAGCTGTCCCGCCTTCAGCGCAGCATCATCCTCTTCCTCTTTGCCTTTCTGGTTGTCTGTGGAATCAGGACGTATGCAAATATGGCTGACCCGTGGAAAAGTAAGTTCCTGCTAGTTTTTCTACCAGAAGTTACTGTTGCGTAATGGAAATCGGTTGCTTTTGAAACAGCCCAAACCACAACCCTATAGCTGTTTGTTCAGCAGCACTGCATGTTTCTGGTGGCACCTGGGGCTTATTTTCAAATAAAAGGTTATTCTGCTTTGTGGTTTTACTGTGACAAATTATTTTTAGAAATTAAAATGTGTCCCCAACTTTTCAAGCTATTGTGTTCCCAAACCTCCAATCATTGCTTTAGTTGCTGGGTTTTGTGTGTGTTTTTTTATTATTATTATTGTGTGGGAACAAGAAGATTTCTCAGAAGAAAATGATTTAGTGTTCCTTTCTTTCTTGGAACCAACCTTAAGCGTCAGCACTAGTCTCAGCGGCTGATTTCACTCCATTGCATCAGGTTCATTGCAATTAATTTCTCCATACAGGTGCAACCAGTAGATCTTTGGAGGAGCAGAAGGCTGACCTGGAGATCCCTGGATTGAATCCAGCAAATCAGGCCATTCTCCCGATACCCCAGAAAGCCGATGCCAATCTCAGGGACTTTTCACCTCAAGTAATTCCCCCTTCTTCCCCACTCCCATATTATCTTATAGAATAGAATAGAATAGAATAGAATAGAATAGAATAGAATTTTTTATTGGCCAAGTGTGATTGGACACATAAGGAATTTGTCTTGGTGCATATGCTCTCAGTGTACATAAAAGAAAAGATACGTTCATCAAGATACAACATTTACAACACAAATGATGGTCAATATATCAATATAAATCATAAGGATTGCCAGCAACAATTGTTGTAAACTAAAAAGCGAGTTAGCAGCTATTAGGCAGCTCAGCTATATGTGGCCATCATTGTTTGTCAATCTGGCCTTTGAACTTTCTATCCGGAAGGAATTTTTCTAACCAGACTGATCCCCGGACTAGTCTTTGTTGACCGAACTGACTCACTTGCCTTAGCAGTCTTAACAAAACGGGAGGGTCTCCTTTTTCCCTGCTTTCTTTGAAGCATTTAGACTTTCAGCTGTGGTTTCTCCACTCCTGCCCGTGAACCGATTCCTTTTGTTTGTTTTCCAGAAACCTCCGAAACAGATTCCTGCCCGGCGAGGGCCTCCGAATCTGCAGATCCGGCCACCTTGGAGGGAGGCGGAGGCCAAGTCCCCGGAAGAAGCTATCGGAGCAGAGGGAAATCCTGGCCAGGCAGGTCAGGTGCATAACCTGGATAAGCCCGTCATTAGGTGAGCCGCTTGCTTCTCTCAGTTTAGCCTAGGGCAGTTTTGGACTCCTGCCTTGTTGCACGTTTTAGTAGTGTAGGAAAGATGGGATGCTTGACTAGCAGGTGAATGTGTCATAGCTGACAGAGCTCTGGTCTGGGGATCCTGGCAGCCGTGCCCACAGGGACTGCCCATTGGTGCTGATTGGCAGGGACGGTCCTGGAGAATGCTCTCCTATGACTGGGGGTGCCTCTGTGTCATTGGCTGTAGCGTAGTGAAGGCCCATGGAGCAGAGAAAGCAATAATCCTCTTTCTACAGTTGGAGGGGAGCTGTGATTGAGCCCAACCCGAGCCCCGAGCCGCCTTCCAAGAAAATAAACCATCCAGGCAGGCCTTCTGCCGTGGCCTCCGAAGACCAGAAAGAACCAGGTAGTGGGCAGGGCTCGGCTTAGCCCAAAGGGCTGCCTAGGGGGGGCTTTGCCGACGTGGCAGCCCAGCCTTTCTTCCGCAGGACCTTCTCCTGTGACTGAGACAGGCGGCTCTGCGTTTTCCCTCCAGGGCAGCTTCCAATGTCTCTTCCTTCTTGTTTCAGTGGCCCTCAATAATCGCCAGCTGGCGGTGATCGAAGCCTTTCGCCACGCCTGGAAAGGTTACAAGGAGTTTGCCTGGGGTCATGACGAGCTGAAGCCCATCTCCAAGTCCTTCAACGAATGGTTTGGCCTTGGACTGACGCTCATTGATGCGCTAGACACCATGTGGATCTTGGGCTTAAAGGCAGGTCTGTGCCTTGCCTGCCGGTTTTCTCAGCCTTCCTCCCACAAGCAGGGGAATCTAGCGGGAGGTTGCAGGCAGAGCGGGCTCCCTTCTTTTCTCTCGGCCTTCGTCTGCCCACAAAAAAACCACCCTTGTAAGTTGAGGCGGCTGTCTCCGAGGGGCGCCTGTTTGGGGACAGAGCCCAACATAGAGCAGACAAAGGAGAAGCATCTCTGACTCAGGAATCATCTCTCACCCAGAAGAAGAACTGCGGCTGGACAGGGCCCGGGGCTTCTTTCCTGCCAGAGTAGGCAGGATCTGGAGGCAGATGCTTGGGCAGGCTTTTCCTTTCCTGCACCGGAGAGGTTGGCTCAAGCTTCTGGGCTTCCTCTCCCTAATGCAGAGTTCAAAGAAGCCCGAGAGTGGGTGGCCAAGGAGCTGGACTTCAAGAAGGACGTGGATGTCAATCTCTTTGAGAGCGCCATTCGTATCCTGGGGGGCCTGCTGAGCACCTACCACTTGTCTGGGGACAGCCTCTTCTTGGAAAAAGCGGTAAGTATCTTGCTTGCCTCTGAAGGAAGACCCCCCCCCCCCCGAGGGCCCCTCCCCTCTTCTCTTCAGAATGACCAGGAAGGCCTCTGAATCGGTCGGTCTTTCCTCTCCCCCAGCAACTGAAAACAGTCGCTTTCTTTCTTTCTCTTTCTTTTTCTTCCTTCCTTCCTTCCTTCCTTTCTCTTCCTTCCTTCCTTCCTTCCTTCCTTCCTTCCTTCCTTCCTTCCTTTCTCTCCCTCCCTCCTACCCTGCAATTTCTCCCTTGTTCAGAAAGATATCGGGAGCAGGCTCATGCCAGCCTTTAACACCCCTTCCAAGATTCCCTTTTCGGACGTCAACATTGGGAAGGGCACAGCCCACCCCCCACGCTGGACCTCTGACAGCACTGTGGCCGAGGTGACCAGCATCCAGCTGGAATTCAGGGAGCTCTCACGCCTGACCGGCGAAGAGAAATTTAAGGTACGGGTGTGGGGAGTGGATTTTGGCTGGGCTCCCTCCTCTTAATGGTTATGCTGTGGGGTGGGGGGCAGGGGGGGCGGCGCAGAGGGGAAGAAACTACCTAATCAAGAAATGGAGACTTCCTCAGCTTTTGGGGCAGTCAGTTATGGGTCTGAACTTGGGATAGTCAATCTCTCTCTTTGCTATTTGGTTGCAGTAGATGGTCAAGAGAGGAAACATGTCTCCTGATAAGGCTTCTTGGGCTGCAATTCCCACAGGGCATAGAGAGTGAAACCCACCCCCACCCCCAGGTTGAGGCTGGATGGAACCGGGTCCGTTCCCTCCAAACTCTGGCTGCCACACGTATTTCAGAGCCCCATCTGTGTACTGCTTTTCCTGGTTCTGGTTCCAGTGGAACAGGGCACCAAAGCTCCACTGTCTGTCCCTTTGCCTCCTAGAATGCTGTGGACAGAGTGATGAGACACGTCCACTCCCTCTCTGGCAAGAACGACGGCCTGGTGCCCATGTTTATCAACACCAACAGCGGGCAGTTCACCCATCTCGGGGTTTACACCCTGGGGGCTCGAGCTGACAGCTACTACGAGTATTTGCTCAAGCAGTGGATCCAGGGAGGGAAGAAGGAGAACGAGTAATTCCTTTTAAAATTCCCTCCCTTCCTTTCTAAGATGTCTGGCAGCATTTTCTGCGGAGAATTCTAGCGCTTTTCCTGCAAGCTTTGTACAGGAGGGGAAATTAGGTGGATTTGAAGTCAGGATGGGAATAAGTAATGCATTCTCATACTCAGGAATACTTTCTTGGAGCTGGGCTTCTCGGGAAACCAGGCACACCCTGCCCTCAGACCCAATGGGTGGTGTTTCTCCAGTTTATGGGCTGAAGATAACTGTAAATGAGGCAAAGGTGCCAAATGCAGGAAAAGCTTGACAGCTGGTGCTCCTTATCGGCCCTAATGATGCACCATGGCCTTACTAGCAACATCCCAGCCACTAATGATGGCACCTCCCCTTCCTCCCAACAGGCTCCTGGAAGACTACGTGAAGGCTATTGAGGGCGTGAAGATGCACCTGCTCCGGAAATCCTATCCCAAAAGGCTGAGCTTTGTTGGGGAACTCGCTCACGGTCGTTTCAGTGCGAAGATGGTGAGCCTCCTTTTAGGGACCGGGGTGGGGGCTCCTTTTTCCTACAATTCTGCTCTTACAGAATGACTTGTGGTAGGCAGGTGGAATAAGGCAGAGGCTCTTGTTTCCAATTCAGCAACCAGATACCCTCCAGGTTTACCAAGAGTGTTGCTGAGCAGTTAGGCATGTTTCCTCTCCCAGTTTCTGAACGGCAGCGGATGGATTTGCTTAATGAGTCAGATTTCAGGCTCTGAGCACTGCTTTTTCAGCCCTCCTGCTGGGCCTTTCAGTCACGTGGAGAATTTGATCTGGATTGCCAGCACCTGCATTTCTCAAGGGATCAGAACTGCCTGCGTAGATCTTCCCCCTTCCTCCTTCGCTTTCACTGTCACATCAGTTCCTCTCTCTTGAATAAGAAACCCCTTCTCAGAACCATAACGGGAAGGCAGCTGGCAATGCATCCGGCCAAGCGTGCCGTGCAGGGAGCCCAGGAGCACCTTCCAGAGCTCAGCTTCAGCAGAGGAGAGGGACTTTGGCAGAGAGAGTTGATATCCCACCAGCTCTCCTCCATCTGTGTTTCTGGAGCAGGATCACCTGGTCTGCTTCTTGCCTGGGGTCCTGGCCCTCGGCGCTCACAACGGGCTTCCTGCAGATCACCTGACCCTGGCGGCGGAGCTGGCAGAAACCTGCTACCAGATGTACGTGCAAGTAGAGACCGGGCTGAGCCCCGAAATCGTCCACTTCAACATGCATCCGCAAAAGGACCGGAAGGACGTGGAAATCAAGGTGAGGAGTTCAGCAGGGCTGATCCTGCCCTGGGTCTCCGGCGCGACAAGCAGAGGACGAGCCTCGCAATTCAGAGCCCACTCTGCTGCGGGCATCCAAGTCCAAGCCCTCAGCTTCCCTTCTGCTGCCTTTTCCCCAGGCCGCCGATAGGCACAACTTGCTGCGTCCTGAGACGGTGGAGAGCCTCTTCTACCTGTATCGGTTCACCGGCGATAAGAAGTACCAGGATTGGGGCTGGGAGATCTTACAGAGTTTCAATCAATACACCCGGGTAAGCCTGAGCTTGGGGCACCCCGGGCCATCTGCTTCAGCATCGGGGTCCCATCAGAGAGAGCAAGGAAAGGAGGAAAGCCCTCACCCCCCCCCCACCAACCCTAGTTAGCAGGAAGTACTGCCAGGGGGGCGGGGTAAAGCAGGCTTTTAATTGACTGGGGTAAAGCAGGCTTTTAATGAACAGCGCCCCAAACAAGCCAAGATGGTGAACCTTGATGGCCTTCCAATTTCACATTTGGCTTCTCCCATCCAGGTCCCGACCGGCGGCTACACGTCCATCGACAACGTCCAGAACCCCAGCAATCCGGAGCCAAGAGACAAGATGGAGAGCTTTTTCCTGGGCGAAACCCTCAAGTACTTTTTCTTGCTCTTTTCGGAGGATGTGAACTTGATCAACCTGGACCAGTACGTCTTCAACACGGAGGCCCACCCGCTCCCCATCTGGCCATCGGCATAAACCGAAGCCGGGCGTCTGCTGTTCCCAGGTTCGACCCCGTCCCGATTCTGGGGACCTGAAGGGAGGCGTGTAGCGACATTCCCAGAGGAATTGTACGTGAGGGAAGGTGGGTCTCCGGAATCACAGCCCCCCTCTCCGAAAAGGGGCATTCAAGCGAGGAACGGGCAAGCGGGTCCCTGCCGTGCCAGATCCCGCTTGGCATATGCGGGGAGCGCAGGGCTCGCTTCGACCCAGGGAGCGCCTCAAAACTGGAGGGCCCAGCATCCTTCCGTTGTCTCCGTTCCACCTCTCGGCAGGAGAGGCCATTCAGGAGGAAAGGGTGGCTTTGTTCCCAGGTATCCATCCCAACCTCCCTGGAACTGGGACTTCCCAGGATCATTCCAGGCTGCAGGTGGGGGTGGGGAAGGGGTGAGAGCCCCTCTTTGAAAAGAGTGTTCAGTACTGGCCTCCTGATCCCAAAGGGCACTTGGAGTAATTGGGAGGAATTTGTTGTGAACTGGAGAGAAGCTGGATGGATGGTAAATATATATTCTTAACTTATCTGCAGCAATGCAGGGAGAAAAATGTGAAAATTTACATTATGGGGGGGGGGGAACCAGAAGGTTATCTATGTAGGAATTTATATATGTATAATATGAATAATTTTTTGGCTCAGGTATCCTTCCGAAAACTGCTTCCTGCATGGGTTCCTCTTCCAGTTGGAGGCCCCAGAGGACTGTTGACTTCAACTTGCAAGCATATTTGGGGTGGGGTGGGGGCCTGGAGGGCAAGGAAGCAGCGGGTCACAGAGCTTTTATCCCCAGAGCGGATTCTGCCCGCTAGGATTTCTGTGACGCCTCTCGTGCTTGAAAAGTTCCCCCTGGAAAGTTGGGCTTAAAAACCGAGCAACTAACTACCCTTCTCTCTCTGGCTTTTAACTACCAGCCACAGAGGAAGCTGCTCACTAAAGGTGCGAACTCGGCTGCATTTACACCGAAACATGGAACAAAGGCTCGTTTCCTTCTGCTTTGTTGTGGTCTTTGTCTGTCAGGACAAGAGCAACCTGCAGGATAAGAGGTGGTCTCTGGCCTGGGGAGGGGCTGCCCTTTCATACCAGTCCTTCCGTTCTCTGTCTTTCCGCCCATTCCTTAGCCTTCATGGCCCTCCCTCCTTCTTTCCAGTCACTCAATCTCAGCACTTTAAAGTGGGGGCAGAGAGAAGATTCATGGGACAATCTTCCCCGGTTTTGCTGGGACTGATTTTTTTTTTTTGTATTTGGGGACCTCCCTGCGCCCTTCGTGCTTGCTGCTGCTGCTGCCTGGTCACAATGCTGTTGCGGCTGGAACAGCTACTTTAAATCCCAGCCCAGCAGAGGATGGGGAGACTAACTGGCACAGAGGGGAGCTGCACCGCTGGAGCTGTGGGAGGGGAAATCCCGGCGGGATTGTTTTCTGCGAAAGTGGCTTCAGAGGGACTGGTGATCCCGGTTCTTTTTTGTATGCCACTCCTGACCCCCAAAAAATGCATATTTCCCAAGACTCTGGCGTTTGGTGCTACCTAAAAGATGGGACAGTGCAATGACCAAGAGCCCGAATGCAAGAAAACGGTTGCTTGGATCTCTTGGCGCACGCCTCGAACTCGGTTCCTTCTCCCCTGCAATATCACAAGGTGGGTGACTCTCACAAAGGGAGAGAACCAAATGCTTTGAACAGTGGAAGCACAATAGTATCACAATAGGAAAGATTTCTTTCCAATCTTCTTACTGTAACTGTGGACTTCTGGAGAACTTCACTGTTGCCACGTTCTTGTAAATGGTCTTTTGTTTGCTGTTGTGGCCACAAAGTCCCAACTGAATTTGTTTTTTGGGGGGGGAGTGGTCCTGGCTTTCGAGGGGGTGCTTGCAAGGCACTATTATATGGTTTCCTGTTCCCCCCCCCCTTTAAACAGACCCTGGAATTTAAAAGCCATACTGTAAATCCCCAGTTTTGGGAGGCCGACACTTTACTTTGAACTGGTGCCTTCTGGTTTCAAGGGGAAAGAGAGAAGGGTTGGGATGGCCACGTCCCTGAAGGCGAGCATTTCTTCCAGCAAACAAAGCCTGGAGCTGGGCTGCAGACCCTCCGAGTCTCTTTCAGACAAGCCACCTAGGACGTTTGTTTCCTGGATCCTTAGATCCCGGGGATGCTGATGCTGAGATCCTGGTTAGACAGTGAACAATGCCCCACCCCACGCACAGAATTGTTATGCTATTTTGTTTACCGGTGCACAATCCTGAATTCCCACTTGCCTCGGAGGCTGGAATGTTGTCCTAATTTTGGAAATTTCAAGAGAAATTTGCCACATCAGGAAAACCTAGCTCCGTTTTCATGTTTGTCTTACGCAGCCAAATCGGGACACATTCCGCGTGATTTTCCTGCCATCTTTATCATGGCCAGTTCATCTCATGTCTTAAGAGCAGATGACGGAGTCTTAAATGATCAGGCAGCATTGGACAATTGGCTGTAAGCGGACCGGCAGGGAGGGCTTGTGGCTGTCAAACTTGGTAGAGAAGCTGGCTATTGTGAGGAGCACCCTGTGTGCTCCCATCATTCCCTCTGCATAATTATTTCAAATTACCTTTTTTTCCCCCCTCCCAAGAAGAGGCAGCCTTGCTGAAGCCTTGTTGGTCCAAAGTATTTGTAAAGTAGAATGGATTCCTTTTGCGAACGGTCCAGAAATGTGACTTGCCTTTTTGCAAAGGGAAGGGAAAAAATCTCCAAAATGAAAGCGAATCTTAAAAGTGATTTTGGCTGGGAAGTTAATCTGCAGAATTTTACTCCACCTTAATAAACTTCCAATTTATTTTGAGACGCTGCGTTTTTCTGTGCCACTGACTGCTTATGTGCTTCTGTCCTGGCCAAGAGCTGGCTTTTGCATGAGAGGTTGAAGCCGGGAAGTGAAAGTTGCCATGGGTTCGAGCACTGTGGCGCATCATCCCTTGATAGCGACACTGGTAGAACTCCTCTGTAGGGTCTCCAGAGTGAAACCAAGTTGGCAAAGGAAAGGAATGCTTTTCCGGGGGGGGCGGGCGAGTCTTGCAGCTTTCTACTGAGGATGGGGGGTCTCCAGCTAGACGGTCCGAAGGTACAACTCAGGAAAGCACCCCTATTCCTTTCCGGGCCCCCGACTTAGAACCACCAATCTCAATGCATCTAAGCACTGAGTTTGAACTCTCTTCCCCCACCCCCTGCAGTTCCCAGATCCTTTCTTAGAAAGAGGTGAACAAAGGCCTGTTTCATCCCAGCCTCCATGAACCTCCCAACCCAGGAAGGTTCCCTGGAGAGAGCTTTATTCCTTGCTCTGCAGCACGAAAGTGTCATTGCTTCAAGAGGATACTACAGTTTCCCTCCCTTCACGCCCAACGGTCTGGGGGCTTCTGTTAAGGCACCGGCTGGCAACTCAGACGCTACTTGGTGGCCGCCTCCACCCAGCCCTGAATGATCCTGGCTTCCTGTAGCCGAGCTTCCCTGGCCGAGGCGGGATCAGCTGGGTTGGAGCTCCTGTTTTGGGGAGGAAAAAATAAGCCCAGTGAAGTGGACCGTCCCTGCTGCCTGGCAGAGGGACAACAGCCAACCATGGGAAGTGAGTAGTTCCAAGTGGCTTTTAAGGTGTGTTTGCTTGCTGTAGCAAGACCCCTCCCTTTCAGGGATTACAATCACTCTGCTTCCTCTTTCTGAAACATTTAAAATTGTTGAAAGCTTGTTTTTAAAAAGAAAGGGGAGGGACAATGAATAATCTGAAGAGACTTCCTTAAACAAGAAAGTCCAGTGGGGAAAAAAAACGCCTTTGGGACAACCACGACCTGGATGACTGAGAAGCTGCAGAGACACCGAAGAGAGTGGCCAGTTGAGACCAAAGGGCTCCCCTAGCTCAGCACCTGGGCCTGCGTGAAGGCCTCCGAAAGCCCACGTGATCCGGGAGACGGCAACAGCTGCCCTCCCGGGTCAGAAGCCAGGAACAGCCCAGAGAGGGAAGGTTACTTATGGAGGCAGCTATTCCTCCTGTCTCCCAAGAGAGCTTGTGAACAAGACAGCCCATCCAGAGAGATGGGAGGAGGAGGAGGAGGAAAGGCCTATCTAGAGCAAGACGAGATCCTTGCAAGAACAGTACAATCTGAGAAGCCGGGGAAGAAGCCAGGAGGCCAAACGTACCGCAGATCGAGGTGATGGGCGCCCCCTTTGATGGTGATGGCAATCAGGGAGGAGCTCAGGTTCTTTCGCACCTGGAACGGCAACACCGGAAAGTCAAATGTTGGGGGGGGGGGAACAGTAGGTAACGGATCCAGGTAGATCTGACCAGATCCCAGGAACGCCGAGCAGGTACTTACGCCGCCTGATGCCCAGGGGTCCAAGTCTCCGTTGGAAAAGATAATGTTGCTTGCAGCAGCCAGATCTGCAGTTGTCAAAAGAACAGCAAGATTCTCGATCGGTTTGAATGATCAAAGTGCACAAAAGCTACCCTGAGTCAGTGGGGAGGCGAAGGCGAGAGGGGCAGCCCCCATCTTGGGGTGGGGGTTTCCAGGAGGAGAGCGCCTGCCTTAAAACCGGTCAGTGGCTCTGCAAAAGCTCCGGCCCTTCCCAGCAAGATCCTCTTGACCAGCTGGGCTTTTCCCACCAGGAGGTCCCAGCTGGATGGAGAAGTTCAGACTCCCACGGCAAGTCCTGCCCTCACCAAGAGAGGCCTTGCAAGGGCCCAGAAGGAGCCTCCTTCCACAGGACACCTGTCAATCTGGGACCATGGCCGGCTGCCCTTTACGTCTCACAGCTGCACCCTCCCCCCGCAGATCACCAAGAGCAACGGGGGCCCCACCCCTCCCAAAATCGCAAGCTGAAATCCCAACGGGCTGCTGCTCACCGCTGCCCCAGAAGTTGGTGCGCAGCCACGATGGCTGGGGCCAGACCCCCCACTTGCGGAAGCAGTAGCCTTCCCTGGCGGCCTCCGCAAAGGGCAGCTCCGGAAACATGTCGGTCACGTTGTTGCTGCTGAACGTTAAGTTTATCTCGGTGCAGGCCTGGAACAGAGAAGAGTCTGGCTGCCGGGAGAAGCAACCATGGGAGTCTCATCCTGGTCGGGGGGGGGGGGGGGATGGATGGGCCCTGTCTACACTGCGTCAGCCCATTGCCAGTTTCAGTGCAGAAAAAGCTGGCAGTGTGGGAAGGGAAGACCCATAGCAAGAAACACCCCAAAAATGCAAAAACGTCCAGGGGACCTTGCTCAGATAGCAAGTAAAAAATCCACAGACTTGGAAAATGGTTTTTCATCCCATCCCTGGCGATCGAATGCCTCAATATCCTGAATGGCAGCTGCCCATCACCCCCACCTGGCGCCCCTGCAGCCACCTCCGTTCCTGGCCAGCCCAGGTGAGGCAGCTCTTCCCCCAACCTACCTGATAATCCCAAGCTTCAGCATTGGGGCCTAAGCCGCAGCCGGTTGGATCGGCACATTTATGATACAGCTGGTAAATGTCGAAACACACTGCCATCCCCGTGGAGTTGTAAAATACTCCTGGTAGAGCAAGAAGAAGAGGTCGAGTCCACTTTAGGTGCTCCAAAGAGAGAGAGGGGAGGTTGGGCAGAGGGGAGGCTGTTTTTTAAGCCTAAATCATCTGGGTGGGCCCACCTTAAGGCCGACTTGAGAGAAAAGCTCATCTTGCTTCCAAAGTCTCGGGTGAAAATTCTTTGGAAGATACGCAGCTACGAACAGCAGCCCTTGGGAGGATGTTCAGTCAACGAGCGTACACACACACACACACACACACACACAGGAGAAAGGCTTAAGGCTTCAGCATGTGATTCAGGACAGAGAGAGGGAATAAATGCTTTGCCAAGTCCTGCTGCCAGGCCCAACAGGGAGCTCAGCTTTTTAGCGTTGCTGGTGGCTGGGCAGAGAAATTGCAAATACTCCTCGTTAAACTTCTTTCCCTTCAGCCGAGGTATAACTCCTAGGAACAGTAGGAAGCCAGATTTCCTTCCTCTGCTGCCTTCTGGCCAAAGACCGCAGAGAAAGGCCAGGCTGAAGCAGCGGCCCTCCTTCCAAGCAGGGGGCAAGACTGGACTTGCCTCTTTCCCCACTTTGGCCAGAGCAGGAAACGGAGGACCCACCGCACCTTGGTGGACACCAACCAATGGGAGGGAAGGAGGCAGGGGAGGAGATTGGTTGCTGCTGTCTTGGAGATGAGGGATCAGCTGACCTGCTCTCCTGGTAGCCCAGAAAAACAAGAGTGAAGCACAGCTAGCAAGACTGGCCGTCCCACTGGCTGAGTCCAGAGATGCTTCCAGTGGGCAGAGAGCAGGGAAAGGGCCCCTTCTGAGCTATGGCTTCTGGAGAGACGCATCTTGGGGACCGGGAAGCGGCAGAAGGCCAGAGTCTCAGCTCGGACACCTACCTGCCTAAACTCCTAGAGGGGCTCCAGAACCTGCGTTCCCAGAATGCCCTGTGTGACGTGGTGCTGGAGGCCGAGGGGGTCTCCTTCCCCGCCCACAAAGCCATCCTTGCCGTGGGCAGCGGCTATTGCAAGATGCGCTTTGCCAGGGAGGCGCCCAGCCAGGGAACCCCCCTCAAGCTGGCATCGCCGGTGACCGCCCGGGGCCTGCAGGGCGTCTTGTCTTTCCTTTACTCCAACCGGCTGGAGCTGACTCTGCAGACGGTCGAGGAGGTCTTCCGGGCGGCTGAGGCGCTGCTGGTGCGCGAGGTGATGTGCCTCGCCTTCCGCTTCCTGGAAGGAGCCCTAAACCGGCACACCTGCCTGCCCATCCTCTGCCTCGCTCAGCGTCTTGGCCCCGAAGAACTGAGGCTGAAAGTGCAGCGTTGGGTCGGCAAGCACTGCGGCCACCTCCTGAAGGACCCTGTGCAGCTGAAGGAGCTGGACAGGGCGACTCTCTGTGAAATCCTGGACAGAGGAGACACCCGGGGACTGAGTGAACTGCAGCTCTTTCAGGCCGCCATTTGCTGGCTGGACCACAACGGCTCCCGCCAGGAAGACGCAGCCCAGGTGCTAGGCTGCATCCGCTTTCCCTTCATTCCGCTCCCGGATCTGCAGAGGTTCGTCCAGGAAACGCCCGTCATGAGAACCGCACCTGCTTGTCGCCGGTACCTCCGGGAAGCCCTGGACTATCATGGCCAGCCATACGTGCAGCCGCTTCTCCAGAGCGAGGGCACCCGGGTGCGCCATAGAAACGAGACGCTGATTGTGCTGGGGGGCAGATCAGCAGACAATGCCATTTGCGGGGACGTCTGGGCTGCTGACCAGCGCTGCCATTCGTGGACAGCCATCGGGAAGCTGAGTGGGCCCCTGTACAACCACTGCGTGGCTGTCCTGCACGACTTCGTTTTTGTGATGGGGGGGCAGGAGAGCTTTGATCCGACAGGCCAGGAGCCTTCCAAGAAGGTAAGACAACCCTGACTGTCCAGGCACAGCTGGCGGCTTTGATTTTCTTCAGAGTAAGAGGCCAACGGAGTCGCTTGGGGAGAGCAAATGTCCCTGCTTCTTTGTTGGCAACGTCAGATAGTTCCTGATGGCAAGGCGGACTTCCCTCTTCCCAAAGGGAGAACTGGGGGGGGGGGAACCACTGACCTTTCCCTCTTCCAACTCCAGGTGTTCAGGTTTGACCCTTGCCGCAACACCTGGCTGCAGCTGGCCAGCATGCTGGTGCCCAGGACCCGCTTCTATGCAGGGGTGCTGAACGAGCGCCTGGTGGCTGTGGGGGGTGGAGCACCGCTGGGGATGCCAATCGACACGGCTGAGGAGTACCGACTTGCCAAGAACGCCTGGCGGCCCCTCCCGCCCCTTCCGGAGCCGGTGGCTGACCATGCGGGGACGACGCACAGAGGCATCTTGTACATCTCAGGTGCGGAAGGGCAAAAAGCAGCTGGCACAAGCTACTCTGGAGAGAGAAGCACCTGGGTCTGGGGCAGCCTCGAGTAGCGGAGGAAAGAACAGCAGCCCTTTTCCTTTGGCACAGGGGGCTTCGCAGAGGGCCAGACCTTGAGCACCATGTACAGCTACCTCCCCCGCCTGCGCTGCTGGGTCAGGAACCGGCCGATGGCCTTTGACCGCTGCGGTCACGGCATGGCAACAGTGGGCGACCGCATCTTCTGCCTGGGAGGAAGGGCTCTGGCCAACGTAGGTGGCATTTGCTCCATCCTTCTTGGGCTCTTGGGCTTCCCCGAGGCTCAGCTGGATATTCTGCCCTATGCTTTGGTTCTTCGCAGGGCCAGGAGTGGGTCCCTGTGAGCGAGGCGGAGTACTATTGCCCCATCACCGATCAATGGGCCCGACTCCATCTGTCGGCCATCGACCTCTGCCACTTCAGCCTCGCCACCAGCCAGCTTCAGCTCTACGTCACGGGCGGAGGGTCTCTGCGGCGGAGGAGCAAAGAGGACGGCATCTGGGTCTGCCACCCCAGCAGGGGGACCTGGGTAAAGGTGGGCTGCCTGCCCCAGACTCTGGCCGATCACACCTGCTGCTTCATTCATCTGCCCCCCAGGATTGCAAGCCCAGGAGGAGCCGAGCGAGAGGAGCTTCCGGATGGCGGCAGAAAATAGCTGGATCAAAGCAGTTTGGGTTTTTCCTGGGGTGACCCCCCTCAGGGAAACGAACTGGCAGTGATTCTGTCCCGTGGCCCCCACCCTGGAGAAATGCAGCATTCGCAGAATGAAACTGGGTGTACATCTACTCACCAGAAAGAGCCGCCAGCCCTCGGATTGGGTCTTTGCTGGCCAACATCAGTTCACAGCCAACCTGAAATATCAGACGTGCCCAGGTTCAATTTCTCAACGCCCCCTCCCCATCAAAAGCAGGTGAGCACACCTGCATCACCCGCTCCCCAAGCAGGAACCAAGTTCGTCTACCTGCCGACTGATTCAATATAATCTATTTTCTCGCTCGCTTGGGGTTTCATGCCCAGCTTAAAAACATGCCGCTTCCTGGCCCAAATCCCCAAATGCTTATATTGTCATGAAAAGGAAAAAAAAAAGCCCCAGACTCCAAATTTCTCTCTAGTACTGCCTGACGTAGGTCCATTAATGAAAGACCTCCCCTGGGGGTTGGGTGGGGGGCAGGAGTGTCACTTGATTGGTTTAAGGATCTCTGGAAAGAGCAAGCAAGGAACACGGTTTGGTCGATTATCCTTTGGCAAACATACCAACCTTGGGCAAAAGATACGTGAAAGAATTTGGGTATATTTAAAAATATTGTATTTTTAAAAATTACAATATTAGCATTAAAGTGACACCACCACAACAGGGGGTTTATTTTTGCCGAGCTGGGTACACTGAGTGACTGAGCTGCCCCACATCCAAGGGAGGCTGAGTCCTTACCTTGACGGGGTTCGCTGGAAAATGGTCCAAAAATTCCGTCTTGTAAGGATAATCCATCATAGCCATCATGGTGAAGGCATTCCGGGCAAACTCAAAGAGCTGCTTGATGTCCTCTTGAGTCGAAAGCTGGTGGCAGAGAGCCATCTCCGTGCCGATTTTCCCGTAAGCTTAACACAAAGGAGAGACGCCTTTGAGTTTAAGGATGTCGCAATTGGTATCCTCCACCTGGTAAACAAACTGCATTTTGGGTTTAAACCTTTCTGGTCCACTGTATTCTGGCAGCAACGTATTCAGTCGCAAACCGCCCACAACTTCACACCCTAAAATGTGTCCGTCCCAAGGACTGTTCGCTCCCATTCGGTGCTCCTTCCTTTACCTCCAACCAGGCTGAGGTCTTTGATTTGTCTGAATGCTTCTCGGACAGCTTTGGCACACTCTGGACTGTAGTTCTGAAAGTCCTGGAAAAAAGAGACGAAATTCCCAAACCGAGTCGGAAAGCGAATTGGATTATTTCAGATTCTGGCGGGGTGGGATGGGATGAACAGGAGATAGGGAACCTGATTGAGGCGCCTTGTCTTACTGCTGTGACATCCTTGAAGAACTGGCCGGGATCCCCAATCCCCGCGGTGGACAGCACAGGGGCGCTGGCAGCCAGGGCCCCGGCCACCAGGTTGGGATACTTCATCCTCATGTAGGCGCTGAGCATCCCTCCGTAACTGTGAAGGGGACAATGAGAAGGCTGCGATTTTCCTGGACGGAGGAAGCAGATGCTTTTGGGCTCGCCAAACGGGATCGCAGCCTCGCCGCCACCTGGGGCACCCAACGTTTTGCTCGGAAGCACCCCTCACCTGCCCCCGAAGGTGATGACCGGCACGTGCTGTGCTCGGTGCTGCTCTTTTAGCCACGCGATGAGAACCGCGTAATCGGCCAAGGCTTGCTCCACGCTCAGCAGGCCAATGTTCGGCTCCTGCAAGGATGCTGCTCCGAATGGAAGCGATTTCCCGTAATACCTCTAAAAAAAGGAGGGGAGGAGATGAGCTAGTGACCAGCCTGTGCCATGGCAGCCGCCGACGGCCCTCCTGCCTGCCCCGCCCCCCCCTTACGTGTTCTGCAAAGACCACCAGGGCCCTCTGCTGCTCCGCCAGCTCCAGCAGGAAGCCGGTGTTGAGGGCGAAGTCCCAGATGTTTCCTTCATTGCCCGTGTAGAAGAAGATGGGGCCAACCCCCGGATTCCAGAACTTATCTGCGGGATGCAGCCGCGTTAGGAATAAAGGCAGGCGATCCTTGTTTAGTGACCGCCTCATTTAGCAACCCAGTTACAGCAATGACAAGAAAGCCGTCAGGGGCCAGTCCTCCCCGGGTGTATCGGCCAAGCCAAGGAGAGCTGGCTCGAGACAATAAGCCCAGCCACAGGGATTGCTTCACTCAGCGTCCCAGATGCCACTCCCAACTGGGGTTGCAAAACGAGGTCTCTCTGCACCGCGTGGAGACCCCTCCAGAGCAGGGCTGCAACGGGGCACGAAGCAGGCGCGCCCCCTTGGGAAATCCTGCCCTGGGAGGGAGTGGGGGGCTTTTCCAAGAGAGGCCGAAGCTCGCAGACCGCCAGCTCACCTGTGATGAGGTACCTCTGGGGGAAGGTCCGGTTGCGGCAGTTCTGGAAGTTGAAGTGGTCCAGCCGCTGCTGGAAGAAGCGCTCCTGGAAGGGCGGGGGGCGGCTGGGGGCTGCCAGGAGGAAGGCAGGGAGGTTAGGAAGCGCAGCATCATCCCCCGCCCAGACCCCGTGCGACGGCCGCCCCCTCACCTGCCGCCCCCAGCACCGGGAGGAGGAGGAGGAGGAGGGGGAAGGGGCGCGCGGGTCCCGCGGACATCGCCTCCATGCAGCCGCCGCCGGTCACGTGCTGGAGGGCTCGGCCGGTCACGTGCGCGGAGGTCACGTGGCACTCTCTTTTTTCCCCCCCTCCCCGGGAGGCGCGGCGGCGCCCGTCGCCATGGAGACCGAGGGGGCGGCGGCGGCACCTCCTGCCGCGAGGAGACCCCTCCTCCTCCCTCCTCGCCGGGCGCCCTTAGGAAGCCCCCCCCCGCTTCCCCCCCCCTCCCAGGGGAGAGGGTGAGCGCCCTCTGCACATGCTCAGAGACCAGGCGGGCCCTTGGAAGCGCTGCCACTCAAGACCCTCCCTCCCCGACTGGCTTCTCTCCCCCCCCCCACGTGCAAGGCCGGAGGAGGCGGAGGCGGCGAGGGGCAGCCGGTCCGGGGTCCCCCCGCCCATAATGCGCGTCCGGGGGTCGCGGCGGCCTCCCTTCCCCGCCCGCCCGCTGGGTGGCGCCGGGCCGGGCGAGACCGAGGCGGAGACGGGAGCGGAGCGGAGTCTGTGCGCCCAGCGGCTCTGCACGGAGGAGGAGGAGGAGGAGGAGGAGGAGGAGGAGGCGGGGAGCCCCCCCGGCAGGTGAGTGCCCTCCGCCGGTCCTGCCCCGGTGCCCGCGGGGGGGGGGGGAGCGAGCCCCGGGACGCCTCGCCGGCCTGCCGCAGCCGGGACAGGTGGAAGGGAGCCCGGCAACCCTCCCGGAGGACCCCCGCCAGGGCTGGAGCCTCCCTGCCGGCGGCCCTTTGCCCGCGGACTGCAGCGGCTCCGTTGCAAAAGCCTCCGCGGCTGCCCCGGGCCAGCCAGCAGCTGATCTGGGGTCTCTCCCCCTCCCTTTCTTGTGGACCCTGAAGACCCCCCCCAGGGTCCCCCGAAGGAGCCTCCCCTCCCTCCCTCCCTCCTCTGTTCTGGGGTCTCCTCCTGTTCTTGTGGAGCCAGAGGACACCCCCCCCGGCTCCCCTGAAGGAGCCTCCCCTCCCTCCCTCCTCTGTTCTGGGGTCTCCTCCCGTTCTTGTGGAGCCAGATGACACCCCCCCCAGGGTCCCCTGAAGGAGCAGCCCTCCCGGTGCCAGGCTGGCCATCGCTCAGTCCCCCCCAGCCCCTCCCCACCCGCGGAGGCTGCCTCTGAATCTCCCTCGGCCGGATTCCCGGCTGCCTCCAGGGGGGCAGTAGAAGGCAGCTACCTGAGCACCGAGAGCCACAGGCGATAAATATGTTGATCCACCGGGTGCAGCTTATTTGCTCTGACTGGCAGGAGCTCCGGGGCTCCTTCCTCCGCCAGGGAGCAGAGCCCGCTTGAGCCTCCCACAGAGGCCGGGGATTAAAGCAAGCCGTCCCGCCCTGTCAGTCAGGTGTCCTGTCGGAGCCCCCAAAGCCCTCAGATGCTCAGCACCGAAGGGCCATTTCTGCCAGGAGGAGGCAGCTCTGGCTACCATCTTTTAATCCTGACAACCCTGAGAGAGTTTGGGGAGGGGGAGGGCCGGCTGCCCCCTCTTCTCCCTAGGAAGGGAGAGGGCGAATTCCCTGTGTCTTCTAGGAAGGAAGGTGCCACGTTGGTGCTGCTTCAGAGCTATAATTACGCTGGCTCTGACTTAACTAAAGTTCTTGGTAAAGCTGCCTCCCCCCACCCACCCCGCAAAAAACAACAACAGCAACCTCTCTGGATGATTTGTCTCCTGTGTTTTTTGCCATTAGCTCACCAGAAGTCCAGAAGCTAAACCTCCTTTGACCTAGATCTTTGCCTGGTGAGTACCAAGCCAGGTGGAGCCGGGCGCTTGACTTGTCAGGTCGAGGCAGGATTTGTGCTGCCAAGTCTTGTTCCGCTGGCCAAGCGCTTAGCTGGTGTGGATTGAGAAGGGAAACCTCACCAGGGTCTCCTGTCTGAGGATGAGTGGCAGGAATTGCAGATTGCCCTCCGTGCAGTCAGGTGGGTGGGGGAGGCTGATGGTCTTCCTCTCCTGGACTTCATGCGCCTGTCTTGTGGTTTGGAGTCAGGAGGCTGGATGTGGGGATGATGAAGCGAGAATATGGAGGCTGGGAGTTAGCCATGCAATGCCCTCTTGGGCAACTGAGCGCCTCTGGGTTGAACAGAACTGGTATAGGTTCGGAGTCAGCCTTTTGCCAGGGAGTATAGCTTGGCTCGTTTGTGTGAGTTGCCTGCAACTGGGCTGCGGATGCTTTCCTGCTTGGTCCTTCTCTCTCTGAGGTGGAGTCCCCTGGGATTTTGGCTTCCATGCGGCTGAGCATCCTGGCCTTCTCCTCGGAGGGCTAGACTTGATAGCCTCTGGGCTCCCTTCCTGGCCTCCAGACCCAGAGCAGGAGTCAACCTGGGCAGGAATGGCCCCTGTTTCCTAGCAACCGGCCACCGTCTCCTCTGTAGATTCCAGAAAGCCTTGGAACAAAAGGCTCTTAAAACTCTCCCCGTCCCCCCCCCGCCCCCCAATTCTGCCAGCTGAGCTTTCCAGCAGCTCTGGAGAGGAGACCATGCCTGCCCCTGCCAGGAATGCCCCGTCAGCTGTTTCTGGCCTAATGGAACTGGCATTGATCTACCACTGCAGGGCATCCGCGCCAGCTCTGCTTTTGCTCTCCGCAGTGGGAGGGTGGGAAGATATTGTGAGGCGGGCAGGGATAGGCCTTGAGAAACTGTGTCCGGCTGCTGTCTCTTCAGAGGAGGCTCCTGTAATTCAAGGAAAGAAGATTCAACAAAGGAGAATATTTGCAGCTCAGGGTTGGGCCGAGGGCTCCTTGGTGCTCTCCGGTGGGTTGTTTCCTTGCAGACGTTTCTTGACCCAAAGTAGGTAACAGCATCAGTGCCAGTGGGGTTTGCTGCAAATGCTCCTCCTAGCACTGATGATGTCACCTGGTTGGGTAATGAAATGTCTACAAGAAAACAGCCAAGTCCAGAGAGCGTTAAGGGCCGTTCAAAGAAAATCCAGCCTGGCCTCCATCCAGTCCTCACCTCGCCTCCATCCGCCTGGGCCTCCGCACCTGTGTCCCGCCACAGAGCAGGCCCAAGGAGCCAAGGGTCCCTCGGTCATCGCGGTCCTTTTACTTACGTGAGTCAGATTCCTGGGTCCAGCAAGACCATCTGTTTAGACTGAAACCGCAAGGCTTGCAAATAATATCAACAGCTGCATCCTTCTTTACTTTTAATGTATTTTTGTCTTTTCTGATTTTCAAAGTGAGGCTGTTTTTTTTTCTGTGCACCTGTCCGTTCTGTAGTTTAGCTCAGCGCCTGACGTGTTTTTCCAAATGCCACAAAGTTTATTCCACGTTCTTTATAAACAAAAGATCTGCCAATTAGCGGCACCCCAAATCAAGCTGAAGGCATTGAGTGGCCTGGTGTCTCAAAAGGAAAACTTACCAGAAATGATGCTGGATTTATGGGTTTGAGGCAGGGGCTCCTGTGTACCTGAACCCAAACTCTGGTCTCCCTGTATCCAACCTACGACTCCCAAGCAGCGGAATTTTGTGCCAGGTTATCAGATTACAGGTTTGGAAGGAGATAATTGTGCTTTCCCTCTGCAAAAATGAACACATTGCAAATGAAGGTTTTACGGAGCTCGGAAGGAATGGCGCGGGGGAGTCGGTCAGTGCTAGAATTTGTAAAGTGTGAAGCCGAGGCATGTGAGAGCAGCTCTGCGTCTTTCTTTCAGCTTTCCCGGGTGCCACAAGCGCATTCCTGCTGTGTTGTTGTGTTCAGCCTGGGAAACCGGAGGCTGCAGCCTCCCTCCTCAACAGGGCCTGTTTTTGTCAGAGGACAATGGGCCCATTTTGCCAGCCATCTGTGTCTTAAAAGAAGAGGCCAGAACCACCGTGTAGTAAAATCAGTCTCCAGAAAGCGTTTTCTCCTCCCGTCTGGGTCTCTGCAGCCAATGCAAAGGGGCTGCCCCCTCACAAAGCCTTGCCACCACGCCTGCTGCCGGGCAGTTGGCAGTCCCGCCTCCGATGCCAGGAGGGAGGGCCTGCCCTGCACAGAAGGCTCATCGAGGGGCTGCCCAGACAGCAAGGAGCTGAACGTGGGGGAGGCCAAGAACGCCAGGCATGAACCCCACCCATGTGACACCCCCCCCCCCCGCCCATGAAATTAGCACCTGGGAGACTCGCCCGACCAGAGGGGGGGAAGAACAGCCCTGAGCAGCCAAGGGGCCATCCTTCGTGGGAGCCTCTTCCTTGTGGGAGAGGGCCAGAGGAGTCTGGAGCGCTCACTTAAATCCTGGAGCATCTCTGCTCAGGGCAGACGGAAGCCCAGGGCCCCTCAGCTGGAAAACCTCTCGGCCCCAGTGCCTCCCAGCAGTTCCTCTGCTTCCAATCGCTGGTTCCCAGTTCGGTCTGAGTTCTTAAAGGGAGATGAATGTTCAGAAACCGCCTCTCCTTTTTTCCCCCTTTGCAGGGCCTGCCTTGACCATGCACAACGTGGGTCTGGCCTCTCTGGATTTTTCTGGCTCGACCCAGTGCTGCGAGGAGACCCCAGACGCTTATTGCCCAGAGGATGACCGGTGGCAGAGGCTGCGCACGGCTGTCCGGAAGCTGGAATTCTGGGAAAACTTTGAGACGGAGCTGATAGGCAGCGGCTTCTTCTCCAAAGTCTTCAAGGTAAGGCATCAGCCGGGCGTGTTGAGCTTGCCCACCCACCAGGTTGCCTTCTGTGCCCGTTGCCCTACCGTTGCCCTCCATGGAGGACGGGGGAGTTGGGGAGCGGAAGGAGGCAGACCACACCTCTCAGACCTGCTTCTGGGTATTTGGAGGAATGTTTCAGGCCTCAACATTGGCACTCGTTAGCTAGCTGGCTCCATGCGCAGGGACAATCGGAGTAGCCCAGGAAAGTGTGCAGAGATCAGGCAAGGGGCGGGGAAGAACCAGAGAAGCCCAGCTGGTGCCACCGGTTTTGAGCAAACGATCAGCGTTTCCAAGGTGGTTTCAAGACCGAGGCAAGAGGAGGAACGTTTGGTCTTAGGGGTTGGCATTCTCGGTGCCAGGACATATCTCTGGTTTAGGGAGAGGGAAAGCGACTGCTTTTTTCCTGATGGGACACATAAGAGGCAGGAGTCCCCCGTGTGGTGGGACTCGATCCGAGGGGTCTCCTTTGACTTGTGCAAAGGCAAGAGCTGGTGTTTCTCCAAAGGGAGATGAGCCTTTAAGACGATGAGATGCTTTCTGCTTGCATTAAGGCCTGGTTCGCTTCCTTCCCCGGCCACTGAGGCTGGTTCCCTTCTACCTTCTCCCCCTGCTAATCCTCACCTCTGTCTCTTGGTGCCTGTTTGTTTGCCAATTGGCAACAGCCCTTGTTTTCCAGAGTCTCCCTGGACGGTGCTTCATGTCCCTGATTCCCAGTCTGCAGGATTCCTCCAGAAGGACAAAACCTTTGGTAGCCACCAAGGTTTGCTGCAGTTTGACAGGATGACCTTGTGGAGCTTTCTAGAAGTGAGGGACAATTGTGTCAGGACCGAGCCAGGATCAGTCACTGCTGGGCGGCACCTTTTTCTCCTTATCTGGCGGCTGAGGCACCTTGTGCCAGGGTGGGGCACAACAAAGGCAGCTCCGAGTTTGAGGAGCCCTCCTGTTGTTGCGAAGCTAAAGCAAAGCCTTTGGCAGTTCCCCTTCAGCACCCTGAAGCTGAGCCTCCCCCACGGGGCAATCCTTGCACCCCAAGGAAGACGGAGCTCAGAAGCAGCCAGTCCTGGGCCGGGCGCAAGAGGCGGTGCCCGTTGGATGGCTTGGCCCATTTGTGCCTGGAGTCCTGTGCAGAATCATAGGACGCAAATTAAGGTGCCAGTTTTCCAAAGCCAACAAAATGAGGCGGCTTCTTTTTAAAACTAGGGTTCAAACTCTGATCCGGCGCTGGGAGACAGGGGATCCGTCTGCACGTCCACTGCTTCACCCCGTCTGGCTCTCTGTTTCAGCCCCCCTCCCTCCCTCCCTCCCTCCCCACTCCTTCCCCAGCTTGTTCCGGCTCTTTCTCTGGCAGAGCAGGCGCCCTCGTTGTGCAACGCTCAGGCTTTTCGTGGCTCATTGAGCGCCTGGCCGTGTCCGTCATTAACCTTTTCCTCCGTGAGTCTGAATGCCAGCTTGATTGCGATGCTTGATGACTTGAGGAGGGCAGCCATGCCTGCTGCCGCCCCGCCTCCAAGAGGGAAAGGAAGGGAGAGAATTAATGAGCAGCCTTAAAAGCATTTTTATGGGGAAACGATAAAAGAGAGGCTGCTGTAACCCACTGGCGGCTTGCCTCGCCTCGCTTAGCTTTCACTGAGCTCCTTCCTCATTCGCGATCCCCAAGAAATGGCCTCATGGGTGTTTTATGGAGCTGGAGAAGCCGGGCTGCCAACATCAATCTTGCCCCTAAGCAGGGAGGAGGGGGCGGCCCACGCAGGGCAGCTGGGGAGGATAGAGAGCCCCCAGCCACCCAGAAGAGGCTAAATGAGGCTGCCAGTCAATTAAATGACTTTGCAACAAAGGAACCTTTAAAACATCTCTCCGAATCCTTTTCAAAGGTTGCCTGCGATCACAGCTTCAGCAAAAGGATCGCTCCCCCTGCTCCTCCTCCAGATTACTCATAGCTTAATAAAATACTCCCGCTGCTGCTGCTGCATATTAGAGAAAGGAAAAATAGCTTTAACATTTCCCTCCCCGTGTCCCTGGAGCGCCCCAGAGGCGCACTTAGCATGGTTCCCACGCAGGGTTTGTCCGCCAACCCCCTGTGCCGAGCCTTCTCCCACGCAAAAGGTCTTGGACTTCAGCCCTCCTCATTTACATCCAGGCTGGGAATGATGGGAGATGTGACTCGCCCAGGTTGGCTCGGGATGAGGATTAGTTGAGCTGCTGCATGGCTTGGTGGTGGTGGGTGTTTTAATGTGACTAGGTGGGCGTGGCCAACTTTTTTTTTTACTTTTAAAAGCATTTTTTTTAATTGAAAAAGTTTTACAAAGAACAAATTTTTAAACCATTGTTCTCCTCTACTTCCCCCCTCCCTCCTCCTTCTCCCCCCCCCCGACTTCCCAGAAGCATTTTTTTTACAACCTCTTCAGCCGAGATTCTGACAATCCCAGCTGAGCTGCGAGATCATCAGAAGCTTTTTTTTATTTTTTTAATTGAAAAAGTTTTAAAAAACAAAAACATTTTTCCCCTTTTCCCCTCCCCTCAAAACCCCTTCCCCTCCTTTCACCCCCCGCTTCCCGGGTCAATCACAAGGTATTGTTATACATAAACCAAACATAGAGTAAGATTTTCCCTTCTAATCCAATTAGCCTCATCCGAGTCTTTTCATTTGGCTGAAGAAAAAATGCTTTTAAAAGTAAAAAAAAAACACCTCTGAGTATCACGTGGCTCAGCTGGGCATGTGGTGGTGGGGGCAGGGATTTTTGCTACCGGTTCTCCGAACTACCCGCCGCCATCGCTACCCCTGCCTCAGTGTCCCTTGTCTGAGACCGGCTGCGAAATAAATCACATCCCTGAATCTCCGTCCTTCCATATCTGCTTTTTTGGCTGCAAAGGCAGTTTCTCTCAGGAGCCCCACCCGAGGGATTCCCTGCCCCAGGAAGAGGCAAGAGCCATAAATGCCGAGCGGCTTAGAGGAGCCTCTGGGCAGGAGGATGCTACTAATGGGCGCTGCTGCAGCTGCTAATCCTTTAGAGCCAACAGTAGCTGAAGGTTTGCCCTGATAGCCGTCTGCTCCTTAATTACTGGAGCTTCCTTTCCTCTCTGTTCCGCTTGCGTCCTTCCCAAGGAAACTTCCCTCCGTTTTGGTGTCACGTTTGGGCAGATCTTCCAGAGACAGCCCTGAACCTGTTAGAGGCAGCTATACCTGGGTGGGCGCCCCCGAAGGCTTTTGATCTGAGGTCGCCTGCTCTCACGCCCCCCCCTCTCCCTGGGCTTCTGGCAGGTTGCTCCCCGTCCTGGGGCAAAGGCCATGGTGGTCAAGATTTACAAGAACGATGCTGACCAGGAGGGGATTGTGCGCGAGATCAGCTTGCTGCAGAAGCTCTCCCACCCCAACATCGTCAGGTAGGTCTCTTGAGTAGATCCCCTGGTGGGGGGAGGGGGGCACATAGCAGTAAGTACTTTCAGCTTCCTTGGCCCTCCTCCCCCGTGGGTCGCTACCTCCCTGGAAGGACGGCCCTAACCCTACCCACCCAATGTCTCCTTTTGCGTAAGGTACCTCGGGATCTGCGTGAAGGATGACAAGCTGTACCCCATTCTGGAGGTAAGAGGGGGGATCTTCCCCTGCCCAAACAGCAGCCGTCAGTCATCCAGGCCAGGCTGCCTTTTAAAGGAAGGATCCCTTGATCTTGGTGCCGGCAGTTGTGGGATCGGCTCTCGGGAATGTCTTCCCGTGGGAGATTTGTCCGCCTTCTGGAAAAGCCGAAGCTGAGCTTCTCCAGAGGGTTTCTGTGGCCCGGCATATCATACTGCCTTTAGACTTTGAACTCTTTTATTCTCGTCTTGCGTTGTTTTGTGGCATTCTTGCGAGCCTCCGAGAATCCGAGAATCGCAGCAAGACACTTATTTGCTAAATACATGTTATCTGTCCACCTGGCTTGCAATTGGCCTCATGCCCCCAAAAGTGGAGAGTTGGGGTGGGGGGCTGCTATAGCTCCATCTGGACCATACCTCTTTACGCTTTAGGACTGAGATTGCTGATGATATAAAAAAACCCAGTGTGCATCTCAGTGTTAAAAACAAACACGCAAGGGAATTCCCAGTGTGGAAAATCCTGCACTTAGAAATCTAGAAGCTCAAAGGAGAAGAGTCTTAATTTGTCCTGCAAGGTTCCTTTCTTTGTGTTCAGCGTGGGGGATCGTGTAGTTCATGCTGGCGTTTGCCAGACGGGTTGAGCTACGGCTCCCATCCTCCTCAGCCGATTGAAGATGGTGGGGATACTGGCTGATGGGCCTGCGGGGCTGGGAAGGCAGAACCGCCTCCGTCCCAACCTCTGTGGGAAGCGACTCAGAGGCCCCACTTCCCCTCTGGGCTGCCCTCAGTACGTGAACGGCGGGTGCCTGGAAGAGCTGTTGGCCTGCAAAGACACCTCCCTCGGCTGGAAGGACAAAGTGGGCTTGGCCTCGGACATCACCCGCGGGATGGTCTACCTCCACTCCAAGAACATCTACCACCGCGACCTCAACTCCAAGGTGGGCTTTCCGTTCAACCTCGCAATCAGCAGGACTGTACAGTGGGGGAGGGGCCGCCTGAGGAAGTGAGTAGAAGAAGAAGGAGAGCCCTCCTTGCTGTGTCTTAGTTTCTTTTGGCCAAAGGAGCCTCCCTATCCAGGGGCAGCCTGCAGAGTCCCAGGAAAGGAGGAGCACTTTGGCTTCTATCCTAGTGAGGTTTCCTAAAATTCTTACTGGAGGCTGTTCTGGGTGGTTGTGGTTGTTGTTTTTCCTTGTTTGGGGCTGGGGGCATTAAGACCGAGACCAGTGTCCATCCAAGAGGGTCAGGCCAGGCCCAAGAGGTGTTTCCTGCTCTATCCGGTCACAGCCCCCCCCCACCCTTTCAGAACTCCCGGTGGGTTTGGAAGGAGATTGAAGGGGCCGGATGCCCGTTTGCCTTTCAGAACTGCCTCATCCGAGTGACCCAGCGAGGGCGGGAGGCGGTGGTGACCGACTTTGGGCTGGCCAAGGAAGTGGCGGAGCTCTCGGCCAAGAGTCCGGAGAGGAAGCTCTCGTTGGTGGGCTCAGCCTTCTGGATGGCTCCCGAAATGCTGCGGGGAGAACCTTACGACCAGAAGGTGCCTCCCTCCCTCCTCCACCCCCAGGGGCGTCGGCTGGGCCTGGGCCTCGGGGATGCCCGGAGGGGGGGAGATGAAGAGCAGGGCGCTTGGGGGGTGGGCGAGTTCCCTGCGGCTGAGCCGGGCTCCCTTCGGCAGGTGGACGTCTTCTCCTTTGGCATCGTTCTCTGTGAAATCCTGGGCAGGATTCCGGCTGACCCCGAGGTGTTGCCACGGACTCAGGTGACTCCCTGGACTCCCTCCCTCCCCGAAATTTCTTAGGAGGTCCTTCCTGCTCTGAGTGGCCTGCTGGCACTCTTGAAAAGCTTTTGCAGCTTTCCCGAAACGCCGCCCCCCCCCCCCCCGCCTCCTTCATCTCTGGGAAGGCAATTTGGAGGGGAAGCCGATGGGGGTGGAGGGGAAAGGGGCAAGAGGGAGCCCCGGGGACTACGAAATGAGGGAAGGCCTCTTGAAACCCACCTTCTCTCCCTCCAGGACTATGGGCTGGACGTGGCTGCCTTCCACAGCATGATCCAGGAGTGCCCCAAGCAAGTTTTGGATTTGGCTGCCAGCTGTTGCAGGGTGAGGAGTTCCTTCAAAAGAGGGTCTTTTGCCTCGCGACACAGAACGAGGGACTGCGGCCCCTTAGCCAAAGCAGCTTGGAAGCCTCTGCAGGTTGCCGGGTAGTAGAGCCTCTGTGTTCAGGGCCGTCTATCTTAAAAGAGTTGTAGATCCAGGAAGAGGCACTCTAAGCTTGGCGAAGCCACTTGGGGCCCAGAGCGACAAAGGGGCCTCTGGCGACAGGCAACTCACGGGGGGAAAGGGAATTTCTAGGTCCCTAAGGAAAAGGGAGCTTGCCATTTCTGAAAGCTGGGTGACTTTGGCAGGGCTTGGGGGGGGGGTTCAAGCTGCCCTTTGGCATATCACCCCGTTCTTTCCTTGTCTCCCCAGATGGAAGCCTTCAAGCGCCCCTCCTTCTGCGAGATCCTGGAGGAGCTGGAGGACACAGCGGAAAGGCTGGAGTTCCTGACGGAGAAGCAGCCGCCAGGTTGACCCACCCGTGGGTGGGGGGAGATGTGGACTGAAGCCCATCTATATATCTCAAAAGAAAAGGTTCTGTGGGAGGAGGAGGAGGAGGAGGCGATCGGGCCCCCTGGGGCAGATCAGAGGCTTGGAGAGTGGATGATGCAGCGCCCTCCCTCCCTCCCTCCCTCCCCACCCCCGCTGCCTCTCTTCTAATGCCCAGATTCTTCTGGGCCAAGCAATATTGTTGCAAGAAAACAAATCCCCCCCCTACACACCGCATTTAGATGGCTCTGGCAAGTGAGCCGAGCTGCCACAGCCAAGTCCATCGGAGGCCCAGTTGCCTCCAGTCCTCCAGACCCTGCCCAGTGCTGTGGAGCTGCTGCCAAACAAACCATCCGCTTCCTGAAAAGGGCATTTCAGGCCCAGAGGGGGAAGGCTGCCATTGTAGAGGGAGCTGAGCCTCTGGGGGGGGGGGGTTGGTTCTCTGGGCATCTCAGCCACTTGGGGGCGCTGTCCTCAGTGACTGGGAAGGCTGATCCTGAGCAGAAAGGGGAGCTGCCCTGCCCGGCCGGTTGGCTCCCCTGTGCCAGGCATCGGCCTCCCCCAACCCTCACGATCGCCCCACACATTTGGCAGCCCCCTGTCCCAGAACAGCAGCCAATGGGCACTCTGGTTTTTAAAGCAACTCAGGTTCCCCTTAGTCCTTGAGAAGACCCCACTCCCCTTCTCTTGGACCCTGTTCCCAACTGGGCTGACTCACTGGGGTTCTGCCATGGGGAGCAGGAGGGGGGGAGCAGATGGGGGGGTCCCCAGGAAGACACACAGGTGGAAAGAGGCTCGGGTAGCACATCCCTCAGAGGCAAGGCTTTGGGAGCACTTCGGACCGTCAGGAATAGAGAGACCCCGAACCCCTTCCAAATTGCAGGCGCGCGAGTCCATTCTTGTGAGCCCCCAAGGCCATGGGCATCCCATAATAGCCTTCGGAAAGGCACTGGGGCAGGTGGCTGTCTTTCCGAAGCCGAGGACAGAGCGGCGTCCTCTCCAGACCAACGGCTCTCCTGTCTTTGTAAATCAATAAATAGCTTGTGAGCTATTCCCAAAAACTCCTTAAAGCAGGACAGCCTCTCGAACTCTTGACTTTCTGTGTGTGTGTGTGTCTCTGTGTCTGTGTGTCTGTGAGCAAGTGTCTCTGGATGCCCCCCCTCCCCTGTGTGGTGGTAGACCTGCATAGACCTATGCCTGCCACAAGGTGGAGCCCTTTCACCAGCTATGCTGCATTTGGCAAAGCCCTCTGCTGGATGTCGGTGGTTGGTCATTCTCCAGGCACCTTCAGCTCCCCTCCTCTGGGTCAGTAAATGCAGACTGGCCATCCTCTAGAAGCACCGGGCCACAGAGGCTTCCTCCTCCTCTTCCTCTTCCTAACCTCTGCTCTCCAGCTGGTATTTTAATCCAAGCCATAGAAAGGGCTTGCTTGGATTGGATTCTAGAGCAGGGGTCTCCAGCCTTGATAACTTTAAGACTTGTGGATTTTAACTCCCAGCTTTGCTGACTGAGGAATTCTGGGAGTTGAAGTCCACAAGTCCTAAAGTTGCCAAGGCGGGAGACCCCTGTGCTACAGACTGTTTTGCAACTGGCTCCTGCTGAAGCCTTGCACCGGATGCTCCTTTGAGGGGATGGAGTCAACTCTGGATGACGTCCGGCCCTTGAGCTAAAAGGAAAAGCAGAGGGGGTCCCGGAGCCCACCTCTCACACCCAGAGCTTCGCCCTGGATTAATGGATCTCAGGATCTCCCTGAGACCCAGAGAAGCCAGCTTTGGCTCACTTCAGTGGTGAAATTCAATTTTTTTTTAATACCAGTTCTGTGGGCGTGGCTTGGTGGCGTGGCAGGGGAAGGATGCTGCAAAATCTCCATTCCCTTCCCACTCTGGGGCCAACCAGAGGTGGCATTCTCCAAACTGCTCAAAATTTCCACTACTGGTTCTCCAGAACCTGTCAGAACCTGCTAGATTTCACCCCTGGCTCACTTCCTCCCCTTGCTGAAATTCAAAACCACTTTGGCTTCCGCTTTTTCCATCTCCTCTGAGGACGAGACCTGGGAAATTCCAGCCACCATTCTCCCCGCTCATCCCCATTTTAAAACACTTGCCAAAATAAGATTTGAGTTTATTGTTCTGTCATTTACAAAGCAATAAATTAACAAAGATACCAATTTCTACAGGTAGTTAGGGAAGCCAGGTTTCTAGGCCTATCACCTGCACAAGGTACAACCAGTTCATAAATCTCTCAGTTGATGGCGGGGGTACTTATGGGTGGTAAAACAAGACAGGCGGCCCTTGTGCCGGCCACTTCCTTGACTGGACCTTCACGATACAGACAGTTTTGAAACTGGACCCCTGAATACTCAAGGAGGCTCCATCAGGCTGCATGGAGAGATCTGTGGGGCAGCCCTAGGATCTGAGTTCCCTCTTTAGCTCAAACAGGGCCCAAGCAGCATCCCCGTGCAGGCCGGCCCCAAACCTTTCTGCCCACAAGGGTGAGAAGAAACCTGTCTTCAAACTATAAAAGGGAAAGAATGGAAGGAGGACCAACGTCTAATTTTAGATCCTGTCAATCCAGGGGAGCACACCGTCAAGTACACGCACAGCAGAACACGGCTTGTGCAAATGAGCTCAGAGAGTGAGGTGGCAGGCAGGTGTTCCAACAAAGGTGAGTTGAGCACCTTGGCAGGTGCAAGAGGGACAAAGCGCCCCTCCATCCTGTCCTCTACCAGCACAAGAACAAAAGTGGCGGCTTTTGTTCAATTTGGTCCAGGCTGCCAACTTTGGTGAGCTTTGCTATTGGGATGGAAGAGAGAGACAAATAAAGGGTGCTTCGGCCTGCGTATTTGATTCCCCAGGGGAGGGGGGAAATCCCCATTTTGGAAAAGGAAGCTATGGGGAGGAGAAAGCAGGGAGATGCTGACCCATTGGCTTAGCCTGGCTCTCTGAAGCCCATTTGAGGAGGTTCCCCCAGGAGATCTGATAGCCGAAGGATCTGAAAAGAGGGTCTGGGGCAGGGGTCTCCAACCATGGCAACTTTAAGAATTGTGGACTTCAACTCCCGGAGTTCCTCAGCCAGCAAAGCAAAGCTGGCTGAGGAACTCTGGGAGTTAAAGTCCACAACTCTTAAAGTTGCCAAGGTTGGAGACTCCTGGTCTGGGGGCTTCCTCTTCAGAGCCTGCCGGCTGTGTAAACATTTGTCACCTCCTGGATTCTTGGTGCCTGGGGGGGGGTGGGAGGGGCGTCCTCACTGAACTCTTGGTTTCCATCCCTGACTTCCCCTCCCGTGAGGGGGTCAAATCCTGCCCTATCTTGGGATCACCAGGGAGGTCTCTGCCTGCCTGAGAAGAGTCTTGCAAAGGGAGAAGGGACACCCAAGGGAGGAGCAGAGAAAAGTTCGAAGCACCCAAAAGTTGGAGAAACTGCAAAATCTAAAAGAAAGGAAAGGGAATGCCCGAGCTGTTTGTCTACATTCAATTGTTCTGGGGTTGAAAGGCATAAAGGTTTAAATGTCGAGGAAGCCCAGTTCCAATTCTCTCTTTGAGCAAAGAGTCTCTCGAAACAAGAGGAGCTGAGCCACACGACCTCACAGCACAAGTTGTCATGGATGATGCAGAAAAATAGAGAGGGGCTCACAGAGACTGCCTGGAACAGTCTGCTGCCCGATGTTGAGACAAACGAAGGGGGCAGGAGGGGATGGCAGAAGACAGCTTGACGCTTCCTCACTGTTGCCACCTGTGCCCCCAGCTCGGCCCTTCTGCAGGGGCTGAAGGAGTGAGGCTCCACCGTGCTCTTCACGTGTCCATGGCTGCAAGCCGGCTCTGGTCCATGCAAGGGGTTGGGGCAGGTCAAGAGTTGTCTCTGACCTCTTGGTATGCTTTAGGCATCCAGGACAACTTTACGTTATGGATTTGAGACGAGAAGCCGATCTTGTAGTCCCAGCAGTACTCGGGGGGAGAGCAACTTGGCGGGTTTGTTGAGCAGGAAGTACTTGTTGAGGTTGGCCTCCATCATCGGACGTTGGCGATCATGTTGGCCATCCTATTTTTATCAGCAGCCACACGAAAAAGCGCTGCTGAGTTTTGTCCAACCGGTCCCTTAGGTTTTGAAGCCCTGATGTTCCTCTTCTGCCTGGACCTCCTTTGCCTTCAATCTTTCCCTGGAGACTATTTTTCCAGCATGTCTGAAATATTCTAACTTTTGCTTTTTGATGGTGATGATTTGATGATTTCCCTTGGCTTCCCCAGGTGGCTTATTACCTTCTCCTTTCTGATTTTGTCAGCCCAGCTTATACGTAACAGCCGCCTGTAAATTCCACATTTCAAATGCTTCTAGTCCACTGGCTAATGAAGCCAAAATCCAGTGGGGCTTTTTTGGGGGGGGGGGGAGAGAGAGAGAGAGAGAGAGAGAGGAGGGAGTCCAATGTAAGGTTCTACATTTAGACACAGGTACCGTATATGTGGTACCTTGCTCAATAGTAGTAACTGTAAGAGGGATCTTGGAGTCCTAGGGGACAACCATTTAGATATGAGCCAGCCCTGTGCAGCATTTCCTGACAGTTAGAACAATTAATAAGTGGAACAACTTGCTTGCAGAAGTTGTGAATGCTCCAAGACTGGAAACCATTTGTCTGAAGTGATGTAGGGTTTCCTACCTAAGCAGCAGGTTGGATTAGAAGACCCCCAAGGTCCCTTCCAACTCTGTTACTCCGATTCGATTCGATTCTGCTTCAGCTGTGCCCCCTAGTGGTCAGTGGAAAAGCAGACTTCACCCAACTTGGATTTCTTTATTGTTTGTTGTGATAATTAAGCCTCTTCCTTGTTTGAAGGTGGATGTTGCACTCAGGGAAAAGCAAGAAGAAGGAGGGGGGGAGGGGACCCTCGGATTTGTCTGATGTCTGAATGTAAACCAAGTCTTAAGATGCAGCGTCCCTTTCAGTCTTCGGCAAGATGCTCCAGCAGAGGGCGCTCAGCCCCCTTTCACGGACGGATGCCAGCCAGCCAAAGCTGACCTTGGAGAGAGCGAGAGCCTGCAGAACCAGGGTTGGGGGCATCTACCTTTGGAAGGGTCAGCGCTCGGCTGGGGCCAACACACCACTTCCTTAGGGGCACAGGTGGGACTTCCAAGATGGAAAATGCGGCCAGGTTTTTCTCCTGCTCTCCAGGCATTAAAAGGTGGGCCATCACCTGAACACAAGCACAGGAGGATTCGGGTCAGCCGCAGGATGGTCCCTGCAGAGAACCCAGGCTGTGCTGTTGGCTGCCCTCCTTTCCCTGGCTGCACCGCTTGCTTCTGGCCGGTGGGCCTCCTTCCACGCTACTTCTTGGCGTGTGCTGAACATGACTCCAACTCTGAGGCTCCCCCCACAACCCAGAAGCGGCTTTTCCTGCATCCTGAGACGGGCTGGCCGAGGGACAAAGGCCGGATTGTGCCAGATGACAGGCACAGCGGCCTTGGGCAGGCAGCGGAGGGAGGGAGCCGTCGGGGGTTTGGCCAAATGCCAGCATGGGAAACCTCCTCCTCCTCCTCCTCCTCCAAAGCCGCCTCTTCTGCTGCTGCCCCACTGCTCCTTTATCCCACTGCTGAGGGAAGGGGGGGTTTGGCAGCACTGGCAACATTAAGCATTGCCTTTTCCGCAGCCCTCCAGCCAGCCAAACTCTTCCCACACAGCATTGCTAAGCAACCTGCGCACGGAGGGCTTTGCCTCCTGCAAGCGGAAGGCCTTGGGGCGGGGGCGTGGATTCTCAATCTTTCCTGGGATGTGCCCCCCCACCTTACACTTCAGAACCTTCCACTACTCGGGGAGGCCGTGAGGGAGAAAGCAACATTGGCATCCCACCCTGCCCTGGGCCACCCTCAATCGCAGCAGCAGCCCCCAGAGAGAGAGGAGGAGGAAGCGGAGCCTGTTTCTCAAGGGGGGGCCTCTCAAGCCTCGACAGAGAAGGGGGCCCTCAAGGAGACATCCGTGGGGCCAGAGGAGGTGCCCCAACTGGCTCTCCTTCGACTTGAGAAAACGGAAGGGGGCGAGGCCAGGCCACGGCGGGCAAGGAGGGCCCTGTGCCAACGGGGCAGGAGGCGAGAGGTGGAGGGCTGGAGGCTCCACGGAGGCCGGGATTTGCTGAGGGGCCAGCTGGGAGGGTTTTAGCTCCAGCCCAGCGGCTGAGGACCTTCCCTGCCCCTTCCTGCCGCTCAGATGCATCTCTGCAGCCTCCCAGTGGATTTCCTTTCCTGCTTCTAACGGCTTCCTCTGCCCCCAGCAGGCCATCGCCGCCACGTTGAAGGGGCGCAGGCGGCTGGCTCTCTTTATCCACCAGAGCCAAAGACACGGCCAGTTTATCCCGCTCAGGGCACCTGGACGAAGCCGCTGCCTGGATGACCTCCACTCTCTTTCTCTGCTCCTGCAAAGGTGGGGGACAGAAGCTCCCTCGTCCCGCCGACATCCGGAGCTGTTCGAAAGCTGGGCACCAGCACTTGGGAGGGGCATCCATCCACCGAGGTAGACTGCTCTGAGCTGGGAAGTTCTGCACCAGCTCTCGGAATTCCAGAAGGGCTCCCCATCTTTCAAAGGAGGAGAGACGCCCAGACCGCCTCCCTCAGACAATGGCGTGCAACTTCTCATGCTTGAAGGAAACGGTTGGCCACCCAGAGGCTGATCTGCAAAGCCTGGCTTGAGTCTTGCCCAGCAAACCCCTCCTGGTGCCAATCGTGGCTTAATGGGAAGCCGGCTTGTGTGGGATTTGCCTCCCCAGGGACGCCTTTGCCAGGAGCTTTGTGGAATATCTGGTCAGTGAAGAAGAGAGAGAGAAAGAAAGAGAGCCAAGCGGAGTCTCCATTTCCAGTTTTGCTCCCAAACCCCCAAACTGGGCCACGTGGCTGGGAGGGCCCGGTTCTTCGCCCTCCCCTGAGTGGCCTCGATCTGTGCAGCCCTCGCAGACCCTCCTGTGTCCCTTCCGTCGAGGCAGAGAGAGCCCAGAGGCCGGCCTCTTCCTCCACCGCTGCTCCCAAAGAGGTGGGACGGGGCTGGCAGGGGCCGCCAGAGCTGTTGGTCTGGGTGCCAAGAGCAAGCAGCAACGTGCGCAGCTCCTGGCAAGGGCTGGGTAGCTCTGAAGCCCATGCCGATGCTGCCAGCGCAGAAGCAAGAGCAGCAGCCGCCGTGGAGCAGCGACAACAACGCAGCTTGCTAAAGGAGCCCAAGCCGGAGACGGAGCCGCAGGAAGGAGGTGCAGAGTGACCGGGGCTTCGCCGGCTGGGAGTGTGGGAAGCTCAGCTCCTTCCCGGTCTGCTGGTGGACAGATTTGCAGCGGGAGGGACGTTGGTCGTTGCAAACCTTCTGAGCGGGAGGAGGGGGCTCTGGCATCCCGAGAGAGGCGAGGGGCAGCAGAGGTCTTCTCCCAGCCCCCGCCCCCCCAGACTCTGGGGCTCTTCTTGGTCGAGGCCAAACCCTCCTTCCTTTTAGCTCCGTCGGCTTTTGTGTCGTGCAAGGAAGGGACTTGGAGGCTGCCTTGGCCCACCCTCCGGCTTTGCCCTCCCCCTCTTCGGCCCTCCTGGCAGCTCTGCTCCTGGGCAGCCTTGCAACTTTCTTCCCATTCCAGGGAAGAGGGTAGGACTTGGGGCAGGGAGGGCCAGAGATGCCTCTCCGGCCTCAGGGCTGGACAAGGGCCAGCCAGACCCAAAGGTCACCTGTCAGACCAGGAGAGCTGCCCGGCTGTGCCATGCCAAGGAAGAGACGCCTCCCTTTATGGAGCTGGCCGGAGCTTGTAAATCAGGTGGATCGGCTGGCCGCTGCGAGGATGAGCACTGGACAGGGCTCGGCTTTGGCCTGCTGAGGCTCCCTCCACCCTCCCCGGCCGGACAGCTGCCTTTCTAGAAGCCATGGAGCTGCATCACCCATCGGACCAAGAGGAAAGTTCTCGGGGTAAGGGCCTCCGACCTTAAGGGTCCCTCCTACCTAGTTGGGGTTTCCCCTTTGCGTTTTGGGGGTGGGGAACAAGCTGCTGAGCCCCCCAGCCTGGGCTCTGCTGGGGGCTGGCTTGGAAAGGGAGATCCCAAGGGCCAGGCCAAGCACTTTTGACCTCAGGGTGCTTGTGGTTGGGGGCCTGGTCTGGGGCCAGGTATCCTGGGGGCCAGGTTGAGTAACTCAGCCAAGGACTGATGCCTTTACGTCCGGCACTAAAAGAGGCTTTCGCTTCTGCGGAGTTTGTTATGAGCAAGGACGTGGCCTTGAGAGGGCCCGACTGGGAGCTGTTCAGGAGGCAGAAAATATCTTTGTACAATGCTGAGAACTCAGCACAATCGTAAGGTTATAAAAGGAAGTGGTGGTCTTTCAAAAGATGCTCCTCTACAGATGTCCTTCCTTCCTTCCTTCCTTCCTTCCATCCATCCATCCATCCATCCTCCATCCATCCATCCCCTTGGAGGTCTGTACCTTGGAGAATGCTGCGTATTTGATGGAAGTGGATATAAAAATGGCTTTTCTTCCATCTTTTGCAAGAAATGCAAAAAATGAGATGGACATTTAAGCATATTATTTCAACACAGACAACGTGGACCAGCCACTGTATTTCGATCTTTCCCAGCTGAGCTGGCAATGGCCCCGGTGGCTGGGGATCCGGATTGCTGTTCAGGATCCCCTCGGGATCAGGAGCCTTCCCTTGCTGGTGGGAACCACCCGGTGGTTCCAATGTATCCTTTGCGCACAGGGATTGCCTTTGGTCTCTCCCATAATCCTTGTGACCCTTGAATGAAAAATGCTTCAGTTTTCACTGGTGGATCTGCGACACACATTCATATCGTAAGATAGGCTTTAGGGTAGAGATGAGTTTTGTGAGAGTGGCAGAGATGTGCCAGGATGAAGCCAGGATGGCCAGTTGGGAGGGAGGGGCCCTGCGTGACGTTTGAGAATGGCACCCAGAGGGCCAAAAGGAAACCCAGCTGCATGTTGCTAGGAGCAGACTTTGGCTGCGAAGGTTTGGTGGGCATGGATGAAATTTCTCTTTGCTGGAGGTGGCTGGAGGAGGAAAGGGAGCTCTCTGGTCAGCTGGGGGTGAGCCAGCAACAGCCTCAACTGGCTTCATCCCAGGTAGACTGCCCTTGAACCACAGGCTTCATTAGCGGAGGTCACTGATTGCCATGGAGTGGAGGAGAGGTTGGAGACCCTGGGAAGTGCAACCTGGAGGAGGGAGGGAGGGAAGCTTGGCTCTTCCCTGCCAGCATCTGAAGGTGGGACCAGAAACCTGGAGTTGGAATTGCAAGAGAGAAGAAGGAAAGTCCTGGACTGGTGGCAGCTGGCAGGATCTTCTTCCCGACCCACAGAGATTGAAGTTGCAATGTATGATTTGCAAGCTGCCACCCTCCATGAGGAGGAGGGAGGAGTTTCCTTTTGCCAAAAGGCTGGGCTGAAGGGGCTGCCATGTCTCGGGTTCTTCTCCAGGGCTCGGGCCAAAGGGGAAGGACTGGGGGGGGGGAGGGGGCTGGTAAACGATGGGCCGCTGGAAGGGAGGACGGAAGGAAGACGAGCCCCACCACGGCTGCAGGGGGAAATGGCGTCGAGCTGGAGAGCGAAGGGGGGAGATTGGCAAGGCAAGCTGGGTGTGGGAGGGAGGAAGGCAGGCAGGAGCCATTGCCATCTCGGCCGAGAACCAAAAGGCTGGGGGGGAAATGCCTTTTGCAGACCCGGCTCTCATCTGTCCAGCTTTACGTGGTCTCCCAGCCTTCTATTTTAGGCAAATCCATCTGGGCCCACAAACTTGCGGTGTGTGTGTGTGGTGGTGGTGGGGGAGAGATGCTGAAGCTGACAGGCTGGATTTGCACGTCCCTCTTTAACTGGGGGGGGGGGGAGGCAGGGGTTGAATCCACCCATTTACTGGGTTGCTGCAAGAGAGCAAACCATGAGCTGAATGTAGGTAGCGTAGCAAGCCATCACAGCCAGGCCCCTGAGTGGGTGTGGGGGAATTTGGGGAGCTCCTGTGGGTCAACGTGCATTGGGGGGTCCTTTTGCTCTGGAGGGTCATCCTGGGTCATGTGCCCAGCAGAATCCGGTGCCAAGAGCACAGGCGGCCCCTCCCTCTTTGCCCTCTGCTGCCAGCTGGCTCTCCTGCCCCATTTGACATTTGGCAGCATCCCCTTGGTCTCCCCCAGCCCCCCCCCCCCGTGAGCCCCCTCTCTCCTCCCTAACAGTCGAAAGCTTCTTGGAGAAAATCCCTGGGGTCCAAAACGGGGTTGCCATTTCTTGGAGACTTTTCTCTCTAAAGCCCTAAGACACCAGTTCTAAATCTTGTAACTTCTCAGGGCACCTGAATCCTCCTCTGCTTCCTCCTCCCCCCTGTCCCCCCCCCCCCGCTCTGCAGCCTGGCACAACTGTGGGCACCTTCCTTCCCTCCCTCCCTCCCTCCTCCTCTCCCCAAACAGCTGTCCCCGTCCCCCTCCCAGTTTGTCTGATGGCAAGCACATAGCCTGAGCCCTGAATGAAAACTCAGCTGCTGGCAACAAGCACACAGTTGTGTGAAAAGAAATTTGCAGCTGCTAAGGGCCCATGGATACATGTGTGTGTGTGCGCGCACACTCACACACACACAAATTTTGGTGCATGCAAACACGCTCCTCTTAAAGAAGATTCTGCAGCATTGAGGGGCCCCCCCATCTTTCAAAAGAGCCAGCAGAAGGCGTAGGCGACCCGCATACACATGTTGTATGGCACACCTCTCCTTCCTCCTCTCCTCTCTCTGCCTTTCCTTCCTTTTTCCTTCCAGTTCTTCTCTCCCCCCCCCCCAAAAAAAAGGCTGGGGAAAGAGTCCAGAGGGCCCTTTGTCCCCTTTCCTTCAGATTTTGTCCCGTTTAAAAACATCCAAAGTTTGGTGGTTTCTGTAGGCGATATTCAGGCTTCAATCTTTCTGGAGGGAGGAAAAGAAGGGAGGGAGGAAGGAAGGAAGGAAGGAAGGAAGGAAGGAAGGAAGGAAGGAAGGAAGGAAAGCCAGGCAGGCAGGTGATCCAGGCGGATGGTCCCTGCTCATCGGCCCCAGAGGCAGGGGTCTGTCTGGGGGGGCCCTAGCTTCAGCTGCCTCCGCTGCAGCCGGCTTTCCCTTCACAGCTCACTTGGGCTTATCTGACCCGCAAGGAATGCGCCTCCCTCCCAGTCCATCTCCTCTGCGGCTGAATTCTTCACCCTCTTCTGAGTCGTGAGTGGTGACCTTCCAGGCTAATCCGAAGAGGACGAACTAAAGAGCTGCCAGGGGGCCTGGCTGGGCCTCAAGCCCCCAATGTGGGCGTGCAGAGGTGACCCTGACCAGCCTGTTAGCAGGAATAGAATGAAACGAAGCTCCAATGCTACCGGGTCTCTTGCTCGAGCAGGGGTTGGACTAGAAGACCTCCAAGTTCCCTTCCAGCCCTATTATTCTATCTTCTAAGTTCATCCCTCTTTTTTCTTGGGCTTTCCAACTGCCCCCAACCCGCTCTTTACAGTGAAGGAAGGGCTCCCACTCCCAGGCGGCTTTAGGACAGCCAGCCAGCCACCAGCAGTAGGCTGAGAAGAAATAAATACCCCGAACTTGCAAAAGCCCCCAGACAGTGCCTGGTAGATGAAGGAGGCTTAGACAGGCTCACCAAAAGCCAAATCAAATGAGCTTTGATGTCAAGAGCAGTCTACCTCTGAGCATCCGATGGCTGCATTTTGAACCCGCTTGGAACAAGTATTCGGATACCCTCTGATGCATCTCTTTCTGTAACCTTTGGTTCTTGCTGTAACCACAGCAAGAACCACAGACCACACTGGGTAGCCAGGCAGGACTTTGCCTGGGACGGGGAGGGGTCTTAGAGGTTGAGGGACAGGAAAAGAGCTCTCCAGCAGCCCCCTCTGAAGGGTAAGAGGGGTCCACTTTCTAGCCCCTCCTCTCTGGATTTCTGTCTTCCCCAGTTGGTCACTGTCTCTTAGCAATAGCAATCAATAGCCCTTAGACTTATATACCGCTTCACAGTGCTTTACAGCTCCGGCTAAGCGGTTGACGGAGTCAGCCTCTTGCCCCCAACAGTCTGGGTCCCCATTAGACCCACCTCAGAAGGATGGAAGGCTGAGTCAACCTTGAGCCGCTGGCAAACAGCTGGCAGCCGGTGATCAGCAGAATAGAATAGAATAGAATAGAATAGAATAGAATAGAATAGAACAGAAATATAAAATATAAATAGAATATAAAATAAAATAAATAAATAAATAAATAATAGAACAGAACAGAACAGAACAGAATTTTTTATGGGCCAAGTGTGATTGGACACACAAGGAATTTGTCTTTGGTGCATATGCTCTCAGTGTACATAGAATAGAATAGAATAGAATAGAATAGAATTCAGTTCAGTTCAGTTCAGTTCAGTTCAATTCTTTATTGGCCAAGTGTGATTGGACACACAAGGAATTTGTCTTTGGTGCATATGCTCTCAGTGTGCATAAAAAGAAAAGATACATTCGTCAAGAATCATAAGGTACAACACTTAATGATAGTCATAGGGTACAAATAAGCAATCAAATCATATTAGGAAACAATATCAATATAAATCGTAAGGATACCAGCAACAAGATTACAGTCATGCAGTCGTAAGTGGGAGGAGATGGGTGATAGGAACGATGAGAAGATTAATAGTAGTTAGCCTGTAGTATTGCGCCACCCAGACTCTTAAACTCTTACCTTGTAAATTCCCTTGAAGTCCTGACTAGATCTGCATAGGATCACCACTGATCCCAAGGATTCACTAAGATAAACTATTATTATCTGCAGCTGACACATCTCCAAATAGCCCTAGTTACCACCTTGTGCGGAATCAAACTTGCACCTGCCAGGTGAAATTCAGTGAACAGGATAAACCCTGTTACTATTAAGATGGGGGTGTCTTTCCATTAGAACCAGCCTCTGGGATGCAATTGAGCCTCTGTCATTTCATTCAGAATTACATCAGATCCGTGCCTGGCGTGCATAATTAAACTGGGGGGTGGGGGGGTGGGGGGAGCTTTGACTTTGAAACCGCTTTAAAAACAAAACAGACCCCAGTTTCATATTTTTAGTTCTGCACTCTATTAGGAACACTTAATGCATCTGCAAATAATAGCACTTTCTCTCTCTCTCCCTCTTTCTTTCTCTCCCTCCCTCCCTCTCTTTCTCTCTCCCTCTCTTTCTCTCCCTTTTTCTCTCTCTCTTTCCCTTTCTCTGTCTCTCCCTCTCTTTCTCTCTCTTTCCCTCCCTCCCTCTCTCTCTCTCTTTCTTTCTTGGAATAATATTTCAGATATTGGCTGCGTCCTGAAAACATTTCTCTCTCTGCCGCTGTTAAGACAAAGAAATCTGTGAATGAACGAGTGGGGGAGCCGGGGTGGGGGGAGAGGGGGGAAAGTTGGCAGGTTGCCATTTCAAGATATCCCCATTTCTTCTGCCGCATAATTAATGCCATGTTTTATTAGCAATGAAAGCTGGGCTTGTTTTGCACAAATGCTCAAGCGGTAAAGTGTGACGCTGCAGACAGTGAAAAAAAACCCGTGTGTAACATTACTTTTGCAATTTATCGCCTGCCAGAGTTGCTTATTCACTGTGTAAAACAAGTTTATTGGTGTTTGGCCAATGGGGGCCTGAAAACCTTGGGGGGAAATGCAGACCCTCCCTCAGGCAGCTTGCAAATAAACCTGCTGGGACAAATCTAATGCCAACCCACCAACATTTCTCTCCCCCACCGCCCAAGAGCAGGTACCTTCCCGCCTCCAATTCTACTCCGCTTCCAAACTTTCCTTCAATTCCTGCTTTCTTTGCGGAACCTCCACATTCAGAGGCAGTTTACCTCCAGAAACGTGCCTGTGGGTTCTTCAGAGTGGCTTCAGAAAGGCAGAAGCTGGCCTAGAATTCCTTAAATCCCTTTAAGATTGGACTCTGTATCCATATATAGAGCCACAGTGGAGGAAGGAAAGGAAGAAGCAAGACCATATATATATCCTCTGCCCAGTGTTAGGGTCCTTGCTAACATTGCTGTGACTTTGGGGAGGGGAGCAGCTTGAGGAGAAGCCCTCTGAATTGGGGAGGGAGGGTCCCATCTGGATGACCCTCCGACAGGCTTCCCTTTAGAGGCCAAGAGGCATCTGCTAACTGCTGAGCCTGACCTCGTTAGACATTTCGGAGCCATTCTTCCATTCTTTGCCTGAATTTTAATTCCCTTAATTAATTGCCTGAAGTTTGCGCTGTTTATTAAACACTTGGAAATTCACTAGAGCAATTCCAGTGCGGACAGCAATCAGGCGAAATTGGGGAGTGGGCACCAGGGCGATCTATTCATCCACAGGGGGCTCTGCTCTGGTCCCCATCTTCGAACCCCCTGGAGGGGAGAGGAGGGGAATGGGCTGATATTCCCTTGGACACCCCACCTCCCATTCCTCCACCCTGGGGCTGATGAGGAAGGAGCGATCGCTATTATTCCACCCGGGCTTCACTTGGCCTATTCCATTTTGGCCTGTCAGACACTATTCAAGGCTTTCTGGATTTTGCCAGCACCCATTCCCCCTCTCCCCTCCCCTCCTCGTCCTTTGCTGACTGGGTTCCTTTTCACTGGAGTTACTGGGAATGGGATGTAGCCTCTTCCTTCATGGAAAATAAGCCTTCTGTCACCGAAGTAGGATTTCCTGGAGGGAGGGACGGGACCTGGAATTGCTGGAATGAGAGAGAGAGATTTAGCAATCTTTGTTATATAGGTTAGAGCTTGGGAGCCTCCATGTTCAGGAGCAGTGTATCATTCAGGTAGCCTCTTGCGGGAGAGAGAATGATGGGAAAAGAGATGAAGTTGCTCTGTGTGTGTGTGTGTGTGTGTGTGTAAGTGGATGGGTGTGCCCACACGCACGTGCAAGGAAACCAAATGGGCAAAAGGCAAGAAGCACCCAGAACACAAAACTTGGCAAACAGTGAGTCAGAATGGCATCGTCTCCTGGCCGGGAGCCAGAAGCTCCCCCCTCCTCATCCAGCCGCCTTCAATCCCTGCAATTCTGCAACTCCAGCCAAGTTGGGGGGACGGTTGGCGTCCCCCCTCCAATAATCTCCGAGCCCCTCACCGGTCCCCCTCGCTGTCCTTGGTGGCTGCAAGTGAGGCACATGCCAGGAGGCAGAGTTGCAGCAACCCTGAGGCAGGGCATCGGGATGTCAGGTGGGCCAGGACCCAACCAGAGGGGGCCTGGGGTCGTCCCTGGGACAGTGCCAGGATGGCTTCAGTTGGCTGAGGTCCCAGAGCAGAGGGGCCCACTCCAGCATCAGTGGCACAGCTGCTTCAGTCCTCCTGTTCCTCTCCCTGCCTGAAGCCCCCCCCCCATGATTGAGGGTCTGCACAGAGGGGCAGGCAGGCAGTTCAACCCAGGGTCCTCACAAGGTTTTTGCAGCTCTCCAAACAAGAACACACACACACACACGTGCCAATGGACAAGCCGTGGGTTGGACGCTTTCCCACAGTTACGGGTGGAGTGGGGTGGAGTGGCGGGGCTCCATCAGCAGCCTTGAGAGTCCCGGCTGCTCCCTCCTTTGCATTCTGTTTCCCCCCCCACCCCCTTCTGCCCTTTGCTGCTTTATAAACAGGATTGTGGTTTCCTCCTGTGCACCCAGTTTGTGATGTGCAGTTGTTCCTCCAGAGGGCAGAAGAGGCAGCAGCCAGCTGGGTGTCCAGTGGAGGAGGTGGGCGAATTTTTTCTGGCACAGGGGTCTCATTCCGAGGGAGAACTGACACGGGGATAAATTACGGTCACCCCATCCTTCTCCTTTGGTGTGTTGACTTTGGACATGGCCGAGTTTTTGCCCAATCAACACTGCGGCCCTTCCACAGCTGATCTCCTCTTCCTCTGAACCAGGGGAGCCATCACAAGGCCCAGGTCCTCAGTGAGGAGCATGCTGAAGCATGCAGCTGCAGATCTGCTGGGCATGAATGCAGCAGCCGAAAAAGGGGGTGCCTTGAGCAGGTAACAACCCCCACAGCTTGGGAGCTGGAGCCAGGCTGCTCTCTGAGCTCCAGAGCTCAAAGTAAGCCAGCAAGGGTGCAGAAGAGTGAGCTGCCGAGGGGGAGATGGAAGACTTATGGGCCCCCAAGGAACCCATTTTAGAGGGGACCGAAATTCTGTGCAAAGTATATTATTTAAAGGGCTTCTTTCAAAAATCTGGAAAAAGGGGGTGGAGGCCTCCCTTGGTAAAGAGGGATATCTGCTTTCACTCAGGGAGGTAAAAAGGAGAATTGTGCCCCAATCCAGATGGGAAACAGAGGATCCAGGTCCCCCCACTCCTCCTCCTCCTCCTCCTCCTCCTCCTCCTCCTCCTCCTCCTCCGTCTGGGCCACTCCGACATAACAAACTTTCTTAAAGTGTTTCCTTTCATACTAGCAGCAACCGCCCTCTGCCAGAAGACTAATTGCTCGCAGATGAGATTTTTTTTCTTTTCTTTTATGGGATGCCAGATCAAAATGGGGGGGTGGGGGCAGGTCTGTTGTGCGGTCTTTGGGTGGGGGAAGAAATGTTCACGCTGGATATTTGTACCAGATGCTGCTGTTTCCAACGTTATGCATCCTTGAGAGAACATGGTTGGGGGGGGGAGAGACAAGGATGAAGTGGGGGGAGGGGGCTGAGGGGCCCAGGCAGTTACAGAGAGCCAATTTTGGGGAGGGGGCTGGGAGGAAGGCGAAGAGCTTCGGAAGCCCTTCAGCCTGTTGGTCTTGGCTCTTCCCCCTTGGACAAGAGGGGGCGTTCTGACTGATTGAGTTTCACCCCTGTGTTGGGCACTGTGGGGTGCTATTGGGGTGTCTGGCATTCACAGCCACAGACTCTGGATTGAGCCTCAAGTGCCCACAGTGGGGCAGAGTTGGGTAGGACCAACGGTCTGCTTGGCCGGGTCCTCTTCAGCCTCGCAGAGGCCCCTCACGGTGGCTGGCAGGGCAGGGGTTTTGGGTTCTGGAGAGGATGTGGCCTCTTCTGCATCATATGGGGAGACAACCGTCCCTCCCTCCCTGGATCCAATTCTCATTTTTCCAAGCTCGGGGCCGCTTCTACTACTTCCCCCCCCCCCAGCTCCCTTTGCCGATTTCCACCCCTTTAACGTTGCGCTCTGCTTCCAAGGGACGTCAAAGCAGATTCAGAAGGCTGAAAAGTAGCAGCCTTACAGAAAGGCGCCTGGTCCTCCATCCGCCCCCTTTTTAAAACTGGGGGCTGCCATTCCAAGAGGCCGAGGGATCCGTGTGTTGGAGTGATAGCTTGTGGATCCCTCAAAGCTTTCTGCCACAAATTTAACGCATACCCAAGCTGAGATGTGTGAGTGTGTGTGTGGTGGGGAGGCAGGTTTTCAAAGTTAGCTTTCTGGGAATTTTTAGGGGCAAAAAGGGCTCCCCCCCCTTTTTTTTCCCTTCTGCCCCATGAAGGGTTTTAGAGCAGCTGTGTTAAAAGTTTTCCCCCAAACCTGAACCTGGCTTTGAGGGGGAAGCTGGGAAGGATCCGACCCTACAAGACTTGGCTGGGGAGCCCTTCCTGGGGTTGGGCTGGAGTGTAGAGCTGCCCCACCCCCCAAGAGACCCCACTTCTCATGCCATGGAAGGCCTGGGGGCAGGGGTGAAATCCAGCAGGTTCTGACAGGTTCTGGAGAACCGGTAGCGGAAATTTTGAGTAGTTTGGAGAACTGGCAAATGTCACCTCTGGCTGGCCCCAGGAGTGGGGTGGGAATGGGGATTTTGCAGTATCCTTTCCCTGCCACGCCCACAGAACGAGTAGTAGAAAAACTTGGATTTCACCACTGCCTGGGGTGGGTGGGGGAAGAACTATTATGGGCTGCTGCCTTAGGAGGAAGAGTTCTTCACATCAGCCACTGCTGCAATTTAGGAGGCTGAAGTTTCTCGAAGGGCCTTTCCTTCCCCTCCCCCGCAAGACCCTTTCCAACTCGGGTGCCAGCAGCTGAGGCTCCCTGGCCAGGCCCTCCTTGGGCAGCTGCTTCCGCCCAGCTCAGCCTCCCCTCTGGCTGCCAGCCAGGGGCCCAGCCAGCCAGCCAGGATGGATGGATGGATGGCTTGACCTGGATGCAGCCCTGAGCCAACCAGCTCCCCAGCTGTAAGGAAGTTTTCTTGGGATGTTTGCAGTGCAGCTCAAAAACCTGGCATGGACTCTTCCGAGAAGGCGGCTGGTGGATGCCAGCACCCAAGCAGCAGCAGCAGCAGCAGGGTTTCCTCCTGCCTCTCGGGGAAACACCTGGAGCTGTCAATGGGACCTCTGTGTTCAGAAGCAGCCTACCTTAAAGCTGGCTTCCACTCTTGCCTTAGAAAAAGTGAAAACAGGGCTTGACCATCCCCGGAGGTTTCACTGCCCAGCTTGGTCCAGCAAAGGTCTTGCTGGGTCTTTGCTGGGTCAGCCTCCCCGCCCTGCCCTCTTGGTCATCCCCTGTGCGCCACATTTGGGAGGAGGAGGGGAAAGTGACTTGAGGAAGGAAAGGGACCGGCTGGCCTCAGAGATGGCACCTCTTTCCTGGCAGGAGATGCCCACAGGTTGCAGCTGCAGGAGCCTTCTAGGTAGCCCCACTGGGGGGACCTTGATAGGCGAAACTAGGACGGGGCAAGACTGGCACGGCAGCTTCCTAGCAAGCAGGCGGGGGAGGGTCCCCCTCGGGGGCTGTGGGGGAGGCTGCCACCCCAGCGCCCTTCTGCCGCCTTCAGACTCCAGCCCGGGCCTTCCGCCCGCCCTTTCCCAGTTCCTCAAAAGCTTCCAGGGGGAGGGAGGGGGGGGGAGGCGGGAAGCGGAGAGGCGGGGAAGGCGCCGGCCGGGGCTTCCTCCTCCATGGCTGGGTTGTCGGCGGCGCTTGGCGGACTCCCGGACCGCTCGCGGGGCTTCGGGGCTCCTTTCCGCGGGGCTCCGGCCGCCTCCGCCTCCTGAGAGCGGAGAAAACGGGCCCGGGGCTGGGATTGGGGGGAGATGTCGATGAACGGCCGGAAAAGTGGCGGGAGACCCTCGTACTACTACCGGCTGCTCCGGAGGTCGCGGCTGCAGAGGCAGCGGAGCCGTTCGCGGAGTCGCAGCAGGGCCTTCCACCGGGGTAAGCCGGGCCGGGGGCTTGGCGTGACGGCGGCGGCTCTCGGGCCGAAAGTTTTGGGAAGAGCCGCTTGGAACTTTCCCGGCCAGGCGGGAGGGCGACGCGAGGCTGGCGGGAAGCCCGGCAGGTCTTGAAGGGTCCCGAAAGGGGCTCGGGGCTCGGGGGGGGGGTCCCCTGCCCAGGGTCTCGGCCCCGGCGAGGCTGGAAGCGACCGGCGCTGGGAGGGAGGGAGGGAGGGAGCGAGGGGGGGTGGGCCGGCCGCGTCCTTGCGCAGAGGGCAGCGCTGGCCAGAGCCCGGCCTCTTCGTTATTCCGGATGACCGGAGCTCTGCAGCCCGCGGGGTTGGAGCGGAGGCGGCAACGTGCGGGGCTCGGGAGGCGGCCTTGGAGGGCTTGCAATTGGCGGCCGGAGGGGGCGCCTCCTTGGGGCCCTGGCACAGCCCGCTTGCCAAGGCGGCGGCGGCGGGCACGTTTGAGGAGGGGGGCGAAGACGAAGCCGATGCCCAGGTGAGGGGCCGCTGCTCGTTGGGGGAGGAGGGGGGGCAGAGAGAGAGAGAGAGAGATTAGGGAGGGAGGGAGGAGTCAGACTTCGGGGCAAGGCGGCGTTTTCTGCACCTGTCTGGATCCAAGAGCAACAAGAGAGACCGGCTTTCCCTCCCTCCTCCGGTCTCCCCACTGGATGTTTGGCCCTTGTAGCCGGTGAGGGGCCCTTGATGGCCCTGAAGGGGCTTTTCTAAGTGAGCTGGTGGTGGTGGTCTCTCCCCTTCTCTTCTCTTCTCTTCTCTTCTCTTCTCTTCTCTTTCCCTACCCCTCCCTCCCTCCCTCCCTCCTTCCTTCCTTCCTTCCTTCCTTCCTTCCTTTCTTTCTTTCTTTCTTTCCTTCCTTCCTCCCTCCCTCCCTCCCTCCCTCCTTTCCTTCCTTCCTCCCTCCCTTCCTCCCTTCCTTCCTTGCTGGCTCTTCCCCTCCACTTGCCACTCATTCGACTCCAGGCAGCCGCTGACCCAGATGCAGCGTTAAAAATAAGCTGAGCTGCGGCTCCTTCCCTTCCAGGACCCCAAGTGCTCTTTCCAGTCCAGTGCACCCATGAAGAGAAGGGAGAGTTTTCTTTTCTTTCTCTTCCAGCCTGGCCCCGTTTCTCTCCTGACTTTCATGGCCTTTTCCTGGGATTGAGCTGCCACATTGTTTAGCCAGGACCGCCACACACTTTCAGGGCCTTTCACAAAGCCACCCCTCAACTGCAGCGGGGATGCCGCCCTGGGTCGCCCAAATCCTCCGTCCCCCTGGGAGATGCTGGACCGATGACCTTTGGCCTCCAGAGCAGGGCTGGAGTATCTAGGGGGTCTCTGGTCAGTGTTGTAGTCCATCCGCAGCTTTCCACGAGCTCTAGAAAGAGGCACTTGCAGAAGGCCTTCACTTTTGCAGTTTTAGGGACTCGGTCTGTTACGGGAACCGAACCAGACGGGCTAGTTTTAAGATTCTCTGTCTGCTTCAAACCCAGAAAGGGAGTTCCAAAGCTGGCCTGTTTCTTCTCTAGTCACAATGGCCCGTAGTGCTTTCCAAACGCCGCCAGCAGGAGGAGGAGGAGGAGGAGAGAGAATAAAACAGCTTTTCCTTCTGGATAAATATTTGGCAGGATGTGTTTTTCGGCTCTCTGCTGTGTTTGTTTCCCCTGTGAGCCTTTCCCGGAGTTGCTCCTGCTGTTCTTTGGGAGTTTCTGGCTTTGCAGATAAGGAAGGCTGTTCTGTCTGGACAGGCCTCTGTTCCAAAAAGGCAGGGCATTGCTTTGGGTGGCTGGGGTTTGGGAGAGGCAGCACAGGCTCAGGGGAGGCAGCCCCCAGCTAGGCTCCTCCAAATGGCCAGGGGCTCCCGTGGGTTCTGGGGGGCCCAGAGGCTGCGAGGGGGCTGTGGGGAGCCAAACACTTTTATTTCCATGCTCCTGGGACAGTGCAGGAAAGAGGACCATTTTATGTGTTCCCTGCAGCAGCTCCTCCAGCCAGGTCTCACCG